>NC_092873.1:449277130-449962130 GCF_028372415.1 Notamacropus eugenii | reverse complement strand
AATTTACACGTGATGTCCATAAAGACTTCCTAACTACTAGAGTTGTCCAAAGGTGGAATGGACTGCTTAGAGAAGTGCTGGATTTGATACAGCATCTGGTTGCTCACTCATCAGATTTATTGTAGTAGAGAATCTTTAAGGTATAATTTGGACTAAGGTCCTTCTAATTCTCAAAATTATATGATTCTGCGAGTCATACAATTTCTCTGAATAGTTAGTTGTCACAATTTCTTTTCCCAAAAAAGTTCTATGAAAAATATCCTTCACCAAATCAGTTCTTCTGCTTTAAAACCTCCAGTTAAGGAGAACCCAGCGCATCCATAAGGCAGTTCTTTCCACTTTGGATCAGTATTAATTTATAAGATTTTTTTTCCTGATGTATTTCCTCCTCTGCAAAATCAGAGTTGGACTAGATGACTTCTAGAGACTTTCCAGATTGAAGTCTATGATCCACGTGCAGAGGCAAGGCGGTGAGGTAGAAGAAGCACTCAACTGAGCTCTCCTAATACTCCTCTTCAAACAAATTTAAAATCATACCTCAAATCAAATTTTGGATTGGCAGAGCCAACAGAAAGTCAGTAAGACATTCTTCCAGCCTGAGACAATTTAAGAGATCAGAAGGAGAGATTTGGGACATGGGGTTAGTAGATATTTGCTGTAAAGATTATTTTCCCAGCTGTCTGCTTTCCTTCTAATCATGGTTGCATTGGTTTTATTTGTGCAAAAGCTTTTTAATTTAATATAATCAAAATGATCTATTTTACATCTTGCCATGTTCTCTATCTCTTGTTTAATCATGAACCTATGACTCACTTAACTTCTCCTTTAAGAATTTGAATTTGAATTCACTTGGTGAATATAGGATTAATACTGATATTATTTTGTTGTCTATCATATCTTTTAGCAAGATGTGGTTTCCTTCCTAATCTCTTTTTCTTAGGTCTACTTTTGCTTTGTCTGAGATCAAGATTGCTACCCCTGTGCTGTTTTTTGACTCAGCTGAATCATAATAGATTCTAGTTCAACCCTTTACCTTTACTGTGTGTCTCTTTGCTTGAAGTGTGTTTCTTGTAAACAACATATTTTAGGATTCTAGTTTTTGATCCACTCTCCTATCCATTTCTTTCCATCCAATTCACATTCACAGTTATGTTTACTAATTATGTTTTTCCCTCCATCCTATTTTCCTCCTTTTTGTCCTCTCTCTCTCCTTTCACCCTTTCCCTCCTCTACAGTGCTTTGCTTCTGTCTCCCACCTTCCCTGGTTTTCCTTCTCTTCTGTCAGTTTCCCCCTCCTCCAACTTTACTTAATTCTCTCTCTTTCTGCTTTCGTGTCTGGCAAGATAGATTTCTATATTCAACTGATTATTTATGTCATTCCCTTTTTGAGAAAATACTGATGAGAATAAGGTTCAAGTAATGCCCTTACTTCTTCCCTCTATTGTAATAGGTCTTTAGCCCTCTTCATGTAAAATAATTTACCCATTCTACCTCTCCCTTCCTTCTGCACCCAATGCACTCTTATGTCTCATCCCTTAATTATTTTTTATGTCACTCCCTAAAATTAGCCTTATGCCCAGACCCTCTGTCTACATATATTCCTTCTAAGTGTACTATTAGTGGTACAATTTTTAAGAATTACAATTATCATCTTCCCACACAGGGATGTAAAAAGTTCAACTCCACTGAATCCCTTATGTTTTCTTTTCCCTTTCTAGGTTTCTTCTTGAGTCTTGATATTGGAGATCAAATTTTTTGTTCAGTTCTGTTCTTCTCTTAATGACAGTTTAAAATCCTTTTATTTCATTGAATGATCAGTTTTTCCATTGGATTTTTTTTTTTTGCTTAATTTCACCAAGTAGGTAATTCTTAATTGTAGTCCTAGCTCTTTTGCCTTCCAGAATATCATGTTCCATGATCTATGATCCTTTAATGTTGCAGTTGTTAGGTCCTATGTAATCCTGATTGTGGTTCCCCAATATTTGGATTTTTTCTGGCCAGTTGCAGGATTTTGAACTTGATTTGATAGTTCTGATATTTGATTATAATGTTCCTTGGAGTTTTTATTTTGGGATCTCTTTCCTGAGTGATCAGTGGATTCATTCACTGTCTCTTTTGCCCTCTGGTTCTAGGATATCTGGGCAGTGTTCCTTGACTATTTCATAAAAGATGCAGCCCAGGTCCTCCTTTGGATTATGGCTTTCAGGTAGTCCAATGATTCTGACATTGTCTCTCCTGGATCTATTTTATTGGTTAATTGTTTTTCCAATGAGGTATTTTACATTTTTTTCTATTTTTTTCATTCTTTTGAATGTTTATTCTTGATGTCACATAGAGTCATTAGCTTGGCCAATTCTAACATTTAAGGAGTTGTTTTCCCCATTTAGCTATTGTAGTTCCTTTTAACCCCTGTCTCCCTCAATCTTCCCTCCCTTCTATTAGCCCCCCTCCCTTTCCTTCCCCTTTCTCCTCCTACTGCCTCTAGGTCAAGTCAGATTTCTATACTTAACTGAGTATGTTGCTCCCTCCTTGAACCAAATCAGATGACAGTAAAGTTCAAACAATGATCATCTCCCTCTCCTATAATATGTCTTTGTGCCTCTTTCTGTGATGCAATTTACTTTTTTCTACCTTCTCCTTTTCTCTTCTCCCATTACAATCCCTTCACACCCCTTAATCACGTTTTTATTTATCACATCAGTTAATTTATACCTACTCCCTCTAACTATCTATTTATTTATCTATTATATATATATATATATATATGTATATATATATATCCCTTTTAAATACCATAATAAATATACATTTCTCAAGATTAACAAATATCATCCTCCTACATAGGGATGTAAACAGTTTGCTCATATTGAATAACAAGGATTTTCTCCCCTGTTTACCTTTTTATGCCTCTCTTGAGTCTTGTATTTGAAGATCAAATTTTCTATTGCACTCTGGTCTTTCCATCAGAAGTGTCTGGAAATCCCTTATTTCGTTGAATATCCATCTCCTTGCCTGAAAGATTATGCTCAATTTTGCTGGATAATTGATCTTTGGTTGTAGTCCAAGCTCCTTTGCCTTAAAGAATATCATATCCCAATCCCTTTGTTCTTTTAATGTAGAAGCTTCAAGGTCCTGTGTAATCTTGACTGTAGTTCCTCAATATTTGAATTGTTTCTTTCTGGCTGCTTGCAGTATTTAACCTGAGAGTTCTGGAACTTGGAAACAATATTCCTTGGCGTTTCCAATTTGGGATCTCTTTCAGGAGGTGATGTGTGAATTCTTTCTATAACTATTTTGCCCTCTCAGTCTATGACCTCAGTGCAGTTTTCCTTGATGATTTCTTGGAAGGTATTTTCCAGGTTCTTTTTTCATCATGGCTTTCCAGTAGACCAATAATTCTTAGATTTTTCTCTCCTGGATCTGTTTTCCAAGTCAGTTGTTTTTCCAATGAGACATTTTACATTTTCTTCTGTTTTTTCAGTCTTTAAATTTTGACTGATTCTTGATGTCTCATAGAGTCATTCGCTTCTACTTGTTCAATTCTAATTTTTAATAAATTTTTTTCAATTAACTTTTGTATCTCATTTTCCATTTGACCAAATATTCCTTTTAAGGAGTCATTTTCTCCAGTCATGTTTTGTACTTCCTTTTCCATTTGTCCTATTTTCCCAGTTAGGTTTTGTGCTTCCTTATCCATTTGCCCAATTTTCCTTTTTAAGGAGCTGTCCTCTTCAGTGAATTCTTTATTTCATTTTGTCAAATGTATTCTTAAAATCATTGGCCAATTTATCTTCTACCTCTCTAATTTGGCTTTCAAAATCTTTCTTGAGCTCTTCCAAAAATGCTCTTTGGGCTTGAGACCAGTTCATATTCCCTTTTGAGGTTTCAGATGTGAGTACAGTGTCAATGTTGTCCTCTTCTGTATTTATATTTTGGTCTTCTCTGTCCCCATAGTAAGATTCTATGGTCTTTGCTTTTCTGATTTACTTCTTGCTCATGGGGATTGCCTTTTTCCTGGCTTTTAAAGTGGATCTCTGCTTCTGGTGCACAGGGAGCTCTGTCCCAAATTTCTTGTGTTGAGAACTGGAGGCTTTCTGTGTTGTAGCCTCTGTTTCTTTCAGCTGAAAGCTAGAATGCTGCAGCTTATCTGGTCCTGAGATGGCTAGTGTGTTCCAAGGCTGAGGTCAGGTGAAGTCTTTCTGAGTTTCCCTGGTGTTACACTGAAGCTCCTGGCATAAGGTATGGGGAAGGAGTGGTCTGGCCATTGAAACTCTCCTCCTCCTCTGAGCTACAGTACAGGCAGGCTCACTGGTTGGTGAACCCCTATCTGCACTGGTGTCTACCCAATTCACCTGACTGTGCTAAGACACACCTGGGATCCTGGTGTTGGCATTTATGGGCTCCACTCCCCTGGGGCTCAGGATCTCCTCCTGGTTTGTTGAAGTGGGGCTGTCTGAGACACTTCCAGTCCTGCACTGGTCCCATTCAGCCATGACAAGAGGGACTGTTCTAATCAATCTCTCCAGCCTTCCAAGATGAGAGATTACTGTGTCCCTTCTGCTGATTCTACTATTCTGGGATTTTTCCTGGGGAAATATTCTCTGGGTTTTTTGAGGTCATCAGAGGAAGGGTGAGAGGACTTACAGTTTACTCCTCCATCTTGCCTCCTGGAAGTTCAAGTAAGTGACTTTCAAACATTTGGTCTATGGGCTGATAGTCTCAGTTGTGGCTGCTGCTGTTATCTAGGGCCCTGTGCTTCTCTATCTCAGTTCCACTGGACTCCCATCCTGGGCTGATGTGTTTGAGAATCTGTGCTGCTGCTTTTGCTTCAGTTGACCTTGGTAGTTCCTTGTCTTCTCCACTATGACAGAATCTACACTCATATAGCCTGTGCACTCTATGCTCCCCCAGCCCCATGGAACATATCCTTCCCACTGACCTTCTGGTTGTCCTGGGTTGGAAATCTACCACACTCTGTCTCCTTGTGGATTCTGCCACTCTAAAATTTGTTCATATTCTCTTTTTAGAGGTATCTGAAGGAATTTGTGGTAGGGCTCAGGTGAATCCACACTCTCATTCTACCATCTTGGCTCCCTAGCTTTTGTACATCCTTTTCCATTTGGCCAATTGTACTTTTTAGGGAGTTGTTTTCTTTAGTGGGTTTTGGTATCTCATTTTCATTTGGCCAATTCTACTTTTTAGACAGTTGTTTTCCTTTTCCAAGCTGTTGTCTCTTTTCTCATAATTCTCTTGCATCACTCTCACTTCTTTTCCCAATTTTTCTTCTACTTCTCATGATTTTTAAGATCCTTTTTGAGCTCTTCTACGAGTTCTTTCCTGGCTTCATACCACTTCCTGTTTTTCTTTGGGGTTTTTCCCATAGGTGTTTTGATATTATTTTTCTCTTGTGAGTTTGTGTCTTGGTCTTCCTTGTCATCATAGCTTTCTATGGTCAGATTCTTTTTTTGTTGTTTTCTGTCCATTCCTCTACCCCATTCACACTTTTTTTGCCCTGTTTTCCCCTTTCTTTTAAATTTGCTTTTTGTTCGCAGGATGGAAGGGCTACTGTCTCAGGCTTCTTGTGCCAGTGAATGCAGGCCCTTGCTGTTTACCTGATGCTGGGCTGATGCTGCCCTGAAGCCCATGGGGAACTCTCATGTCTTATGCTGTGTTGAGGGGTAGGGCAGATGGCTGGTGCTGCTGGAGGCTGTAGAGGTCTGGCTGCTTATGTATTGCTGAGCTGGGGTTCTGGTAGTAGTGTCTGGTGTGTGCTGAGGGCGGTGGAGTATTTCTGCCTTTCCCCAGGCCTACACTGAAGCACGTGGTAGTCGGGCCTCTAGAGGTCACCTGTTTGGCCAGAGCTATGCTGATCAGATAGCAAAATATATTAGAAACCAATAATATGTTGTGTAAAAACACATACTTGAAACAGAGAGACATAGAGAGTTAAAATAAGGGACTGAAGCAGATTTCTATCATGTTTTAGATGAAATTTAAAAAGGCAGCAATCATGGTCTCAGAAAAAGAAAAAGCAAAAATGGACCTAATTAAAGGGGATAAGTTGGAAAAATAGATCTTGCTAAAAGGAACCATGGACAATGATGTAATATCAACACTAAACATATATAAACATATGGTATAGCATTCAAATTATTTTTTGAGGCAACTGGGGTTAAATGACTTGCCTAGGATCACATAACTAATAAATCTCAAGTGTCTAAGATCAGATTTGAACTCAGGTACTCTTGACTCTAGGGCTGGTGCTCTATCTACTGCACCACTTACCTGCCCTGCTTCAAATCCTTAAAAAAAATGTGAAATAAGTTATGAGGAAATAGAAGTGAAACTATACTAATTGAGGACCTCAATGTTCCCTTCTCAGAGCTAGCTGAAACTGATTACTAAATAAGTAAGAAAGGAGTCAAGAAGATGAATAGAATCTTAGAAAAGTTAGATATGATAGACCTCTGGAGAAAACTGAATGGGAACCGAAAAGAGTATGCCTTTTTTCTCAGATGTACAAGGCACCTTCTCAAAAACTGCCCACATCTTAAGACATAAAAAACCTCACAACCAAATGCAGAAAAGCAGAAATATCAAATAAATACTTTTCAAATCATAATGCAACAAAAATTACATTTAATAAAGGGCCATGTAAGTATAGATAAAAAGTTCATTGGGAACTAATCTAATTCTAAAGAATGAGTAAGTCAAAGAACAAATCATAAAAATAACCAATAATTTCATTAAAAGAATGACAACAATGAGACATTAGAAAATGTGCATGATGCAACAAAAGCTGTAAAAGAAAATTTTATATCTCTAAACACACAAATCAGTAACATAAAGAGCAGATCAATAAGTTGGACATGCAACTAAAAAAAGCTAAAAAAGAAAGAAATTAAAAAACCCCAAGTAGACATCAAAATGGAAATCCTGAAAGTTAAAAAAAAATTTAATAAAATTAAAGTATAAAATATGAAACTATTGCTTAATTTGATTTTAAAATGATAAGAGAAAAGTAAATCACTAGTATCAAAAATGAAGACGGAAAATGCAACACCAAAGAAGATAAAATTAAAGCTATTATTAGCCATCATTTTGCCTGAATACATGTCAATAAGTCTTGCAATCTAAGTGAAATGAATGAATACTTCCATAAATATAAAATGCCCCGATTAACAAAGGAGGAAAAGGAATACTTAAATAACCTTGTTTTAGACAAAGAAATTGAACCAGACATCAACGAGTTCCTTAAGAAAAAAATCCCCGGGACCAGATGTATTTATAAATGAATTCAACCAAATATTTAAGCAACAATTAATCCCAGTACCATCTAAACTATTTTCTAAAACAGGTAAAGGAGTCCTCTAAATTCCTAGTATGACACAAATACAGGTTTCATACCTGACCTGGGGAGAACAAAAATAAAGAAAACTATAGACCAATTTCCTTAATGAATACTGATGCAAAAATAAATAATAAAATAAATAAGAAATAAAATACTAGCAAGGAGATTACAGCAACACATCACAAAGAAAATAGACCATCATTACCAGATGGAATTTATACCAGAAATACAGAGCTGGTTCAGTATTGGGAAAAGTATAAAGCATAATTGATCATTTTAATAACAATAACAACACATAATTTACACATAAAGGGCAATACAATGAACAAATTAGGAGAGCATGGAATAGTTTATTCATCAGATCTATGGATAAGGGAAGAATTTAGGACCAAAGAGAATATAAAGAGCATTACAAAATGTCAAATAAATCATTTTGATTATGTGAAATTAAAAAACTGTGTTCAAGTAAAACAAATGCAATCAAAATTTAAAGGACAGTAGAAAACTAGGGAAACAATTTTGCAACAGGAATGTCTGGTAAAGGCCTCATTTATCAAATATAGAGAGAACTGAGTCAAATTTACAAGAATACAAGTCATTCCTCAAATGATAAATGGTCAAAGGATATGAACAGGCAGTTTTCACTCAAAGAAATCTAAGCTATCTATAGTCATATGGAAAAAACCGCTTAAATCATTATTGATTAGGAAAATACAAATTAAAACAATTCCAAAATATCACCTCACGCCTAACAGATTGGCCAATATGACAAAAAAGGAAAATGTTAAATATTGGTAGGGATGTGAGAAAACAGGAATGAACTAATGGAGTTGTGAACTAGTCCAACCAGTCTGAAGAGCATTTGGAACTATGTCCAAAGGACTATAAAACTGTGTTCACCCTTTGACCAGCAATACCACTGCTAGATCTATATCCCGAAGACATCAAAAAGGGGCTAGGGAGGACTCATCTGAACAAAAATATTCATAGTAGCTCTTTTCATGGTGACTAAGAATTGGAAATCAAGAGAATGCCCATCAATTGGGGAATGGTTAAACAAGCTGTGGTATGTGATTATGATGGAATAGTATTGTGCTACAAGAAATGATAATCAGGATGATTTCAGAAAAACCTGGAAAGACTTACCTGAACTGATGCAAAGTGAAGTGAGCAGAAACAGGAGAAAATTGTGCACAGTGACAGCAATATTGCATGATGAAGGACTGTGAACGACTTAGTTCTGCTTAGCAATACAATGATTCAAGACAATCTCAAAGGACTAATGATGAAGCATACTATCCATCTCCAGAAAAGAACTGGTACTATCTGAATACAGACTGAAGCATGCTATTTTCCACTCTCTTTCATTCTTTTTATTCGTCTTCTTGTACAAAATGATTAATGTCAATCATTACATGATTGCACATTTATAAACTATATTGGATTGCTTACCATCTCAAAGAGAAGGGAGGGCAAGGAGGGAGGAAAAGAATTTGGAACTCAAAACTTTTAAAAAAAATTATTGCTAAATTTTTTTTACATGTAATTGAGAAATATTAACAAAAAAAATCTTTTTTTAAAAAAAATGTATGGTCCATCAGGTAAAAGCCAAAAACATTCAAATTTAATTCAAGATTGAGACATACTCTTCTCTTCCTTCCTTCTCTTATCCAGTACTTTGCGGCTACAAAAAATTTCCACCATCATCAACAAACATTAGGCAATATAAATAATGAAAAACCAGCTTCCATTCCCAAAACATCAACATATTTTCATGAGCTTTTTATTAGGTCCAGTTAGGAAAATTTCCATTCCCTCTCCCTCAAATATGGCTAGTTT
Organism: Notamacropus eugenii; assembly: GCF_028372415.1. NCBI lineage: Eukaryota > Metazoa > Chordata > Mammalia > Diprotodontia > Macropodidae > Notamacropus > Notamacropus eugenii. Next base: position 449,952,940 of record NC_092873.1, on the reverse strand, counting down.
ACCTTAGAATGAGTAGTATTATCAACAACAAGAAAAAACAAAGTAAATTCCACTAATAGTTTCAAACATGAGAATATATCTGCACCTGAGATGTTGTGGTTAGAATTCTTTTAATTGAGTTTATCATCCATTAACTGGAATATTCAAGATGTCAGTAATGGGAAGCAGAGTCTTTTCTAGAGAGATGTTTTTCACTGTTTACATATGGTTTCCTTTAAACTGTCAAAACAATTAGTATGACTTTTTTTTGAAGAGGGGTATCCTTTGTAATTTGAGATGATTTCTCCTTAATAAAAGCTAATATTTAATCCCAGAAAAAGATGACAGAACATGGTGTAAAGGAGATCAAGGACTCCAGTCTCTATATGAGCTGATTAGCTTTAGGATGCTTCATTACATTAGATTACAACCCTGATGGATAGTAGTAATCTCTTCAATAGCTTCCCTGAAACACTAAAGTAATTAAATAAAAAGTAAGGGCAGATTAATGCAAATCTGTCATGTTGTGATTGTTTAACTGTTCACTTATTCAAGGAGTTTTCTTGACAAAGATACTGAAGTGGTTGGCCATTTCCTTCTCTAATAGATTAAGACAAAAAAGTGTTGGGGTGTGAGCTTAGTTTTCACGTGAACAGTCTCGGGCAGGTAAAAGTGAGGACTTCTAAACCTCAGAGTTCTCACGAGGCCCCCCAGGGAACAGCTGGGGATTGAGGCATGAAACACAGGCTATCTTGTGTCTTTCCACCTCTTCTCAGTGGGAAACTTGCTGGGGAGAGCATCCTACCCTTGAGATTGGTCAGTGGTCTGAGCACACCTGTTGTTAATTAGCTAGGGGCTGAGAGCACCCATGGTATTCACGTGCAAACTATGTGGCTGGGAGAGCTTAAGTAGGGACAGGAAAGTCTGAAGGCTCTCTTCTTGCTGCGGGGCCCTTGGAGGGAAGAGGGTCCCTCCCCTCTTCCGCTCCCATCCTCTTGCTGTATGATCCTTGCCCCTTGGGAGGAGGAGGGTTCCTTTCTCCTGGGGAAGAACTCACCCTGCATATGGATACGTAACTAAGACCCTGAATAAATCCTAACCTTTGTTTGACTCTGGAAAGTGTCTTCTCTCAATACATTTATCCAGCTGGTCACCAAAGACCTGGATGAAAGATAAGAAGACTCGGGTAGCCCTCAGCCTCTAGGTCGAACAAAAAAGAGTTTTAGGAACTTGCCCAGGGTCACACAGCTAATAATTGTCTAAATGAATTCAGGTTTTCCCGATTCTTGGTGGTGCAATGGATAGAGCACTGAGCCTGGAATCAGAAAAGCCTGAGTTCAAATCTGGTTTCAGACCCTTACCAGCTGTGTGACCCTGGAAAAGTCACATCATCCTGTTTGCCTCAGTTACCTCTTCTGTAAAATGAGCTGAAGAAGGAAATGGTAAACCACTCCAAAATCTCTGTCAAAAAAAATGGCATCTTAAAGAGTTGGACACAACTGAAGAAAAATGATATATCTTCATTTACCCTCTGCTCCTAATTCCCTTCCTCTCCCTTCCCGTCTCCAATATTTGGGTAGGTAGGTGGTGCAGTAAATGGAGTGCCCCAGGAAGACTCATCTTCATGAGTTAAATGGAACCTCAGATACTTACTAGCTGTGTGACTCTGGACAAGTCACTTACCTCTGTTTGCCTCAGTTTCTTCATCTGTAAAATGAGCCAGAAAAGGAAATGGCAAAACCACTCTAGTATCTTTCCCAACAAAACCTCAAATGGGGTCATGAAGAGTTGGCCATGACTATAAATGGCTAAACAACAACAGTCACACAAGTTGTCATTTTTTAACCCCTAGGCAGCATTGATAAACACTCTCTTATTCCTTTTCAATAAGAAAGCTCAGTTCCTGGGCCAGTCCCTCACTCATTCTGGTAGTCTTAGAGCTTCATCCCTCTGAATGGAAGGGCTAAAAAAAGAACTTGCTATTCTACTGCCTCTCTTTCTTTGGGTGTCCACAGAAGCTCACAATATAGAGATATATGAGTTTACACAATCAGAATTAGCTTTTGAACCCATCCCTGGTAAACTGGTAAATGCCACCACTTCCTGACCATATCATATTTCACTGAGCTTGTTATATGATCTTTCATAATGAATTCTGCTCCTCCACAGAAATGGAAAAGAAGGCTTAGATACTACAAACAGTATTTAAAGTAGAATAGAAAAAATATATTGAAAAACAGACAAAATATAATTCATGGACCAGGATTCCCCAAAGATTCATGCTTCACACAGAATAGGTCTAATCCTTAGACTTTAGGGCTGACTGCCACGAGGTTTATTATCTCTTTCTTTGGTTCATTTCCCTCACCTGGAACGATTCATGAAAATCTTTAAATATACTCATGTTATAGCTCATGTTAAAGTTTTCCCTGAAATGGTAGAAGGGCTCCACAAGCTCTTGCGTACTAAATACAGAGATTGGAACAACTTTTATTTTACCCCAAAGAAAATTAATCATACACAGAAGACTAACAAGAGGCTGTACATAAAAAATTCAATTAGTCTATTTGACACCCCCAACACCATGAAAAAAGATAAACATAAATTAATAATTGTTAAGCAAGCAGCCTCCTAAAAAATAAAAAAGCAATTTTTCCATCGACTCCACGATATCATGGAGTAGGGGTGGGGGAAGAGGGGAGGGGAGGAGAAAGCGAGAACATTATCAAAGTCCAGAATTCCTAGTCTCCATAATGTGACTCCAGTCCTCTAGCTACTTGAACCACATCAGAATTTTTCTTCTTTCTCCAGAAAACACACTGCTACAGAAATTTTCTCCTATCAGGAAACTAGTACCCAAACTCAGAAACTCTCATACTTGGAATAGCCAATTAATCGATTCTCAAAGCTGGTATTCCCTCAAGAAATTTCTCTTCTCTGGTGAGAAGGTTAGATTCGAAGTTCGTGATACCTAGAAAATCAAAAATCCTTCCCCCTCCACAGAAAAGTTTGGGGTCTATGAACTGCTCTCTTGGGCCAAGTAGGCATGCAACATACCTGCCTCTATCATGTGTTTCTGCCTGAAGTCACCATTAAATCGTGGAGATGGGGGGAGAGACTCCACCCTTTGTACTCTGACAGAAGGTACAAAGTAAAATCTAACAGAGAAATGGAGAGACAGAGAGAGACAGAGAGACAGAGACAGAGAGTGTACATTGTGTTCTGTCAGCTCATTCATTTTATATCTAGAACAAGATGGAAAGGTTAGCAACCACTTAAGACTGTTCTCATGATCAATCATCTTAAAAAGCAGGACAGTCAATGAGTACCATTTAAAAGAATCACATATCCCATTAGCAAGTTGCCAGTGCACATACCTATCCTTTATGGGAAGATGCCCCTTCATTGTCTCAAAATAAAAGACCACACTCTGTAATCTCATTGAATAGACTTGAAAAAGTCATCAAATTGATCATACTACTCTGACCAGTTCTCATTTAAAAAACTATGACAATAAAACAGCACATAGGTATCATAACTAGACATGTAACTTCACTGATACAGAAAACTCCCAAATGAGGAGCCTTTCTCTACCAATGCAGGTTGATACTTTCTTTGAAACTTATAGTCATAGACGGATGCCTACAACTCTAAGAGGTTAAGTGATAGACCAGCACTAGGTGTCAGAGGTAAAACAGAGATCTATTTGGCTTGGAGGTCAGTCTTGTATCCGCTACCGCATGTTCCCTCTCCCATACACAGGCAATGCTCAGACATTACGTAAGTTGTTCCACTTCCAGGAGTAAAGGGACTATTCAGTTTAATTAGGCTCCATGGCTCCTTCTTCAAGCAGACAAATAAATATAGATAATACAACATAGTTTTTGACTGAGGTTTGAATCATACATCCAGAAAGGTTAGTCAAGATGTAAATATTCAAAAACTCTTGCCCCAGGATTTATGGCATGGATCCAGTGTAAATTAAAATGCCTAGAGCTCTGGCTACCAGATGTTACCCTGATGTTGAGGTAACCCCTCCCCCCCACCAGTGGACTTGGCCACAAGCCCTAACAGTGAGAATTACCCAACATTCCAGATAAAGATGACCTATTTGCTGTCCATCAGGCACAAATTCCATATCACATTTCTGCACCTGTGTGCAGTTTGTCTCCTATGCAAAGGATGCATGGATCCTTACCTCTTCTGCCTCTTAGAATTCCTAGTTTGCTTCAAATCTCAGTTCAAGTGCCACATCCTACCTGAAGTCTATACCAATCTTTCCTTTGCCAGTATCCTGCCCCCTCCCTAAAATGACTTGGTATATGCTTTGTATATATTTTATATTTACTTATCTATATTCATTCCCTCTAATGGAATGCAAGCTTCTTTTCATCTTTGTATTCCTAGCACCTAGTACAGGATTTTATAAATGCTTTTGAATAAATGAATTTCAACTTGGTGTTTGGCCAACCTTGAGATTTTTGGTCCATTCTACCACATTCTTGTTTGCATGATGCTTCTCTGTATGGTACCTCTAGCAGCCAGTGTTGGCTAAGCTGTGCAGCATGATAAGATCAGACAAAACAAAAGAGGATCTGCATATCCATTTATTCATTTCACACACATGTATTGAGCACCTACTATTTGCACTGCACTAAATATTAGTATGGAATTCACATTCAGCAAAATTCCTTCCAGGCTGCATCATATTTAAAATCAAGAACACTGCCACATTATTTGGAAATACTGGGCTAGTGTTATTTTCCAAAGAAAACTTCATAATTCATTCATCTAAATAAATAACTGATCACACAAGCCCTTATGTTTTCAAACACATGCACACTGCTACTTATAGTTCTCTATTTACAAAGTGTGATACATTAACCAAGTGGTACATTTGTATTATAAATATTGAAAAATGTTTCCTTACTTTTAAAGTGTAGTAAATATACTCTTTTCTTTAAATAAGACATATGTATATATGTATGATGTGTTTTCTTTCCCCATGCCTCCCATCATGACCTACATGTATTCTTTGCTGTATTTATATAATATATATATGGCCATAATAATAACACATGCTTATAGGAACACGGAGTTGGACCGATTGAAAAAATTATCAGAGTAGAAACTAATATGGAACATCTAGGGCTATGCTCCAGATGTTAGCATCCCAAGGGGCCACAGTTCTTCCTCTGAAAAAGAGAAAATATTTTTTCAACCTCCCACTACCTTTCTTCCCCTCAATCCTGGTGACAATTACCTAACTAATCCATTTCCTAATCAACCTCCATAATGTTATTATTATGTGTCAACAGCCTTCCTCACCCCTGTCGAAATATTCTCAGTTCCATCCCTTTTCTAGTCACTAACTTTCTCCACTCTGTTTCTGCTTTACCCTCTATGTCCTCTGTCCCTTGTAGTACAATGGAAAGGTCACTGGATTTAGAATTAAAGGATGTGGGTTACTACCTGTGTGACCTTGGCAAGTAACTCTCTCTCTCTCTCTCTCTCTCTCTCTCTCTCTCTCTCTCTATATATATATATATATATATATATATATATATATATATACACACACAAATATATATAAATATACATATACACATACACACATATACATATACAAATGACCAAGGAGTTGGGCTAAGTAACTTCCAAGGACTCTTCCAGCCACAAATCTATAATCCTAGCTCTTTTCCATTTTTATTCCTCCCACATTCAGATGCTCAGTAAAACCTGGCTTTATCCAGAAGACATTAGATCTCTTGAAACTCTAAGCCTGACTGCTCCTTTCCTCACATCCTCCAACTCATAGGGACAGGAGAAGTTGCCAAACTTCTTGTTACCCACTGCGAGTTTTAGACCCTCCCCCTTCCAGAAACCACATTTCTCTTTTAAAGTTCACTACATCCTGTCCAGATCCTTGTTGCTGCCATGTATGGACTTCAAAGTCATTCTCCCTCACAAATAAGCTTAATACTTAACTCACGTCTTTTTCTTCTTCAACCTCTGTCTCCTTTGAACAATGTGACCTTCCAGTTTCTAAATCTCCACATCTCCCAGTTACTATAGCTTTGATTTACACCAATTGTGCACATGTATAAAAGTAGTCATATCTTAAATACTAATATTACCATTGCTGCTATGGAATTTGCCCTAGGTGTCATAATTCCTAGTTTTGTCTCTGCCTTTTGTTGAGCTCAACACCTCAAAATCACCCTCAGTCAAGTTGGACTCTTGAATGTTCCCCTCCAGAGCCCCTCAGGCTCTGCTGTTATACTTAACAAGTCAACAAGCACTTGTTCTGCACTTACTATGTGCCAGGCATTGTGCTAAGTGCTAGGAATATAAATACAAGCCGAAAGACCTCCTTGCTCTTCCACAGCTTCATTCTAATTTGATGAGACAATCTATAAAAAGGAGCCATAAAAGGGGAGAGGATGAAACAAAGGAACCCAAAGGGGGGAATTGTACAGAACGATATGGAAAGTCAGGAGTGTAGATTGAAGAGGAATGAAGAAATAGCTGACCTGAGCCTCCTCATTAAAATAGAATTCTGGGAGGAACCCCCCAGTCAGAGGAAGAAGATTCGGAGGTCTTATCCTTCTGCAAGATGGAACCCTTTTCTATTTGGGATAACTTATTGATTGAAAGGGGGCATAAAAAGACAGTTGTATGAGAAAAAAATTTTAAATCCCACCAAAAAGGCCCTCAGAGTAAAGATGGCCAAAGTAGTCTGTTTCCCAGCATCTCATTATTACTGAAAAGAGGATTTTAAGTTTCAAGACTATACCCTAGAACTAGAACTGTTTTGTAACTATGGGACAACCATATAGTGTCCGTTTGTAGTTTAGATGACAAATATGAACTGTGGTTTCTTGCAATAAATAGAAGTGAATCACACTTACTTTGTTGTTCTAGTATAGGTAGTACTAGTATTGCAACTAGGTTTAAATAGTGACCTCGGATCTGGGTCACAGAAAAACTTCAGAGCTTGCACTGCCATCCATCACTTGGAAAAGCTGATTGGAAGGAAAACAAAAAATTTTGTGTCCTAGAAGATCTGATGGGTGAAGAAAGGCATATGCCTTTGTCTGCACTGCCATTTATTGCCTGAAAGGTTGAAATACTTCAGAATCTACTCAAAGAAGTAGACCTAAAAAAGACTCTGTGGATTCTAGTTTTCGTGTTTCTGTTTGCTGAAAAAGCTGTTTGAACAACCCAAAAAAACAATCATCAGAGAAGTGTCCTCACCCAGCAGAAAACTAGGAAATCCTGATACCTAGACTAGGTAGCTTGTGCGGTGACATCCTCCCTTCCTTATCATATGACCAACCCCAATGGAAAGGCATCCTAGAAAAGAAATATGGGGCTAATGGATTCTGGGGGGAGGGGAGTAGCAGCCTGGAGATTACTTAGGGAGTAGGTTAGTTGGATGACTGACACTAGAGCGGGATTCTGTGCCTCAGTCTGTAGATGGCAGTGAAGGCAAAGGTAAAGGTAGAACCTTTACTCTCTAGTTGGGTCTTTGGAGCAGCAAAACTTTTCCCCATCAAGACTTGGAAGCTAAAACTGGCAAAGCATATTCTTAGAGCTTGCTGTGACCAGCTCTGTGTATTCTTCTCAGATCTATTCAGGGGTCTTGCCTTGTCCCTCAAAGCTCTTTCAATGACAGAAAAAGGTGGGGGCTACTCATCAGTGAACTATAATGTAGACTGTACCAATGGATGATAAAGTACATGGAGGTCCAAAGTCCATAGCTGTGAGTTTCCCCTGTCATATGTGTTCCCTACTCAATGTATCTCCTTGCTATATTCTGTAAATTTGTGCCTATTTTCCTCCATGGACATGGTACATATTGATGAGATACTACTGAGTACTGGGTTTATGTTTTAATAACTCTGGCTGTGCCTTTTGTTTATTAAATATTTTTGATTGAGTTAATTATCACTGATTTCTTGACTGATTTTTTAAATGGGAAGTGCACCAGTGGTGGCTCAGGAGCTATAGTTGTTAGTAGCAGATATTTATTCCCTCTACTACGGCTCTCCCTAGAATTCTCACAGGCATATGTAAGCAGCAGAGTCACTCCTGCTGAGAATCCCTGACCTGCCAGAATGAGTACATATTGCGTAAATAAGACAGCTTAAGCACAGAAAATGAAAAGTAGGGTATTGGTGTCATACCTGTCCAGAACTATACTTGTTTTGACCTATCTTCTGTTTTAGATACCACTTATCATTTCTAACCCTTCGAATTCATATGCTTCTTCAGATACCACTAACTTATTCTGACCTTTTTGATCTGACTTCTGGTTCATATACTGCTACCTGGTTCTGGCCTTTCATAACTCTGATCATTTGCTGATTGATATAACCAATTGGCCCTTTCTCCAACTTCCACTCCCAAAATTAAGTTGATAACAATCAACAACCTGGATGCCCAAGAAAGGTTTCATCCCTAGCCACTCCTAGAAAAAAATGATTAGGAGGGAAACACAGGCCTTGATTTTACACTTGTATAATTCAATGATGATGATACAATGGGAATCTTACAAAGTTTCAAATCTCAGCTTTATAACCTTTATGACATTGGACAAGTCCAAGCTTTCTCTGGGTTTCAGCTTCTTCTTCTTTAAATGAAAGCTATAGACTAGATGACTCTAGTATCCCTTAAAACTCTAAATCTATAATCTAATGATCTCCACTACTAAAAGAATCAGTATATCTTATAGTTAATAATAAGCTTGCCATTTATAATTAATATGGGCTAAAGATGCCAGATCTAAAGATAACCATCTTTAATCAAAATATATAAAACAAACTCTTGAAGAGGATGTGAATTACGCAAATCAACAAGCAGTAAAGTAATAATTACCCAAGGGGATTTCTGACACCCCAAACAAAAGCCAGAATTCCAAGAAAGACTTTCCGGCTAGAACTTTAAAATTCCCCTGCCTAAACTCTTCCTTCCCAGGTAACCAAATTTCCCAAATGTGTATTTTACAAAACTTCTCTCCCTTGGATTATGCAAAAGAATATATGCATCTTCCTTCTATTGGCCCAAGTTCACAAAGAATCAAATAATTCTTTCATTACATTCTTGTTTTTCAACAAGGAACAGAAGTTGAAAGCAAAAGAAAAGAATATGAAAAATACAAACATTTCACAGTTTGGAACCTTCTTCATTAATCTGAGAAAATATCACTTGGAGGATTACATGGGTGGTGAAAGGCTTTGAGACCAAACCATATGGGGACTGTTTGAAAAAAGTGGAGTTGCTGAATATGAAAAAGGAAAGATTTATGTAAGACATGATAATTATGCTATAAAGGAATTAAACAAAGGATAAAATATGTAAAGCTTAAAAGGGACAAAAAAGTTCATTTAATCCAATTCTCTTGTTTTTACAGTTAAAGAGCTAAGGTCGAAAGAGATTTAATGACTTGACCAAGATGACATAATCAGTGACATACAAATACAAACCTAGAACTACTGATAGCAAATCCAAAATTCTTCCCACTGTACACCCCAGTGACAAAGCAATAGAAGCTAAGGAGACGGAACCTGAAGCCTTACACTCTACCACTAATGTATATATCCCATCCTTCTGCTTGGTGCCAGAGGAGTGGAAGATGCAGGGTCATTCACTGGAGTAGATGGTCATCTAGACAACATAACTCAAAAACTGTGACTTTGCATTTGAGCTCTTGTTAAAAGCCAAAACCTTTGACTAAATGAAAGGACCAAATTCTGGAGGCTTAAAATGTGAAGGTAAGGGATATCTGAACATGCAGAGAATGAGATGGGAGTACAAAGTGTCAATAAAGAAGCAGAGGATATAAAAGAATAATCCCAGTTTTAAAGAAATAACTGACATGCTGCAAAGGAAGAGTAAACTGAAGAGAGGGCCTTCCACACCCAATAAGCAGAACAAGTTGATGCCTAGGCAGGAATTTGTCTCTGGAAAAATTCAGAGCAAGTGTTATTAGCGGCTCCATTTTTGATGCTCAGAATGTCACTAGCCTGACCACTATTTTAGTGCATTTTCTAGAAATAAATTTTTATTGATGTCTTCTGTTTCTTGAATTATCATAGTTATCCAAAGTATCCTTCCCAGAGCTCGTTCATATAGCAAATAATATTTTTTGGAGATGAAAAAAATCAGCATAACTGATTAATAAGTTGAAAAAGTCCCAAAAACATGTGTAATACCTAATGACCTCCACCTCCATTAAGAGATAGATTGGGGCTATCTTCTCATATCTCTTTAATCAAGTCCCAGTTGATCTTTATAATTTTATTATATTCATTTTGTATTGTTGATATTATAATTGTTATTTCCATTTACATTGTTATAGTTGCTTTGTATGTTTTTTTCTTGGTTGTACTCACTTTACTCTGCATCAATTCATACAGATCTTTCCATTCTTCTCTGGATTCATCACACATATACTTTCTTACAGCACAGTGATATTCCATTACATTCATGAACCACAATTTGTCCAGCCATTCCCCAGTTGCTAGGCATCTATTTTGTTCCTAATTCTTTGTTATCACAAAAAAAATTCTACTATAAATATCATTTTGTATATAGAGACTTTGTTTTTATCAATGGCTTCCTTCGGGTATAAATTCAGTAATGGAATCTCCAGTTCAAAAGTATCAACACTTTATTCGCATAACTCCAAATTGTTTTCCAAAATCGTTACCCCATTTCACAGTTCCATTGATAATGCGTTAATGTTTTATTGAGGAGAATTAGTGTGCTATAACAAATAAAGAGCAAACCAAAAATACTTGGGTGCAAGTCCCACTTATGGATGACATATAGTGGCTATGTCACCGTAGACAAGCTACTTCTTAGGCCTCTAGGCAACTCTATACTAGGTTGTAGAGAATGTGTTGATCTCTATTGGTAGAGTGAGTTTCCTCATGTAGAGTACCCTACATTAATGAAATCATAGGTCCAGTTCCTATTTCCAACATTTCTGTTGCTAAGGTTTTTTGGTAAGAATGCATCACTGCATCAAAACTAGAAATCAAAGTGTAAACTGAAATTATATTGTGAAACAATTTTATATCCAGCTGGGATGCAAGATGACTGTTCCACAGTCTGTAAAGTAAGGCCTACCCCATTCTACAACATGCCAATGAGTTTCTAGTATGTTCCAGTTTCTATTACTTCATATATCCACTTTACATTAATTAGCATCTTCCCCCAAGAGTTTCTGAAGTATTCCTCACCTCAAAGGAATGCAGCCCTTCAGGGTATCTGATGTTTGGTTTTAGATTTCATTTATGTGACTCATAGATTATGATAACATAGCTAATGTTAGGGAAAGGCAGTAGATTTGCGATTAAAGAGAACTTGCTAGATAATTTCAGCTTTCAAATTAAATTAAAACCACCTATATCTACCCAAAATATATTTTAGAATAAGTGGAATCAGAGTTATAAAATTCTGCATTGCATCTCTACCAGAGTCAAATTTAAGATAGTTTTGGCATTTTGATTTTAAAATTGTCTTTTTTACTAAATAGATCCTGCAATAAAAAAAGGTATAGGCAGAAAGAAAGAGGAATAGAATTGTTATTTCTTATCATCAGGTTTAGCCATATCATCCACATCAAAGCCCATGAAGAGTTATCATTTTTTTTTAAATTTGGAGGGATTTTTCTAAAAATATAAAAAAAGTTAAGTGAGAAAAACAGAGGACAATAAAGGGGAATGTCCAGGTCTTTGCCAACCTGCTAATAAGAGGGCTCTTTCCATTATCATAGTTTCCAGTATGTATAGTTTCCATTTCAACCCTTAGTTTTATCTATTTAACTTATATGTATAGGATCTTAAGTAAGAAACTTGGAACAAATTCATTTGTCTGGAGGGAGAAAGGAGATGCAAAAAATAATCTTCCTCACTCTAATGGAGTCATTTAGGCTAAGTAGCACAGTGAGTAGAATGTCAACTTGGAGTCAGAAAGATGAGTTCAAATTTATCATAGATATTTACTAGGTGTAGCGCCAATGCGATGTTCACAGCACCTACAGTGGCCATGAATATCCGGAACAATTATGAATCATGAAATATCACAGACTCTCCAAATGGAAGACAAAACCAAAACATTTATTCAGATACCAGAAAACCGAATTCATCATAGTAACAAAAATCTGTACACAGTAAGAATGGAGAGGGCAATACCATCCCCAAGCCTTCTCCTGCTGGGCTTCCCACAATCCAGCTCTCTCAAACAAATCACAAACAAGCTCTTTCACTCATGCTAGCCAGCAGACTGCATCCTTCCTAGCTCTGACTGCTCTCTGACTCACTTCCTCTCAGCTCTGCTCTAGCTTCACCTCTGCCTATTCCACCTTTCCTGTTCAACAATCTCCTCCCACCACAGGCTCCATGTGACTCAGGCAGGTTACATGGACCTGTTAATGAATGGGAAAGATCTTCCCATTTAAATTACCATTACACTAGATGTGTGTCTCCAGGCAAGTCATTTAACCTGTATGGTTCAGTTTTCTGCTCTATAAAATGAGAATAATGATAGCACCTACCCCCTAAGTTTGCTGTAAGGATCAAATAAGATAATTGTAAAGAGCTTGGCACAATGCCTGGAACTATATAAATGTTAGCTATCAACATCATCACTATATCTGTAAAAGGGAGGAACTGTCATCAAGAGAGTTCAGCTCCAACCCCTGTGGCACATCCAACAATACTTAACTCCAAATTTATACTCCCTAAGAAATGAGGTGAGGGTTTATTTATGGAAGGAGACAGAAAGAAAAGGACACTGTTCAGGTAGAACCACATGGGATGAAGAGGGTGAAGGAAAGAAAAATAAAATTAAAGGGATGGTAGAATAGAGGACATCTGGGAAGAAGACTGTCAGCAGACATTTATATCCCAGAACGAAAGCCCAGCTGCTCCACTCTAGTTATAGTTCTGCATGTGAACATCAGCTAAATTAGGTCAGATTGCTATATTAACTAAAACAATATGTGCAACTTTTAAGCAAAAGAAATTCATTAAATTTAAGGTTCAGTAGGCTGGTATACTACGTTCCATATACAAAGCAATAGTTTTTCAAAGAGAATTTTGATTTCTAAATCAATAGGATACTTTTCCAATCTGTAACCATGACACAAAAATTCTAAGCTCCAGGGCTAAGTAAAGTTTGTAAATGTGTATAATCTTGCTAAAAAAAAAAAAAAACAAAAAACAAACAAAAAAAAAAAACACTTTTAGACACTGGACCTTTTCTCCTAAAATTCCAAATGAAGGATCATTCCTTTTGGAAACTGACTTTGGCAGGAAGTTTTTCCTTTTTCCAAACTACACACTTAGCCTTGAAGTGGATGGATCAGTTTAAAACTCCAGCCTATGAATTTGAAAGGATTATGAGTTCTGCCCAGATACATTTAAATGTCACTGTTTACACCTTATTGTTGGTTGCTTCTCTGGAATACAGAAGCTGCAGTAGCCCGCAGGAAAACAAGGAGAAAAGATTAACAGCATGGCAAAAGTATGATGAAATACTAAATGCACTTGTTCAGAGTTGCTATTAATATGTCATCCTAACCTTCACTTAGAGAGTAAAACCTTTCTGCTCAGGAATTATGGGGTTGAAGAAGTATTTTCAAGGAAACAATAGTTATATCCACAGGGGCTATCAGCAAGAGGTCCGACATATTCTGGGTAATTCATAAATCAGCAAGCATTTGTTGAATATGTATTAAGCCCAGGTCTGTGCTAGGTGTTATACATACAAAGACAAAAGTGAAACAGTTTCTGTCCTCAAGAAGCTTATAATTCAAGTGATGTTTGATATACTTTTGGGAGAGTGTTCCCCAGGCTTGTAGGAAAAGGTTTCACTGCTACTTTTCTTACCAGACATTTTCAGTAAATACCATAGCTTCAAGTTAATTATGTCTCTAGAAGGCTAGCAAAGGGAAATACCTCAGTAGGATTCAGAAACTATCATTTTAGAAGTGCAATCACACCTCTCTAGTATGAACTTGAAGCAGCCATCCTCTGAGGGATCTATCCTGTGGGGAAAGTTCCTGGATACTACACTATGATATGAGTAAGAGGTATAAAAAATATAATTACTAGGGCACCATTCATACTGCCACTGCTATTGGCAGAAGTGAACTTCTAGGAAGTGTTTGCAAGCACTCATAATCCTAGATTTATGGTTGTAGTTAAGGCAAGGGTTCCTGAAAACACTCCCATTGGGTATAAATCTGCCTACAGTTTCTCTTATACATGCAAAGTTTACCTACCAATATAACATTTTGCTCAAATAACTACTGTAAGAACATAAACATCCCAAAATTTTCAGCGTATTTCTGGAGTTTTGGTGGTTTTCTTTTGGCTCAGACCAGTGATTTCATCAAAATAGTGCACTTCCATTGTGGAAACTCCATACATTATATAGTCTCCTACTTATACTCTTAGAATGCTGCCTGGAAGATCAAATGAATCCATATCACATGTTGGTTGAAGGAACTAGGCATTTTTATCCTGGAGAAAAGAAGACTTGGAGGGAGCACAGTAGTTGTCTTCAACGATTTGAAAAATTGTCATAAGGAAGAAGGATTGGTCTGCTTGGGGTCATGCAATAGGGCAGACTTGTTCTTGTTAACTCCATAGAGCAGAGTCAGTAGTAATGGGTGGAATGTACAGAGAGGCAGTTTTAGGTTGAAAGTCATGAAAAACTTCTTAATAGTTGGAGCTCTCTATAAATGAAATGAGTTGCCTCTAGAGGTCCTAGGCTTTCCCTATTTGGAAGTCTGGATGATTACTCATCCTCTAAGTTACACTGGGGGTGCCTTTTCATGTACAGGGTGTAGCAAATGCCTGCTGAGCTCTCTTCTAACTCTAGAACTCAGTCACTCTCAGATTTGCCCCTAGAATTTGAAATCACCACACTGTCTCTCAACATTCGGGAAATATAGTTTCCGGACAAAGTTGTAAAATTTCTCAAAATTATGTAAAATTTCTGTCAAAATTCTGTAAAATTTCATTATGGCAGCCTGGTGAGGGGTTGTTCATTATAAAGATTAAACTTCAGCTCTTTAGTACTTCAAAGGATCCCTGGTTCTTTTGTGTGTGAATACAATCTCCATCGATGTAGAGTACGACATCTGCATGCCTCAGGAGATAGTTTCAATAAAAGAGCATTGTGCCGACAGTCAGAAAGTTCAAATGAGTTCAAATCCAGCCTCAGACACTTAATAACTTTGTGATCTTGGGAAAGTCACTTCAACTCTATTAGCTTCAGTTTTCCAGCTATAAAATGGGGATAATAAGAGTGCCAACCTGAAAAGAACTATTCTAAGGATCAAGAGAAACAATATTTGTAAAGTACTTAGTACAGTCTGGCACATTATGGACACTATATAAATGCTAGGTATAATTATCATTGACATTGTTAAATATTAATTTATTTTTAAAGTGTTATTACTTATATTGCTTGCAAAGCACTTTACAACAGTTATCTTATTTGGTTATCACAACAAACCTGTTAGATAGGGGCTATTATTATCCTCATTTTACAGTTGAGGAAACTGAGGCAAACAGAGGTTAGGTGATTTACCCAGAGTTACACAGGTATTTGAGCTTGTCTTTGAACATAGGCCTTCCAGACCTGAGAAACTCTATTCACTATGCTAGCATCAAACTGCCAATGTTTCATATGTTGCTATGTCTAATACAACACTCAAAAGTATAATTCTCCTAGAGTATGCCAATGTCAAGTTCAAGGTATGGGTCCTATGGGTCCACATTCCTAAAACCATAGCTCAGGAATCCCATGGATTAATTTATCTGTAACAGTCACTCAGCTGACATAACTAACTCAAAGCAAAGGCATTTATTGGATGTTATAAATGTTTTTCATTCCACATTTGCAGATTTCCTCTAGCCAGAGGCTAACAGAGAAGCAAATTTATTGATTTGACAGGATTAAAGATTTATAATTCCCATTTATAAAACACAACAACCATATGGGAATTTTGTAAGAGAAGCAGGGTAAAAGATGTCATCAAAAAACTATGTGCCTAGGAAAGGAGATGTACCCATGATGAATTCAGAGCCAGAGACAACTGATAACAGCCCTTACGTTCTTAAAGACTAAGCTCCACTGCTAAGTACCCTCTTTCTAAACTATGTTGTATTCATTTTATTTTTTTTCTCATTATATTTGTATAGGTACATGCTTTCTCCCATAATGTACACTCCTTCAGAAAAGGGTCTGTTTCATTTTTGTTTGTCCGGCAATTAACAAAAGTCATTGGTACCCCATAGAAGCTCAATGAGACTCATGGATGAATTGATAGACCAAATTTTCAGTAAAGTCATTACACATACTAAGTTCCAGTTATTGTGTTAAACATTGGAGATACCAAGAAAGGTTAAAAATTGCCCCTATTTTCAAGGAGTTCACAATCTAATGGGGCAGACAAACTGGAATCAATCATGTACTAACAATATATCTATATATGTATGTGTATGTATGCACATGTACACATAAATACATTTATGTACGTGTGTGGATAGATCAGAGAGAGAGAGATGAGATAGATGAGATAGGTAGATAGATAGATAGATTGATGATAGATGATAGATAGATAGATAGATAGATAGACAGACAGACAGACAGACAGACAGACAGACAGACAGACAGACAGACAGATAGATAGATAGATAGATAGATAGATAGATAGATAGATAGATAGATAGATAGATAGAAAAAACAAATCAGAGATAATCTCAGAGGGAAGGCACTAACATTAAAGAAGACTGGGGAAGGCTTCTTGCAAAAGGCGGGATTTTAGCTGAGACTCAGAGGAAGCCAAGGAAGTGAGGAGGGAGAGACCTCTCAGGTATGAGGGACAACCAGCAAAAATGGGAAATGGAATATCTTGCACAAAGAACATCAAGAAAGCTATAGTCACTGATCATAGACTACTTAGAGAGGAATGAGGAGTAGGAATGCTGGAAATAGAGCAAAGAATCAGACTATAAAGGGCTTTAAATGCCAAACTGATTTAATATTTGATCCTGTAAGTAATACAATGCCAGTGAGGCAGCTGGGTAGCACAGTGGATACAGCACTAGATCTCAAGTGAGGAAAACTTGAGTTCAAATTCAGCTTTGTATATTCACCAGTCATATGGTCCAGGGCAAGAGTTTTAACCTCTCAGTCTCAGTTTCTTCATCAGTAAGCTGAAGTCAATAACATCTATCTCCCAGGATTGTTGTGAGGATAAAATGAGTTAATATTTATAAATTTTATATAATTTATAATATATAAATGTTATTATATATTATATATAATATAAATATCATAAAAGCTTATATTTATAAAAGTGCTTTGAAAATCTTAAATCACCGTGGAAATGTTAGCTACTGTTACTAGTGTTTATTGGATCAGGAAAGGAGAATGTGACGTGATCAGAGCTACACTTTAAGAGGACCAGTTCAAGCTTAGAGCTAGGAGAGACTTGAATCAGAGAAATCAAACCAGACCAAAAGACAATTGCAGCAGTCCAGGTGTGAGGCGATAAGGGCCTGAACCGCGGTGGCAGTAGTGTCAGAGGGGATAAATATGAAAAATGTTATAAAGATAGACTTGATAAGACTTGGTAACTGACTGGATAGTGAGGACGAGAGAGAATGAGAAGAGTGGAACAGCACCTCTGTTTTGAGCCTGGGTGACTAGGAGGATGGTGGTGCCCTTATCAGTAATACAAACGTTCAGAAAAGGGAAACGTTTTGGGGAAAACATAATGAGTTCATTCTTAGAGGATTAAATTTAAGATATGCCTGAAACATCCAGTTCCAAGTGTGTCCAATAACCAGTTGGAGATGTGATAATGCATCTTTCCAAATTTAGCTGTCTGGTTCTCAGATATAAGAACTGAAGTCCACTGAAGCACCCATTTTTGAAATCTTTGCACTTATATAGGACCTGCTTCCACCTGTACTCCACCAACAAAGCCTTAGAGAACAGAGGAAGCAGCAGAAATAACCCCAAGTGAAGGCACAAAGACTAAATAATTTCAATAACTGTGTAAGAAAAAACAAAAAGAGAAAGTCATGGGACAATATTTATATTTGCTTTATTTCCATTCAATCTACATATTGTTATGAGCCCCTGCTTATAGCAGATATAAAGAAGTTGCTTACTACTCTCATAGAACATACCCTCTAATAGAAAAGAAACAAAACTAAATCTCATTTAAAAATAATATGAGTACATGGCAATATGTAATTCAGTTCCAAATGACTTGTATGAGTAGTTGTTATTTGTCTTTCATTTTCGAAGAGGATCAGTGACTCAGAGCGATGTCTTGACTTTCATGTACATTGGATTTAAGTGAGGCAGAGTTACACAAAGTCATCAGTCTCACTCTCTTTTCCAGAGTCATCAAATTCCAGTGGCAAGAAAAACATCAAGATGCTTGGCAATGGCCTGGGATGCAGTGGATGACCTTGCTGTCTTTGAAGTCTGACCAAGTTCTAAGCTGCACAATGCCTGCTTTAGCCGCTTTCATGGCCATTGGAAAAAAATTGTTCTTACTCACCCATTCCACTGGGGGATGTCTTCACATGCTTGGAGTAGACATCCTGCTAACTCACTGATGGATCTGAGGTCTGTTGGTTATGCTCAACCCAGATTTAGTCCACCTACCAAGATGGTTTCACTGGGGTATGGCTACTGCACATGGTACAGTTTCTTGGAGCCACAGGTAAGATTTGGGTGACAGGTAGACGGTAAAGGTGGATGAATAGCCCTGAAAAGAGCTCAGCAAGCTCTCACACCAGAGATGCTAGTACTCCCTGAACACCATGTATATATACCCTTGTACAAAAAGTATATAGGAGAAAAAGAAAGTTGTGTGCACTATGGAGTAGAATAGTCAAAGAAATATTCCAGGAAGAAGTAGGACTTTAGAATGGTTAGGATTTGTGAGATAGAAAGGGTAGAAGTGGGGAAACAAGGGAGGATGGGCAGCATTGTAGATGGTTGAAATCGCGTAAGCAGAGTCATGAAAGCAAGAATTCCCAATTCCATATTTAAGAGACAGTGAACAGTTTGATGTAGCTGGAAGAGAACTGGGAATAAAGAATCACAGAAAGTAAGAATTTACTCCTAAATTTGCCACATTGAACATTCCACCCATTTCCCCTAATTCCACCTACTAGAACCAAATAGTAGAAATCTAAACTCAGAGTTCGAGTTAGTGTCCTACACACCAGTTACCATGTCTCCTCTGAGTCTTCTACCTCCTAAACAACCCTAGTTCCTTCAACAAATCCTGAACACATGGAATGTTCTCAATGCCCTTCACCATCCTGCTTCATCTCTTCTGGAGCAGTGAAAGTTGAGTTACAAAGAGAAAATGGAACTAAATTGCAGAGATTCTTGAATAGGAAGGTAAGAAGTCTGATATAATGGGGAGCCATTAACAGTTATTGAGTAAGAAAAAGAAAATTTCCTTGCTTTTGCATCTTTCTCAAAAAATATTTTAAAAGAGACATAGAATCCTAAGAGTTAATGACTATTTAGCCTGTTTCCTGGTAGCAATGTATATCCTAGAAGTTGTAATATTAGACTTTATGAAATATCTCTCAAATATGCCCCCTTCTATTGCAGGCTCCCTTCACCTAGCTCTTGGACTATTTGCAATAGCCTGCTGGTGGGTCTACCTACCTCAAGTCACTTTCCTCCTCTAATCCATCTTTCATTTCAGCCACCAAAGTGATTTTCCCAAAGTGCAGGTTCAATTATATCACCTCCCTACTCAATAAATACCAGTGACTCTCCATCATCTCCAGGATCAAACAAAAAAATGCTGCTTGGCATTCAAAACCTTTCCTAAACTAACTCCCTTCTGTCTCTCCAGTATTCTCCCACCTTACTCCCCAATACATACTGTAAGTTCCAGCGAGGTCTCCCACTGAATTCTGGGCCATCTTCAGTCATCCTGATCCATATCTGGTCACTGGACCCAGATGGCTCTGGAAGAGAAAGTGAGGCTGGTGACCTTGCAGAGCCCTCCCTCACTCAAATAAAAGTCAACTGCAAGTCCCGTAATCGTCTCCTTGATGTCATGGTCCTCTTCTAGAACAAAGGACAAACAGCAACCTGTGAGTAGTCTGAGCTGAATGGAGACTCAGCTGGCCAGTTTCACCTGGGCAATTCAACTCTTCCTCTTCTCTACTTTCCCCTCCTCTCCTCTCTTTCCCTTATGTGAGGGTGTTCTGCCCAAAGGAAGGTACATTTTGATGGCCAAAAGCTACCTAGTTAGCTTGGGGATTATTGGCTAGATTTCTTTCTCACAAACCAAGCCTTAAAGCCAATTCACTCTGGATTTCATGGATTGGACAACAATAGGTTTCTGCCCAAGTACCACTTAATGGCTATTTTTGGACCCTCCTGGCTCAAAGTAAATGTAAATAGTAACTGTTTCTCTTTTGACTAGCAATCCTGAGGGTCTTCTCCTCTCAGTTTAATTTTTTTTTATTAAAGATGCATCCCTTGACTCACTTCATAAAGAGACCTATTCACTGAATTGACATTGCCTCACTCAAAGTGAGAACTTGAAAAGACCTTAGCTTAAAGGGGCAAGGCCCCCCACTGCATCCTGGGCTGTCTCTAGTCCTCCTGATCCACATCTGGCCACTGGACCAGATGAGTCTTGAGGAGAAAGTGAGGTTGGAGACTTTCCACAGCCCTGCCTCACTCAAACCAGAGTCAATTGCAAGTCATGTAATCATCTCCCTGATGTCACCTTCCTCTTAAAAAACAAAGGACAAACCACAACCACAAGTTCCAGTGACACTATCCTATATGTTCCACAAAGCACTCCCCCTCTTGGCTCCAGGCATTTGCTCTTTCCTTCTTGCCTGAAACCCTCTTCCTCCTCCTCCATTCCTACTACTGACCTCTTTGGCTTCTGTTGAGTTCCAACTAAAATCCCATTTTTTATAGGAAGACTTTCCTGACCCCTTTTAATTCTAGTGCCTTCCCTCTGTTAAGTATTTTCTATTTATTCTGTATACAGCTCGCTTTGCATGTATTTGTGTGTCTCCCCCATTAGATTGTAAGGTCCATGAGGGCAGGGACTATTCCTCTACTTGTGCTTAGCACAGTGCTTGCAACAGAATAAGTGTTTTTAAAAATGTTTGTTGATTGATCATGTAAGCCAATTTTTCCCATATCAGTGATGGAATCTCCTTTCAAATCGATGTCCATTTGATTTTAATGCAAAATTTCTTGATAATTCTATTGTTTTAAATGTTTTGCCTAAAGATCCCTTTATCTAGAGAGGAGAAGCAAACCAGTAAATATTGCCAGGCCTAGAGGCCTGTGGGCTACCCGAGTCTTCCCTTACCTCACCTCCCGAGGTCTTCGGTTGGCCAAACCGGATGCTCGTATGAGAGAAAGGACATTCCAGAGTTGAACAAGGGTTGAGCTTTATTTCAGGGTCTAGTTACAAGTGCAGGGGAATTCTTCCTTAGGAGGGAAAGAGAAAGATCTCCCAAGGAGGCAAAGATCTTACAGTAAGAGATTGGAAGTAGAAGTATAAGCGGGGAGAGAGGGGGAGGGGAGAGAAGAGAGAGGAAAAGCGGAGCCTTGTGTCCTGTCTGCTCCGCTCCCCTCCGCCCAAGAGAGCTTTCAGGCTTTCCTGATCCTACTTAAACTCTTCAGTGGCATAGTTTGCATCTGAATACCGTGCTGTTAGATAACAATAGTGTGCCCAGATCCGGGACAATCTCGAGGGCAGGGAGAGCTCTCTCCCATCACGTTTCTCACGGGAAGAGGCGGAAATACACGAGATAGCTCGGTTCACCTCGATTCCCAGCTGTTTCCTGGGGGGTCTCGTGAGAACTCTAAGATTTAGAAGTTCCCACCTTTACCCGCCCGAGACTGTCCACATGGAATTGAGCTTCCAACCCTAGCAAATATAAATTTAATAACTGAAGTATCTAGACTTGAAAAATTCCTTCAGTATTGGAACGTTCACATGAGACAACAACCATTCATCAGTCAAACTATGTTTCATAATTTAGTTAACTGAAGTAGACTGTGGGGCATTACAAAGATTCCTACATATTTTTATTCTTGTTACCTCTTAAATTTATAATCATGATAATAATAATAGAAAACTAAAGGATGGATTTTGAGTTTTGAGTTCTAAACTCTCTAAAAATATTGAAATAAAGGGAAGTAGTGATTTTTTTTTTACTAGAAAGGAAGGCAACATCTGGAATATCTTCATTTCAACTCTAAGGTTTTCCTTGATCTATTAAGAAGTGCTTTTTGCCCAAGATTAAACAATCATCAAACATTCTAGTCAATCAGCCACTCACTAAGCATTTATTAGGTGCCTACTATATTCCAGGGACTTTACTCAGCTTTAAGATATAAAGGAAAACAGAAAACATTTCTGCCTTCAAGAAGCATACATCCTAATAGTAAAACAACATGAAAATATCTAGTAGGTACTAGAAAATACGTACAGAGTCAATGAAATAAATTTGAAAGGCAAAGGCATTAGCAACAAGTATGGGAAATGGCCAGATAGGCAACCAACAGAACATGGGATTTGAGCTGAGCCTTGAAGGAAGCCAGGGGAACTAAGAGGAGTAGATGAAGCAGCAGCACATTGCTGGCATGACTGGGGACAACCAGGGCAAAGACGCTGCCTGCGAGGCAAGAGATGAACTGCCTTGTTTGAGGAACTGCAAGTGGGCCAATATAGCTGGATGTAGAGTATGTTCTACAAATTTTACAAACTATGCACTTGTTTATGCTGTACATCTTTCTTTGTTGTCTTCCCATTAGACTGTGATCTCCTTGAGAGCAGGAATTGCCTTTTGTCTCTTTTAGTACCCCCAAGACCTTGGCATAGAGCTTGGCATACAGTAGGCACTTAAGGTTAATTGAACTGACTAAACACTGAGATTCTAATGAGAAATTTCTTTTATCTATGGAAATATCTCTGGTGGACACAAATATTTCTCATAGTTTTCCTCTAATCTGCATTATTTTCATTTATTCCAACAGGAAAAAGTTAATCTCTAACCTGGCTTAGGTTATGTGCTAGTAAACTGATTTATATTTTTAGAAGGGAGAAAAATATATGAGGGGAAAATATACATGTGTGCACATAAGCACACAAAGGTAGCAAGTACTTTCTGCTTGCCTCTCCCAGAACCAGATTTACTGTTGTTGTTTGTTGTTTCCAAAGAGAATCAATGACATCACTGGGTAAAGTCTTGACTTGTTTATGAATTAGATTTAAGTGAGGAAGAGTTACACGAAGTAATCAGCCTCACTGTCTCTTCCAGAGTCATTGAAATCCAGTGGCAAGACAAAAGCCAAGATGACTGCTATAGCTCAAGATTCAGGGAATGACCTCGGTGTCTTTGATGTCTGACCAAGCTCTACTCACTCCACATGTGCCCATTCTAACGGGAAGTCTTCATATGTTTGCAGTAGACACCCCCCTAACTCCCCAATGGGCTTGAGTCTGCTGGTTACCCTCAACCTGTTTTAGCCTGTCTCAGTGGATGGTTTTACCCAGGTGCAGCCACTGTGCATGCTATAGCTTCCTGAAGCCACAGGTGAGAGTTGGGTAACAGGTAGACACCAAGGGTGGATGAGCAGCCCTTGAAAGGACTCAGCAAGCCTTCACACCAGAGCTGCCAGCCCTCCTTGAACATCTCAGGCTTGTTACATCTACTCCTGAGGGATCTAGGTATCTGCAAGGGTTTGGGAGCCCTCTTTTTCCTGTTGCCATCAGACTGTATCCCTCTTCCCACTCTTACCCCAGCATCTTTTTAGGGGGTTGTGACTAGTGTCCCAACTCCATTTATCACAACTAACTTTTGCAAAAGGATATTTATCTCAAAGGTATAGCAGAACATATTCACATATCCTGCCTCCCAGCACCTCAGGGGTATAATCTCCCATTCATGCCTCAATTTCTGGGGGATTAAATTCAAATTTTACCTCAATTCTTACATAGCATAGGTTCAATGAAGTATATGTCCCAGGATGACAGTGCTGACAGATGAGTCCTTGTTTCAGCTATCACTGGGCTTGGGTCCCCAGGGCCACTCTTGGAGGGCACTCCTTGCTCACCAGGGCATTGAAGCTTCACCATCTGCAAACACAAACTCTGGAACATTTGAGATGTCAAATCACCCTTTGGACTTTTTGGACTCACAAAGACATAGGCTCCACTGACTTCACAGTGGTTGTAAGCAAAGGAATCACCAAGCGCTACTGTATGCACAGAGGCAAAGAGCAAATCACTAAGACTGGCAGGGATTTTTTTTAATGCTTTCATAGCCGAAAAGTCTCCTCTCCATCATGTGATCAGCTAACTAGAACCAGTTACAGAATGTCCTTGTTCAGCATCTTTAAGGCACTTCCATTTCATTTTATCATGACTCTCCTGCAATCAGGCTCCCCAACATCCTTCAGTGGGAAAGATGCCACCTGAGGCATTCTGAATATGCTCCAGACCCCCATTATGTGTATGTGTTAGAGCAGGTCTAGTTATTCCTTTCCACACCCTCATCCTGGCAAACTGATCCTTAGCCTTTGTCTATGTCTGTTAGGTCTTACTTCCTTAGCTAATTATCATTCTTGAAAAGTGAATTAGAATTCCATAACTTTAATTGCTAACCTTTGTACGTCTCCCTGATTTACTGCTGGTAGGAGAAACTTGTCTGCTGTCCTTAAATTACTCGGGATTTATTGTCAATTAAGATATTCTATTTACTTGTGAAGATTATTTGTTTCCTAAGAGGTGGGCTTGCCTATTTGAAAAACAAGAGTACTTGCCTAAAAAGTCTATGAAGCTGCTGTTTTCTTCACAACAGACCACTTCTATACAGATCAATTCTGTACAAGAGAACATGTCCAATCTTAAAGCATCTCAAAAACAGGGGAAGGTTTCCAAGGAATACATTTGTGCTTTCTAGATAATGACTCCGTCTACAAAATTCTCCTTAGTCTCTGGGACCTGAAAAAAATGCCAGATCTATAATGTCTATCAGAACTATTCACATTTAAATAGTCCTTAATAAAGGTACAAAAACCTTCAAGATGCTCCCTCCAAAAATAAACTTCTGAGGCTCATAGCTTTCTAGTGTTACATAATATTTAAATCAAATAATTAATTTAATGAATTTATAATAAATAATAATTATAATAAATAAATAATATATAAATAAATACAATAAATAATTATAATAAATACTATTTAATAAATAATTTTATTTAAATATTTAAATAAAATATTTAAAATAACTTATATTATAAGAAAGTTCTTCTAAGTTTCTGCTTTGCAAATCCTACTTATGTTTCCTAGTTTTCCCCTCTGGCACTAAACAAAATAAAGCTAAACCCTATTCCATCTGATAATCCTTCAAATAGTTTGATACCTTGCTCCCCAAGTCTTCTCTAGGCTAAATATTCAAATTCCTTCATTCATGCCTAAAATGGCATGTACTCAAGGTCTTTCACCATTCTAGTTACTCTTCTCTATGCCCTCTCTAGCTGATCAATGTCCTTAAAACTAGGTGTCCCAAACTGAAAACAACACTCCAAGAATAATCTTCTTTAGGCACAATAAGCTTAGGTTGTTGCCTCTTTGGTCTTGGACACTATGCCTCTCTTAACCAAGCCCAAAATGGCACTGCACCTATCTTGAGTGCCATTGGCTCGGTTGGCAGTCTGCTAAAATTTCCAGATCTTTTTCATATGAACCACTGTTAATAGTACAATTCAAACATTTATTAGGAAGCTTTTTCTAATCTCTCTTAGTTCTAGTGCCTTTCTTATTAAGGATTATTTCCTATTTATCCTGTATATAGTTGTTTCTATGTTGTCTCCCCCATTAGACTGAAAGCTCCTTGAGGCAGATGCTTTTTTTTTGTATTCCCAACACTTAGCACTGTGCCTGGCACAGAATAGGTGCTTAATAAATACTTTTTGTCTGACGGTCTACAGTGTATCTAACCATATGTCACCAATCTTGGATTTCTGAAATTATTTTGAACCAAATCATAGGATTTTATGTTTATATTTGTTAAATTTCATTTTATTAGGTTCCCAATTCTCAAAGAGGCCAAGCCAAGATGGTATAGCAGCAAGCACCCTGATACATCCAGGATGGCCTGCTAGCACGGATTCTTAGATCTGCTTTTCTAAAAGGAAAGCAACTTTTGAGAGGTCAACAAATAATTACATTTACCAAGAGAGAAAATACAAGCAGAAAAATAAAGACCAACAGATAGGGCTAACTGTCTGACCATAAGCAATACATAGATCAACAGACAGATTCACCTGTCTGACCATTACATACGTACATAGTTACTAGAGAGAGACATCTGAGTTTTCAAAGTCAGGGAGGCTCCTTAACAGCTACCCAGAGTCTCATCCGGTACAAGAACCTTCTTCCAAAGAGTAAGCACCCAAAGCAAAACCTCACCTCAGAGTATATACACACTTATCAGAGCCTAAGGGCATCAAGACCCTCAAGACCCAGTGCCTCATTAATTAACAAAGGTGTGGACCTTCCTACAAAACAAGCTTCCCCTAATCAAGCTTCCCTTAATGGGCTCCACCTGAGGTCTATTAGTGGGCAGGGAAGATCTTTCATTAACATTACAGATGTCATTTTCTATCTCTGTCTAGACTATTTGATTAAGACATTCTAATATTCAGTGTTCTATTTTTTTTAAATCAGCTTTATATTATTAGTGTCATTAATAATAAGACTTTTAAATCATCTTAAAAAATTTTACTAGTTCTGATTAAGTGAAAGATTCCATTATCAAAAATCCAAGAACTGCTATGGTAGCAGAATTAACAGACATAAGTCAAAAGGGTACAAAAATCATGTTTCGTCATTTAGTTTAAATCAGTGTTCTATTTAAGATATATTGATTATGTGCTTATAAGAATGCTCCTTATAAAGGTAATTTCAATTTACTTCTCCTTGTTAAGAATTAACATATATGTTTTTGACCGAATCACCTTGAAAAAAAATTTGTCTTGACAAAGATAGTCTACTTTACAGCAGTAAAATTGTTCTTCGCGGGATTGGAGTCCCCAGTGCCAGGGACAAAAATAAATAAATTTGCATAAGGACTTCATAAGTAGTTTTGCTCAAGGAGACTGAAATTTGTTGTTTATTTACAATCCCTCTTGTGACAAGTTTCATTTTGTTTTTGGTTTTTTTTTTTTTTTCAGAATTGTTACTAAAGCTGTAAATAGGCAGAATGCATTTTCCTGCAGCTCAGGGAAGCTAGCAATGGCAGGTTAAGATAGCCTTACTTTTGCCCTTACTCTTTTAAAGTGGTCTCACCTCATTTTCATATAGACATCGTATCACTTAGGTCATGTGCTCATCCATAGTTTGGACTGCCAGTGACAGGTCTTTCTCAATCCAAAATGAAATGTTTAAATTCACACACTGTACTAAGCATGTGTTAGTCCCTATGTAATATCATGTTTCAAGTTTTCCTTCTCCAAGAAGATCATAACCACCAGTTCCCAACAGATAAGCAGGATAGCACATGCCCTGGGACCAGGGGTGTGCTGGAGTCAGACTCTTGAGAGTCAATTGTTAAATTTTCAATGTGAACATTTGTAACTCAGAAATTGGCACATGCTACAAATCATGGCTTGATTTATTATTTTGTTGATTGTCTAGATTTAAGAAAGTGATTGTCAATAATATTAAAAGTTTGTCATGTAAGCATTTATTTTCGAGACCTGGTTGTTAAATGTCTACCAGCATACCCTGAACTGGAACAATTCACCCTGGCT
Organism: Notamacropus eugenii; assembly: GCF_028372415.1. Lineage (NCBI taxonomy): Eukaryota > Metazoa > Chordata > Mammalia > Diprotodontia > Macropodidae > Notamacropus > Notamacropus eugenii. The sequence continues at coordinate 449,925,085 of NC_092873.1, read as the reverse complement.
ATTGTTGCCAGAGTACTAATTTTCTTCTAACCTGTTATCTTTAAAGATTCTAGGACTCATTCTGGTCTACCTAGAATTCTTTACATCATTTCAACCAACTCTAACTACAATCAAAGTGGGACAGAAAGGATGCATCAGCTACTAGTAGTCCTAACAAGAACTTTGTTTAGCCTCTTTCCAATCCTGAGGTTAACTGTAAGCAGCATAAAAAAAAAAAGCAATGACATCACTTGGTGTTCCTAACTAGTCCTTGTACTGGGACTGGGAAGCTGGCAGGCAGCATGGAAGAGGATATACAAAGTTAGCTTTGGCATCAAGGAAGACTTAGATGGAAATCTTGCTCCACTCCCCGACCCCAATGAATCTGGGTAAATCACTTAAAGTCAGCATCCCAGAAAATTCTCTAAGATTAAGTTGTAGAAATAAATTCTTTAAAGGTTGCCATGTTGTCAGTTGTTTCCCCATGAGTCTGAATGTCAAGTCAAATAAAAATGATCAGCACCACCAAAAAACAAAAAATAAAATAAACAAAAAAGACTAAGTTGTAGAACACGTGCTGGTCTACACTGAAAAAGTGAGTTTCCTCAGGAAGAGTTCCCTGGACCAATGGAATCACAGGTCTGGTGCCCTCAGCCCCCAAAATACAGAACTAAGTATGTTGTCAGGATAGAGAGCAAAGTAGTCAGGAAGCCCTTGTCACAGCAATATATCAAAGCTAGGAGAAGTCATGTTAGCTCTATGGCTTTCCCTATGTCTCTATATTCATATGCTTCTATTTTTTATATGCCACTACAAAAGTCTGTTAGCATGAACCTGTGTTGTGAGCAATCTGAGGTCTTACACACAAAGCACACCAAAGGGTTGTCATCACAGGACAGCAATAGGGACTGTATGTCCCTAACAATACATTCTGAGCCCTCCTCTGCCCTCAGATGAGTGCCCTTAGTCTGTAGTTGTAAGAATGAGACTCCACTTCTCTGTCTCATGAGCCACTGGCCATGCTTCTCCCATGGCCTTTTGATACAGTACTTAATGATCTCACTTTTGCCACATCAACTAGATACTCTGGTAAAGAAATAAGTTCATGTAATACTGTCAAAAGTAAGTATATACTACTTGTGAGTATTATTTCTTCAATCCCCAGCTCTTGTGAGTAGATATTATTTCATCCTTTTATTCTACCTTCAGTCCCTCTGTACAGTGCCTGACACATAGTAGTCACCTAATAGATCTTGATGGATTGAAAACTAAGACCAAAATCTCCCCCATTTTATAGTTCAGCAGCTTAAGTGCTCAACCCAGCTGTTGCAATTCCAGTCAAGTCAGAATATTCCTGGACTACAGCAGCCCCTTGGTGCTGGTTTAAACTTTGATCCCTAGTTTCTCACTCAAAAGCATAAAAGATGAGTCCCATAGTTTCCCTCCCTTGATTTTTTTAATAAGGTTGGATTTCAGAGTGGCTACAAATCAAATGCCAACTTATAACTAACCTTCATCACATTTCTACTTCTTCATATAACACATCAAGGACTGTGATGTTATTCAGATATGGTACTTCCACTGTCATGATGGAAGTCATTGTTTAAAATAGGAATTTTCACGTTTCCCTTTTTTTATTTATTTTCCTTCCACTTCCATCCTTAAATGTTCTTTGGATAATTTGGTTTAGCTGAGTCTTAACCAAGCTTTCTCCCTGTGCTAATTGGCCCCAGTAACAAGATATAACAACAATCTCTCCTCCTGCTAATAGCTCAGGCAGAAAAACAGATTCATGATGAAAAGCCACTCTCTCAGGGATGTAAATAAATCTATCATGTTCTAGACCACAGATTAAGTCACCAGGCGCCAGGCAAAACATACATAATCACAAACCGAGAAAGGAAGAATGGGATATCAAAACCCTACACAAGCTTGACACTCAGGACTCTGTACTGGAAACAAGTGAACAATCTGTGTCCTTTTCAATGACAGACAGTGGGGATACTTCGATAGATCTGTGACTGCATCAATGTGGATATTCTTTCCCAATAAGCCAGACCAAAGCCCACTGGGTGACATCAGACTGCAAAAAGCAGTAAACTCTGTTGTCTTCAGAGGTAGGTCAAGCAGAAAAAATAGGAACATCCCAAACAATAGAATTTATTCACAGAATGACCACTGAGTACCCAGCCCCATGATGGACACTATCAATATTTTAATAAATCTATAAACCCATAAAATTGAGAGCAGGTGGTGAATCATGCCTTTGTTATATGTATACAAAGTAGCCCTACACCTAAAAATAAATTTTTTTTGAAAATGCAGACCTTTAAGTTGACTTCTTTTCTATGATGTCACACATGCAAACTACCTGTGTGTTCTAATTTTCCTACATTCCCCCAATAAAGAAGGTAGAGTCATAGAAAGGCAGAATCATAAGATCATAGATTTAGAGCTGGAAGGAATCTCAGGGATCATCTAACGCAATTATCTCATTTTATAGACAGAAACTGTGGCTCAGAGAGATTTAATAGTTTGTTTTCACTTCTACATCTTGTAATCCTTAGATCCTTTGAAATTAAGTTACAATGACACCTCTTATATGAAGTCTCATCTAAATGCCCTAGGTACCAGTGCTTTCCTCCAAAAAAACTCATCCTGCATTTCTGTTTCATATCTTTATGTGTGCATGTATTATCTCCCCGAGACAATAATTTCCATGTGGGAAATGATCATCTCATTTCTGTTTTTATATTTCCAGGGCCTATAAACAATGCCTGGAATATTGTAGGTACTTAACAAATGTTTGCTAGCTGATTGATTATCCAAGGTATATGCACAGAAGTGAGAAAAAGAAGGAAGGCATTTTAAACGAAGTGAACGATCAGGAAAAGGGAAGAATGATCAGACTTTTTTTTTAACTTGGTCCCAGACATAAAACTAGGACCAATGGCTTGGAATCCACTCTATTTGTGGAAAAAATTTCCCACAATTAGAGAAGTCCTCAGGTGGAATGGGTTTCTTCAGGAGGTAATAGGTAACCTCTACCTAACAGTCCTCAATGGACACTGGATGTATGATCACAAACAAAAGTATTCTGAATCTATTTTATTCAAAGAAGCCACTCAAACTTTGATGTGAATAGCATGAAGAGAGCTCTAAGACAAATGGTAACATCTCATAATAATTTCAAACATCCAGAGCCCTGAAGAAAACTATTTAACTGAGTTATGAAGCTTCTTACAGTGCCATCTGAAAAGAAATAGGTTCCAGAGAGTGAATAGACCATTCAATTAAATTGAACAGTCTCTGTTTATAAGAAAAATAAGCCTCAAGAAAACTTGTGAAATTTCATAGGGGATCTCAGATCCAAGTGCTAACAAAATTAAAACTTGCCTAATTTTACCTTTTAGGGATAAAAGTTTACTTGCCTTGGGTGATTCATTCACAAGGTGGCTGAGTTTTGTTTTGCTTTGCTTTGTTTTCTCTCTCTTTTTTTTAACCAAATACTCAGCCTTGCCATGGTCATTAAGGCACCATATGTCAATGATGCAAACAGAAAGAAAAAAAGGCATCTTAAGACCCTAGGGATATTTTTGCTATTTGGGCAACACGAACAACCACAGGAAAGGTCCAGGTTCATTTGATTCAGAGTAAGCCTTATTCACAAAGGAGAATGACCACATCATTGCAAAACTACTGATGTTGAAAAGATGGGCCTTTGTTTCAGGGAGAGACTTGAAGTCTTTAAAAGCATACCATAATGTCTCAAAAACAACCCAGTCAGATATTACCCTTTTCTTATTTAACCTGATCTTGCTTGGAACCCAACCTCTGTACTTCATGGCTATTTCTTCACCATGCCTCCTCTATCATCATTATCCTCATCTTCCTCTAGAATCTTGAGTCTATCCACTGGGTCTAGTGGCTCTGACAAGAGAGGACAATTCAGTTTATCTTGCTCAGAATAGCAGTGTTGGTGGTGATGGTAATAATATAATAGATAATATTTACATATCACTAACTATGTGCCAGGCACCACCCTAAGTACTTTATAAGCATTATCCCATTTGATCCTCATAACAAGCCTGAGAGATGGGTATTACTATTACCCCTACTCTACAAATGAGAAAACTGAGGCAGATAGGGGTTAAGTGACTTCCACAGGTTACACAGCTAGTAAGTGTCTGAGGTTGAGTTTTCTTTATTCTTCATTCAATATTTTATTAGATTTTTAAAATATATTATAGTGATCATCAAGGTAGCTGAAAAAGGAGAGATGTAAAAGATTTTTGGAAACAAAAATCAAGGAACTAATTGTTATTACAATAATGATCAAGAAAATAAATCCATGTGGATCCATGTGCCTTCTTTCCCACATCCATTCTACATTTATGAGTGAAACTAATGCATCCACTGGAGATATCAGTGAAGAAAAAATTAGAAGAGAAATGGAAGGCTTTTCCAAATGATATTTTATAGATCACACCTTACTATCATCACAATGAACTGAAATGTGCAGATGACACAAATGTGTGTTCATTTGACTATATAAAAATTCATTCAATAGTGGAAACTGTAGCCCTAAAAACTCTCCTCCAACAAGGTAAAAAAAAACAAAACACTATTTCATATGAAATATTAAAATAAATATAACTTTTGTTTAATGATGTCATGATTATTAATATTAAGTGAAGAGTCCACAGTTGTGGAATATTGCATATAATATCAGAATTGGGGGTAGGTGGATGCTTTGCTGGTTTTTTCTAAATCTTTTCTTCTTCCTTTTCATTTTCTTTTCAATTCTTTGCTATAAGGGATGTCTCACTAGGATGAGGTAAAAAGAGGAATACAGGAAAAAAATTAGATATATTGTGTATCTACCTGTGTGTGTGTGTATTTTTGCATAGGTTGGTTGATGAGTTCCTTTTACAACGACATCAGTCTCTTCAGACAACTCTTTTTCCCCCTTTTCACTGGAATTCTTCTTTATGTGTAGAGGATTTCATATTTAAGGACTTTCCATCAAGTCCTGGTATAGTATGATCTTCAATAGTAAGGTCACAAATCTATTTTGAGTTTATTATGACATATGATGTAAAATATTGATCTAAGCCTAATTTCCACCAGACTGCTAGAAAAGATCATTTTTCCTTCCATTGTTCAGGCAGCATAGTACTTGAAAACAACAGGATATCTGAGCCAAAGGATCTGGATTCAGATCATGCCTTCAATACTACTTTGGGAAACTATAACAACCACCCTGGATAAAAAATTCCTTATCCTTATTCCTACAAAACAAAAGAGTTGGTCTACATGGTCTCTGAGGTCTCCTCCAGCTGTAGATCTGTTATGCTATGATATATGACTTCATGGAGAAGGCAGCATTTGAACTGGGCCTTGGAAGCCCCCAATTAGGAAAACTTTGAGAAATAATAGATAGAAAGTGAAGTTATTTGAGATAGAAGGAAAAACATGAACAAAAGACAAAGGGATGACGTGTTCTGCCATATCTCTATTTTAGTATAAAAAGTATTGCAGAATTTGTCTTTGGTTGTAGAATCAAAGTGAGAATCTGAGTAGAACTTACCCCAAAATGGTTAGGGTTCCACATTGCATCCTAAGCCCTCTCCAGTCATCCTGATGAATATCAGGTCACTGGACCCAGATGACTCTGGAGGAGAAAATGAGGCTGGTGACCTTGCACAGCCCTCCCTCACTCAAATCAAAGTCAAGTGCAAGTCATGTCATCATCTTAATGTCATGGTCCTCTTCCAGAATGAAGGACAAACACAACAAGAATCATGCAGTTGTCCACTTGGAATATAATTATGGGACATTCTTCTAATTCCTAATTCTCCGGTTTTCCAGAAAGAAAAACTAGACTCTTTGGCAGTCACTTTTGAGTTTCGCATTGACAAAAAACGCTACAAGATATATCAACTCCAAAAAAGAGGTAGAATACCTTTCCACATAGTTTGTCTTCAAATACTTTTGAGACTCTTGTTAATTAATATAGTTGTTTTTATTGGAATCCATATGAAGTTTTTCCTTATCTCAACAACTGAAAGTGATCTATTCCTTCACACTTTTCTTTGGACAATTTCTTTGGCCCTTCCTTTGTACTTACCATAGTTTAATTTATATTATAGTTACATGTATGCATGAATTATTTTCTCTTTTTTATTTGATTTTAAGCTATTTGAGGAAAATGCAACTTTTTAAATGCTTTTATTTCCATTGCCCAGCTCAGTGTCTAGCAAATTGTAGGCAATTAATAAACTTGCTTTAAATTATGATATTCCTGGCCAGAGAATAGTAAGTCTACCTTGAAGTAAATTGGAATCATGAATTGAGAGGCAGTGTGATGTTAGATGTGTGATGATAGAGTTAAATACTTAACAAAATAAATTTTTTTAAAAGATAATATATTAATTTGAGGTTTCCTACGTCAATGTGAGGCCAAGAGGGATCTTTATGTATGGTTTACTGGCTCTTATTTCTGTTTGTATTTGACCAATTCAGAAGTCTTAAAACACACCCATGAAAATGCAATCAGCTATTCTCCTACTTAACTGCTTTTCATAGTTTCAAGAACAGCAAAGGCAGACACCCTTTTATACTGTGAAAGGCAGCAGCTGTCTTTGTCCCTGCTTTCCAGTCCCCAGGAGGCAGGTGGGAATTTCAGAGATGTTGATTCATTTCCATGTAAGGAAAGATTTCCCTACTATTAGAATTATGGGAAAGTAAACTGCATCAGAAAGTAGCAGATGTCCCTTCAATGAATATTTTCAGGCATGATCCCTTATTGGTGATATTATAGAGAGATTCTTGGTCACTTCCAGGTCAGACTAGAGAAACTCTAAGGTCCCTTTCAATTCCAAAATTCTATAAAATTCTGTGACTCTGGGAATCAAGTCTAAGAAGTCATCTGAGACACAAATATTCACAAATGATCAATTTCAGCCTTTTAAGGGACCTCGGAATTCATCTAGTCCAAATCCCCCATTTTACAGAGGAGGAAACTGAGGTCTAGAAAAGTTAAATGATTTGCCCACAGTCACACAGCAAGGGGATATCAGATCCATTATTCAAACTCAAGATGTCTGCAGCTAATTCCAACCCTTCTTCCTCACCCCACATTGAATTATGCACGCTTTAAAGTGAACATGTAATGTTTAAGGTGATGTAGGTTAAAAATGTGATTATTGAAAAAAGTATGCTTAGTTGAAAATGGGGAATAATGATAACAATAATAATTTGTATTTAAATATCACTTTAAGATTTACTAAGTGCATTCCCCACAATGATCATAGCTATTGGATACAGAAGAAATGCAACTAATGTAGACCAACTCCAAGAAAGAAAAGCAACTTACAAAATAATTACAACAAACAGACTACAGTATAATCCAACAAGTGTAATAATGACTAGAGTTTATGTAATGCTAAAATATTTGCAAAGCACCATATATAAATATATATGTATGTGTGTGTATACACACACACACACACACACACACACACACACACACATATATATATTCTTATTTGATTCTCACACCAATACTGTGACATAGATACTTTCATCTCCATCTTACACATAAGGAAACTGAAAGTGAGAAGAATTAGGTAACTTGCCCAAAGTCCACTGCTAGTGTCTGAGGTAGACTATGAACTCAGACCTTGTGCTTTGGCACAACACTCTATATCCATTGTGCCACCCAGCTATTTATTTCATTTTTTTAACATAAGTTTCTCTCACTAACTTAGCCATTATTATTTATAAGTGAATCAAACTGCTGAAGCAAACTGAAAGTAAAAGAACAGAGCTAAACAAGCTCCAACAATTAAATTATTTAGGGGCTGACCCCAGACACATCAAAAATCTGCCTAAGCTCTCTTTTTCAAAAGTAGACTATGGTTTTAGCTTGTGAGAGAAAGAAACACAAAGGGTCCAGCAATGGGTACAATAGAACAAACCACAAGAAAACAGGTAAACGAATAGTTCCTCATCCAGAGTCAGAGGTTAAATATCATTGCTGGTTGGACAAGGTGGCAAAGGAGTTACATTTCCCAGTTGAAAAGAGCAATTGGAAATAGGATTCCTCTTATCATCACCAACATAATAATGCCTCCTTAATCTCCCTATTCTCCTGATCTATGGAAATATGTAGAAGAAAGTCATAGTGGACAGAGTCAAAAGAAATCTGAGTTCTGAATTCTGGTTTTATTTCTTATTAACAATGTAACCTTTGGAAACTCGCTAAATTTCTTGAAGCCTTAATTTCCAAATTTTTAATCAAATGAAGATATTGTCTATCATTTCTACCTTGCAGGAGTATTGTGAAGGTCAGATGAAAAGATGTACGTAAAGTGCCTTGCAAATTTTAGAGCTCTATATAAATTTCAGCAATTACTAGTATTATTATTGATACTAAAAAGTTCAGATTCTGCATATCAATCTCAATTCTAATGATAATTTTGTTGTTGTTAAGTCATTATCTTTGTGACCCCATTTGGGTTTTTCTTGAAAAATGCCATTTTTTTTTGGTCTGCCATTTCCTTCTCTAATTCATTTTATAGGTAAGGGTAACTTGCCCGGAAGATGAGCCTTACTGATTCCAAGTCTAGTGCTCTATCCGCTGCACCACCTAGCTGCCTCAATTATCTAATTATTTAATGATAATATTTTGTTTAAAGGCAACAAAGTGTTTTTAAAGTACTATCAAGGAGCTTACATTCTAATGGGATAAGACAACACACACAAGGGAACTGGAAGGAGGGAGGAAAACACACTGTGGGTATGGGAATGAAGTCCTAAGAATAAAAAGCAAAGTCAGAAAGAGAATGAAGCATGGTTAGGCTGGTCCCATCCCAAAATGGAAGCTTCTAGAGAAATTGTATTCATCCTTCATTTTCAAAGAGGACCATGACATCAGAGAAATGATGACATGACTTGCACTTGACTTTGTTTTGAGTGAGGGCAGGCTGTGCAAGGTCACCAGCCTCACTTTCTCCTCCAGAGGCATCTGAATCCAGTGGCCAAATATTCATCAGGACAACTGGAGATGGCACAGGATGAATATTCATCTCAATATATATGTATATATTTCATTCTTAAAAGATTTCTTTTTAGGGTTATGTCTGTTATGCAACTTACAGTCTTCGAGAGTTGCTTAGGGCAATGGGACTTTAAATGACTTACCCAGTGTTGTTCAGTCAGTATGTGTCAGAAGCTGGACTTAAACCTAGGTCTTATTGACTCTTTAACCATTCTGCTATAGCTAGCAAGAGATACATACATGCAGACATACATACATGTATATCATGTACAAATACATGTATGTATATGTACACTATATATTATATACAAATGCATATGCACATGTATATATGTACATATATATTCACACATACAAATCTGTATATAGGAGATGCTTTAGATGGTCAATAAGTTAGGCCAAGAAGTGACCAAGAGCAAAGCCATGTGGATGACATTTGGGCAATTTCATATCACATGTGATGATCCAAAGCTGCTCATCCCTAATATAAAATGTTAGCTTTCTTTTTATAAAATAAGCTATAGTCCCACGGTGATGCTATATGGTTAATAATCATGGACCATGAAGCAGGCATCCTCCAGCAGCCAGACCTCCTCATGATTCACCACCACTAGGATTCCACTCAGCAGCAGTTAAGCTTTCAGATCCCTGCAGCCTCCAGTAATATCAGTCATCCCTCACCCCAATCCCTCAGCACACACAAGGGTCTCTGATGGGCTTCAGGGCAATATCAGTACAGCACCAGGTAAACAGCCAGGGGCCTGTACCCACTGGCAAAGAAGCCTGAGATAATGTCGCTTCCATCTTGAGTGCAGAGTTCAAATTTAAGAAAAAGAAAAAATGTCAAAAAAATGAGCAAAAAAACAGCAGAAAAAGAATCTTATAGTGACAGGGAAGACCAAGACAAAAACTCAGAAGAGGATGACAATATCAAAACACCTACGGGCTAGAGCAGAATCTTTTATGCTTTAGCTGAAGTAAAAAAAAGCAGGAGTAGCAATCCTGATCTCAGACAAAGCAAAAGCAAAAATAGACCTAATTGAAAGAGATAAGGAAGGGAAACTACCTCTTGCTGAAAGGTACCATAGACAATGAAGTAATATCAATACTAAACATACATGCACCAAGTAGTATAGCACCCAAATTCTCAAAGGAAAAGTTAGTGAGTTACAGGAAGAAACAGCAAAACTGTACTAGTGAGGGACCTCAATCGTCCCTTCTCAGGACTCAATAAATCCAACCAAATATAAACAAGAAAGTAACTAAGGAGGTAAATAGAATATGAGAAAATTTAGGTATGACAGACCTTTGGCATAATTTAGATATAAAGTGTGACACCATAAGCAAATTAGAAGACCAAGGAATAGTCTTGATTTATGGGGAAGAATTCATGACCAAACAAGAGATAAAGAGGATCACATATAAAATGGGTAATTTTGATTATATTAAACTAAAGGGCTTTGTGCAAACAAAACCAACGCCACCAAAATTAGAAGGAAAGCAGAAAGATGAGAAACAATTGTTACAGCAAGTGTCTGTGGTAAAGGCCTCATTTCTCAAATATGCAGAGAACTGAGTCAAATTTAAAATACAAGCCTTTCCCCAGTTAATGAATGGTCAAAGGATATGAACAGGCAGTTTTTAGATAAATCAAAGCTATCAATTGGCAGATGAAGAAGTATTCTAAATCACTTTTGATTACAGAAGTATAAATTAGATTGGCTAATAAGACAGAAAAGAAAAATGATAAATACTGGAAAAGATATGGGAAAATTGGCACACTAATGCATTGTTGGTGGAATTGTGAACTGATTCAGCCAGTCCAGAGAGCAATTTGGAACTATGCCCTAAGGGCAAACAAACTGTATATACCCTTGGATCTAACAATACCACTATAAGGTCTGTATCCCAAAGAGATCATATAAAAAGGGAAAGAGACCTACATGTACAAAAATATTTATAGCAGTCCTTTTTGTGATGGAAAAATATTGGAAATTGAGGGGATGTCCATCAATTCAAAAATGACTGAACAAGCTGTGGTATATAAATGTAATGGGATACTATTGTGCAATAAGAAATGATGAGCAGGCAGATTTCAGAAAAGCCTGGAAAGACTTGCATGAACTGATGCAAAGTAAAATGAATAGAACCAGGAAATCATTGTTCACAATATTAGCAACATTGTGTGATGATCAACTATAAATAACTCAGCTCTTTTTAGCAACACAATGATCCAAGGTAAGTACAAGGGACTCAAGAAGGAAAATGTTTTCCATATCCAGATAAAAGAACTGATGGAATGCAGGTCAAGAGATTTTCACTTATTCTTTCTCATGTTTTTTTTTTTCTTTTGATCTGTGTCTTCTTTCACAAGTGTGACTAATATGGAAACATTTTTACATGATAGCACATGTATAAACTATATCAAACTGCATATCATTTTCAGAAGGAGGAAGAGGAGGAAGAAAAATTTGGAACTCAAAATCTTGTAAAAATGAATGCCAAAAATTTTCTTGACATGTAACTGAGCAAAAAAAATAAAATGCTATTTAAAAAACAATCATGGGCCACCATGATCTCAGAAGGATCCAAGAACTTCAAAGGGCAATAGCAAGATACATGGTAGGTATAAATAGAATGTTTTAAAATATATTAAAGTAGAATATGGCCAGCAACAAGATCCCCATGAGGATTATCATAAAATACATCATCAAGGATTTGTATAACTGGAAAAAGTGAATTGTCCATGTAGGGATAGACCTGCTGGTATCCATAAAATCTTAAAAGACCTAGAGGAGAGGTTCCAACATTTTAATAGCAGATCCATTTTATAGGATTTATGGGAGAACATAAAATCTAGACAAGAATCACATAAAGCAAGAAGGCATGTGATCTGCACTGGTGGTTGGTATGTCCATATGAATGCTATCAAAGATTTTATCAAAAATGTCCAAGTATTATAACTTACATTTATGCACCATTTTCTAGTTTATAATGCAATGAAGTTAATAGTACAAGTATTGCTCCCATATTACAGATAAGAGAAGTAAGGGTCAAATTAATATGTTTCTTATTTAATTTCAAAATACTCAATCATATGAGTAAATAGTAAGGAGACATGATACTAGTTCACTTGAAATAGATGCAGGTCAGGGGCAGCTAGGTAGTTCAGTGGATAGAGCTCCTAGAGTCAGGAGCACCTCAGTTCAAATCTGACCTCAGACACTAACTATGTGACTCTGAGCAAGTCACTTAACCCTTATTGCCTCAAACAACAACAAAAAAAAAAAAAAAAGATACAGCGGTTTGATTAGACCAGAAGCTCAGTAAACTTTAACATGTTGTTGTTCAGTTGTACAGACAAAGCCCATGGGGTAAAGATAATGGAGTGGTTTGCCATTTCCTTCTCCAATGTGTCCCCATTTGACAGATGAGGAACTGAGGCAAATGAGGGGTAAGTGACTTGCCCAAGGTCACACAGCTAGTAAGTGTCTGAGGTTGAATTTGAACTCAGCTCTTCCTGACTCCAAGCCCTGGTGCTCTAACTACTGCACTACCTATACTTTAATATAGCTGTCCACAAAATTAACTCAAATTAAGGTTGTATCAATTGAAGAATATGGTCCAGGTTGAAAGATGACAATAATATACTTTGTAATTTCCAGAACATATATGACATATCATATTCAGTTCCAAGAATCACATTTTAGGATGACCATTGATAGAGAGAAGTACATGCAGAATAATGCAACCCAAATTATGAGGGAACTTAAAATTATGTCATCTGAGGAAATACTGAGGTAATAAGAGATGTTTAGGACCAAGAGGAGATACAGGACATAATCTCTCTTTTCTAGTATTTGAAAGCATAGGATTATTATTCTGTGTAGCTCAAGAAGGCAGAATTAGGACCAGTGGCTAGAAATTAGAGAGGAAGATTCTGTCAGCTAGTTAACAAGCTCTAAGAAAAGGTGCTGTGCTCTTTGAGCAAAGCAGTATTGAGAGAGCACAAAGTAAATGAAGGATATGCCAATTTGGAATATCCACCCCAAATATTCACATGGACTATCTGTGCCTCGCCTGTTGCAGAGCATGCCAAGTTCATATTGGTCCGATCAGCCACAGTGGGACACACTGAAACTTCACTTTACAATCAATGGTGATGTCATTTTGGTCTTCTTAGATGGACAACAACCAATTATGTGCCTAGCACGGTGCTGAGTGCTAGGGATGCAAAGAAAAGCAAAAACAGTCCCTACCTTCAAGGAACTTATAGTCTAAAGAGGAAGACAACATGAAAACAACTGTGCACACATAAGCCAACGTACATTTATTACATATCTTGATCTGTGTATGTAAAATATATACAGGGTGTAAGTAATCTCACAGAGAAAACAATAGCATAGGAGGGGGGAGAGGTAGAGAACGGCTCCTTACAGCAGGTGGGATTTTAGCTGAAACTAGAAGGAAGCCAAGGAAACCAGAAGATGGATAGTTTTATAGTAGCAAAAACCTTCTTAACAAATGATTCTACACAAAGAGCTAATTGGATACCTCATAAAAGATTAAATTCCTCATCAATGGAAGTGTCTGAGAGGAAACTGGGGGAATATCCATCATGGACGAAGACAGACTCAGAATAGGCTATCTTGTCAGATATTGGCCTCTCCCCCTGCCCCCCACCCCCACCCCTATGCAAGATAAGAAAATATCTCACATCTGGCTAATTACTTAGTACCTTAAATCAGGGTTTTACCAAAATCCAAGGTGGGAATTTCACCAGACAATGTCAGCAGGAGCAAAGGTACTGAAGACCCAGAAGCAAACTAGATTCTATGGTAATGAACAGGGTCACTCCAAGGAGCAGTTAATAAAAGGCAAACAGAAGAAGTTCATCAGCAAAAGCCAAGGTCAGTAAGAGAGCAGGCACATGGAGACAGGGAGAAGAGATCTAGATAAATAGGCATTTTGATTGACTGCTCTATGGCCATGATAGCAACCATTCTACCCTTCCTCTTTTTTATTCTTTGGTTCTAACCATTCCTTCGCTTGCTGGGATGATCTTTGGGGTCCTTTCCAACTGCAAGATTCTATAATTCTAACTAAAAGCCCCAAATCCTTCCACCTCTAGACTTCCCATAGCTTAGTTAGCTAATAAAACTGATATCAAATGTGAAGTTTAAAAACCCCTTATTACATCTTATTTGATATCTTCAAAAACCAATAACATTTTATAGAATAATAAAATCTGGGAACTAACAGGATCTATTATGTTTATCAGCAGGAGGGTTGGGGAGGGAAAGATTTGGGAACAGCTCAAAAATTTTGCCCTAACTTTTCAGACACAGCCTTGTAAAAACCTATATACCAAGGCATTAGACAAAGAGAATTTCCCAGCTGTGGAAACAAACAAACAACAACGAATAGGAAAAAAAAAAAAAAACAGAATAAAATTCTTGTAGGTGACGCATTGTCAGAAGCACCACAGGGCTAGCAGAAGTTTTGAATCACTGTCACTGCTCCCCAGGAGCCATATAGATATAATTTTGGTCACACTAACCACGTGCCTGGTATGTGATTTTTAGAAGTCTTAAATATTTGAAAGTTTCATAGTAATTATGCTTCTTCAAGTGAAAGAAAAACAAAAATTTGACAGTTAAATGATTTTATTTTATCCAAAAGTTTAGAGATAAATTCAATACTCAGCTCTGGTAATTCAACCATTAAACATACCTAGTACAAGTATTTTCCAGCTGCTTTCAATGATTGTCTTACCATTTCTATTTTTATCTGTAATATCCCATTTTGTATGCATTTCAACTTTGAAAATGACAATGAATCATTTTGCGGGGGAAGAAGACCGGGAAATTAAGCTAGTAAACAAAGTGAATCTAGCCTTTCCTTCTTTCCATTAAATAATTCAGAACCAGATAAGAAAGCAAAATGTTGAGTTCTATAGCTTCTTTGCTATCTTGTAAAATCAATTTTTTCTTTTTTTGTAGTCACCATAAGTAAATGCCTGATAAAGTATCAACCTTTACAAGTCAAGATCACATTTCATTTTGTTATTTTCATATCAGCTGCCTGCTGTAGGATCTCAAGTTACTGACGTCTAGGCTACAATACTTTCCATGGTTTAAAAAAGTCAGTTAATTAACTTTTATGACTGTAGACTGCCACTGACGTCTTGTATGGCTTTGTATAAAGCCACTCTCTGTTAGTAAGAAGTTTGGGAAATGTTTGAGATTTTTTAGAAGAGAGACAGCAATAAAATTCCCACAGTTTACATGACATCCTTTTTCATATGACAAGATTCAACAGTTCAACTGCTATTATTCTCATCTAGCTGTATTGACTTAGAATCTGGTCAATAAGCAGAAGTTATAAACTTTAGGATTTGTTTCACAATATATAAAAGCCAAAGCCTCCGTTTCTCCTATGTTAAAGGCCAATTAGGAAAGGAACAGGTAACAAAGTGGCATTCATTCACGATGATTAAATGTCCCCATCTGCCTGGATCATACCTAAAGTCAAAATCAAGGGGAAAATTATAAAAACCTTTTTTTCTATTTTTTTGGCATTTTTATTTAAAGTTTTGAGTTCCAAATTCTGTCCCTTTCTCCTTCCCCTCCTTCCCCCTACCTGAGATGGTAAGCTATTAGATATAGGTTACGCATGTACAATTATGAAAAACTCCTCCATGTTGGTCATTGTGTACAAGAAGACTTGAATAAAAGAAAAAAGTGAAAAAATAGCATGCTTCAGTATGTATTCGATCAATATCATTTCTTTCTCTGGAAGTGGACAGTGTGCTTCACCATTAGTCCTTTGAGATTGTCTTGGATCACTGTATTGTTGAAAATAGCTAAATCATTCACAGTTCTTCACTGAACAATATTACCGTAACTGTGCTCTCCTGGTTCTGTTCACTTCATTATGTATCATAAGTCTTTCCAGGTTTTTCTGAAACCATCTTGCTTGTCATTTCTTGTAGTGCAATAATATTCTATTACAATCATATGCCACAGCTTGTTTAACCATTCCCCAATTAATGGACAAAAAGAACTGCTCTAGATATTTTTATATAAATAAATCCTTTTTCCTTTTTGTGGATGTCATTGGGATATAGATCTAGCAGTGGTATTGCTGGGTCAAACTAGCCCTTCGCACATAGTTCCAAATTGTTCTCCACAATATGTGGATTAGTTCACAACTCCACCAATAGTGCATTAGTGTCCCACATCCCCTCCAACATCCAACATTTTCCATTTTTGTCATAGTCACTATGATTGATGTGAGGTGGCATCTCATAATTTTTCTAATTTGCATTTTTCTAACCAATACCGATTTAGAGCATTTTTTTCACATGACTATAGATAGCATTGATTTCTTTGTCTGAAAACTGCCTGTCCATATTTTTTGACCATTTATCAACTGGGGAATGACTTGTATTTTTATCTCTTTGCCTCAGGTCTCCCACTTTTCTGCTTTCCTTCTATTTTTGGTTGCATTGGTTTTGATTGGTGCAAAAACTTTTTAATATTATATAATCAAAATTATTTATTTTAATTTTTGCAATGTTCTCTATATCTTCTTTGGTCCTAAATTCTTCTCTTATCCATATATCTGACAAACTATTCTACACTCTCTAAATTTGCTTAAGGTATCACCCTTTATGTGTAAATCATGTACATTTTGACCTTATCTTGATATATGGTATGAGATGTTGGTCTATACCCAGTTTCTACCATACTATGTTCCAGTTTTCCCAGCAGGTTTTGTCAAATAATGAGTTTTTGTTCCAAAAGCTTAGATCTTTGGATTTTTTATATATTAATTTACTATGGTCATTTACTACAATATAATTTGTACCTAATCTATTCCACTGCTCTACCACTCTATTTCTTAGCCACTAGCAATTTTTTTTTGTAATTACCAGTTTATAATACAGCCTGAGATCTGGTATGACTAGACCACCTTCTTTCATATTTTTTTCATTGATTTCCTTGATGGCTTTGAGCTTTTATTCTTCTTGATAAATTTCATTATTGTTTTTTTCTAGCTCTATAAAATAATTTTTAAAAGTTTGAAAGCATTGAATCAATAGATTAATATAGATAGATTTATTATATTGGTGCAGACTACCCAAGAGCAATTAATTTTTTACCAATTGTTTAGATATGACTTTATTTGCATGAAAAATGTTCAAGAGTTGTGTTCATATAGTTCCTGGGTTTGTCTTGGCAGGTAGACTCCCAAATATTTTATATTGTCTACCACAGAAACTTAAAGCCCAAACCTTAGAAGTCACCTGATCAAACCATCAGTATTACAGATAAGGAAACTAAGACAGAGGATATCAGGAGACTTCTTCATGATCATTCATGTAATGTCAGAGAAGAGATTGATTCCTAGATCCCTTGACTCCAAATCGTCTTCATTTTATTGCATAATATTGCAGTATAACTTCTACCCCAAAAATACTGCATTCCTTTTCTGTGACTCAGATTGCTATATCTACAACATTATCTCAAGCCCTTGGATTTTGCAGACGTGGAATCAATGTATGACACAACTTTTTGTCTAGGGCTAGAAACTGTTCAGTGAAGTTTATTTTGTTGAGATAGATAGACCCAGACTTTTCTCTAGACGTGTCATTCATTTATTTATGCTAATGTTAATATTGTTTTCCACCACAGTAAACAGTCAAGACAAGCAACCCTCAGCATGACTAAGTTTTCTTGATGCAAAACTACCATGCTAGAATTCTTTACCATGTATAAATATTGAAATTCAAAAGTTTCACTAATACACTAAGGACCTGAAAGGGATTAAAGTCAAGGAACATAATATTGTAGTATTTTTTTATAATGCACATTGTCCTCAGTCTCCCTTGGGTAATAGAATAGATATAGAAATCATTATAGATATAGATACCTATATATTATATGCATACATTTACATAGGTACACACACACACACACACACACACACACACACACACACACACACACACAGACATTAAGTGCATAGACAAGGGAGAAAAGGAAAGCCCCTGCTGTTTCTCTGGTACAATCCTGGTCATGGCAATATAAGGTTATTCCACTACACTGGCAGCCAGAGAAGAATTGTTGCTTCCTTCATGTTTTAACCCTGGTGAGTTTTCTGGGGAAAAAGCCAAAAAATAAAAACCACATGGCTCTAAAGGAGATACTGTTGATTAATCTACTGGTGTTCAGTCACCCTAGGCAGAATGCTTCCACAACCTCTCTTCATCCCAGCAGCCTCTCTTCACTCTGAACCCTATGTGCCTCAAGTCACACAACTTCAATTATAGTGACAGGAAGCCACCTTAATCCAGTTTCATAGCTCCAAAAAAGCTAACTCTTTGTAAAATAAGCAGAGTAGTTACAGACATGCCTTTAAAACATCCATGGTACATTTTTGAGTTAACTTAAGAGGATTAACTCCTAATATTGAACATCTGAAGCAATAAGAAACCTAAAAAGTCTTGTCTTCCAATCTTCAACAAGTTACTTCAAGGAATCCATGATCTATATTAGTCTATACCAGGGGTGGGGAACCTGTAGTCTCAAGGTCACATGTGGCCCTCTAGGTCCTTAAGTGTGACTCTTTGACTGAATCCAAACTTCACAGAACAAGATTTATACCACATGTGGCCTTGAGGTCACAGGTTCCCCACCCCTGGTACTATTCTTTCAGAATAACCATTTCTTTGATGGAGAAGAGAAGAATAATAAACATCCAGATAGGGTTTCTGCCCACAAATTCCTGACATTCAACTGAGTTAAGTGCAAAACCATTGTCAGAAGTTTTAGTTCCTGGCAAACCATATGTTCAAACAACTGGAGGAAAGCTGTGATTATTGTAGGAGAGTTTTGAAAAGTGAGCTAACCACTATCATATGACTGCTGAAGCTACCATCTTTTAAAAAAGATATAGGCCTTGGTAAGATGCATCCCATTTATAGCATTCATCTGAGATTAAGAGCAGTTTATTTATACATGAGCCACTTCCCCAGTGAATGTACTGTTTCATTCTCTTATCGCATAATCCCAGATAAAAATAATTAGCAAGTCTTTTAGAACTTTTAGAATTTTCTTTCCTAAGACATCTGGGAGCAGGTAAGGTGGTGCAGTGGATAGAGTGCTAGGCCCAGACTCTACAAGACTTGATTTCAAAGACAACCTCAGATACTTATTAGCTGTGAGTTACTGGGGAAGTCTCTTAACCTCTGTATGCCTGTTTCCTTAACTCCAAAACGGAGATGATGAGAGCACCTATCTCAAAAGATTGTTGTGAGGATCAAATGAGATAATATTCGTAAAGTATTTAGCACAGTACCTAGCATATAACAGGTGATTCGTAAATGCTTGGCTCCCTTTACCCCTTCTCTCCTGGGAATCTAGAATCAAGCTTTCTAGAATCACCAGAGTCATAGACACACACAATATGTCTATGACTACAAATAGGCTAAAACAATGACTAATCCTCAATGTGTCTCACCATGAAGTACCCTCGTCTCTACTCTGACATAAAACGATAGGAAGAGAACAGTTTTCAAAACACTAAAAATTTATCCTGCTAGAGAACCATGCCATGTGGTTAATTCTGGCACTATAGCCCTAGGCCAAACCTGTTACACTTTAATCCTGTCAGGGTACTCAAGTATCTTGAAGGGAATGGCAAGTCTCTTTTCTCTTCCCTAAATTTGAGCTCTGCCAGCTATGTTCCCTCCCAATTTGGGGGCCCAGTGTTTAACACTCCAGCTATATTTGACTTCTTACCCACTGGACAGCTTTTACAAAGGAATATGTACATCAAATATGTAATAAGAACAAATTACAAAGATTTGCTCCATTTTCCTCTAAACACAATATACCAGTGTTGTTCATTCATTTCAGTTTTCCTGCCATTTTTGTCAAATGTTGAGTTCTTACTCCAAAGTTTAGATCTTTGGGTTTATCAAATGCTAGATTACTATGGTCCCAGGAACCCTGAGGGTCTCCCCCTCCCAGTTTGATTTTTCTTTTATTAAAAGGGCCATTCGTTGAGTAACTACTTAAAGAAATCTATTCATTGAATGGATGTATCTCACTCAAAGTGAGAATATGATAAGACATTAGCCTGAAAGGGCCACAGTGTCACATTGTGTCCTGGACCATCACCAGTCATCCTGATAAATATCAGGCCACTGGACCCAGATGGCTCAGAAGAAAGTGAGGTTGGTAACCTTGCACAGCCCTCTCTCGTTCAAATCAAAGTCAACTGCAAGTCATGTCATTCACAACAACATTTCAAAGAGAATCAATGACACCATGGAATGATGTTGGAACTCACTAATGCGTTTGATATCTGACAGTTCCCCTCAATCTGGTTTAGCCCAGTTTAACCTTCTGCCACTAGGCCTGCTAGATAGCCTCTTGGAGACACAGATGAGAGTTGGGTGAAAGATAGACACCAAAGATAGATAAACAACCCTAAAGAGGATTTAGCAAGTCCTCACACCAGCAATGTTAGTCTTTTCTGAATACTCAATACACCTCAATACACCTGTTAGGTGATGGGAAAGGATTAGCCTCAAAACTGATTTTAGTTCCTAAATAATACTTGTCCTTCCAAGTTCAAATCTAAAGCTAAATTATGCTGTGTTGCAGTTCCACACTCTTGCTCTAAAAGACATTACTACTGAGACAACTGCAAAATCCATCCTGGATTCTTGGACTCCTGAACCCTTGTGCCTTACATTCCTTGACCAGGTTAGACTCTATACACTGCACCTAAAATGGAATAGGATGAACAAACAGGGCAAAGACCCAGGCCCATTTGTCAGGGCCATGTGGACTCAAGAGAAGAAGGAGACTTTAAGTCTAAGGCACTCCCCTCCCTTACTTCATTGCCTTACCAACTGTGAGTGAGGGGATCACATTCTTCCTCAGATTCAAATGCCACAAAAACCCTGATTATTGCTGAGTCAGGTTGTTTTAAAGAAGACATCTCAGTTCCAATCAAAGGAAAAAGTCAATGTAGAATGTTCATTCATATTCCAGTCCTCTAGTTTCCTGGAAAGAGGTCCCTATCCCTATCATTTTGGGGTAGATGATGCCATCTTAAATAGTCTGGACATGAGGCAGACTCCTTATGACCCCCATATTGTATATCTTATAAGGTAACCACCCCCTTTCTTCTGACAAAATTTCCTGCATTGGCTCTTTTGAAGTTGACTGTGCCAAGGCATGATTGTGCTATGTCCTTACATGCTGTTGACCAAAAGCATTTTGAAAAGGAATCTAGTGAAGTCAAATTCTTCCCCTAGAATTATCTTATAAAGTTGGAATCTTGACAAAGAATTTTTTGGCCGTTGGTACTTGTTAAACGTTCTGGCTTATGTTGTGCTTCTTTATAATCTTTTCAAGATCAAAATCTGTTTCAGGGCATTAGATACAGTTTCTATGCTATGATTTTAAATAAATAATTCCCAAAAGTGCTTTATTCAATGTGGACTACAATAATGTGATGACCTCCTTCTGGAATGAAAACATGTCACCATAAAAGGTACTTCTGATATGAAAATAATTCCTCTGCTTTGTGAACAGCTAGAATTACACAGGTAATTTTTCAATTACCCATCCCTTTCACACCTAATTCAAGGCACAAATCCAATCTGGTGTAGGAGAAAGACCTTTGGTTTAAGAATCTAGAGACTCTGACTCTTTCTAGCCATGTGATATATGGCAATTCACTTAAGCCGTCTGAGCCTCAGTTTTCTCATCTCTAAAATAAGAGAATTAGATTAAATCATCCCTAAGTCCTTTCTAGATAGGTAAAGGTATGTATTCATATACAAATATAGAGAGATAATATCTTATGACAAAGATCTGTAGCTCCATCTTCACATAGAATACATTATTCTTGTACATATATACTACATCTAATCTGTGAATCTAAGAAAACTGCACGTAATCAAGTGGTTTGTTTAGCATAAAGACATAGGACAGGGAGGTCCCCCAATATTAAACTTCCAGTGACACAAAACCATCTTGGATCTGTGGTGGTAGACAGATAGGAATCCAATATTTTAATTCTAGGTTTTCAAACAACTGTTTGATATACACTGAATATTTTGTGCCTGATGAAATAATTCAAATTGGGGGTTTAGCTTTAGACACGAGTGTCTCAGGAGGCTGGTGATAAGTTGAAGCAAAACAACATAAGAGTGCAGAAAGAGTTGGTCCTAGAACTGTGGTCCTGCTCAGTAGATGAATTAGTTGCACTGGAAACATCTTGTACTTCAATTCCATTAACATTTTTTCACTAAGCACAATGCAGGTACTGTAAGGGAAAGCCTCATTGATAAATAGTGGTTTACATTTGTTATCACTCTTTAACACAGACTCTAAATATAAGAGCTACTTGGCATTCTGGAAATTGTCCTTATGTTACTGAGTTCAACACTGTGGACAATCCAGATTCAGCCTTTCTAGAGTTCGTTCAATTTATATTTCTATAAATATTAGTGATTTGATCATTTATCAAATCTATGAATACACAGTTTTAAAAAGAAGAAATGCAATCCATCATCAACTATCTGAGAAATGTTCCAAATCACTAATAAATATAGAAATATAAATTCATATAAAATATGAAAGAAATGTCAAAGAAATTCTCCATACTGCAATTTTGAGACTAAATGTTGTCACTCTGAAATGTACTTGGGGATGCCCTCACTAAGGTGTTGATTCTCCATTGGGAGACTGAAATTTCTAAACAATGACTGGTGCTATTTGTGGGAAGTGTTCTTTTAATAATACCAGTTCACCTAATGTTTTACCTTCATCTTAATCAAGGATGATGAGGGATCTTATAATGTCATTTATTGGAACCCCACAGACTTGTCAGGAAGGGTTGTAGTATGGATCCCTGAGGGCTTTCTCTTTTCCTTGATTCAAGAAAGAAAACCATGTTTTCTGTATATGAATTCCAAGGATTGAGGTGATTATCCTATCAGACTTTCTAATATGTTCCAAAGCCATCATCTTTAACATAGGTACATTCAGAGCCTGCAGCAGAAGTTGAATCAAATTATTTAATAAAGGAACTTGAATAAAGTTACAGGGCCCACAGATACCCAGCTTCAACCTAAATCTGTGTTCAGCTGTGTTCAGACATCAGTAAACAGGCAAGAGTTGAGCAGGCTTTCACATTTAGAGCCTAATTTTATGCTGCAAAACTTCTCTAAGCAAAATCCCTTGCTAGAAGTCACTGTCACCTATCATTGTGTAAACTCAAAAGGAACAAAATATTAAGGAAATTGAAGGGAATAAAATCTTTGCATCACAGTGTTTGCTGAAATGCATCAGCAGTATCTAGTCATCAAAATAAAATGTTCCAATTATGGTGCAGACTTGGAATATTAGTCCAAATTGGGAGGCAGCATGTACAGAGGAGATTCCATAGCTCTGGGGTTAGCAGAACTGCATCCAAATCCTTCTTCTGATGATTAGATGATGATAGGAAACTCACTTAATCTCTCTGGGCCTTGATGTCCTCATTTGCAAAATTAGAAAGTTGCACTAGACAGCATCTGAGGTCCTCTGCAGCTCTAGAATCATGATTCAAATATAGGTTGCCCTTTTTACACAAATTCAGCTTACAAAAACTGAGTGCATTGAATTATCATTATTTTCATGCACATAGGTACAAATTTATTTATGCATATGTGCATATGTATACATATATATGTGTGTATATATTTCATGTTTAAAAGATCTCATTTTAGGGTTATGTCTTTTGTTTACAAGCTGTTTCTATTCAAACCAAAATGACTTTTTCAAGAGGATTGAAATGCCAGCTAGTAGTGATTTGTGACCACTGGGAAATGACTGCAATTGATAAATTATATATACTTTTCTCTATAAGCCATAATATCAGCATCCATAGGTTAGTGATATGAACAAGAATAAATGAATAAGATCAAGAGGAAAAAGTTACAATAATTCCAGCTGGCATCAGATACCTCAATGCTAAGCTTGTCAGCACAAATGTGTGAGTTAACTATTAATATTTCCCACCTATTTGGAAGGGTCACTATGTTCGGAATCCAAGTAATTCAGCTCTGTGTTGCCTCATTGAGGCTGAAGGAGTATAAGCGAAAGCACACTTAGGTTTCTCAGGGCAACGATATAAACAAGAAAAACACTTACCTTACTAAAAGGTCTCCCAAAGAAGATACACACTTATTTTCAGGACTTCTTTGGTTTAAACTAAAAGAAATAAGGTTTTCTACTCCATTCCTATTCAGATAGGAATTGCTTTACATTTTCTAATTTAGTATCTCAACATATATCATGAAAGAAAAGTGATAAAAGATGGGTTTGCAAAATTTTTAACTGAGAAGATGACACATTTTGTTACCATCCCTCCAGTCACCAAAGTTTGCAACATCAAAAACCATCTTCAACTTTGCACTCTCACTAACAACCTACTTCTATGCCATTGCCACATCCAAATGATTCTAATTCCAATATACGTCCCAAATCCATTCCCTTCTCTCTACTCATATGGGCACTACTCTAGTTTATATCTTCATCTCTTCTTTCCTACATTATTACAACAGTTTCCTCATGGTTTTCCATCTAGCCATCATTTCCCCTCTAATTCATCCTGCGAAGAGTTGCCAGATTGTTTTTCCTAACGTACAGATGTGCCCATGTGACTCCTGTCCCTGCTCAAGAAGCTTTAGTGACAACTAATTGCTTCTTGCATAAAATTGAACTCCTCTCTTTGGCACTTAAAGTCTTTCAAAATTGGACTCCAATCAGAATTTCCAGATAAGGTTACATTACTCCCATCACCCATTCTATGCTTCAGAGAAACTAGTTACTTTCTATTCCCTCACAGCAATCAGGATAGGGATTAGGACTAAACCTTAGATTTTGTTGGTGAAGGGAACTCAAACTTGAGGCAACTCCCTCAACCAGAGCAGACTGGCACTTTCTCTGAAGTTTAAGAGCTACCTAGGACACTCAGAGATTATGTTACGGTTGTATGTCCTTCATTGTTGAAGAGGATGACATGAGGAAGGTGATGCCACGACTTGCAAGTGATTTGGATTTAAGTGAGGCAAGGCCATGCAAAGTCATCAGCCTCATTTTCTCCTCCAGAACCATCCGGGCCCAGTGGCAAGATATAGATCAGGATGACTGGAGATGGTCCTGGATGCAGTGGGAGACCATGGCTTTTTTAAGTTAAAGTCTTTCCCAGATTTCAGTTTGATTGAGAGAATGCCCATTCAGTGATTAAGGCTAGGTAAGAAATGAGGCAAAGAGTGGCTTCTTTTACCTAATCAAAAATAAATTTATCTGGAAAGGGAAGACCTTCACAGTTTCTGGCCAAAATAGAAACAATTACTATTTACATTTACTCGGAGCAATCAGGGCCCAGGCAATGACCCATGGGCCTTATTTTTGGATGATCAATAAGATAAGGCATACTCCTTAAGAAAGAATCATGGCCCATAAACCCCAAGATATCTTACGAGGTTTCAGCAATCAAAATTTCCATTCCTTTGGGAAGAGCACCTGTAGGTAAGGGTATGACACCCTATGTGGACAGAGAAAGAGGGAGAAGAAGGAGGACAAGCAACAACCTATGATTAGCATGAGCTGCCCCACTGGGGACCCAACTGGCCAGTTCCAACTGGTCCACACAGTTACTTCCTCCCTCCCTTCCTTCATTCACTCATTCTTCCTTCCTTTCTTTTCTTTTCCTTTCCTCCTTCCTCTCCCACTCCATCTGTCCAGAGGTTATGTGACTTGTCCATGGGCACACCAAGGTCTTCTTGGCTTCCAGACTTGCTCTCTTTTCACTCTAGCATACTACCTTCAATAACAGCAGCAGTAGCAGCAGAAATGATAATAATTAATAATCACAAATATTTATATGGTGCTTTAAAATTTGCAAAACACTTTATAGGCACAATTTCACTTGATCTTCACAATGACACTGAGACAAAAGTGCTACTAATATTTACATTTTGCAATTGAGACAGATCAGATAAGTAATTTGCCTACAGGCTCACAGCTCAAGAAATGTGAGGTAAAATTTGAATTCAGGTCTTCCTAACTGACAATGTTCTTTGCCTGGGCTATCCCTCATGCCCAATAATTGTTCTCCCTCCTCACCCATTTGGGATGCCTAGCTCTCTTCAAGTCTAAAATCAAGTACCACATCCTTCCCTGATCCTCTGACTTCCCATTCTTCACAAATACTTTGCGTGTTTCTCTCTCTCTCTCTCTGTGTCTCTCTCTCTCTCATACATATATAGACATACAGATAGATAGATAGATAGATAGATAGATAGATAGATAGATAGATAGATAGATAGATAGATAGATAGATAGATAGATGATAGATATTTCTCCAAAAAAGAACATAAGCTCTTTGAGGGAAGGAATGACCATATTTCTGGCTTTGGGTCCCCCATGCTGAGTAGCTTGTATATAGTAGGATCTTCTTAACAGCTTGATTAATACAATTACACCGTGAGATTTGTGAACAGCTTCATGATGGCTACTCCCTTTTAAATTCTTATGAGGGTTTTTGTGATTTTTCTGAAGTGTTCAGCAAACTGTGCCCAGACATAAACATGAGCAGGGCAATCTTTCTCTTTAGATGTGAAGTTATGGGCACACTGCATTTTTCACCTTTGTTTCTGTTTCAGATTGGGTCTGCTGTGTCTCACTCCCACACTATCACATTTTTTTAAGGACTTGTTATCTTGGGCCAAAGCAAACTGTGCCAACTTTCTGGTTATTTTTTCACACACTTGGTTAACACAAAGTGCCATAGTTTAAAGAATGATGTTTGGAGTCAATATGAAAGACCAAGGCTTGACATCTTGAGCACTGATAACTGAAGTAAAATTAGATTCTGATACTGTAACTGTTACCTTTGACTGCTTTATACTATGCAGGTTTCTGTAGAGTGATGTATCGAAATAAATACAGGCTTGAAATCAGAGGATCTAGGTCTGCCCCCCTGATCTGATAATTCCTAGCCATTTAACCATGAGCAAAATAGTTAACTTCTCTGAGATTTCATTTCATCTGTAAAATGAGAAGATAGGACCAGATAGCCTCTAAGAGGATAGAGTGCCAGGCCTGGAGTCCAGAAGACTCATCTTCCTGAGTTCAAATACGATCTCAGACACTTACTAGCTGTGTGTCCCTGGGCAAGTCACTTAACCCTGTCTGTCTCAGTCTCTTTATAAAATGAGCTAGAGAAAGAAATGGCAAACCCCTCCAATATCTCTTCCAAGAAAATCCCAAATAAAGTTACAAAGAGTCAGACATGACTGAAAAATGACTGAGCAACATCTTTAAGCCTCCTTGTGTGTACAAGTAGGGATAACAATCAAAGTTATGAGGAAAATATTGTGAAGCTTAAAAAATTATATAAATTTGAGCCACTCAGTAGCTTATAAATACTTCAAGGATCTATAATATTGTCAATGTAGTTATTCCCTCCCCTAACAAACCTTGATTAAGGATATCTTTAATGACAAGTAAATATTATTCAAATGGAGACAGTATAGACTTGTAAAGATAGGCATATGTGTTTGTTTTACATTTTTAGTCACATTTCTGTAATAGTAATAAGGCTTGTGTAATAATAATAACCACCCACCTTCCAAGCCTCCACTCTCATTTATCTAGAGAACTGGCCTTCAGATCCATCTCTCCTCCAGCACAAACTTCCCTTTGTATATCATTCTAGTCCAGAGACTTTTTCCATCTTTATTTTCTTCAGGTCTATTTCTACTTCTCATACAGTACTAAGTATGATAAGAATTCAAATAAATTGGCTCCACTGACACTGATGGAGAAAAATGTCCATTTTCAAAATCTTAGCAGATCTTTTACATTATTCCCCTTCTGGTTTCATCCTTAATACTCTCCCAATGATTTTGTATAACTGGATCTCCCACCAAACTTTCTATAAACTTATTTTTTGATTCCTTGCTTCTTGCTGTTTTCTGAGATGATAGCCCTTAAAAATTTAATTATAATAAATAGATATACTCAATTATAATAAGTATGTAAAATTATTTGAGAGGTAATATGGTACAGTAGCTAGAGTCTAGTGTCTATATACTGGCTGTGGCACAAGGAACAAGTCATTTAACCTCTCAGTACCACCCTCTCCAAGAAAGCCTCTAAGACTATACAGTACAGATCTATACCAGTGGAGCAAGGAGTGCCTTAAACTAGTGAATGCATAAGTTTAGAATTAAATAAACACATGAATACTAAAAATACATAAATGACAAAAATTGTCTTAAACTCTTACATTGGAGCCGCAGCCTTTCATAGAATTATAGAATCTTCCCTATCAAAATAGACTAAATGTATACTCTCTCTGTACCAGGCACTGTGGGAAATTACAGTGGAAGTAAAGGATTTTCCGTAGTCCCTTTCCTTGAACTTGTTTTAGTTCTTCTCTGAAGGTCAACCTCTCTAAGTCTCAGCTTCATCCTCTATAAAATAAAAGGGTCGATGGCAGGCAGTATGGCATAGTATGGGAGGCAGAATCATAAGGTGGAGTCACAAGAGCTAGGTTAGAATCCTACCTCTAATACCTATGACCTGTATGGCCCTAGGGAAATTACTTGACTTCACTTGACTTTCATCTGTGAAATGAAAGACTAGATGACCTCTGCAGTACTTTCCAATTTTATAATCCTATGACTAGATAATTCCCAAGGTCCTTTTCAGTTCTTCTTGATAAAATTTTATTCTTTGCTCTTAAAGTGACTTTTTGTTGATGTACAAAAAAGCTCCTAAACTCTTATGAGATTAAAGCACCACAAAAGATACTAGCGTAACATGGATTTGCTCTGATCCTACCATCTGAGGGCCAAGTTCGTTATAGTACTCCCCACCAGGCTTCTTCAATAT
Organism: Notamacropus eugenii; assembly: GCF_028372415.1. NCBI lineage: Eukaryota > Metazoa > Chordata > Mammalia > Diprotodontia > Macropodidae > Notamacropus > Notamacropus eugenii. The sequence continues at coordinate 449,896,063 of NC_092873.1, read as the reverse complement.
CCTGAGGTAGCTGGAAGGTCTCCAGTATCTGCAAATGACTTGAGCCACCATTAATTGTGTTCCCCCAATTTTTGGAATCTAAGCACTTCAGATCCATTTAATCACTTACCAGTCAGATTAACTTTTACAAAGGAATATTTATTCCAAAAATATCATAACAATAGTTTATAAACATTTTTCCCAACACCTCAGGGGCCTAATCCCCATTATCCAGCCTCTATCTCTGGGAAAGGGGATTAGATTCATAGGTTAACTCAATTCCTGCATAGCATTAGTTCCACAAAGTTTAATTCCAATCATCTCCCCCACCCACCCACTTTTCCCCACTAGTATCCTGGGATGTTGACTTTTCAGGACTTCCTTCCTGAGCAGGCTGCTACATTCAGCCTAGAATTCTGGGCTTTAAAATCCTAGGTGTGGAACTCCACTAGACTGAACTAATAAGGCCAATCAAAACAGACCAAAATGCCAAGCTTGTTTCTCAAGGCTACTTGGTCTAAGGAGAGAAGGTAGTGGCCTTTAGGCCCTTCCCCCCCATTACATTACTGTCTAATATCACCTGCTGTGTGTGAATTAGTCCTTCACTCTTGAATACACAAAAAAAGAGAGACAGAGACAGAGACAGAGACAGAGACAGAGAGACACAGAGACAGAGAGAGAGAGGTTTTCCTAGTCAAGTAGTTTTAAACATGCAGCCAATTCTGGCTGCACAAGCAATGGAAAGAGGTGAATCAAAGCTCTAGGTAGGTTAACACAATAAGCCAGGCATGAGATGATGAGGGTCTGCACTAAAGTGGTGGTAGTGCCACAGAGAGTGATAATCATTTAATATAAATTTTGGACTTCAGTAAGGGCCAGAGCTTGAATTAATTAATCAGAAGAAGAGCTGGACCTAACAGTCTCTTTGTTTTCTGAAGTAAACTCAGAAAATACCCCTTCCTATGTCAACAAAGCCAGATGGGGCTGACTTCCTTACAAAACCCTTAACCTAAGACACTATCTTGAATAATGGGACTTTTTCTGTATCTTAACATTTTGTGGACATATACTGTTATGGCATGTTAATGGTAAAGAAAACAGACATCCTGGATCACAATTTCCATTGAAACTTTGTCAGCTCTGTTATCTTATTGTATTTACAACCTATGCAATTAAAGAAATTTCTTTCTCATGGTTAATCACTCATAGAGACCATAAATCTGAAGGACACAGACCACCTTGGATTGTCCTAAAACAGATTTAAACCTTGTCATTCTTATAGTAGGCAGTCAGAAGCTTTTCCAGCTCCATGATCATGTATCTCCTAGCTTAAAGGGAATAAACTGTATGCATTTTGCCTGTTTGCCTTCTTGTTAACCAAACTTTCAGGTTGACAAGAGAAAGGGGCTTATTGGAAAGATTCTGCAGATTCTGCAATTGATAATCCTTGGAAAAAGTTTGGATATGGGGTGGGAGTGAGAGATTGTGAGGATTCCAGGACTGAGATACTAGGTGGATGGTACAGCCTTCTAAGGTAATAGGGGAGGTGGGGGTAGGAGATAGGGTTAAAGATAATGAGTTCTGTTTTGACATACTGAGTTTAAGATGCCTACTGGAGATCTAATTCAAGGTGTCTAAAAAGCAGTTGGAGATGTGAGACTAGAGGTGAGTAGAGAGATTGGGGCAGGTTAAATAGATTTCTGAATCATCAGCATAGAGATGGTAATTAAATCCACAAGAGCCAAGTAAGTAAAGTAGTAGAGAAAGAGAAGACAAGAGGGCCTAGGACAGAATTCTAAGAGATACCTATGGCTAGAGGGCATAATCTTGAAGAGGATCCAGAAGAGGAGACTGAGAAGGGGTGATCAGACAGCTTAAGGAAGAACTAGGAGAGAGTGTTGTCCTGAACACCTAGGGAGAAGAAAGTATCAAGGAGGAAAGACTACAGAGAAGTCAAGGAAAATGAGGATTGAAAAAAAGGCCATTAGATTGGGCAACTAAGTGATCATTAGTAACTTTGGAGAGAATAATTTTGGCGGAATCTTTTAGGGGACTAATTTGAAAATATAGCATAAAGATCAATTGATAAAAATCAAAAACTATTTAAGGAACACCTTCAGTGTGCCAGGCATTGTGATGAACTATATCACTCTTTCTCTGATAATAATCTAGTGTCTTCTACTTATGAATAGAAGACAACTTTTATTTTTTTCATCCAGATAAGAGGTAGTATTTCATTCTCATAGAACCACAGAAAGTCCTTTCCTGATTCTCGTTTTTTTTTTTTTTACTGGTCTTTCTCTCATTGTAATAATAATGGCTGACATTTACATAGCACTTCAAGATTTGCAAAGAACTTTCTAAATTTTCTCATTTTATCCTCACAACAACCCTGGTAGGTAGGTATTATTATTATCTCCATTTTACAGAAAAGGAAACTGGGTCAGACATCAGAACAACCCTGGGAGGTAGCTACTATTATTATCTCCCTTTTACAGAAAAGGAAACTGGGTCAGACATCAGAACAACCCTGGGAGGTAGCTACTATTATTATCTCCCTTTTACAGAAAAGGAAAGTGGATCAGACATCAGATAGTGACTCATCCAGGGTCACAAAGATAGCAAGTGATTGAGATAGGATTTGAACTCAGGTCTTCCTGACTTCCAGTCAAATTGCTCTATCCACTCTTCCAGTCCAATTGCTCTATCCACTGCACCATCTAACTGCCTATCTTCAAATTATATCATATTTTTTGATTGAAATGTATCACCCAGGTAGAATCTAAGCTCCATGAAGGCTTGACACTTTCATTTCTGTCTTGGTATTCCTAGTACTCCCACAAAATGCCTGGCACATAGCAGGCACTGAAGTTTTTGATCTGCTCCAGTGAGTGTAGTCTGATAAGGGAAGAATATCTATTAGAAGTATCACTTTTCTCACTGAGAATTATTCTTCTTTAAATGTATTCTCCCTCTGTTTTTCATTCTCAGTCAGCCTAGCAATTAGCATTTACTCAGTACCTACTATGTACCAGGCATTGTGCTAAGTGCTGAGGATATAAAAAAAGCCAGTCCCAGCTCTCAAGAAGCTGACAGTCTGACAGGGGAAACAATATGCACATGACTATGTACAACAAAATACATACAGGGTCAATTGAGGTTAATCAATAGAAGGAAAGCATTAAGGAGGATCAGAAAGAACTTTTCACAGAAGGGGAGATTTTAACTAGGACATGATCCCTATCCAAACCAACCTTCACCCAGAGGAAGCATAAGGATAAACTTTTGCTGAGAAGAGAGCCAACTGGTACCATCCTGCCACCCTCCCTGCTGCCCCCACCACATCCCACCCCCATGTTTTGCTTGCTTGCTTCTTGGTTACTTTTCTTTCAGGACTGAGCTCTGGCCACCTCCGTTTCCGTTCTGCTACCTCTCAGCTATTGCAGAGGAAAAGCGCAATCTCAGCACCTCAAGAAATTGGGCAATCTTGTTCCATCTAGGTAGGAAGAGGCTGTTTATCATCCTTTAAAGGAACTTCAGGGAAGATGGTTACTCAATCTCCTGTAATAATCTAGAATTGCCACAGATGCTGTGTAGCAATAACTGCTGTTTTCTTTCCTAAAGCACAAATTAGGAAAAGTGAAGTTTTTGATATTCATTTATGTCAAAATTTAGTTGCTCATTCATGCATGTTATTATATTTGGAACACAAAATCAGAATGTTTATTTGATTCCATTCAACAAGCATCTATTAATTACTTCATAGGTGCTAGGCATTGTGCTGGTATTAGGGATACAAAGGCAAAACAAACAAGCCTTACCCTCCAGAGCCTTAAGTCTTCTACAGAAACAGAGCATGCACACAAACTTGTAAATATATGATTGGTATATGCAAAATAAATACCAAGTGATTGGGGGAGCAAATTTCTTTAAGAAATGGCCTTTGAACTGAGCCTTGAAAGTAACTGGGGGTTCCAAGAGGAGGCAATGAGAAGGAAGATTGTCTCAGGCCTTGCAAAGGCATAGTGGCTAGATATTGAGTATAAAGAGCAGTTTATAGTTTAGAGTCCAATTTTCCCTGAATATAAAGTGCAGGAAGAAGAATAACGTGAACTAAGTTTACAATGACAGTCTGGAGTCAGATTGTGAAGGGTTTTAAATGTCAAACAGATGAGCAATATTTTTTCTCAAGGTTACAGGAAGCCCCTCTTAAGCAGAGTAATATGTTCAGACCTATGCTTTAGGAATCGGAATTTGGCAGCTGGGTGGAATACAGATTACAGAGGGGAGATGACAGATAACCAGAGACCAGTTGGGAAACTATTGCAACAATCTATGTAAGAGCTAATAAGGTTCTGAGCTAGGCTGGTTGTGACATAAGTGGAGTAAAGGAGATCGACTGAGAGACGTTATAAAGGTGGAATCAACAAGATGAGGCTATTGATTAGATAGCAGGAGTAAGAAAACAGGGTCAAGAATGACTCCAAGTGCAAAATGATGTGACTGGGAGAATGATGTTGCCTTAGGTAGAAATAGGGAAATTAGAAGTTTTAAGGGGAAAGATGAGTTCTGTTTTAAAAATGTTGAGTTTGAGAAACTTATAGGTTATCCAGGTAGAAATGCTCAGCAGGCAGATGGTGGTGAAGGAATGGAGCTCAGGAAGTATATTACTGACCTTGGAGATAGCAATTTCAGTTAAATGATGGGGAAGGGAAGCCCAGTTAGGAGAGGCTGAGAAGTGAATGAGAGGTGAGAAGTATAAGTAACAAAGGTAAACAGCCTTTTCTAGGAATTTGGTATGTAAAAAGAATCATACAACAATTGTTTCAGGGGATGGTAGGAACAAATTAATGGTTTCTATTTACATGCTTGTTTTAAAGATGGAAAGATCTCAGCAGTATTGAGAGCAGTCACAATGGAGCCAGTGGATATGAGGAGAGTGAAAATTAGGAAGAAAGAAAAGGTGTGATCAAAGGGAATAAATGACCATAGGAAATGGGAGGGGATGGGATCAAAGCTGTAAGTAGAAGGGTTTGGTTTTGGCAAGGGGAAATACCATTCCTGCAAGACTAGAGCAAAGGAGGAGAGAATGCAGGTTGGTGCTGTGATTTAAAGATCAGAATTATGGAGAGGAGTGAGCTAGCAATGACTGGGGTCACCTCTTCAGTGAAGTCTGAGTCAAGATCCTCTGCTAAGAGGAAGGGAAAGTATAGCTGTAGATGACTCCAGGAAAGAAGATGAGGTTTGGAATAGATGTCATGGGGAGTATAATAAAAAGTCAATCAGGAAAGATCAAATAGAATGGTCCACAAGGGAGGTAGATATAATCAATTGGAATTTGCAGTGGATCCATTTAGCACATCCTCCAACAGCATTTATCAATATGGCAATAAGAACTGAGGAGATGGGTGACTGAAGTAATCCCAGGCTAGGATTGGGAAAGGGGAGAAAGGGACTATAGAAAAAAGGAGATAAGGGTCTCAGTGAAAGCAATTGAGTAGAGGGGAATATTCAGTCAAACTGGTGAACTGGAGGGTTGAGATGTTAAAGGGAAGGAAGAAAAGTAAAGCCAGAGTTGGAGTGATAGCCTGAGAAAGCAGGGAGAGTAGGGAAGTTAGAGGTTGCAGGGAGGACAAAGAATGGACTTAAGAGAGAAGAAAAAGCTAAGAGGTTTCCATCATATAGAGGAACTTCAGAATGTGGAATACAATGACAAAACATTTGTAGGTAATAATGAGGTCAAAGATATGACTCCTCCCTGTGTGTGATGAGCTGGACAAAGACACAGGTCATGAGAGCTGAGGTTACTGTACTTGGAGGAAGGGAGATTTGAGGGGTCATCAACATGCAAATTGAAGCCTGCCCCGAAAAGGGTAAGGTGTTGAGTGCCTTCAAACAAAGGGAGAATGATCTGATGGCAGGAGAGTCACCAAGAACTGAATAAAGTGATATAACTGAATACAATGAAGCTCAAAGGAAAATAAATTGCTTCTTGGTGATGGTCAGGTGTTGGTCAGGAAGCTGTCATAAAGAGGAAGAAGCCTGACTACTCCTCTTGACCCAGTATGCCAACAGGCAGGAGGAAGGTACATCTAGTACTTAGAGCAAGAAGATGGAAGAAGCCTAATCTTAATGTCACTTTGGTAATAATAGAATAGAATCCTGGTATTACTTTTCATTTTTTCTGAGTCAGAAAATTAAAAATGAAAATACCTTCCAAGATCTTCTTCATCCCTTCATGAAGAACTTAGTGAGCAGCTAACATGTATTTTACAGGTTATAACATGTTTTTCTATACAGAAAAGCATGATGTGGTTCATTACATTAAAACATAACATATATATAATATACATATTATAACATTACAATCTCCTGGGAGAAAAAGAAATGGAAATCACAAAGTAGCCATTTGAAAAAGATCATGATCTCAGCAGAAGCTGATGACATCATAAATGTATAGTTTGAGGGAACAGTTGAACTGTAAATTCCTTATTCTAAGATGAGAATACCGAGGCCCAAAGAAGTAAATAAGGCCTAAATAATTAAAAGGATGCATTTTAATTGCATGTTTCTCCCTCATGGTACTTTACTGTTTCAACTAGGTGGGCTTGTCTACATTATATTTATCAATAGGTTGGCATTTGGTGGAGATAGTTGCCTACCTCTCCATGGGAGTGGCTATGATGGTTATGAGAACTGGACTGGAAATTTGGCTTGTTTCCTCATCTGTAAAACTGGAATAATAAAAACATCTCCCTCATAGGTTTGTCGTAAGTGTCAGATGAGATAACATATGTAAAACATTTTGCAAACTTTAAAGCATTGTATAAATATCAGCTATTTTTATTCTTAGAGACTATATGACATAGTGGAAGCAACTAGGTGGCACAGTTAATCCTGGGTCTGGAATCAGAAAGACTCATCTTCCTGAGTTCAAATATGACCTCAGACACTTATTAGCTGTGTGACCCTGGGTGAGTCACTTAACCCTGTTTACCTCAGTTTTCTCATGTATAAAATGAGCTAGGGAAGGAAATGGCAAGCCACTCCAGTATCTTTGCCAAGAAAAGCTCAGATAGGGTCACAAAGAGTAAGATATGACTAAAAAGTTACTGAACTGAATGACAGTGGACAGAGAGCTAAGACTGAGGCCAGGAAGAAGTATGTTCAGGTTCTGCTTCTGATGCATACTGGCTTTATGACGTTTGGTCAAGGCACCCAACCTCTCAGGGCTCTGATTAACTCTCTAAGCCTGGAGGTGGCAAAGAAGATACTGACCTGAATTGGCAGATGGGAATTTTCTCACCTGGTAGTTCCCTGTACCAATGAAATGACTGATACAGTCCCTGTCTAGTAGTCTTACACCTTAATCTCCTCTACTCATTTTGTAAATGGCCTCCTTGTCATTCTTAATCCACTATCTTCCAACTCCCAACTCCAGGGAGTTTCACTGGCTGTCTAACTCTCTCCCTCTTCTCTGCTTCTTGACTTCCCAGGTTTGCTTCATGTCTCAGTTAAAGTTCCACATTCTTCAAAAACCAATCAATTAGGAGGAGGACCCAAGATGGCAAAGTAGAAAGATACACATACGCTAGCTCCCAACCCACAGCCCATAAAATACCTGTAAAGAAGAACTCCCAACAAATTCTGGAGCAGCAGAAGCCACGGAGGGTGGAGTAGAGGAGATTTCTGTTCCAGAGAGACCTGAAAAACCAATGCGAAAGGTCCATGGAGCACCAGACCCGGAGCAGAGCCCAGCCCTGCCTTGGCCTCATGGCACTGAGAAGAACAGATCTGAGCAGGCTTCAGGGACAGACTCTCCAGCAGCAGCACAGGTCACTCCATCCACAGGGGCCAAAGGTCAGTGAGGGAGTCTTTTCGGCTTGCCGAGAGGGGAGCGGGGTATCTCCATAACTCAGGCCCCCTCGGGAGGCAGCAGCGGAGGCAGCAGGGCTCCCAAAGCAGGCAAGAGCTCAGATCCATTGTTCAAGGTTTCTGCATAAACCCCTCAAGGGAACTGAGCCCCGTGTGGCGGCCCTGCCCCCACCTGAGCACCTGAACTTAATCTCACACTGAATAGCAGCCCCTTCCTGCCAAAAGCCTTGAGGCTGGGAAGCAGCATTAGAATCTCAGCCCCTAAGTGCTAGCTGGGTGGATCTGGAAGCAAGGTGGGTGTGGAAAGGAAATTCAGAAGTCAAGTCACTGGCTGGGAAAATGCCCAGAAAAGGGAAAAAAAATAAGACCATAGAAGGTTACTTTCTTGGTGAACAGATATCTCCTCCCATGCTTTCTGATAAGGAAGAGCAAGGCTTACCACCAGGGAAAGACATAAACGTCAAGGCTTCTGTATCCCAAATATCCAAAATTAATATTCAATGGGTTCAGGCCATGGAAGAGCTCAAAAAGGATTTTGAAAATCAAGTTAGAGAGGTGGAGGAAAAACTGGGAAGAAAAATGAGAGAGATGCAAGAAAAGCATGAAAAGCAGGTCAACACTTTGCTAAAGGAGACCCAAAAAAAATGCTGAAGAAAATAACACCCTGAAAAATAGGCTAACTCAATTGGCAAAAGAGGTTCAAAAAGCCAATGAGGAGAAGAATGCTTTCAAAAGCAGAATTAGCCAAATGGAAAAGGAGGTTCAAAATCTCACTGAAGAAACTAGTTCTTTCAAAATTAGAATGGAATAGATGGAGGCTAATGACTTTGTGAGAAACCAAGAAATCACAAAACAAAACCAAAAGAATGAAAAAAATGGAAGATAATGTGAAATATCTCATTGGAAAAACAACTGACCTGGAAAATAGATCCAGGAGAGACAACTTAAAAATTATGGGACTACCTGAAAGCCATGATCAAAAAAAGAGCCTAGACATTATCTTTCATGAAATTATCAAGGAAAACTGCCCTGAGATTCTAGAACCAGAGGGCAAAATAAGTATTCAAGGAATCCACAGATCACCACCTGAAAGAGATCCAAGAAGAGAAACTCCTAGGAACATTGTGGCCAAATTCAAGAGTCCCCTGGTCAAGGAGAAAATATTGCAAGCAGCTAGGAAGAAACAATTCAAGTATTGTGGAAATACAATCAGGATAACACAAGATCTAGCAGCTTCTACATTAAGGGATCGAAGGGTATGGAATAGGATATTCCAGAAGTCAAAAGAACTAGGACTAAAACCAAGAATCACTTACCCAGCAAAACTGAGTATAATACTTCAGGGGAAAAATTGGTCTTTCAATGAAATAGAGGACTTTCAAGCATTCTTGATGAAAAGACCAGAGCTGAAAAGAAAATTTGACTTTCAAACACAAGAATGAAGAGAAGCATGAAAAGGTAAACAGCAAAGAGAAGTCATAAGGGACTTACTAAAGTTGAACTGTTTACATTCCTTCATGGAAAGACAATATTTGTAACTCTTGAAACTTTTCAGTATCTGGGTAGTTGGTGGGATTACACACACACACACACACACACACACACACACACACACACACAGAGACAGCACAGAGTGAATTGAATACGATGAGATCATATCTTAAAAAATGAAATTAAGTGGTGAGAGAGAAATGTATTGGGAGGAGAAAGGGAGAAATGGAATGGGGCAAATTATCTCTCATAAAAGAGGCAAGCAAAAGACTTTTTAGTGGAGGGAAAAAGAGGGGAGGTGAGAGAAAAATATGAAGTTTATTCATCACATTCGACTAAAGGAAGGAATAAAATGCACACTCATATTGGTATGAAAACCTATCTTACAATACTGGAAAGTGGGGGAGAAGGGGATAAGTAGGGTGGGGGGATGATGGAAGGGAGGCAAGTGGGAGGAGGGAGCAATTAGAAGTCAACACTCTTGGGGAGGGACAGGATCAAAAGAGAGAACAGAAGCAATGGGGACCAGGATAGGATGGAGGGAAATATAGTTAGTCTTATACAACATGACTGTTATGGAAGTCATTTGCAAAACTACACAGATATGGCCTATACTGAATTGCTTGCCTTCCCAAAGGGAATGGGTGGGGAGGGAGGGAGGAAGAAAAGTTGGAACTAAAAGTTTTAAGAACAACTGTCGAATACTGTTCTTGCTACTAGGAAACAAGAAATACAGGTAATGGGGTATAGAAAGTTATCTGGCCCTACAGGACAAAAGAAAAGATGGGGACAAGGGAAGGGAGGGATGATAGAAGAGAGAGCAGATTGGTGATAGGGGCAATTAGAATGCTTGGTGTTTTGGGGTGGGGGGAGGGGACAAATGGGGAGAAAATTTGGAACCCAAAATTTTGTGAAAATGAATGTTAAAAGTTAAATAAATAAATTTTAAAAAAATTTTAAGAAAAAAAATTGGTCAATTAATACGCATTTATTAAGTGCCCTTGGTATATCAGGCCTTATGCTAAGCACTGGGGAGACAAATATAAAAAAAAAAGAAAAGAAAAATAGTCCTTGTCCTCAAGTTGCTTACAATTTAATGGGGAAAGATGACACTCAAAGTAATGCAAAGTGAAATGAGAAGAACTAGGACATGGTACACTGTAACAGCAACATTGTGTGATGATCAACTATGAATGACTTAGCTCTTGTCAACAATGATCCAAGACAAATAGAAAGGACTCATGATGGAAAATGCTATCACATCCAAAGAAAGGACTAATGGAGTCTGAAGACAGATTAAAGCATGCAATTTTTCACTTTATTTTTTCACATTTTTTTTCCTTTTAGTCTGTTTCTTCTTTCACAACATGACTAATATGGAAATGTGTTTTATATGATTTTATGTGTGTGTGTGTGTGTGTGTGTGTGTGTGTGTGTGTGTGTGTGTGTGTATAAAACCTATCCCAAGTTACTTACTGTTTTAGGAAGAGGAAAGGGGAAGGAGAATGGGAGAAAAATTTGGAACTCAAAATTTTATAAAAATGAATGCTAAAAATTATCTTTACATATAATTGGGAAAAAAACACTAAAATAAAATGAAAACAAAAAAGAAAGACAACACAGAAATGGAAGCTGAAGAGCCAGAAGTGAGGTGGGGAAGAAGGAACTGTGGTGGAAAAGTCAGAGAATTTCCCAGTTAGTGCAGCTAAGAGAGAAATGAGATGTTCTGAGCTAGACTCCCTCCTTAAATGGAGAAGTTCATAGCTCTACCTTCCAATCAAAGGCCTTTGATGATTCCCCTTACACGTGTATGTGTGTATGTACATGCGCATGTATATGTACATATATCTTGTTCATGCATAATTGTTTTCATGTTGCCTCCCCACTAGATTGAGCTTCTTGAGAACATGGATTATATTTTTGCCTTTTATTGAATCCCCAGTGCTTAGCACAGTACCTAGGCTGGAGTAGGCACTTAATAAATGTTTATCAATTTGACTTGACTATTTGATGATGATGATGATGATATGAAGGGGAAGAGTTGAGATATATGTCGAAGAATTTTTATTACCCTTTCATAAATTTTGGAAAGAAATATGGCAATGTATATGCATTTAATACAGCAAACTTCATCCATGCCAAGCTATTACAATATGTCACATATCGTAAAGAGAGACATCCTGGGATTTGAGAAGTTCCTTAAACATGAGCATTTGACATTGAGAAAATGTCAAATGCAGTATGCCAAGTACAAAAAAAAAATTAAGAATGTACCAAAAATGTAATTAATCTAATACTGGAGGGATTTAGTTACATCAAATTAAACAAGTCACCAGTTTGACAGAAACAATAAAATTCTTAATAAAATGACTGCATGAGGAACTTATCATTTGTGTTTGGTACTACATTACAAAGATGGAATTTGATGCTATTAAGATCCTGCACAGACTAAAGAGAAATGGAACTTTCCTCAGCCCCATGGGGATGATGAGGGATTCACTTTGTTCTCACATGTTTGTAGTGGGAAAGTCACAGGAACTGTCTGTCCTTTCTTAAAAGTTGACCTAAATTTAGTATGGGTGACGCTCTAGGTTATCTTTCATTCCTTAAGTACAGCAACTTCTACAGGTATTTTTCAAAAACTTGAGTACATAAAAAATCTGTCCAAATATCAGGTCAGGACAATAAGGACAGCTAGACATGCCAAGAACCACAAAAAGAATACCATTCTGTAAGCTGCCTACTTTGTCATTACATATTGCAGATATCTTGATTTGTGTCAAGGGTAAAATAAAGTCATTCCAGAGCTAGTTTTTTAATTCAATAAAATTGGTTTTAAATAATAAATGGGTCATGAGATAGAAATTAATTCATGTCTTTGGGACATTTCCACTGCCAAAAAAGATAACAGATTTCATAAGTCGAGCTTCTTCATTTGTGGCTGGCTAGTTTCCCCTGGAAACTCCATGACTAGAATTATTATAAATGAATTTAGTACAAAGTATATCCTATGAAAATATCTTGCTCTAGTCTAACACTTGGATTATATTTTATGTGTTCTTGCCTGAAACCAAACCCCAGGTTAGATGGTCATTTTCTGGGAATGCAATAGACAGGATTCTTGTCTAGTTATTGGTTGGATTACTAGATGATCTCTGTGCTGCCTTCCATCGTTGATATTCTATGGTTTTATGAGGGAGGGACACAATCTGTTATGGAGATGAAAAGAATAATAAAAGTTGTCCATTCATAAATCATATATTCGTGTTGTCATCTCTTCAGAAATATAAAAGCTAACAAGACCATAAATTTGTTTTCCCCCACCCCCAAAAACGGTCCTTGAGCCTAAATCGTGCTCATATAAATTTTGTGAAATTCACTTTTGAAAGAAAGATTCTGCAATAACAAAAGACTCTTCTTGTCATGCACCTGGTCTGATTTAGCCTGGTCAAGAGGTTGAGGCTCAGAATTAGAACAGTTACTAGTAGACCATTGAACACAACAAAAAGAAGCCTACTTAACAATAGCATAGAAAGTACGGTCAGCAAGGAAACAGCACTGGTTCAGATATAGGAGGGAAGCATCTCCACACAGAAAAGCTACTATCAGAAGAGTGTGATAGACAGAAGGGTGTGTTGACTTTCATGACAATGGGACATCTATGATGTTTGAAGGGCACTGACTCCTCATGAGTTGGCCTTTTTATGCATGTGGTGATTGGGAAACTGAGTCAAAAGTTCAAGCCCTATTTCACTGGACTAATCAAATCTCAGGGACAACTTCCCTGCTTTTTAGAGGAATGTTGGTTTTGCATACCTGTCAGGGAACATAGTAAATAGTGCTCCTACCACTGTCCAACATATACCAAAATATTTTAGCAGTAGTTTTGTGGTAAGGAAAACTGGAAACAATGTAGGTGGCCATTGATTGGGGAATGGCTGAACAAACCATGATAGAGTAATTAATTGAACTTTATCATGCCTAAAGAAATGCAACTATAAGGAATGCAAAGAAACGTGTCATATAAGAAAGTCGTGTAAGTGCTAATGCAAAGTGAAGAAAGCAAAACCAGAAGAATAATATACACAGTGACTGAAGTAATGTAAATATAAAAAAAGGTAAAAGAACAATTAAATTCTTATTAAAGATTAATCAATCTGAGAAAACTAGTCATAAAACACTTTTTCTATGTATAGAAAAGCAGGCACATAGATGTGGAATGTAAAGTGCAAAATTACTGGGTTTAATTTTGCTTAAATTTTTTTGTATAACAAAGACTTTAAGGAAAAATGACTTGCATAAAAACAAAAATATCAATAAAAAGTAAAAAGGAAGGACAAAGGAGGAGGAAAGCAAAAGGAAAGAAGGGAGGGAAGAAGAGAGACAAGGGGAGAGAAAGCAAGACGGGAAGGAAGGAAGGAAGGAAGGAAGGAAGGAAGGAAGGAAGGAAGGAAGGAAGGAAGGAAGGAAGGAAGGAAGGAAGGAAGGAAGGAAGAACTCTGGCAGTAAATATACAGCATGTCCCAAAAATCCTAGTGCAGATTTAAACTTTTAATAATTTCAGAAATATAAATTCTACAAATTTGCAAAAAAAAAAATTTGAAAGGTTACTGCATTTCAACACAATCACTCTTGTGTTTTATGTCGTTCTAATTGATGTTCATACTTTGCAAAAGCTTTCAACTACTGCTCAATGGCTGAAAGGATTGCATTTTCAATCCTAATCTTAAAACCATCTAAAGAATGAGATTTTGGTGTATGCAAAATGGTTTTAAAATAACTCAACAAGAAAAAATGTAATGGAGACAGATCAGGTGTCTGAGGTGGCAGGAGAACTTTCTCTACTGATCCAGTAGTCTGAGAAAGTATCCAACAAAAAGGAATTATGACAGGATGACCCAACTTGCTAAAATTACGATTTAAAATTTACTATTCAAAATTCACTAAGCTAAATAAACATAAAAGAAATCCAAAGATATTTTTGTAAAATTTGTAGCATTTCTATTTATGAAGTTATTAAAATGTAAAACCATTACATTAATGCTTTGGAGATGTCCCATGGATATGTATGTGAATGTGTTTATACATATACATGTATATGTATACATATATATACATATATATACATGTAAATGTGTGTATGTATGTATGTGTATGTGAATATATATACATATATATATATGGAGAGAGAGAGAGAGAGAGAGAGAGAGAAAGACTGAATAAGTATCAGAAAACTTGAGTCTTCTACCTACTACTTGTGTGACTTGGGGGCAATCACTTCATTAATTTCCATAAAATGAATGGGTTAGACTAATTGACTTCTGGGAGCCCTTCAGCTATGAATTGAAGAACCAAGAAATAATAATAAACACCTTCCAAAAGTATCTGAATTAGGAAATACTGATATGGATGTATAATATGTATATATATATATATATATATATATATATATATAGACACACACACACATAAATTAAGATAATATCAAGTTAGAAGAAAAAAACTAACCTAGAAAGCAAAAGGACAAAATTAATATTGATAATTCCAGTCTTTTGCTACTACATAATTTCTTAATAGAAAAGTTTAATTGCAATAACAATTTCCTGAGACTCTTAAGATGCTCTACCTCAGTCCTAGCTCTACAGTTGACTTTACTGGTATGTCTCTATAGCTTGGCCTCTTTTAGTCTATAGTTTTTCATCAACCAAATGTAAATAATAATAATTTTAGTCTTTATTGAGGGACTTTTAAGGTCAACTAGTAAATAGGAATACTCTCTGCAAATAGAAAATGTAACGTGAATAGAAGACATCTACTCTCCTCATTGTCCTCTTTGACTCAGCTCTCTGTGTACCCTTGACTAAGTCACTCCACTTCCCTAGGATTATTTTTTTCATCCTACAATTGAAGCAGATTACTAAAGTCCCTTCTAGCTCTCAAATTCTATGATTCTATGGTCTTGATGGGAATTGAAAGTTTAAAATAAAGGCAATAATTAGCCCCATTAATAATGTATTATCAATGACATGAATATTTTTTAAAATGTTGTATCAATCTTAATTAGTAAGAAGTTAAAGAAGTTATTCATGCCTTTTAGCCCCAAAGTATAAATCAAGAAACTCACTGGTTTGGTTCCTTCTCCATGAGTTAGGTTCTAATCCTGTGAAACCCAAGGGGATACTTTCTACAAGATAAGAATCTGATCCTTACATAGAATTATATAATAGTGCACAAATCAAATGTTTCCCAACTGTGTTTCAAAATAACAGAGTAGAAGAACCGTATTAGAGTTGTACAGTTAGCATCCTAAGTAGCATACTCAAGTAACCATGTCATGTAGTAGAAAGGATAATTGGCCAGGATTCTGGAAGTCCAGCTGTATTTTAGTCTCTCATAATTGTGCTCTTAGGTGAGTAATTAAATATCTCCATAGCTTGATTTCATCATCAATAAAAAAATGGATAAAACTTGCTTTTCCTTCTTTACACAGATGCTACAAAGATCAAATACGCTATTCTCTGTATTACACTTCTTGAAAGATGGATTAATAAAGGCAAACAGCCAGATCATAGGATTGCTAATCTACCTTCCTCATTATGTGTAGTACTAAGATACTAGATTTGGGGAAATTTAGAGTGATGGGGCTAACAGGATCCTCAAGTCTCCCTTTCTGTTCATTCATAAGAAAATGCAAAACATTCTAATATCTTTGCCAAGAATGCCTCCAAAAGGGTCCTGAAGAGTCAGACACAACTGAAAAAAAATGACTAAATAGCCACAAATGAAATCCGACAACAATGATGATGATGAAGATTTCACTTATGTGTTGCCTACTGTATGCCAAGCACTTCCTGCTAGCTGCATGGTTTTCTCCAGGCAAAGAAATTTCCCAGTTATTTCCACATTTTCTTGCTATATCAAATCTAAATTTGCCAGTCCTGTGACAAGAAATATGTTTACTTCCAAGAGCTACACCCAACTTGATAAATCCTAGCCTGGGTGTTAGCAGAGATTTCCCCTCTAAGAACCTGGGTTTCCAGCTGTCCCAGACTTTTGACTGATATTACCTAAGCCCTTCAGTTCTTTCTGCCTCCTGACTAGTCCCTAGAATTTTGTTACCCTTAAACTCTGACCTGACTCAGAGGTGTTCCCTATTTCCTCTCCTAGATCTTCTCTATGGAACACACCCTCTTTCCCACAAGCCCAACAAATTTTACCCCATGTCTGCCTTGAGGTTAGGACTTTAACAGGAATAGTCCCAGGCTTGGTGCTGCAGAGTATTTCCTCCTTAGGTAACACTTGCTTCTTTCTCTTGATGTTCAGTGTCACTCTGAGGTATCTGAATTGAAGGAAGTTATATCCTTATTACCTGTGCATCTAAATCAAGCAGGAGTGAGGGGAAAGAGAAGAAAGGAACAAGTATTTATTAAGCACCTACTGTGTGCCAGACATTTTTTAAGTGCCTTGTAAATATTATCGCATTGAATCCTCACAACAGCCCTGTGAAGTACATGCTATTTTTATCCTCATTTTACAGTTGAGCAAACTAATAGAAAGGTTAAGTAACTAACCCAGGATTACACAGCCACTGTGTCTGTGTCTAGATTTGAACTTGTCTTCCTTCCTCCAGGCTCAGCATTCTATCCATTGTCCCTCCTAGATGCCTGCAAATATGTGAACCCTGAAAATGAGTGGGTCTTCCTACTTGTAACAATTTGTACTCTCTTCTGAAACTATAAAAACCACAACATTATCATAAACATTGTACATATCACAAGGCTTAGAGAATTATCAAAAATGTCTACTGGAAGGGACCTAATGGGTCATTTTGTCCTACCAAGAGTTGACTAACATACCAACAAGTGGTCATATGGTCTTTTTGGAAAGCTTTCATTGCGGTAAGTCTGATTTCCCAAGGCAGTCAATTCTTACTCTGGATAGTTCTGTTAGGAAGTTTTGTTTTGTTTTCCTTGATATATCAAGTCTAAATTTGCCATTTTTTTTCAATTTCCACCCATTTTCTCCCATCATGCTCAAAAAGGGTCCAAATATTTGAAGACACCTATCATACCCGTGCTCAAATGACAATAAAAAACATGTTAATTGGTGATATTGGGAGACTATCACAGCATAGGCTACAATAAGGAGAACCTTAGGATCTGCTATCATTAGCAAATAGTAAAGTATCCAAATATGATCAACTATTTGTGACATTCTCCTGAGCAAACCTCTATACATATCTTCATGTTGCTCCTTGGCCATCTTCATGCTATGCCTGCCCACTGCAGTCTCTACCTCCCATCTAACACTCCAGCTTCCACCCTAGAGCCCTGATCAATGAAGGTCCCATATCTGATCAAGCCTCAGATCCACTACGCTGCCCTCTGGCAGGCTTCATTTCATGCAGGTTCAAGTACCCTTCCTCCTCCCCTCTTCTTTTCCAACTCTAGCTCTGGAAAGAATAATGAAATCAGTGCTGGTAAAGAGGAATCCAATAGTGTTACTTACTAACCTTATGCCTTCTCTGACAGAAATATCCATCCCTAGGAAGTACACTTCCTTTAGAATATAAGTTCCTTGAGGGCAAAAACTGTCTTACTTTATGTATTGGTATCCCCAGAGCCTAGTAAAGCCTCTCACTAATAAATTGCATTTCCTTCATTCACCTATGTCAGGGATAGGGAACCTGAAGCCTCAAGGTCACATGTGGTCCTCTAGGTCCTCAAGTGCAGCCCTCTGACTGAATCTAAACTTCATAGAACACATTGCCTTAATGAAAGGATTTGTTCTATAAAACTCAGTCAAAAGGTCATACCCAACGAGCTAGAGGGCTATATGTAGCCTCAAGGCTGCAGGTTCCCCACCCCTGATCTATATGATAGTTGATAGTCATGGCTATGATACTGAAACAAAATTTAGTTCACTCTTAAGATCATCTATTGAGGGATGGTGAAGAAATCTAGTCCTATCATTATCATAGGAAATCTAGTCCAACCCCATTATGTTACGGGTTAGAAAACTAAGCCCAAGAAGGCTAAATAACTTGACCGAGAGAAGACAGTAAATGGCAAAACCAGAATTCAAATCTGCATTGTCTGACTCCAAATCAATCAATCAATCAATAATTAATAGGTGCCTACTGTGCTAAGTTCTGAGGATACAAAAGTAATCAGAAAACTATCTCTGCCCTCAAGGAGCTTACTTCTAATGGGAGAGATAACATGCAAACAAGTATATACAAAAAGCAAGTTAAATCTAGTGCTCTATACTCTGTACCACACTTTAACTGAAATTTATTGCAATTAATTTAGTGTAATGATCTGTTTGCTACACTTTAATCAATCATACCTATTTCTGACAAGATGGTAAGCAGCAACAATAACAAAATTCCCTCTACTACTTGAAAAACACCCTTTTTAAATTTGTCTGACTTGACCGCTAACTAAACTGTTCTCTCCTCCTTTAAACTGAAACACCTCAGAAAATCTTTCCAATGAGCACATGACAAGGACAAAGTGCTTTATGTATGTGCTTCTCAGACCTGTCCTAGATACTCAAAATGATTTTTCCCCCTGAATTCCTAGGTATTGTACACTAAGCTCCTATCTAGTTCACACAGATCAACTTTTCATGTACAAATGAAATAGGTCAGCACCACCCAGCATGTTGTAGATTTCACAACCCAGCTGGTTCTGCAGCTGTACATAGAGCTGGATGATTTTTTACACCACATTCCTGAATTAAACCTCCAGGCAGCTTTGTGCTGAAAATTATTATTTTTGTCTGTTTCCCCTGAGATGCTAAACACTGTACAGTCTATTATTAAACAGCACGCCTATTTCCCTTAGAGGAAAGTTCTATCCACTAAGACTTGGGGTTATATGTCAGCATTTGTTTTAAGCCTTGGTTAAAAACACAAAGTATTTAAGAGAAAATGATGAAACCAATGACTGGCCTTGTGAATCTTTCTTCTTACTTAGATCTATCTCATACCTCACACAAGCTCCCAGAATTCCAAGCACAAAGAAACTGACAATTCTCTCTTAATAGGGAAAAAGCAATTTAATAAGTGGTTTATGGCATGGAATCCTATATTACTAAAGCAGGAATCTCTTGGTAAACCTGGGAGGAGAGGGGAGCAGGGAATGCCGTCCTATAGCAGAAGGGATGAAGGAACAGCATTGTCAAATGAGATCAGGTGTCCAACTCAGGCACTACCACTTCTATAAAGCTTCCTGTGATCCTCCCCAGTTTAGTCTCCCTCCATAAATTTTCCTGAACTATTTTGCCTACAGTTCTCCTTTGTCCCTGTCACATTTTACTTTGTATCATACTTATGTAGGTACATGTGGTGTCAGTCAACAAGTAATGAGGTGGTACAGTGGATAGAGCACCAGTGCAGGAATCAGGAGGACCTGAGTTCAAATCTCATCTCAGACACTTGACACTCACTAGCTGTGTGACCTTGGGCAAATCATTTAACCCCAATTGCCTCATCCTGGGTCATCTCCAGTCATCCTAGTGAATATTTGATCACTGGATTCAGATGGCTCTGGAGGAGAAATGAGGCTGGTGACCTGCAAAACCCTCCCTCACTCAAAACAAAGTCAAGTTCAAGTCATGACATTATTTCTCTGATGGCATGGTCTTCTTTGGCAATGAAGGATAAACACACACACTATGTATCTCCTGTCTAAAGACCCCATAAGACTGTGTCCTTTTTTAATATTTTTATTCCCAATGCCTAGCATATGGCTTGCACATAGGCATTTAACTTTTGTCTAGCTCAACTGGATTAAATCAGGTTCTATATAGTCATCCTGAATTAACTTAATATTATCAAAATTAGCCCTAATGCTAAGACTTCTGGCACCAACGTTTGCCTCTGAATGGGGAAAAATATCAACCATACTGAGAGATTGTGGCTTTACTGTAATATGTCTCTGAAATAAAAGATGAACTAAGAGGAAATATAGTACAACCTCATTTAACAGGACTGAATGGAAGTAAAACTTTCCATGTGAAGCACGATTCTGATATGCAAGATTCCAAAATATCCAAAACAATGCCTCAGAACTTTTCCCATATAAAAGAATACCTTATTAGTTGATGAAATAGGCCCTTTAATTCCAGACACTCTTCTGTGGAATTCTATCCCTTGCTTCCTCATTTAAATTCAATAATTATTTTCTGCAGCACTCATTGGGAAACTGATAAAGCCACCTGAGACTTTTCTATTGCAATTGTGGTTATGTGTGTGTGTGTGTGTGTGTGTGTGTGTGTATGAGTGTGTTTGTATGTGTATTTGAATATCTTCTTCTTGGTTAATTTAGCAAGTGTAACCTTCTCTGTCCTCCACTAGATTGTAAACTCTGTAAGATCAGGGACTATGAGTTATTCAAGTTGTGTATCTCTCCAACAACCTAGCAAAATCCTTTAATATAATAAATGTTTGCCAAACTTACCCTCTAGCTAACTGGAAAGAACCTTTGAAGACATCAGTTATCTGCTTATAAGTCTTTGTTCCCCTCCTGCAGTGTCTAGCATGGTGCTTTATATAGTCAATACAAAGGCAAATATCCCACTGGTCAGTTGCTATTAAGGCTTCTTCACAAACCTCTTTGACTGACAGTTTCCCTCAGAATGTTTTTTTTTTCTTTCTTACAAAGTAATATTATATTTTGAACTTGATATCAGTGATAAGTTAAATGATTAGCTCACTTGAAATAAACTATGTCAAAGAAACAGATGTTGGAGATATCTTGTCATGATTGCTCAACAAAATAATCCAGACAAAAATAAGATTGAGTTAGGCAGGAGATGAACAAACAAGGTTCTTTTGTATAAACTGTATTCATAAAGGGCTTCTAGCCCAAGCTTTAACGTGATAACTTTGCAGATCATATGTAATTTGAAAAGAAAATCCTTGATCCTGCACATTTTAATAAAAGTTTCTTATAATTAAGAAAAAATTTAGGGCTATTTCCCAAGTACTCCTTAGTTAGTACTAAGAACTAAGTAATTAGTTCAGCACTTTTCTTTAAAACAGCGTAATTCTAGGACATGTGACTGTTTCAATAGGTCACTTTGAACCTCTGATGTCCAAATCAGCACTTGTAATATGGTCAGATATCTGAGAAGTATGGGTTCTATGTGAGATCTGCCACAGACTTCCTACTGTAATATCTATAATCTAAGTATGACCTATACTTATTTGCATATAAAATAAATAAGATACTATTTTTGTGGTTTTCAAACTTATTATGAAAATAAAATTACATGTCTACATTCATTGTTCATGATGGCAGACTGATCATCATCATCATCTCATCTCCAAATTAAAAGTAATATCAGTGTCAATCAGGGGTGGGGAACCTGTGGCCGCAAGGCCACGTGTGGCCCTCTAGATTCTCAAGTGAAGTTCTTTGGCTGAATTCAAACAATTTGTTCTTATGAAGTTTGGATTCAGTCAAAGGGCTGCACTTGAGGACCTAGAAGGCCAAATTTGGCCTTGAGGCTACAGGTTGCCCACTACTGGACTATTTTATAAAAGGGCACCAGAAACAAGTATAGTGAAGCTGGGATTAAGATCAGAGTGGGAATCAGGACAAGGCCAGAAGAAGATTCCAAGCTAAGGCTAGTTGAAAGGTTGATATGGCAGAGTTAAGCAAGTTATGTAGTAGGAGTCAAAAAATCTGGATTAAAGGTCAGAAATATGAATTAAATAATGTTGCTTCATAGTTTTCTCACTTTGTATCTCCCATGTATCCTCTATGACTGTTCAATTTCTCATATTAAAAATGCTAGCCTATTAAAAATGCTGGCTCTCTCTACCTCATTTCCACAAAAGTTGTATATATTCAACCTGAAGGGGACCTTGGTCTTTAAAAGACCATAATGACAAAGTGCAAGCTCTGGTAGATTCTTTGCCCACCGAGTAAAAGCATTAAGTACTGCACTGGCAAAAAATTCTATCTGTTATTCAAGGTCCACCCTGCTAAATGCAGAGAGGATCATCACCAGGAGGTCGAATACTAATGGATTAATTCTTTGGCTGAAGCAACAGATAAAAATACAAAGCGGCCTTTAGTCCTGTGCAATAAGGCAATAGGAAAATAAAGTACTGGGGGGGAATTGGGGAAGAAAGTGCCAAAACCTACTGATTTTAGGTCATCTACAAATACTTATGTTTTATTGTATATGTCATTAGATTGTTAGCTCCTCAAGGTCAGGGGTCATCTTTTTGCCTTTGAATTCCCTATTTTTAGCACAGTGTCTGGCATATAATAGAAGCTTAATTTATTAAGCATATGGATTGACTGGCTGTTTATATCTAATTGTGAGACCATCTTTTTAAAAAATGAACAGCAAATTGTTACACTCTGGAGGGGTCAGAATTTCATTAATAATAACATTCTTGAAACAAATTAAACCAGAATGCATAAAGAAATCGCAACTGAATGGAAGGATAGCTCAGAGGCATTCAGGAAAGACAAAGGCTTAGTTTCATGATACAACCAAAAGCAGCAAGAAATCAAATTTCATGGGGAAGTTGATCTTTTCACTTTGCAACACTTTTGATGAATGTATGTTTAAAAAAATCAAGATTGTAGAAGTTATTACCTACCAACCTCCAGGACCTCTTTCTCAGCTAGTTCAGTACCTAGCTCAGTCTTTCTCTTCCCCAAATCCTGCCTCAATCAATACTAGAGGACCTCAACATACATGTTGACATTTTCTCGAATAGCCCACTTCCTAGTTCCTCAGTTTTCTCATTTTCCCATGTCTTACTCCCCCACCCCACCTCAGTTACACACAGAAATAATAGCACCTTCTATTGCCATCACCCACACTTATTCCACTTTCATGTTTATGAACTCTGAAATCCTCTTATCTCATCACATTCTGAGACCTTGCTTTATGTTTCACTGAAGAAAGTCAGGTGATTCCTGAGAGTTCCCCTCTTCTCTACTCCTCACCATATTGCATCACTCAAAATATCTTTCCCCACTATCTCTTTTACCCCCTTTCACACGAAGAGGTGTCTCTTCTCCTTGCCAAGACAAACTCCTCTCTGTACACAAATGATTCTATTTTATCCTGTCGTCTCTAGAAAATTGCCCTATCTTTTGGGCCCTCTCTTACCAATTTTCAATCCCTATCTATCGTAATTTTCCCTGATGCCTACAAAGATGCCCATGCCCTGTCCCAAGAAAACCCTCTCACTTGATCCATCCCTCCTTGCCATCATTCTATATCACTTCTCCTTTTCATAGCTAAATTTCTTAAGAGGGCTGGCTATGTTCAGTAGCTTCATTTCCTTTCCTCTCACTCTCCTCTTAACTGCAATCTGGCTTCTGATCTCAATATTCAATTGAAACCACTCTCTCCAAAGTTACCAGTAATCTCTTAATTGAATCCCACTTTCTCAATCCCAAGGTTCCTTGACCATTCTGCCATATTTGATATTTTAAATCACTTTTTCCCCTAGGTTTTCATGATACTGCTCTCTTCTAGTTCTCCTCCCACATTTCTGACCTCTCCTCAGTTTGCTTTGCTACATCTTCATCCAGGTCATGCCCACTAATCACAGGCACTCTTCTCATTCTATGCTGTTTTACTTCATGATCCCATCAACGCCTATAGTTATCATATCTATGCCACCAATTGTCAGATCTATTTATCTAATATTTATCCTTATTTCATTCCTGGCCTCCAGTCTCACATCTCCACCTGCCAATTGGACATCTCAAACTAGACGTCCTGTAGACATCTTAAACTCAACATATCCAAAGAGGAACTCATTATCTTTTCCCCCAAACCTTCCCTTTACCCTAACTTCTCTATTATGTCAAGGGCATTTCCATCTTCCCACTCCCCCAGGTTTACCACCTAGGCTTCGTCTTTGCTCACTCTCTGTTACCTCCCATATCCAATTTGTTGCCAAGTAAATTCAAACTTCATGACATCTCTGGTACACAACCTTTTCTGTCCTCTGAAACAACCACTGCCCTGACATAGGCCTCATCATCTCATATGTAGACTGGTTGCTCACTCTGCCTCAATTCTCTCCCTACTTCAATATATCCATCACCTAAGTATCAAAGTGATCTTCCTAAAGCCCAAATCTGACCATGTCTCCCCTATCCTTATTCAATAAACACCAATATCTCCCTATTACTTCCAGGATCACATTATAAAATCTTCTGGCTTTTAAAAGTCTTCACAGTCTAGATACTTCTTACCTTTCCAGTCTTTTCATAACTTACTTACCTCTTCATACCATCCAATGACTATGGTCTCCTTACTGTTTTCTATAAAAACCACTCCATCTCCCAGCTCCAGAAATTTTCACTGGCTATCTCCCCTTCCTGGAGTGCTATCCTTCCTCATCTCTGCCTCTTGGCTTCCCTGCCTTCCTTCAAGTCTCAGCTAAAATTTTACCTTCTGCAAGATCCAAACTCTCCTTAATGTTAGTGCATTCCTTCTGAAATTATCTCTATATTATCTGATTATCAGATATGTGCCTTGTTTGTACATAGTTTATCACATGTTGCCTCCTCATTAGATTGTGGACTTCTTGAGGGTAGAAACTTTTTTTCCTTTCTTTGTATAGTGCCTGGCACATAGTAGGCACTTAATGAGTGTTTCTTGACTTGACATGATAAAGATAACTGCAGCAAGGACAAGATACATAAATAATCTGCAAATTATAGAGAAAGATCATGAATAGCATGGCTATACAAAACAGCGAAATTCGGTGTAAATAAAAACCAATGAATAAAAAACTGGCATGTTTCAACTAATTCAGATCATCTTAAGAGTATTTATAGATGAAACCAGAAGGATAACAAATGGATACAAAATGGAACAAATTTACCAATATTACTGGACTAGTTGATTATTATAATCAATAACTACAGAACTGCCAATGTGCCAAATGAGAAAGTGGAAATGGTATTTAAGAAAATTCTGTTGTATATGGCAAGTAGATCTGACCAAGTCTTCTTCACAAAGAAGAAATCCATGCAAAAGAAAACATGATTTAAAGGCATTAAATAGATAAATTTTAGCATGTGTCAAAGAAGGAAAGATTCTAAAGAATAGTAAAGATCATAAATGATTTTTAATGAATAAAAAGAAAAGGTAAGGACACAGAGCCATACCTCTTTTTCATCTTTATAAAATCTTTATGATTTTATACACATACATATGTATGTGTATATATATATGTATTATGTAGTATGTGTGTTTGTCAAGGGTATTCATATGTATGTATGTATTTAAGAATATGTGTTTGTCAAGGGTATTCTTAATAAAGATATAAAATGGGGTCATGGGTTTTGAATCCAGAATAGAATCTGTCTTTATTCTACAGATCAGGAAACTGAGGTACTAAGAGAATGAGTAGCTTGTCATATGCCACACATTTAACAGTTACAGAGCCAGGATTCAAACTTTAATATAGTCCTCTTTCAAGAGAACAATCTGGCTTTCATAGATGATTTTCTCTAGCAGACCACATTTTTACAGTTACACAACTAATATGTTAAAGTATACAAGATTCTTCTGAATTTATTCCATTTTGATTAAAATAATGCAGCCCTGAATGATTCTTCTTTAATTCCCATGTAACTGATGGTCCTGGGACCACCAAAGCCCTTGGCTCACATGGACCTGGTATGATCTTGGAAGTCTCCTTAAGAAGTCATATTATTTTTGGCTCATTGTACCCCCACCTACATTTACTGTGGAAAAAATCTATAAATATGACTTTTATCTAGCTCATGTCCACATCTAGTGAGTAACAGCATCTCCAGTTCACATAAAAGCACTGAGGGTAACAAATGCACGTAATGTAGCCTGTATTTTATCTTGCAAAATAAATAACAGAAAACACATAAGGCATTTATAGTACCCTGTAAAAACAAACAAACATATTCTCCCCTCTCTCTATGGATCCCTCTTTTCCCTCAGCATCCTAGCATCTAACTCAATGTCACTCCAGGGTTTCTACTCTTCTTAGAAGAGAACTGAATTTGGGGCAGCCACAAGAACAAAACCCTGACATTCTGACAATTTCCTCTCTGTCCCTCCTGGGCTCATAGTGCTGTCCTATGGGTTAGACTCCTCCCAGATGGGAACATATACCTTAGAGCTGCTGGACAAGTGGAAACTTCTTTACATCTGACTTGCATTATCCAAAAAATTCCCAGTAATATCAGGAAGTAAAGAACATGTTATATAACATGTGCCTTATGTGTGTCATGGAACCTAAAAGAAGAAAGTTATTGAGGATGGAAAACATGTTGCACAAATGGTGTAGCCAAAAAGAATTCACATTGCTTCAAATTCAAGGTACTCTTTGCTATGAATATGTTCCTGCTAGTTTGGGAAATGTTTATAGTTTAAAACCTCAGAGTTCAAAGCCATGGAAAAGTAACATTTGTATCTCTAACATTGGCCTATCATAAAATAATTAAGTCAGACCAGGCAGTCCTGAATTCCTTTTCTAAATTTGGAAGTGTGTTCAATTAACTTATTTTGTAGCTTTTAGGGACTGCTTAGTACATTTAATTACAATTTCATGCAAGCCATTATTTTTAGAACACTAGCAGACATAGATATTTTTTAAAAGTCAATGCTTATCAACAGCAACTTTAAGGTAAACTAAATATTCCATTTATGAACTGAATTTCGGAGTTTAAAAAACACAGCTGATAGTCCCATTAAGCTGTTTTGGGTTGTTCATTTTTTTCTCCCTGGAACTGATTTTAAAAAAAGCAATTTAAAATAAAGCAATTAGAGAACGTTCTATCCTCTAATATGTTTAATGTTAGACCTCAATCCATTAACTTTACAGGCAGAAAAAAATTAAAAGTCCACTAATTACATAATTATTCAGAATCAAGCTTCAGGAGCAAGTTCCCCTCTTTGGGAATTTGGGAACTAGACTTTCCAGTTAAGACAAATAATTTTTCAGAATAAACTCTAATAGATGGTGAAGCCAAGTCCAAAGAATGACAAAGTATGATATATAAGTATATGTATATATATGCATATGAGTGTATATATGTAGGTGTATATGTGTGTATGTATGTATTACCAGAGAAAATGGGAAATTACCCATGTATTTCTTTTTGGGAGAGAGGGAAGACAACTGGGGTTAAGTGACTTGCCCAAGGTTAAATACTGGTAAATGTCAGAGGCCACATTTGAACTCAGACCCTCCTGACTCCAGGGCTGGAGCTCTATTCTCTCTACCACCTCTCTGGCCCTACTCAAGTACTCCTAATGCCTTAAATAGATAACCTGTTTATTGAGGAGCAACATAATACAACGTGAATACTTCTGGCTTTTGAACACAGTAGACCTGTGTTCAAATACTGCTTCTTTCACTTTCTGTCTGTGTGACTATGGGTAGGTCAGTAATTTCTCTTGCTCTCATTTTCCTAACCCTTAAAATGAAGGAGTTAGAGTCAGACCTGCAAGGTTTCCTCCAGTTCTAAATCTGAGGTCATATATCATTGATTTATAACTTTTTGTCTTGGTATGATTATTTTTAGTAACTTTCTAAAGTTACCAAACTTTCCAATATTCTCAGTACAATAGGTCCAGCATCTACTACTCTGCCTGGCTTCAACTCCACAGAACAAGATGCCCCTTCCAGAAAAAGCTCATCAGTTCTAAGTCACCATACTGCTAACTCAAGTTTTCATTGACACTATCTCCCTCAGCTTCCTCTCTTTTCTGATTGGAGGGCTATAGGACAGAGTACCAAACTCTTCCCAATGCCTTCCTTTACAAAAAGGAGAAACAGGACTCTCAGCTCATTCTGCTTTGCATCTGTTGCTCTGTCTCATCTCAGCTCCACGATGCCCCACCGCTGTCCCTTCCCCCTTCTTTCCTACCTCCTTTTGTATGTGGTCTCCTTCAGATTACAAGCTCCTTGAGGACAGGGACTGTATTTAGCACAGTATCTCGCACCTAGTTCATGTATATTGAAATTAAATATATATATATTTATATATATATATATAGAGAGAGAGAGAGAGAGAGAGAGAGAGAGAGAGAGAGATGTTTATTAGATTGGATTAGGTAATCAATAACCAATCTGGCCAACATTTTGAAAAATCCATCCACTTCATAAAGTGCAAATCACAAATTTCATCTACACCTCTGCCAAGATCAATTTTGATACATTTTTTTTTAACCTATGGCTTGTAAGCCACACTGAATCTACTCCCCAGTAGTACTGCATAAGGCTGCTAAATGTGAAGACCATAGCTCTCTTCAAGTATTCCAAAGTCTGTCTAGGAGGATTAGTCTTGTTTTGCTTGGTCCCAGAAAAACTAAAAGCAACAGGTGGGATTTATAATCAAATTTTGACTTGAAGTTAGGAAAACTTCCTAAAAGTTAGAGCTGTTCAAGAGCAGAATAGTTTTCCTTTATTTTCAGTGAATTCCCATTCATTGGAGATCTTCAGGTAAGGGCTAGCTAACCCTGTCTTTGGTAAGTTACATTTCTTCCATGTGTGGGCTGGAGTAAATGGCCTCTGAGGTCCCTTTTGACTCAATGTCTATGATTCGTATTTCTATTAATAGACCTACAAAGGGGTCACTGTCCTTACACTGACATTCCTCATATTACAAAAACCTGATTTTTAGTATCCCACCCATAAAGTGAAAACCTCCGGCCTTGGTAGTAGGAGCAGGGGCATGCTCCCTGGGGAATGTTAGAAGTGTTTCAGGAGTGGCTGTGGTTTCTTCTCTATACACACAGGGTAAGTAGCAGCCACACTAGCTTTGGCTTGTAGTGGGCTGGCAATATCAATATTTCCTGTGAATTGAAGAAAGTTACCTATTCATGTGTGGCTGTAAAACATCTCAGATATCTCCTTTCCGATAAAGGTCTTCTTTGGGGTAGGGGAGGGGTCTATACATACTTATAGGGAATTTCCCTTGGCAAAACTGTGAAGGTCACAAAAGTTTTAGCAAACACAGCCTCTTTCTGCAGCGTTAGTAGCACCTCCTCACAGAGATCATAGGATCACAGATTTATTCAGAACAATCTAGTTTAATCTCATCACTCTACAGATAAAAAAACTGAAAGCAGAGAGGTTAAGGGACTCAGACAGGAAGAAGTAGACATTGAACCCAGGTCTTCTAAGACAAAATCTATTGTAAATAGAAAATAGAGGCAAGGGGTGGGGTTCAATGAACAGTGACAAGACAGATTGGAAAATTCCACAAAGGCTGTAAAACTGGAATAGAAGCAAGTCTGGTGGCAGAAATATGAATATGTGCCCTACCCCCGGACCAGGGAGAGAAGAACAGAAACTTGGCTCTTTCTTGGGTCATTTTTTATCAGGAGGGTGTTTCCCTGGAGAAAGAGACAGAGAGGGTAAAGAGGTCTTTGAGAGACACTATGTGCTCTAGGTCATATTGGCATCTCTTCCCCAACTATAGAAAAGTTGGATAGTACATAAGTCTTCCCAATTGATGTATTAGAGAGGTCAGTATAAGGGTGTCTATTCCATTAAACTTGATGAAGAAGCTACAAGCTATAGCCCCAATCTTCACCCTCTACCATAGCAGGTCTGTAGTCTAAAGGGCAAGCAATCTTGTTTATTTAGCTCTTGGGGAAACCAAAAGAAAATTCTTCTCCCCTTTCCCCAACCACCTTCTCCTTCCAACTATGCTCTGCTGCCATTTGAAGATCCAGGTTTGAAGATCCAATAGGATGTATAGATAACATGGAGACAACAGAAATGAGATATCAAAGAAATGGGTTAGGAAGTGAAAACAGTACCTTAGCAGAAGCCCTATCTGTACGAAAATGTGTTATTTTCGCTGCTGCTTCTTAGGCCACAGCCTCCTGTCACCATCAACCCTCCCCCCAATTCACAGAGCAGTCACTCACCTCATTTCAGCCATTTTCTCTGGATCAGATTGGCAAAGCCAACCAGAAAGGAAAATGGTATGCTGGAGGGGCTGTGAGGAAACAGGCACATTAATGCAGGAGCTGGAAAGGATCCAGTTATTCTGGTAAGCAGTTTGAAACCATTCTCTAACAGGCACCAAGATGTATATACCCTTTGATCAAACATGCAATTCCCCTACTAGGTCTATATCCCCCAAAGAAATCAAAGAAAGAGGAAAGCAACCCAAATGTACAAAACATTTATATCAATTCTTTTAGTTGTTTGGTGGCAAAGAACTGGAAACTAAGAAGGCCCATAAAATGGGGAATGACTAAATAAATTATAGTATATGTTATGGATACTATTGTGCTATAAAAAAAGAAATTATGGAAAATACTTCAGAGATACCTGCAAAGATGTATCTGAACCAAGGCAGAGTGAAGTGAGCAGAAGTAGGAGAAAAGTTTCTACAGTAACATGGTAAAGACAAACAATTTTGAAAGACTTGGGAACTTACTCTCTTTAATACAATGACCAAACATTATTTCATAGAACTCAAGGTAAAATGTTACCCACCTCCTGCAGAATGAGATATATTTTTGGATGTGGTCAATTGCTTAACTATGCATATTTGTAGGGCGGCTAATTGGCATAATAGATAAAGAACCAAGATTAGAATTAGGAAAACTCCTCTTCCTGAGTTCAAATCTAGTCTCAAATACATTAGCAGTATGATCCTGGACTTCACCCTATTTGCCTCAGTTTCCTTATCTCTAAAATGAATTGGAGAAGGAAATGGCAAACCACTCCAGTGTCTTTGCCAAGAAAATCTCAAATGGGGTGACAAAGAGTGGGACATGACTGAACAGCAACAAAATGCATATTTGTAACAAATATGTAGCAAATGTTACATTGTAACAAGTCTTGTTTTTCTTTTTGTTTTTAATTGAGGTCAGAAAAGTGAGGGGAGAGAAAATAATTTTAAATTAATTGAAAAAATGAAATGATATTTAAAAAAATATATATGAATAAAGAGGGGACTGTTGGGGACCACAAAAGATGCTACTGTAGGACAGGAGAAGCATGCGGACTGTACTTTTGCAACAATATTATTTCCTCATAAGTGCATTTTTAATGGAAATGGAAATAATACTTCATCTATGCTTTTGCTTTAGTACTCCAAGGATCTATGTTTTCACAAATATGATGTTCTTTCCACAAAAACAAATGCAACCTATCCAAGCTTATCTAATTTTTCCCGAGTTCCTATAGTGTTTTACTACAGGATGAAAAAATTTGTGATGTGATAGCTAATATTTTATTAGTATACCTCCCTCCCCCCCCACCCCAATTTATCTAGGCTGGTCCTCAGCTAACAGACAATGTCAGTTTACCAAACCATACTTCTCAAACCTTTCTAACTTGATAAAATGTTCTAGAACTTGTATTATACTAGCATAACCTTTTATCACTAAGGATCAGTTCCATATCATAATCAGGCATCAAGGCAGAAATTCAGATTAAATTCAATACAATCATATTATGACTTAGGTAGGAACCTAATGGCCTTTTATATCATTAATCCCTTCTCCATTGGCCTTTTCTTCTACTTACAAACATGCCTCTCTCCCCAATTACAATGAAACTAATTTCCTTCCTCCTGGCTACCTGCTCAGGCTCTTATTTTTTTCCATTCCTTTCTATTAACTTTTTTAAAAATGTTGTTACATTGTAAATTCTGAACTATCTCCTTCCCTCCCTTTCCACCCAGAACTAGAGAAGGCCACCATGTGACACAGATGTATAAACATATGTAAAACCATACCATGCATATTTCTGTTTATCAGTTCTTTCTCTGTAAGTGGATAGCATCTTGCTTCACAGGTCCTTTGCATTGACTTGAGAATAACTTGGTCCATTCACAATTATTCTTCTAACAATACTGCTGTCATTGTGCACAACGTTCTCTGGGCTCTGTTCATTTCACTCTTTATTATTTCAGGCAAGTCTTTCCGTGTTTTTCTAAAAGCAACCAGCTCATCATTTCTTAAGTGCAGTAGTATTCCATCACAATCATATACCACATCTTGTTTACATGGGCATCCCCTCCATTTCCAGTTCTTTGCCACCACAAAGAGGGCTACTATAGATATTTTAGGAATATGGATTATTTTCCTTTCACTCTGATCACCTTAGGAAACAGACCTGATACTGGTATTGCTGGATATACACAATTTTATAACTCCTTGGGCATAATTCCAGATTACTCAATGAAACATTTTGAGGGAAAAAAGTCTATATTCCCCATTTCCTCAGCAGCCTCTGATTGCTTAAGTCCTTGTAATATAATATATTCTCCACTCCTCCACTGAAACTACACTGAAGGTAAATAATAACTTGCTAAATTATTACCAAAACAAAAACATTTTCTTAGTCTTCATCTTTTTTGACCTCTTTGACACTAATAACCACTCCCCTGCCTTTGGATACTATCTCTCCTCTTGGCTTCCATGACACATGCTCGTGATTCTCTGCCTCTCTTTATGTGTTTCTTTTCTAGTTCCTTTTCTTTACCCCATCCTGTATTGATGATGATGATAACTAATTTTTATATAGCACTTTAATATTTTCAAAGCATTTTCATATATTCTCATTTGGGAATTTTCCACATTTCTCTTAGTCTTTCTCTTTCTACGCTCTCCTTTAGCAATTCCATCCACTCATATATCTTCAATGACGTTCTCCCAAATCTTAATCTCCAGCGATGAACTTTCTCCTAGATTCCAGATTTCCGTTCCCAACTGCCTTCTGGATATCTCTACCATCTGTCTTGGCAGAATCTCAAACTCAGCATGTTCAAACCTAAACTCAAAACTTAATATCCCAGCTAGCTCCACCCAACCCCTCTGCAAACCTGTTCCTCTCCTGACTTCTCGGTATACTTTTAAAACACTAGTCTACAAGCTTTATAATCATCTTTATTTATCTCTCTCCCTTACACTTTACCCACAACCAACTAAAAGTCCTGTAATTCCACCTTCATAATATTTCTCTCTTATTTATTACCTTCTTAGACTATTGTCACAGTCTCTTAATTTTCTTCCTACTTTTCTTTCTCCTAGACAATCCTGCCAGAAAAATCCTCCTAAAGCATATATTTGATCTTATCACTGCACTGCTCAGAAACATTGAATGGTTTCCCAAAGTGTTCCATTAACTGATTTCAATTTACCTTTTAAGTGTTATCACCTAGTATTTCCTTTAGTGTTCTACATTCCAATAAAACTGAATTATTCTCTGAATTTTGGTCATAGTTTTTGCCATCTTTTTTCCTTTTTATATGTTGTTTTCTCTGCTTAGTATGACTTTCCCCTCCTCCTCTTCCTCCTCAACCCAGTCTATAAAGTCCTATCCACCCTTCAAAATCCAGCTGAAAAACCCCTACACTTTATCTGAGGCAAATGTCCACTGTAGCCTTCTCTGATTCCTCTTGGTTATACATAATCTGTACCTCCTCTAACTTTAAATTAAATTGTATGTCTCTTTGCAAACTTCTTATGACACTGACTACCTTAAATTACTATTTCTGTCCATGTCCTACTGTATTTTCCCATTTAGACTATAATCTCTCCATGGACTAAAAATATTATATGTTTTATGAATCTTTGTATGATAGAAGTACCCCTCAAATATGCCTGAAAGCTATACTGAGATTCAAAGTGCACTTTTGAACATCTATTCAAAACAACAGGTCATGAGCTCTAATTAGTGTTTTGTTTTTACCAGACCAAACCAAAGAACTTATTAATTCAAAGCAAATAAAAATTAATAGAATAGCAAATAACAAGAAAAATTCTTCCCCCTTGTCCCACCAATACACACAGGCATGTTCTTATGCATATTCATCAGCTACCAATGGGAGAAGGAACACATGTGCTCAGGGAACAGAATACATGTATCCAGGACAACTCACCTTGCTGGGGACTGTGTCCTACTAGGAACACCCCTCTGTCTCCAAAACTATCCCTTGCTGCTTCTCTGCAGGTGCTGATGTCATCTGTCCCAGTGATGTTATCTAGCAGCCAGGGATGGAGAACCTGTTACCTCGAGGTCACATGTGACTCTCTAGATCCTCAAGTGTGGCACTTTGACTGAATCCTTTTATTAAGGGGACTTGTTCTGTGAAGTTTGGATTTAGTCAAAAGGCCATATTTAAGGACCTAGAGGGCCACATGTGTTCTAGAGACCACTAGTTCCCCACTCCCGTGATATTTTCTCTGCTAACCTGTAGAGCTTCTTTCTACACAGAGCTACTGGAATCTAGCTTTCTTTTCTACTGTTTCTCTGCTGTATTGATGCTTTTATACAGTCTTTTTCATACCCCTCAGAGCTGACTCACAAGATAGGTCTTAGCCCAGGTATTTTTGGTTTCTTTTTTTGAGTCTGACTATAACTGTGGCCAGCTAACCAAAAGCCTTAGGTCAATGTTATCTTTTCTAATGATCATTCCCTTATGCCTGCCTATTCTTTGGGTTGGGCAAGAAAATTCCTTTCAACTCCCATTATGTCCCTAGCAACTATCATTAGACCATGTAGATTACACTGGAACTTCACTTGAACTAGACTAGAGAAGTCCGATGGAACTGTGGACAAGTGGATCCTGTATTTTTGAAACAGCACCCAAATCATTGTTTTCCCCACATTTGCAACCCACTCCCTAATATGTGTAACCTCAAACAACCATCAAGTAAGCAGATTTCAGGAGCTCATTGGTTAACATAATCTGCCAATATTTAACGATGCATAAATACATAATACCTAAGCTATCTTCACTGACTATTTTTAAATGTTTTATTGATGCTTTATAAAATCTTCTTGGTAACACACGTACAATCTTCCTTCGTAACAAAGTACACTTAAGGAAAACAAATACTTCATTGACTATTTGTACAGTAACTTCAGGTCAGGTGGTGACAAACTCTTGACTAACATTTTCCATAATTCAAGTATATAGTGTAAAAAAAAAAAAAAGGAAGCCTAATCCTCCATTTCTGTGCACCTGCATATTTAGTGTGATTTGAGACAATCAAGACAAGAGCCTCACTGCCAAGAGCACTTCATACTCCTACAAAGGCATTCCTTTGTGTTAAGGCATTGGGGTTTTTTAGCAGGCATGAGGTAAAAAGCAAGTATGTTACCTGGGAAACTTAATTCATTAGCCACTTCTGGTACATTAGTTTATCAATTCTATAGCAGAAAGTACGAACCAAGAAATGAGGTTTAAGGGAGCTAAAGAAAAAAATGTGCTAATTAACAGAGGAGTAGGATGGTGAGAAGGCTGCAAAGAGCTATGTGGCCAGCTGTCAAGGGAGGATTACCTCAAAGGGCATGCCACAGGGGAGGACACAAAATAACTAGGAAACAGAGCAAAGATATTGAGAGCTAGTACAAAGTGGGAGGTGTCCAAAAAAACGAGGGGAAAGTAACTAAGAAGGGCGAGGGGGAGGGGGGAGTAAATAACACCAATTACATACTCTATTTTAAATTTTTGCCTGAAGCCAGTTGTAAGATATTATCATCACCAAGGAGTTCAAGGTACTTACAGTCATTGTTTCCAAAAGCTTTATGATTTCCTTGTAAGGCAAGGGGCAGCTGTAGTTATTTCTATTATAAAGATAAGGCTCCTAGACAGATAGAGACTAAGCAATTTGACTATGGTCATAAGGAAAATAGCAATTTAGCTAGGAACAGAATGTAGTCTTTCTAATTCATAATGCAGTTCTCTAGCCAACTCCTCCTTCCTGGATAAATAATAAAGACAGGTGAGAAGTGGAGGGGAGGGAGGGGGGGTTTGTTTTTGTCATGCAGTGGTTAAAATCTTGATTCATATATATATGTATATATGTATATGTATATATATATATATGCATACATACACAAATATATAGACACACACATATTCAATATCAATATAATTGACTTCTTTTGTAACACTATTTTATTTTGTATATAAATATTTACATATACACACACAAACACACATATACATACACACACACACACACACACACACACACATATATATATATATAAACTTTCAATATAATTGGCTTCCTTTGTAATACCACCATTTTATTTTGTGTATCTAAAACTATTATTCTAAGAAGGGGTCCACAGAGTGTCAATGCATAAAAAATATCCTAAGAACCCCTGAGCTAGAATGTGGCTTCTTTTAAGTGCCATCCAGAACCTATGACCATCTATTTTGCTAATTAAGGCCCTTTAGAGTCTAGCTCCAATCTTCCTTTTCTTGGGTTCCCTTCACACTACTTCAGTTCACCCCCTCTGCAGTCTAGCCAAACTGGATTGGTTAAATGTTGATCACTGAATCTAACACTGTACGTCCTATATCAGCCACTGCCTTTACATTGACTGTCCCTCATTTGGGGAATATACTCCCTTCTCCTCTTGGCCTCTTAGAATCCCTAATTTTCTCATCTCCTTTCTGGTGGTAACTTCTTAAAGTTAGCCTTCCCTCATGCTTCCAATTGATGGTGTTGTCTCTCTTCCCCAAACTATCCTGTCTTTATTTGTCTATGTCAATTGCATAAATAGTAAATACACTAAAGTATATAAATTATATGTTGTATTTCTCCCCCTTCCTAATCCCTGAGATCAGGAACTACTTCATGTTGTCTTTGTTTTCCCAACACCTAGTACAGTGTCTTGCACAAAGTAGGTTCGCGATACATGCTTCTTAGCTTGTTCAGTTAGATTTGGCACTAATATACAGGATATGAAAAGACACATTTTTGTTTCTGTCAATTAATAGTTTACTCATTATATCCGATAAAAATGGATATTGCCACATTGTTGTTTCAGTGAAAACACTGTCCTTCATCCAGGAGTATGCTAGTAAATGTTTAACAACCAGCTTTTGGCGGGGGAGGGAAATGTATACATGACACACTTTTAAGTGTAATCTGTATTATTATTTTCTCCAGCACTTTCTTAAGTCTAGATTATCAACAAAATAATAAATCAAAATTTGATTTGGAACATTTGCCAAGCTGGCTCCAGCCCCCTGCCTTCTTCCCATTTATTATGGTGGGGATTTGGATGTATGTATTCCAGAAGCGAAGGGGATGGGCACTTTCTTCACAATAACCCTTTGAAGTACATAGTAAAAATGTATTATCAGAATTCTACAGTACAGTCAACCAGACAATAAACATTTACTAAGCATCTACAATTTTCAGGCACTGTGTTAAGAACTGATGCAACAGTAAACACCCTAACATACACAGGAGTCCCGCTGTCATAATCTGCATTCGTAAAAGGAAGGGCAACCTTTGAGGGGTTAACAATCACTTTAGTTCAAGGGAAAAGTCAGCACCCTGAACTTCAGAGAAAATATAGAGAAATCAAAAGTCAACAGACATGCTTCCAAACTGCCTGACCATTACCATACATACATCTTTACCAGAGAGGGAAGCACCAACATCTGGGTTTTCAAAAAGCTGGGGGGCAGCTTAGTGGCTGCCCAGAATCTCATCTGGCACACAGACCTTCTTCCAAAAACTAAGCTCCAAAGTAAAACCTCACCCTCAGAGTATGTATACACTTTTCAGAGCCAGACGGCATAACCCTCTGACCCAGTGCCTCAGTAGCAAACACAAAAGGGATCCTATTCAGTCAGAGGCACTTTTAGTAAAACAAAAACAGCAAAAGATCCCAATTTAATTGCCATCACAGCTGGGTATAAAAAAAAAAGACAGAACCCTATGGACCCTGCATTTATAGAACTCACATTCTAATGAGAGAAGACGATATAGAATGAACCAGGTATATATAAGAGAAATACAGATTAGATGGAAAGTAATCTGAGAGGAAAAGGCACCAGGAGCAAAGGTGACTAGAAAAGGTCTCCTATAAAAGGTGAAATTTGATCTGAGTGTAGGAGTCTAGATAAACTAAAACACGGACATGAGGAATCAAAATATTCAAAGCATGGAAGCCCTCCATTGCAAAGCCATGGAAATGGAAGACGGAATATCATGTTCAAGAATCAAAGTGAAGGAGGTAATGACTTGCCCAAGGTTATATAGCTTGTAAGCAGTGAGTAGTGGTTTCCAAATCAGGTATTCTGTCTTCATAAAGATGACCATCTTGGGATCAAATCATCAGCCTCATAACTAAAAAGTCAGTTGTTACTATTCCAAAATCTGGTAGTGCTTCAAATTAGCCAAGAAATCTCATTCAACTTCTGACTCAATCATGCTCCAAGAAGTCAAAGGTTTTTTACCATACAGGAATCTGTGTCCCTCAATCTAAGTAGATTGAGGAATTGGGAATTGTTGGGAATGGGCTGTACTTGAGTAAGCAAATGTCAAGAGTTAATATGGTATAGTGCAAAAAATGCTCAACTTGGAATCGAGGAGAATCTTTGATTTGAATTCAGCCTCTGACACACATGACCTCTGATTCCCCAGACAGGTTACCTTACCTCTGTGAATCACAGTGTCCTCAGTTATAAAATATTGTAAAATAGCTATGGCATCTTCCTAGCAATATTATTGTAAAGCTTAAATGAGATAATGTGCACAAACCACAAGTAAATATCAACTGTTCTTAATAAGCTATCACCAAAGCTTTATCAGCAAGCTCACTTAAGGTGAGCTTCCTCAAGGTAACAATAGTAATAATGCCAGCATTTACGCAGCATTATAAGGTTTGCAAAGTGCTTTACAAATATTATCTCGTTTCATCCTCAAAACAACCCTGGGAGATAGGGGTTATAATTATCTCAGTTTTACAGATTAAAAAAAAAGAGATTGAGTAACTTGTCCAGGGCCACACAGCTAGTTAAGTGTCTTGTGTTTGTTAGTCCTTCGTTGCCTAAGACCATGCCATCAAAGAAATAAAGACATGACTTGCACTTGACTTTGTTTTGAGTGAGAGAGGGCTGTACAGGTCACCAGCCTCACTTCTCCTCCAGAGCCATGGGAAGCCAGTGACCTGATATTCATCAGGATGACTGGAGATGACCCAGGATGCACCAGAAAACTTTGGGTCCTTTAGGCCAAGGTCTTTGCAGGTAGTCACTTAGAGTGAGGTTAACTCCCATTCAATGAATAGGCCTGTTGAAGAAGCAGCCAGGGCATGGCCACTTTAATGAGCCCAAGAAAAAGAAAGACATCAGGCTGGGTGGGAACCAGCAATAGTGACTATGGATAATCACTCTAAAGCTAGGAGGGTCCAGAATAGCCCATAGGTAGGACCCCACTGGTGTCCCTTTGTTTTGAGTGAGGGAGAGCTGTGCAAGTCAAGTGCAAGTCATGTTATCTTTTCTCTGATGGCATGGTCTTCTTCAGCAACTGAAGGACGAAGACAAACCTGTGAGAAGACTCAGCTGGCTGAATGGTGACCCAGCTAGCTGGGTAACTCAGCTCCTCCTCTCCGTCTGCTTCCCCCTCCCCTTCCTTCTGCTCTCCAAAGAAAGGTAAATTTGGATGGCCAAAAGATGCCCAGTTGACTCGGTTTTACTGGCTAATTCCTCTCCTCTCCCCTGCTCTGCTCTCCCAAAACCTTAAACCTACTGCACTCCAAAGCTGGGATGCTAATGGGGTCCTGCCTAAGGGCTATTCTGGACCCTTCTAGCTTTAGAGTGATTATCCACAGTCACTGCTGCTGTTTCTCTCCCAGTCTGATGTCTTTCTTTTTCTTGGCCTCATTAAATGGGCCATGCCCTGGATGCTTCTTAAACAGGCCTATTCAATGAATGGGCATTGCCTCACCCTAAGTGAGTACCTGCAAAGACCTTGACCTAAAGGGGTCAAGGTCTCCCAATGCATCCTGGGTCATCTCCAGTCATCCTGATGAATATCTGGTCACTGGATTCAGATGGCTGTGGAGGAGATGTTAAGTATCTATGGTTGCTTTAAACTGGACTTCAGGCCCAGTACTCTATCCGCATTATCAACCAGCTGCCTCTATAG
Source organism: Notamacropus eugenii (assembly GCF_028372415.1). NCBI lineage: Eukaryota > Metazoa > Chordata > Mammalia > Diprotodontia > Macropodidae > Notamacropus > Notamacropus eugenii. The sequence goes on along the minus strand of NC_092873.1, from coordinate 449,855,797 downwards.
AACTACTCAAAGTAAGGATTTCCAAAAAGACATATTTCCTATAATCAGGATTTTGTACTGAGTAAAGTTGAGGAGAACAAGTCTTCTCCAACATGTGGTATCAAAGAGGGTACTTATAAACTGAATCAAGTGCTTCAATAAAAGAACTTATTAACAGATTCTGAAAAATGCAAATTTTAACAAGGTATTAATAGAACATGAGGACTATTTCTGAGCACGTCTGATGAGTGGGAAGTAGTGTGGAATTCACAAGTTCCTTTTATAAGAAGCAATTAATATCAGCTACCACAATACATGGTAAGAGAAGTGAAAGTTTTTGAGCTTCCTGAAATAGTATAAATTCTGGGCTAGAATTTTTTTTTCTATTTATTTCTTCTATATATGGTCAAAGGCTAACATTTTAGCCTTTTATCATTGAGGTATTAGTTAAATAATACTTCAACAGATCTGAGATTCAATAGTATCCTTAACAGGTTTAAATCTTATAAAAATTTAAAAATAAATCCAGGAGCTGGATCTCTCTGTATTTGGTCAAAAATCTTACCAGTAGGGGGCATGGTCATTTCAACAAGAACATAGTCAAGTTCTCAGGCTGCTAGACTTGAGCGAAGTTTATTGCTTTTTGTGTTTATTACCAACACAGGATGGAAAATATGTGCCATTTTCAAATTAAGTAATCCACTTTGACTAAAGTCTATTTGCAAGAAGAAATAAAGAAGCATATAATCAAATGAAGCACTTTTCTATTTAAGGGCAGTAATAAAATCTTTATTTTATTAAATACCATTCCTGCAAAAATACATTTTAATGTAGATTCTCTGTACAATATAGTAACTATATTAACTATCAAAATTAAATACTCACAATACTCTTACCATCTTTCCTAAATATTGTAATAGTCATAGACAATTTTAATTATGTTATAATTAGTACACATAATTCCTAGAAAAATTCATTTATAAAATTCTTTGAATATTTTAATACCTGTAATTATGCATATCCTATTTCCTAATCTTATTTGAACTACTGGTTTTCCATGAATCCCAGTTCAACTATACCTTCTAAGATTCCAAATTATGCATACATAAAAGCTGGAATGGGGGAAGGAGCATATGGAAAGAGGGAAGAGATAGAGATACAAAAACCATTTTACAGTATTAGAAAAAGAAAGCATGCATGCTTCTTACTTCCTTAATTTTTCCCCAAGAGACTGAGGGAAAATATAAATTAAATACCTGTGGGTCATCTAACGTTTCAGAATCAAGTGCCTTTCCAGGATTACACAACAGCCTTATTCTTCTGTTATTAAAATAGGTGAAGCTTCTGCCCCTGTGGTCCGTGGCCATGTATTTTTTCCATCCTTAGAGCTCCAGCTACTGGCAGATGAACATAAGAATAATTATAGTTCACTCATAACTGCACTTTAGTCTAAAGAAAGGTGAGATTTGCAACCATGCCAATACTTTGCTGTAACTTTTACAATCAGATTAGATTCTTGATAGGAAACGATTTGGAATTACATAGGAAACAAAGACTTGTGGTTCATTGGCAAAATTATCCATTTGCCTTGCAAAGATAATGTAGCTGATACAATAGATCCAGTCCCAGCTGTCATATCTATTGTGTTCTTTTCACACTGTGTGCAAGTGGAGGTGGGGTAGAGAGGGGAGGAGATGGAGAAATAAAAGGCACCTGAATATTCCGCTGCACGATAAAGATGTTCTCTGCAGTCACAGAGTTGAACTGTATAGTACAGAGGATAGAACACATCTGATGAGTAGGCAGTAATTTAATTTTCCTCAACTGAACACTGACTTTACACAATCATTTCATAAAATCAATTAATATTAACTATCACGATACATGATAGACAAGTGAAAGCTTTTGAGCTGCCTCAGCATAAATAGGATTATGCTCAATTCTGGAGGTGTTGCAGAGAAATGCAAATTATAGTACCGTGGAGGTCTTTTCTTCTTTATGGTCAGCACTCCGTGTCAAAAACTTGAGAAAGGTTAAATACATAATATTCAAATATATTGAAACATAAAATACTTGTACATCCTAATTCTGCCAAATGTCAAATGTACAGGAAAATTTTACTCTGCACGCCTATGCTTCTAAAAATAACATGGTTCAGAATGAACCCCGGTCTCTCTATACGGATTCTGGAATTGAGCCAGGTTAATAAGCATATATAATGGAATGAACCCTAAACTTGACCTGGGTTTGAGACCTGTATCTTTTACTTATTTGTTAAGTGGCCTTGGATAAGTCACTTTGCCCCAAGAACCTCAGTTATCACATCTGCAAAAGGGAGGCAGAACTGCATGGCCTCTACAATGACTTCCAGCTTAAACATTCTGTTCCACCAAAACACATGAACAAACACTTCCAACACACCTAAGAGCCAAAATCCCTACATCTTTCTACAGGATAAAATATTGGAGAGGAGAGGGGAGAGGTAGAGAGCCATGAGCAGGCGATGGATGAAAATAAATCAGTCGTTGTTGTTCAATAATCTGTCATTGTGTCCAATTCTTCGCGAACCCATGTGGAGTTTTCTTGGCAAAGATACTGGAGTGGTTTGCCATTTCCTTCTCGATCATTTTAGAGATAAGGAAACTGAAGTAAGCAGGGTTAAGTGACTCGCCCAGGGTCACACAGCTAGTAACTGAGACTGGATCTGAAGACTCAGGTCTTCCTGACTCCAGGCCCGGTGCTCTATCCATTTCACCACCTTGCTTAACTGATAGTAGGTGCTTAGCATTAAGTGGAAGTACTTAGCACTAAGGGGCAAAAGAGTTAAAAATCTAACATGGTGGAATAAAGAGATGTGGTCAGAGAGACATCCATCCTTAGGGTCTGTGATTCAACCCAACCAGCCTCTGACTACCTGTCTAACCTTGAGCAAATCACAACCTCTGGACCTCATTTTCAACATCTTTAAAACAGTGGGTTGATCTCTAGATGACCTCTGAGATTCCTTTCAGCTCTAGATCTATGAAATCTAGATTTCAATTATTGTATTCTGATAAACTAACACCTTCCTTCTACTTTTTTGTTTGAACAATTCCTGTTTCCAAACATTGTCTTAGGTGTGTTGGTCAAACCTGAGATTCTTACAATGGCTGTGTCAAAAGTAAGCACTTCCCCTTCCCGATTAGATCAGATTTTCCCCTAAATAGAACAAGGTGGACACAATCCTATTTGGGAGCCCTGCAGAGAAGGTCCAGGTGGGAGGTCATTCAGCATAACTGCATTCACCAGGCTGCCCTGACACGAACGTTTTAAGGACATCTTGAAGGGCTTCCCAGGTCAGTTCCTTAAACAGACGTAGAGGAACTGACCTGGGGCAGGAAAGCGTCCAGCTGAGACCTGAGTTAGATGAATGTATCTCAGAATCAATCTGGCCGAAGTCAGCCACAGCAGGGTTCCGAACACCCTTTGAAAAAGGTGAGACAGTTTTCAATGAAAGGCATAATACTTGGTGAGGCGAGTTTGGTTCTAAGTACTGACTGCTTTAAACTAATCAGTCTCGGAAAGTAATTTACTAGGCTCTGAGCCAATCAATTAAACAAGGATTGACTTTTTTTTAAAAAAAGTCTCTGACAGTTCACAAATTAAAGCAATTTTCTCAGTTAAAAAGCTTCACTTTTCAATTAAAATATACAATGGAGTGAGATGTACCAGGGCGGAGATGCTGAAGCCCAGATTTCAAACACGATTCTTATGAGGTGTCTTTTGGCTCATGGGGTGAGGAGGTGGGAAGAAGAGGGGGAGCACACCGAGTCGTGCCCATCTCTCTCCTTTCTCCCTGAATCAAGAACCGCTCTTTCCATCCAAGGTGGCTCCAGGTTCGTCTGGTGAGCCCCGCAGCACGCACGAAAAAGGTTAACAGCCTGAGCCATACAGTGAGAGATCTTTGTTTATTCCCTTCCCCCCCCCCCCCCCCCCCCACCTCACCCCGCAAAAAAAAACCCTTTCAGAGTTTCCAGCTCCGTTTTGGCATCACTGCGCATGAACTCACAGGGAGCACTCACGTCAGCACTGTCCTCAGCTCCAGCCCCAGTGAAGGGTGGCGGGGACTCCCGAGGCGGTCGCTGACATATCTTTTGTTCCCAGCAAATCCTCTCTGCGGCGGGGCGGAGTCGAACGCCATCGCCCTCGCCTTCCCCAGCCTCCGAGTCTTATAAAGCCCGGCGGCTCCAGGAGGAGCCTTCAGAGGCGACTGCCGTCTTCAGCCCAGTTCTCGGATCTGTATCATGCAAAGTGCTATGTTCCTGGCTTTCCAACCCAACTGCGGCTCCATGGAGAAAAGTGCCAGCAGCTACCCAAAGGGCGAAGAGAAGAGAGAAAAGATGAAGCGCACGATGTAAGCATCTCTCCCACCTACTCCCATTTCTTCTCCTTTTATGGGATTTCTTCAGAAACACTAGGCATCAGGAAGCTTTTCCCCCGGTTAGAAAAGCATAGTAAGAGGTTACTTTATAACAGGCTGTATCTCAGTCTTTAAAGGAGACTAAAGTAAGGTTGTAGCGGTTTTTATTTATCACAGTTAGGGGGAGGGAGGGTCTTGTTCTCTTATTTAAGCCAAGAAGAATAAATTGGGATGCATTTAATCCCCGGACATTCCTCGATTTTTAAAAGAAGAAATCATACTCCCTCCACTCCCTCATTAAAGAAAAATAAAAGTAGCCTGAAAATCCTGTCTTCCCGAGTTCCAGCCTTTTTCTCCGTATTCTAACTCTCCAGGTCGGTAGCTCTGCCCGACTTCTATCTTGCTCCTTGGACAGGGATGCCTTTATTGATACAGCAGGTGCTGGGCTTACGAATTTACTTCCCAAGTGAGAAGAGTTATTAAACTAGGAGACCTACTTCTTTGGCTTCTCTCTTCTTAGAAAGTATTAAAGCTCTTTTGTTTGAAAGGAGAAACTTAGAATTGCTTTTGAGAACTGTTGCACAAACTTTCCACGTAGGGCTTTATCCAAAGCCTTCAATTTTTGGAGGGGGGGGGGGGGGAGTAAGGAGGAAACTAATTAGACTGCTCTGACTCATTTCAGTGTCATTGAAGTAGATTTCACCAGATGACTGAAAATGGCCCAGAGTTGTCATAGTGTTGCAGAAACTAAAATTTCACACTGGCCAAAAGGAAAACCTGTTTCATTCACCACTTTTAGGATGACTTAAAGTTTCTCAATCATTAAAGCAACCTCACCTTGGCTACTTAATGAACCAGTAAAACCAAAAGCCATGTTCAGATCATTCAAGATAAGCTTAAACATTATTAGTGCAGAAAGGTTCATTTCACTGCAGTGCTTAGGTTTTTATTTTGGTAAGGTCTTATTTGTCTTTCTGTCGTTTAAGATTCTGTTTCTGGTATGAATAGAAGTACTTGGTAAAATGTGGGCAGCTATAATGATAAAGCATCATCACTCACTGAATATGATTGTTTCCTTTTAGCATAAAAGACTGGAAGACACGTTTAAGCTACTTCCTTCAAAACTCATCCACACCTGAGAAGCCAAAAGCCAACAAGAAAGGCAAACAGCAAGCTTTTATTAGGTAAGTTAGAGATCCCAAACTTAACAGTGGACTTTTGTCTAATGTGCATTTTGCCTTTTCTTTGAAGTAGGAGAAATTCAAATTTTTTTTTAAATGTATGCACTCATTTTTGCAGACCTTCTCCTGAAGAAGCACAGCTGTGGTCAGAAACTTTTGATGAGCTTCTTGCCAGTAAATGTAAGTGGAAATATTAAACTCAATCTGAAGTGATTTTAATCTCGGTAGCTGAATCCATGGATTATAAACTAGATTGATGTATTTTTAGAAGTTGGACATTGCAATTGTTTTCCAGGGTCAAGTCCTGTAACATAAGTAAGGTTTGGATTAGTTGTTTTTTTCTTTTCCCCTCATTATGAGGAAGTTCTGCCCTAAATTCAAACAAATGTCCTTTTTTTTTTTTAATAACCAGTGGAATTGTGTGTATTGTTATACCTCCAGTAAAATATCCTCAGGTGGGAAGAGAGTGAGAGAGTGAGACTCAGCCTGATTACAAATGCATTTGTTCACAGTTAAGGTTGAGTCAACTTTTCCTTTGCAAACAATGTTTTCAAAGGGCTTAGTTCAATAGGATTTATGGTTCCACCAGAGCTATTTCTTTTTCCTTGATAGCGTAGTTTTTATATATTTGAAGGTGCTCTGGAATGGCAATGTGCCAACCTTAAGAAATTTACCTGCTGGCATTTAAACTCTGAAACCTAGAGCTTTGCAAGTTTGAGTAAATTCTGGCAAGTTACTGCAACATAGAAAATCCTGTATTGAAGTCTTAGGTTTGTTGAAAAGATAAATAACAGAAAGTAATGTAAGACATTTTTATTTTAATAAATTCTTCACATTTCCCTCCTCTCTAGATGGTCTTGCTGCATTTAGGGCTTTTTTAAAGTCTGAGTTTTGTGAAGAAAACATAGAATTCTGGCTGGCTTGTGAAGACTTCAAGAAAACCAAGTCTCCCCAGAAGTTGAACTCAAAGGCTCGGAAAATTTATACTGACTTCATAGAAAAGGAGGCTCCAAAAGAGGTAATAATCCTTCATTTTGGCACAATTTTGAATACTTTAAGTTCTTAGCAGAATTCCAGTGAAAAGAAGGGCAAATATTCTTTTGTTTTAATAGGACAAAAGTTTTTATCCCACCATAACTTTCCATATTTTCCCCCAATATTAACTTTAGAGTATTAGGGCATGGTCCTTAATATTTTTTCATGACAAATATTAGCTGTTATCATTATAGCATTTTGAAATATGTTAACTGCTTTCCATACAACAGCTTCCTTGAACTGGTCCATTCAAATGTTATCTCCAGTTTTTACAAATAATGAAACTGACTCTGAGAAGTTGTGACTGACCCACAGTTACAAAGCTAGAAGTATGAAGCTGCACTATTCTAGATTCATGCCCAGTATTTTATGACATCTGAAATTTAGTTATTCAACATTAATATGATGTGCTGAAACTTAACAAACCATTGTCCATTTCTATTTCAGATAAATATAGACTTTCAAACCAAAACCATGATTGCTCAGAATATCGAAGAGGCTACAACTGGCTGCTTCATTACTGCCCAGAAAAGAGTCTACAGTTTGATGGAAAACAATTCCTACCCCAGATTTTTGGAGTCTGAATTTTATCAGGACTTGTGTAAAAAGCCACAGATTACTAGAGAGCCTCAGGCTACATGAATGAGCATGGGAAATGAAATACAGCAACAGAAAGAACATGTGACTTTTTCTTGCTAAGGAGGAAGGCCTGTGGCCCATGAAACCTAATAAAAACTGATGGTCTAAAAGACAAGCATCAAATTGAGCCTGGGTATTCAGGAAACATCACACAAAATACTGATCCTGCAAGTTGAATTGCATTCTGAATAACAATGACAGTAATGGCATAGGAGAAGATATGTTTGATTGTCTAGCAAGTGTTGTGTATAGAAGACAGTGAATCCATTGTCTAAATGATGTGTATTTTTAATTCACACTGGAGAAGTTGATATTCCAGAGCAGGTGTAAGACTATTCATCTGAAAGAATTGTTTTGTTTTGTTTTTTAATCAAATAGACCTGGGGGAGATCATATATAGCCTTCATTAAATGGCTATGCATCTCTTCCTAAACTAGTCTACGTTACCACTAAGTGTCTGATTGAAAGGTTTACTATGTACAGAGACAAGTCTGTATGACCCAGTCATTTGTGCTACTATCCCTTATCATGGAGAGAAAGAAGTGGTCCATATACATGTTGTCATATGTTGCAGGTTAAGGTTGTGTAGAACACTACCATGTTTGTGAATGCTATAAAAAAAAAAGTCGAAGGCAGCTAAACTTCAATGAAGTGGTCTTTAAATACTTGTTTTTAATAAATTTATTTTGATATTTATGACTGTTTTCTCTATTCTTTCGACCTGCCCCCCCCCCCTTTGCTTTTTGGATTAAAACCTGGTATCTATTAGGATTCCTAAAGATCAAAAAAGTCTAGAAAACCCAAAAGAATGAATAATGTGCATGAATTCAGGCATATGACTTCATCCTAGAAAGAAAGCTCCCTCCACTGATACATATGAACAACTTAATAGTCTTAGAAAATTGCCTAGGATGTTGGAAGGTTAAGTAACTTGCCTGTGTCCCCCTGTTCATGAAGTATGTACCAGCAGAAAGACTTGAACACAGCTCTTCCTAACTCCAAAGTAACCCTAGATACACTCTGCTATGCTATCTCTCTCCCTTTACATATGTTTATTGTATTTGCACAGTGACCATGGACAATATTTGAAGTTTCTCAACTGTCAACTGGGAACAGATAGTACTGTTTGCCCACTGAGGCACTAATAAAAGCAGTGTATATGGGCAAGGAAAATATCCTTTGTTTTCTCATCTCAACTTGAACAGGTGATAACTCATCAGCTAAATCAGAAATTGCAAACTGACATGCAACACGAAATTTAGCATTTTAAAACCATTAAGTTTAAGATAAGGCATAAAAAACCAAAATATTGGAAGTTCCTGGTCTTTATGAAATAGCTGTGTCAGGCACTATTATGTTGGGATAGAAAGATAAAACGAGTCAGTTCCTGCCCTCAAGGAGTCTGCATTTTATCAGGGGAGATAAACATGTATTCATATGAGCTCATAAAAACATTTACAAAATTTATGCAAGATAACTGTTGGGAGGAGCCACTAGCTTCGGAGGGCATAAGCAAAGTCCTCCTCTGGTAGAAGGCAACCTTAGGGCTGTCTGATGGAGGCAGGTTCCCTTTTATAACAGATTCAATTGTGATTTAATTAGTATTGTAAGCCACAGGTAAAGGAACTCTCCTTGACCACAGGACATTAGCACCTGCTTTGCACCTTAAGGAATTGCCTGGGGCCACAGAGAGGTTCAGTGACTTGTCCAATGTCACACAGCCTGTATATGTCAGCAGCAGGACTTGAAACCATTTTTTTTCCTGTCCCCAAGGTCAGCTATCTGTTTTGTTTTAGATGTCTCTCCTGGCAGACTTGTTTTCAATGTTTACAAAAGAATACTGCTTTTTTTTTTTCTCTCGTAAAATCTGCGAAGAACATTTGCAAAAAGGCCAGAGAGTAAAAACACCACCTAGAATTAGTGAAGAAAAGGGAGGAAGGATATCAGACCTATGATTGCATCACTGTGGGGAACTCCTGGGAATTCTTCTGCTGGTGCAGATCAGCAACTTGTCTGCCTGGAGGTGCAGAGGACTTAAGTGCCATGCTAACAATCATCCAACATATGCTAGAAGCAGGGCTGAAAATCAGCTCTTCCCAACTTCTGGACTTGCCCCCTACTCACTATACCCTACTGCAAGTCAGAAAAATGAATGGTTCTAAGAGTGAGAGCTGAATGTGAACCCTGAGAGCATATAGTCCATAGCTCTCTGTTCTACAAATAAGAAAACAAGTCCAGAAGTGACTTTACTCAAGATAAGTAACTAACCCTCTGATCCCATTTCCAGCCTTCTTTCTACTATTCTACACGTTATGCAGATAACTTCCAAATCTATACCTCAATCTCTGCTCTGCATGTAAAGCCTACCTTACTTGAAATTTACAACTAAACTCATTTCCCTACCCTAAACCTGCTTCTCATTCAGTGCTCCTCTTTCTTTTGAATGCCTTGGAGTCATCTTTGACTCTTTTCCTCCCTGTCAATCAGCTTCCAAGTCCGAATAATTACATTGCCAAAATATATCTCCCATCCTCCCCTCCCTTGACACTGTCAGCCCCATCTCAGGCTCTCATTACTTTATGCCCTGATGACCATAAAAGATCAAAGCTTTTCCCTCTAGTCTATTCATTCTCTAATTAATCCTTTCTAAAACTGGAAAAAAAAATTTTCTTTCCTAATGCACACATCTGACCATGTCATATACCTATTGAAAACCTCCAGTGATTCACAATTTTAGGGTCAAATACAAACTCCTTATACAGTACTGGTATATTTATGTAAGTCTCAACCTCCCTTTCTAGTTTTCACATATATTCATACAATATATGCTCAAGCCAATAAATTACTGTGCCTCTACTAGAAAAAAATTCATATCACCTTTCACAAAACCTTGTTTACTCTGTTTTTTGGCCTCCTGGATTTATGATTTCATTGATGTTAAAAAGCTCCAGGTAAGGGCATTATCTCTATAAATGAATATTGGCACCTACTTGTCAATTTATAGTCTTAGAGCAGGAGTTCTTAACTTGTGGTTTTTGAAGATTTTTTTTTTTTTACTAATGTATTTCAATCCAATTGGTTTTCTTTGTAATCCTATATATTTTACTTTCTGCATTTAAAAACATCATTGTGAGAAAGGATCCATGGGCTTCACCAGATAGTCAAAGGGGTCAAGACACAAAAATGGGTAAGAACCCTTGTCTTAAAGAGTTGCCTGGCACTGAGAAGTTAAATAACTTGCCCAGAATCACACAACTAACAAATGCTACAAGCAGGATTTTCACTTCCTGATTTTGAGAACAGCTCTCAAGGCACTGTACAATGGTGGCCTTTTCCCTTGCCCATAGTTGAGATATGATAATTTTCTGGTGAATTAACCTTAATTCAGTAATCTCATTGCAACTTTTCTTAAGAGGCATTGACAAATATACATCTAGGGATTACACAGAAGTAATAGCATTTTGCCAGATTATTCTGATCTAATTAGGGAAAAGGCAGGTGAGATATATGACTATTGAAAATGTATAAATTATCAAACAAGTCTTGTTGTAATTGACAATATTTCAAGAAAAGAAACCTCTCCCCTATAATGTTAATATTCTGTGGCAGATGGGCCTTTTGAAAAAAAAAAACACTCAAAGTCTCGCCTAAATCAAACATGTAACTCAAGAATATGTCCATTTGATTAGAATAAATTATACTGACAGCACTTTTAAAAAACATTTGCATGTCTTCATTGCCTTCATAGCTGGTAAAGAAGTATTTGTTTTCTACTTTCATTACAGATATGATCAGGAGCAATAGCAGAGAAAATAAGTTGCTCTAACAAAGAACAAATAAAAAATTCATTGCCCGTAATTTTTTCCCAGAGAACTGATAAAAGCATCAAATTTTCAGGTAGTATTTTCCACTGTTCTCTAGTGCCACTCACAGGACAAACTGGAATAGAGCTAAAATTAGCAACTGCATGCTTCCAGAAATAAATATTCCTTAATGTGTCAGTTTCCCAGAACATTTAGGATGTAGGTTAATTACCATAACCCATTAATTTTTACTAATTTCCCTTTTCCTCCCCCAAAGAGCATATCACTCAGTGAAACAAAAGGCAAAAGTTCTCCTAAGCATGTTGAGATCTTTCAAGATTAGTTTATAAATGTAAGCATAGTGGTAATTATTCCATCCAACTGTTAACGTCAAGTAATGCACAAAACATGAAGACATCGTCTGCAAAGGTTTTCACCACCAGAGAAGGTCCATATGAAAAATAGACTCTCTGTAGAAAGTGAGGTCCTCCACATACTCCTGTTTAAGAGTGATTGTTTTAGAGCCTAAGACATTATATGAACTCTTCATTGAAATCCATGATTACTCAAAAGGCATCAGCTTAACAACAATCCATCCAGGAAAAAACAAATGGATGAAAAATGCATATCATCCAGATGTAGCAGACAGTTGTTTGGTGATTCAATTGAGTTCATCTAGCTGTCATTATACATAGGATAAGTACTGTAAAATGATTACGAATTGAGCTAAGGACTGCACAGGTGGGAAAAAATGCAAGCTAGGTGGCATCTGAAAAACTAGTCAGAGTTTTTAGCCCTACCAAACTGTCCCCTGATTCAAAAACACATCTTCTTAACACTAGTGTTCTCCCAGCCATACTGTATGGTTGCAGTTCTTAAAACACCATAGTCTCCAAAGGATCCATGGTATAGGTGACTCAAAGGACAACAGAGAAACAAATGATGGACACTCCCACACAAAGCAGAACTGCATACCTCATGAGTCAGAATTTAGCTGACTGTCAGCTCCCATTTATTCTCTGACACCCACCATTCAGAGCTTTTGGTCATCGCTCTCCACCCAGCTGAAGCTTTCTGAAGATTCCACATTGCCCTTGAAGTCTCCTGCAGTTTCTGAAGCTCAGATGGTTTACATGCTCCTTGCATTTTGCTCATCGAGACCATCTGGGGCTAGGCTCCTACTCAGCTCCTGATTCAAGAAATGATCACTATCTCCTCCACATGATTATCTACTTCCTTCTTCTGTGATCCCCAACATTGATGATAACCCTCACATTTTTAGAAAAGTATCTGTCTGATAGGATTTCTATCAACTCCATGGCCCTGGAATATCATGATATATATGTTGTTCCTAATAGTTCAAGTTTGGGTTTGCTGTACAGGACAGTAAGAAAGAAGAATAGGCTTGCCATCACTGGTGCACTGAACAGGTAGCATCAGCTTTTGTCAGGTACCATAGCAATACATGGTGCCTTAGGAAGATGTCACTGTGGGGAAATTTAGATAGAGAGATAATAGGTGGCATTTATATGAAACCCAGGATCCACTAAGACTCCAAGCTCCCACAAACTGAGCTTTATCCTAGAAGCTGACCAAGTGGGTAATTTTCTCTTTGACAGAATTACTCCCCCCCCAAAAAAATTTAAATATAATTTGCATTTAGTTCATGTTTAGATTTCCCCAAATTCAGGTAACAACATCACAACTCCAGTACAGTCACTCAAGATAGTAATATATATGAGTAATGCCATCTTTATCTCACCCTACAGAAAGTGCAGGAGATGCAAAGGACTCATAGGAACGTATAAAAAGACGCAGGAATATAAAAAGAGACAGAGTCAGAGTCAATAAGCATTTATTAAGCTCCTATTATATTCCAGGCATTATACTAAGCACTGGGGATACAAAAAAAAAATAAGGCATGATAATTCCTGCCTTTAATCTAATGGAAGAAGACAACATACAAAAAAAAGTTAAAAAGCAAAAAGAGGGTGGGGGTGGGGGATGGATAATAGAGTCCTGAAGTCAGAGTGGAAAATTATCTGAGGAGCTGTGAATTATAGGGTCAAATTCATCTTACAGAATGATAACTTTATGAAGATTATGAAATCCAGGAGATCAGCTGGATAGGAAATGATGAGGTGAGTTCCCTTAAATAGTGGAGGATATGGGAGGAGTTTTCCAAGATTCAGCCTTCACCCTATCCAGTCAGAGAGAGGGAGGGCCTCCAGAGGCAAGGGGAACTAAGGAGATAAGGGGTTGATTTCATGCATCCTACACTGGCCTTTCGAAATATGTCATTGATCCTCTTCGAGAATGAAGAACAATCAGTAACAGCATCTTACAGAGTGAGTTTCTAAAGATCTGAAATGCAGGAGGTCAGCTGGGTGGAAATTCAAATAGCTCACCAGCAGTTTCCCTTAGAAGGGAACTGAATTTGAGATAGCTGTAAAGTCAACCCTTTGATATTCTGATGAAGCCTAACCCTCCTACAGGGTCCTATATAATCTCTTCCAGATTCATAGTGTCACTATGTAGTTTGGATTCCCCTAGGAAGGAAAAGTTTCTTTAGGACTCCTGAATAAGCAGTCTCTTTCCAAGTCTCTGTCCAAGTACTGTAAGACAGTGGTGTCAAACTCAAACATAAGTGGAGGCCACTAAACATAATACAAGAATCTCTGTGGGTTTCATGTTGACTCAGAAAACCACACATTTACATATTTCTTATTATTAATACATCATCACGTTAAAGTCATATGTGAAGTGCATTTAAATCTGATTCATCCTCACTAAAGAGAGTTGGGGGCCACATAGGGTCTCCACATTGCATGTTTGACACCTCTATTATATAGTACGTTGCTCAAGAAATATGTAGGCCATCCAATTCATTCTGCAAAAAGCATTCTTCAAGAAAAAATTCCCTTCTCTATCTAGAAGGTCTAATCCCTGAATTCTCAAATCTAGAATTTAGGGTTACCTATGAGGTAATCCTCAAATTATGTGCTGCCAAGGAAATCTCCCTTTTCTGACTGGAAGGCTAGTTTCCAGGAGGCTAGTGAATTAAAAATCCTTCTGCCTCCACAAAAAGTTGATGTTTATGAATATTATATATGAACTACTTTCTTGGGCCAAATGGGCATGTACATACCTACCTCTGCCTCATCTTCATCAGTGTCTCAATTGCTGCTACCTCAAGGTGTGGGGAAGCCCACTCTCAGGATCTCTCCTCTCTGACAGCACATGCAACCTCCAAATTCCTCTGCCCCATGAATGACATTTTCAGTTCTAAGGGGAAATAATTGTGGAAATGTGCTAGTTTATGTTGTCAATAGGGAAAAGGTAAAAAGTAGAAGTCCAAAAAGAAAGTGAGCTTAATTGTAAATTTTCTTGGAGACAGGTAGCTCCTCAAACAAGAAAACTTCTCAAACAAGGTCTGTCCTTCTGAGACCCAGCCAGTCTTAGAAGCAACCAGTGGAAGTTCCTTGTCCTCTCAGCAAAGTGTAAGTGGCTATGTGCACACTCTTCATGGGGAGATGTACTTCACATACCATCAAACAAAAGTTTATGCCCTGTAATCTCATGAAGTTGATTAGGGAACTCATCAGATTGATCAGGAACTCCCCTGATCAATACTTCCTATATGAATAGTACTTGGCTATCATCATCTCATTTGAGTCCCACAGCAACCCTGTGAGGAAAGTAGTCAGGCACAAGCATGCATAGAGTATGAATTTGGCTCACCAAGACACTCTGAGGGAACAAAAAGAATGCTCCCCCAGGGTATGCCAACACACCAGGCCCAAACTGGGCTATGACTTCAGGGATTATCCTCATTATGTCTAAAATAAGCTTAGACTGCTTAAATGAGGACATCAATAGGGTCAGTATTGGGATTTAAACCCAGGTCTCCCTTGACTACAAGTCCAGCACTTTCCCTTGCATTGTACTTCCTCTCAGATAGAGAAAAGTAAGAGTGATGGAGTGAGGGCAAGGAAACCAGAACTCTTGTGTCTCAGCCTAGGGCTTTTGCTCCTGAGAAACACAAAATAAATGACATCATAATACCATTCTGACATACTAGCCATTCAATAAGTAAGATGGTCCTTGCCTATTAGGAATTTCCAATCTAGCAAAAGTCACCTATACATAAATGGATATCAAACAAAAAAGAACATAATTAGTTGTAAGAGAAAGCACAAAAAAAAAGCAAAAGAGGAAAACTATTGATGAGATAAAGCCTTTAAATAGATGACATTTATATAGCATTTTTTAGTTTACAAAGCACTCTTCTCACAGTTCCCCTGGAAGGTAGGTAATTCAAACATCATTATATCCATTTTATAGATGAATAAATAGGGTTGTCATGTAGATTTTGGAAAGGCAGAGATGGTTCAGGTGTAGGAAAGTTTTCTCAGCAGTATGAATAGTACGAGCAACTGCAGGGAGACAGGGAAACATATGGTATATTTAGGAATAGTGGGAAGTCCAGCATGGTTTTAGATTATATGAGGAGTAATAGGAGATAAAAGTTTCAGAGGTAGATTGGGGATCAGATCAAAGAATTTTGATTACCTTTCCTTACCTGTAAAATGAGGAAGTTGGACTAAATCAGGGATTTTTAATGTGATATCCATGAACTTGTTTTCAAATTTTCTGATAACTATATTTCAGTATAAGTGGTTTCCTTTGCAATTCTATGTTGTTATTTTACTTAAGAGCATTTTATATTTATCTTCTTTTTAAGAGCATTTTATTCTGATATGGGTCCAAAGTCTTCACTGGACCTGTCGGAAAGACTCATGACACAAAATAAGATACAGAGCCTATGGTCTCTTCTAGCTCTAGAATGCCATGCTATGCTAAGATACTATTTGGTAGATAACGAAATATGATATATTAAGCTGTGTGCATCTTACTTCTACAAGACTGCAGCCTCTTTAAAGGCAAAGAAACTTCTTTTACTTTGCATCCTTTTGTACATAGTAGGCACTATGTTGAGTTGATCAGTGCTACTTCTTGTCTTTTGTTTGTTGCTAATGAGGAACTTTTAGGAAAATTTCTCTGCTAAAAATATGTAGAATGATTTGGAAGGGAAAGAAGCTGGAGATAGGAAGACTAGTTAGGGAGTGGTTGAAATAGTCTAGGCAAAAAGTGAAGAATGACTCCATAAAGCTGGTTGCAATGGGGGCAGAAAGGAGGGGAGAGATAAAAATTACAGGAGAAAATTGTTCACTGATTGGATCAAGAAAAAAGGAATCAAAGATAATAGAAGATTTGTAGCATGTATCACTGGGATAATGGTGAAGATATTTGCCAAAATAGGGAAGTTAGAAGGTTTGGAGAAGAAATGATGAGTTAATTTTAGACAAAATTGAATTTAAAGAGCTATCATGACATGTTGGTAGAATTATCCAGCAGGTGACTGGATGAGCAAGTTCATAAGAAAAAAGTTCAGGTCTGAAGATTTGGTTTTCATAATAACTAAGTTTAACTAATATGAACATTCATTAATTAACTACTATTGACCTTCCATTTTAAAGTTGGCAAATCATCTTACATAATCATTTCATTAGAACTTCACAATAACTTGTGAGGGAATCACTTGATTACTCAAATAGATTTGTACATTTATCCATGTAGATATTCCCTCCAATGATGCAGATCACAGCTCATCCAAATTTGAGAATTTGTGCATCCTGCAGGACCCTTGTCCATTTCTTCACATAATTCTCCACAAAAGATCTATCCAATATGCTGGGAGGCTTCCTTAATTCCTCCCTCTATCACCAGTGAAGTCCTTAGGCCACTCATCTGTTAGGTAACCCATCTTCATTCTGTTCATGTATTTCTTTACTATAGTTACAACTATCCTCATTCTTTATCTAAGGGAAGTGAGGCTCAGAGAGGTCAAGCAGGTTGTCCATGATCACTGAGCAAGTAAGCATTAGGAAGACATTCTGAACCCAGGTTTTCCTTACTCAAAGTCCAGCACTCTACACATACTATATAATTAAAGGTGAAAGTCAAGGTCATGGGAGAGAATAAAATTACCAGGTGAGAGGATATAAAGACAGAAAAGAAGACTGAAAACAATTATGGGAACTACCTACTTTTAGAGTTTGGTAGGAGTCAAAGAAACAGAGAAGAATAATTTAGAGATTATGAAACCTAAAGAAACAGAAATTCATAGTTATAGAAATCAAGAAAGAAGAGAATTTCAAAAAGGAAGTAACAATGATCAATGATATAAAATGCCACAGATACTTCAGGTGATATAAAGACTAAAAAAGGTGATTAGGAAGTGATTGATGACTTTAGAAAAAGCAGTTTGAGGAGAACTGTCAATGTGGACATCAGGTAGCAAAAGAAAAGAGCAATAAGAGGTGAGGAAGCAAATATAAATTGCTCTTTTATACAGTAAAAGGAAGGAAAGACATGGGACTATAGTTCAAAAAAGTCATAGGTTTCAGGTTAGTTTTGATGGATTTTTTTTTTTATTTTTCAGAAGACAATAGATTTGACCATGTATACATATACATGTGTGTGTTACTCATATAGATTCTGGGGATCCATAACCAAACTCCCCCTCCCACTAACAAGTTATGTCCCCAGAGGACAGTTAGTTCTGTCTCTTCCACAGGGTTCTATTGAGTACTTCTTAAGGGCTGGAGGATGTTTTTTCTAATGCTGTTGACTTGTGCTCTAGTTCTGGTATGCTTTTTCCAAAATCAATTACCTACGATTTCTGCCTCAATATGAAGCAGACCATATGTTTTCTTATTAGAAGATCAACCAATTAATATAAATTGCTTTAACAAATATATTTATGGAAAAGATATAATAAGAACCAAAGTTCAAAAAATGTCATTCTTTCCTCCTCTATCCCCAAAGGGCACATGCTTTCCCCTCAACATTTTAGGCACTGGGACTGAAATAAAAAGAGGTAGCTCTCAAACTTCCTCCCAATACAACTCCCTTTCAGGTATAGAATAACCAATGGACAAGTCACTCTCTTACTTGCAGGATATGGCATTTCAATTACTAAATTAATCCATTGCTAGGCTAGGTCAAGAAGAATGCTCTTCAGAGCTAACTACTTCCTAGTCTCAGTCACTGGACCTCTGGTGTCTCTTCCAACCTTCTGAGTCCTCATAAGGCCCTATAACAAAGGAAAGTAGATACAAACAGGAGGAGGACCAATACCAGATGCAGCTTTACTAAGAAGGCCATGTACCCATGGGCCACCCTGGTGGGATGAAGAGTACCCTTACACATCAGCCTTCTAGAGCACAGAGTCATCTTCACATTTCAAGGATAGCAAGAAGGAAAAAGGGAAATTTGGCATATTGATTTCATTTGTATGCATACTCAGTTCTATTTAAGCAGCCAATTAAAGGGTTTCTATCATCCCATTACAAAACAATAGGGAGCAGTGAGAAAATATCTACACATACTCTGAAGTGGAGGACAGAGCCCTTCATTTTGCTTTATCGGGAGAAGACATTCATGTAAGTGGCCACCAAGCAGAGCAGAGAAGACTTGATCTCTGACTTGCTCTATATCTCCATTATATTTACAAGCTGAGTGGAAGGAGTTAGTGGAGAGGAAGGGGTAAAAAAATGAAAAAGAAAGAACATCTGATGACATATGAAACTCTTCTGAAGAAAATGGAGATTTTCAGCCTGGAGAACGGAGCAGAGAATGACTTTCCAACTAATAACAAAAACAATGATAATAATAATAGTGAGCATTATATAGTGCTTTAAGCTATGCAGTTTTAAGTCCCTTAACTATGTTTGCCTCAATTTCATCATCTTTAAAATGAGCAAAGCACTCCAGTATCTTTGCCAAGGAAACCCCAAGTAGGGTCATGAAACATCAGACAGGACTGAAAAATGACTGAACATAATATAGTGTTTTAAGGTATACAAAGTGTTTTATAAACACTATTTTATGCTCACTGTAATCCTGGCTATGAGCAACTTGCCAAGCGTCACACAGCTAATTAAGCATCTGAAATGGAATTTGAACTGTGGTCTCCCTGACTCCAGGTCCAATGCTCTATCCACTACACTACTTAGGTGCTTGATAGAGTTAGTAGTTTGCATGGCAGGGAGCTCTCCATTACCAAAAATATTTAGCAGAGTACTGTCTGCATAGCAGATAATTAATAAATACTTGGAGAAAGACAAACTTCAAATGGGTACACAATTTAGACATAAACTAGGACATAACAAACAAATTAGAGAAACGTAGAAGAAATGATCCACCAGTTTTATAGAGTTCGTAACCAAATAAGAGACAGAGAAATTCATAGGAGATAAAATGGACAACTTTTATTACATAAAATAAAAAGAAAGTTTTTATACAAACTAAATCAATGCAGAAAAAATTAGAAGAGAAGTGGGAAATTGGGAGAAAAATTTTACAGCAAGTTTCTCTGATAAAGGTCTCATTTCGAAGATATATAAATTTATAAGAATAACAACCTCCTACAATTGACAAATGATCAAAGGATGTGAACAGGCAATTTTCAGAGGAAGAAATCTAAGGTTTCAAGAGCCATAAAGAAAAATGTTCTAAATCACTAATATTTAGAAAAACATAAATTTACAACAGCTCTGAGAAACCATCACATCATGTCCATCAGCTTAGCAAAGTTGACAAAAATGGAAAATGACAAGTGCTGGAGGATTTATGGGAAAATACTGTTGGTAGAAAACACTGAATTTGCCAATCAATTCTGTAAAACAATTTGGTCCTATGTATGCCTCAAAAGCTATCAAGCCATGCCTACTCAGTACCTCAATCCCTACCCACCAGTACCAATATTAGGTCTATAACCCAAAGAAATCAAAGAAAGAAGAAAAGTACCCATATTTACAAAAGCATAGCTACTGTTTTTTTGTTGTGGCAAAGAATTAGAAATTGAAGGGTTTCTCATTCACCAGGAAATAGCTGAACAAGTTATGGTATACATATGTGATGAAGTGCAGTGTGCTGTAAGAAATTATGATGTAGATTAAAAAAAAACTGGGAAGACTAGTATGAACTCATGCAAGTGAGAAATGAGAAGAATTAGGAGAATAACTTTTATACCAATACTATAAAAATAAGCAACTTTGAAAGACTTAAGAACTCTGATCAATAGAATGGAACCCACCACAGTTCTAAAGGACTCGTGATGAAACAAGTCTGACCCCAGATAATGAGTATAGATACGAATATATGTACATATGTGTGTATATACGCATTTACATGCACATATAAATATATGTGCATGTGAGATATATATATGCATATATAACATCACATACTATATATATATATTTGGACATGGCTAATGTGGGAATTTGTTTTGCTTGACAATACACATTTGTAACAGGTTTTGTTTTTTCTAGCTTTTTTAATGGGTGGCAAAGAGGAAGGAGGGAAGGAGAGAATTTGGAATTGAAAATAAAATTAAAATGAAATGAAATAGCATAAATAAATAGTTTGCTGAATGATTGATCAAAAAAATTTCAGTTCACTTTGTGCATGGCACTGTAGTAAAATTAAGGTAAGAATTTAATGAGGGTATGTTCTAATCACTGATATTAAATTATTATCAGATAGTTTTCACTCAAATGAATTGGGCAGATTTATAGCAATGATAACCTGCCTTTCAGGAGTTTACTCCAGCTTTGTATTTTGACTATGTGATTTTGCTCTAAAAATTTAGGACAGAGCTATTATGCAGATGTTGGATAAGATCCCAACTTGAAGCTGTCTGGAAATCTGATATTTATACAGTTTAGGAAGTCTACTGACCTACAT
Source organism: Notamacropus eugenii (assembly GCF_028372415.1). Classification (NCBI taxonomy): domain Eukaryota; kingdom Metazoa; phylum Chordata; class Mammalia; order Diprotodontia; family Macropodidae; genus Notamacropus; species Notamacropus eugenii. Next base: position 449,834,945 of record NC_092873.1, on the reverse strand, counting down.
GGAATTTGAATTTGGGAGTGCGGTTATATGTTTATTTAGCTGGTGTATATTTTAGAAATGTGAGGACGTCAAAGGGAAATCAAAAGGATTAAAAGAGAAATCAGCCAAAAGGGAGAGAAGAAATGTCTTAGTTCTTCACAAAAAGAATCACATGTAACTAGTTATAATTTTGAGTCTTTGCTTTGCTTACATTGTAGTTTCTGATAATTAATCCCCTTGGCACAAATCCACTACTCCAAAGCATGAAAAGTGTCAAAGTTGCTATTTTAAGGATGATATCTTGAGTTTGAGCAACTGGATTTTCCTGAAATTAAATGCAGGCTACCTTTAATTCTGATTTCTTGCATTGAGATTTAGCCCACCGTTTCAATGACCAGTAATGGTATTTATTAAAAGTAAATTAAAATTATCTATTAACAAGACTATTTTGGAAATAATCTTGATCTTCATACAAGTATGCTCCAATAGACAGTTAAATGAGTAGAAAATAAGCCTGATGAAATAATGAACATCAAACTTATGAAGATCAAGTATAATAAATTAAAATATATTTATTCTTCACCACTTATCCTTTGCTTCGTCCCTTCTTCCCCTTTCCCAGTTCTTTATATTTCTAAGACATAGAGCAGTTCTCTACAAACAGCTGTGCATTTTATCTGCCCATTTTGAGGGCTTTTGGGGAGTGTCATTTCTTAAGTGTCCCAAGTAAGTCTTTCAGTTACCATCTCAGAATGGATTGTTGACTGATGCCTGTTCTGAGCTTTCTTGCGTGTGTGATTTTGAAAGCTCAATATTTCAAAGAAAATTGCTCTTGTTCCTTTCTGAACTGGATTGTTGCTTCTATGTGTTTTCATTCTTATAATTCTACACTTCAAGGATCAGTGATTTCATGGTACAAATATTCCCTTTGATGACAAAGGTTGCAATTACTCTCTACCTTGGTAAAATCTTTGTGAGTTGCTATGACCAAAAAAATTATTGCCCACTTTTTGGTGACAAGCCTCTCAGAAATTAGTGAGAATGGTCCTCAGATAATAGCCATACATTCCCATCACAGGATAACAACTTGCAATCTTCCAATTTTCACAAGATTTGCACTTCATAGGCATCTCGTGAGACTTCAGGGCTATCTCCAGATCAAAAGGAAGAATGACAGTAGGACTTCAGCAGTTTCCTTACTTGTAACCCTGAAAAAAATGCTTGACCTTTTAGATATTATTTTAAAGTCATTTGCTTTGCTATACATGCAGACCTAGATTCAGGGCATTCCTAGGAACCTCTCTTAAAATTGATCACTAAAAAGCAAAGTCTTAACAATACAAGCTCTGTATCAGGACTATAAATACATTATTGCCTTTCTCTGCTTGGATATTAGTGAAAGCCATCAAAAGAGAGGTATAAAAATATTAAATGTAGCTTCATTGCTAATTACAATACCAGTATGAATAACTAGCACTTTAAGGTTTGCAAAAGTATTTTGCATTTATTATCTCATTTGATACAACAATCCTTCAGATAAGGGCAGTGGAATGGAAAATCACAAGTGGAGACTACCGATATTTTTCTCCTTCCTCTATCCTGGATTCTTTAGGCACTGGTTAAGTGACTGGTGGACTTAGAGCCAAAGGTCATGGATTCACTAACTTTGTCTGTCTCCCTGTCTCTGTCTCTTTCTTTTTTAATCTCTCTGTCTCTCTCTTTTATTTCTGTCTCTCTCTTTCTCCCCCTGAACTCTCTCTCCCTCGGTTTCCTCAACTATAAAACAGAGTTGAACTAAATGAACTCTCAGATTCCTTCCAACTTTGGATAGTTTTGGATTCTCTTCTCCCTTTAACAGAAGGCCTCAAGTATATTGTGAGTTTCTTCTACGGAAGATATGTGGAAAGGCAATGACAGGTATGAAAACGAAGTGGATGAGAAGGCATGGAAGAGGCACAATCTTCACAGGTAAAAAAAAGATCTACGGTTATCCCTTCCACATCATGACTTTTCCTATTGAGGCTTTTATGTATTGTGGTTTGGCATAAGAAATTAAATGGGAATTTTGGGGATGCTTTGTGGAAGCCAAAGGTGATGTTCAAAGGTCAGCAAGAAAAAGTTTCGAAACTAAGAAATACATAAAATATTATGTATAGTATCATACAATATCAATCCAAATTTTAAAAGTACTATAAACACCTCATGAAAGTTTTCCAGATTGCAGGGGGCAGAGGGGACTGTGTCTCTAACCCAAGAGGTGGGGTTACCTCGTATATTGATGAGATCACAGATCCCCAAAGTACTCAGACACCAACAACTGTGTGCCAGGCATTGTGAAAAGTGCTGGGGAAACAGAGATAAAGGGAAAAAAAAGTAGCTCCTTTCATCAAGGAGTTTAGGTTCTATTGGGAGGAGACAGTATGTAATCAAATGGCTATATACAAGACAGTGAGTAAGTATATACAAGATAAAGACTAGGTGGAAGGCACTAGAAGCTAGGAGACCCCAGAAAGACCTCCTATTGAAAGTGGCTTTAGAGCTCAGTCTTAAAGGAAGCCAGGGATTCTAAGAGGCAGGGACAAGGGAAAATATTTCAGGCATGGGGATGGATAATTAGTGCAAAGGTTCAGACACAGGGGAAGTTGCAGGAGAAACAATGAAAAGAAGACAGGAATGAAGGCTCCTGGGAGCCAGGAAAAATTTTTTTCTATCTCAGCTACTAACTTGTTTTACGACCTTGGACAAGTTACTTTATCCTTTTAGTCTCCTGGTTTCCACATTTCTAAAATAAGGAATTGGAACAAATAGAATAATCTGAGGTCTCTTCCAGTTCTAAAATTCTGTCCTTTTCTAGATCCTTATCCCTGATCCTTTCATTATTTATAGATTCTCTTTTGTATTGTTTACTGTTTATTCAAAAATTGACTAGATTAATACCGGTAGTTCAAAAGCAAGGATCTCTTCCAATACATCTGTATCCACAACAGCCTACAGTGCTGAACATTTAATAGGTATTCAATACTAGTTAATAGATAAATTCATCTATGTTCTGGGTTAGGCCTAACTCAGGCCAGTCTACTGATGGACTCTAAAATGAAATAAAAATGATATAACTAAAAGCAAGAAATAAAATGTGTTCAAATCCTAGAGTTAAAGAGGTAATAATTCATAAAAATGGCTCCTTGCCCTCCTCTTCTATTTTTACCACTACAAGGGCAGAAAGGTATTCCCCCAGGGCAGTGGGAATTCCACCAAAAATTCAAACACCAGTTCCCTATAGACTGGACCTTTTATACCCTAAACAATAAGAAAGTCACACCATTGATAATTCCCAAATTAGGCTCTCTGCCCCCTTGAGAGCTGTTAAGTAGTCTGGACTGAGAAAATCAGCCCAAACTACATAAAATAGATGCTGCTCCTACCATAACTGAGAAAAAACAGAAACTGGAATGTATTTCCTTCTCTCAATAGTGAGCCAAAGGAGGAATGTGCACTTAGAGACAAGTTTGATTTTCTTTTGAAAAACTTAAAATATTTTCTTCTATGAGAATAGTGTCATATTCAAATCTCTGAAATCAAATCCTTCAGCACACACACACACACACACACACACACACACACACACACGGAATACCCAATTTCTCTAAAGATTTTACGAGTATGATTGAAGGAAATATTAGAGCAACCCAGTGTCTCTAGAAACAACTGGGGCATAAGATCATAGAATTATAAATTTAGATCTGGAAAGGAAATTTCTAGTCGGATACAATCTTCTGGCCCTCTAAGGCTGATATAAAAAAAATTATAGTGTTTTTGATAAACTAATACTGATTATCTTACAATAATGGTGTTTACTGGAATTTTCCTGAATACACAAATAAGTATTCAAAATAAGACCACATGTGGCCTAAAATTTTGGCTTATAACCTACAGAAAATATTTATCAAGTTTAAATTTTGTCTCATTTCTTCTCATTCGTGTACTCTCATTGACCCAAACCTCCTACATTAAAAATGTGGCAGGTTCATTCTCTGACTCACAAATTCTTAGGGGAAAATATGACTTGATGAGGATGCTTCATAGACATTCCAATAAACTGCACAATTTTCCCAAGTCAAATTGCAATAGTATTATTTTCCACATAGGGTAAAGACATCACACCTTCAGACAATAGTTTGGTGAGCACCTTAGAAACTAGATTATTTCAGATAAACACCTAAATGACTGGCAAATATCAGATGGCAATAGCTTTTTGTCACCAGAAGCCCAACACTTTTGAGAAAAAGAGCCATGATGATTAAAATCTCAATGCCAGCCTCTGAATTTCTAGACCTATACAGACAACCCTACCCCTCTACCTTCACTTCAAAATTTTGTTGAGATAATGACAATAGTCATTTATTAAGCAGTTTCGTTTCTGTCATTAAGACAAAGCCACTAGAGATGATGGTTGCTTTCAATAGACACAGAAGTTTAAGAAGCAAACATTTCCCAGGAGCCAAAAGGAAATGACACAGTGATGATTGGGAAACAGTATGCCATCAGGTGTGACAACCAGCAAAGAAATATGCAACCCCAGCCTCCTCCTTTGATAAAAGTATGTTCTGTAGGAGGGCCCCTGGAAGCCTTTAGCCTATGAAATGCAATTAATAAAGATAAGCTTGGGTTTGGCCCACTCAGGCTGCTGACAAAAGAGTGAATATAATGATTGGTGTGAATATAATAATAAACACTGAGAGTGAGGCTCTGATTACAGAAATGAATGATCATCTCGTGCCTTTTTATCAGTGAGGTACCATTCAGGAATTACTTTGATAGAGATCTCAAAGGGAACTCCTTTTTTGAACACAGTGGAGTGCTTACTTGGTATAAACTGGAGCGGGTGGAGGTGACAGAGCCAAGGCAGGAGAATCATTATAAAGCAGATAAAAGATCTTTGGCAGGAATGAAGATGTTATTTGTGGCTTGAATATCAGAAATCTGAATAAAAATCACTTGGACAAGAAAAAAATGGTTTTAGACTTATATCCACATACAAATCAACACATTTCTTGGGGAACTGGTCATTTTTTTTTAAACTAAAAATCTTTTATTTGTATTAGAATAACATTATATATCACTACAGGTACCAGTCACATCAAATGGAGTAAAAAGTGTTTCCCTTCCTAAGTGGTGAAAACTTCCATACACAGTAAGTCAAGAGTGTCTGGTGTTCATTGCCAGAATGAGCTTCCTAGAAAATGAAAAATTATTTTGTCTGTTTAGGTTTTGTTTCATTACAAAGACCACATAGGATCTGAGGAAAAAATACTGAAAGTAGAAATAGAAGGCCAGCTTTTGAGTCCTGCTCTAGACATTACTAGCCTTTTGGCCATGGAAAAGTGAGTCACTTAACCTCTCAAATCCTCAGTTTCTCCTTCTGTAAAACTGAAAGAATAACATGAGGAAAGCATTTCCCAAACCTTAACACTTATATAAACATCAGTTGTTATTTCCTTTGAAGGAGATTAAAAAATGACTGATCTGTTATACTAAAAGGAGTAGGGCCTACTCAGTCACTAGGATAGATGCCTCAGAGGAAGTATGGGTGCGGTAGGAGGAAATGAGAAAAGAAATACAAGGGTCAGCGATGATTTTTTTCACCAGTAAATACTTTAAAGGCATTCAAGTACACTGAGTCATTCAGGAGTTAATCACTGAATATTAAATCTACTTATGATCCCTTTCCTCCTCAACTTTGCTGAGACATCATTTTCTTAGTGGTCTTTATTTACTCACTCGAAGTGGGCTGTGAGGTTTTACGTCACCTGCTCTCTGTCTACCAATATACTGCCCACATTGCCTTCAAAGGCTCAGGAGGCTTAAATACAAATAACTGATCCTCTGGACTGTCTGTATCTATGCTGGTCACCCAAAGTAATTTCAACTGAAATGCAGATCAGAGGAGAAAATGTGGCTGCTGAGAAATCCCTTATTCTAAATTACTTACACATCTATGGTAATTATACATTTCAGGCATGACTGAGTTCATGTAAGCACTCAGTTCAACCCCTGTAGGTATGGGACAATACAAAAGCAGAGCAGGAACTCTTATTTATCTACCAGCTAGTTCTCTATTGACACAGAGACTAATATTACAACCAAAAAAAGAGTACAAATGTTCCTACTTTGTAGTATAATCATTTGTCTTAGTCCTTTTACTGACCAGAGAGGTAATATAGGGTAGTGGAAAGGACCAGGGAGCCAGGTCTGATGCTTGCTGGCAATGTGACTGTGGTCAGATCCCTTCATCTCTCAAACCGGGATAATAATACTTGTATTCTCCAAGCGGTATAGCTCGATGACATAGCGGATAGGACCACTGACCTGGAGGCAGGAAGTTTGTGGTGCTTGTTGTTCAGTTGTGTCTGACTCTTTGTGACCCCAGAGGTTTTCTTGGCAAAGATATTGAATTGGTTTGTCAATTCTCCAGCTCATTTTACAGATAAGGAAACTGAGGCAAACAAGATTAAATGATTTGCTCAGGGTCACACAGTTAGTAAGTGTCTGAGGCCAGATTTGAATTCAGGAAGATAAGTGCTCCTCACTAAGGGCTCTCTAGGTCCTCAAGTGCAGGCCTTTAACTGAATCCAAACTTCACAGAACAAATCCTCTTATTAAAAGGATTTGTTGTAGAAAACTTGGACTCAGTCAAAAGGCCACACCCAAGGACCTAGAAGGCCACATGTGGTCTTGAGGTCACAGGTTCCTCATCCCTGATTCTAATCCGATCTGATAATTATATACATGACACAATCTTGGCCCCAAGAGGTGACTTCTAAGGTCACAAAATTAGTAAGTGGCAATTTCAGAACTTGAACTCATGTCCTCAGACTCCAAATCCAGGATTTTCCAGTCTCATCTCCAAATTAATGTTCGAAGGTATATTTAGACTATTAAAACTGTGCATTCATAGAAGGAGCTTTAAAAGCTACCTAGTCCAATCCTTCATTTTATAGATGAGGAACTTGACTCAGGCTGGTTTCCCAAGAGTTGTCCAAGGTCACACAAAAAGTAAGTGACAGAGGCAGGATTCCAACTATTTAACCTTTATCTCAAGTAATTCTAAATCTTGCCTTGACCCTGGGCTTGACATCTGGCTCTAAGCAGTTGTGCTGTGAGAAGGTTCCATATAGCACCTAGCCATCAGGGAGCAAATGGCTAAGGCCCATCACTTATCAGCCACCACTAGACACTTCTCCAGAGTAGTGAAGACATCATTAAGCCAAGAGCCTAGTACCTGGATACTAAGTTGCAGAGACTTCAGTGTCTCAATAACATTCTAATACACCATCTAAACTGGAAGAATGAAGTTGGTCACTCCTTTAATAACAACAAATAGCTAATCCTAACTTCCCCAGGTCACTCCAGCTTTCCTCCTTCTTTAACCACATCTACCACCCTAGTCATCAACTTCTCTCCAACTCCCTTCTTCTAACTTACTCTCATTCTTATCCAATTCAATACCACCCTTCCCAGAACTCCCTCTTCCTTCTCTGCTTACCATGTCAGCAAGTCTCCCACACTTCCTAGACAAAGGTAGTTCTAAAGGATAATCAAAACATGGCAATGCCAGAGGGTGACCAGAGTAGCCCCCCAACCTATGTTGTTTCACAATAATCTTACTAGCCTATTAATATTACTTATTAAATTATCATAATATGTGAATACTAAAATGTGACTAACACATCTTGTCAAAGTATCAAAACCCTGCTATAATATTATTTAGCAGACTGTTCATTTATACAGTTGTCCCTATAGAAACAACTGTTTCCTCTCCACTATCCCCCCCGTGACACTATTTCGCCTATTTTGTTTTTATTTTTACAGCTACTTAACAATTGGGAAGGAGGGGGAACAGTTATACAGGTACTCCTTACCCTCCAGGGCCACTTCCAGATCTATTTTCTATCACTGAGTCCTTCTGAATCCAGTCTCACCTTTCTGGATTACTTTAACACCTCAATAATAGTGTTTTTTTTTTTAGACTCCTGCTAATAAATTCAACATTGCCGTGATTTCCTACCTGACAGTATGACCCCCGAGTTTCCTCACAGCCTCAATTCCTAGAAATTTTATCTCTTCTCCATTTCAGCCACTAATTGGTACACTTGAAGTTCATGAAGGTTCCAACCCCCAAATCATAAACTCTGGTTCTTGTGTTCTGCTCATCATAAGATCATAGAACTAGAGCTGGAGGAAATATCAAATGGCTTTTAATTCACCTCCATAAAATTGAAAGATGCTTGGTCCCTTGCTCCTTGGAAGGAAAGCTATGGCATATTTGGACAGTATACTAAAAAGCAGAGACATCACCTTGCCAACAGAGGTCTTTATAGTTAAAACCGTGATCTTTCCAGTAGCATTGTATGACTGTGAGAATTGGACTGTAAGGAAAGCTGAGTGCCACAGACTTGACACTTCTGAATTGTGGTACTGGAGGAGACTTTTTAGAGTCCCTTGGACTGCAAAGAGATCATATCAATCAATACTTAAAGAAATTAATTCATGCTATTCACTGGAAGGTCAAGTACTGAAGTTGAAGCTTAAATACTTTGGTCACATAATGAGACGACTGGATTCATTGGAAAAGCCCCTGATGCTGGGAAAGACTGAAGGTAAAAGGAAAAGAGGATGGCAGAGGATGAGATGGAAAAATAGTGTCATGGAAACAATGAACATGAACTTGGACAGACTTTAACAGATAATGAAGGATAGAAGGGCCTGGCCCATGGGATCATGAAGTGTGGGACATGACTAAACAACAAGTTATTTTTCATATAAGAAACTGAAGCAGAGGAAGGTTAAGTGATTTATCCATTTCTTCTGATATAAAAATTGCATATTATATATGCACATATAAACATATATGACAACTACAACATATATGACATGTATCATATATGACATATATGATAACTACAAAATGTGTATTTTCTGAGAGTGCCGATTCCAAGAAAACAAAGCATTCTTTTAATGAGTCTATGCAGATGGGGTATCTTTTGCCTCTCCTTGTGTCCCAATTTTTGATTCAGTAATTTGGTCACTGAACTTACATCTTTCATTCAAATTAAGGCATCTGCTTTAGATAGGAACTAAGTATCTATCACTTCTTCCTAGCTATTAAGAGAAAAAAATCTGACCAGATATTGGAGGTTAGATTAGAACTCATAGTCTTTGACTCTAGAGCTAGAGTTCTTAACCTGGTTTCTGTAAACTTTTTAAAAGTATTTTTGATAATCTTTTCAATATAATTAATTGTCTTTATAACCCTATATATTTTATATTATCAATTTAAAAATTGTATTCTGAGGTGTCCATAGGCTTCAACAATCTGTTGAAGGGGCTAGTGATGCAAAGAAGGTTAAAAATTCCTGTTCTAAAGTGTATGTTTGTTCCCCTGTGCTGCACACGTCCTCTTCTACTCTTATGGAACGTTTTTTCTTCCTTCATTGTGATCTTAATCCCTTAGATCCCCTCCTATCATGTCAGTTCATCAGTTCCCTTCAGGCTCCATTTGTCCCCCTATCTTAAACACTATGTTTAACCACAAGATCATAGTAAGAGAGATGATTGATTAATGTCAAATTGTATGTGCTTTTTAAAATATAATAATAATGAAATAAAACATGTGTGATTTCCTTTATAAAAATCTCCATTCCATTTTATTATTAAAATTAAGGTTCAACATGTCCAAAACAGAACTTCTTTCCTTCCCTTCTAAAGTTGACCCTCCTCTACTCTTCCCCATTTCTATTGAGGTTACCACCATCCTTTCATTCCCACAGGCTCATAGACTTTGAGTCATCCTTGACTTTTTCCCCCTTCCCTACCTCAACATATCAAGTAAGTTACCAAAAACTTGAGGAATCCACCTTCACAACATTTCCCATTTGTCCTCTCCATTCTCCCAATCACTGTATCTATTGCTTCAGGCCTTCCCATTCATTTCTCGCCTAAGCCATTATAATATTCTTTTAATGGGTTTCCCTGCTTCCAGCCTCCTCCTTCTTTAATCTATTCTCCACACAGTTTCCAAAATAATGACCATAAGGCACAGATCACACCATGTGACTGCTCAAAATTTTTTAGTGTCTCCCTTTTGCCTCTATGGTAAAATACAAACTTCTCAGTCTTTCATTTAAAGCCACTACCTGGCTTTCATTAACCTTTCCCTTCCTTTAGACATTCTCTTCTAAATTCTCTATTCCATTAAACACTCTATTCTAATAAGAACTATAATAATGATCAGTATTCATACAGTGCTTGTAAAGAGCTTTACAAATATTATCTTATTTTATCCTTACAACAACCCTAGGAAATAGATGTTATTATTATCCCATTTTACAGATGAGGAAACCAAGCTGGCATAACTTGCCCTGGGTCATATAACTAGGAAGTGTCTGAGGTTAGATCTGAATTCAGATCTTCCTGACTCCAAGTTCAGCTCCCTATCCATTGTGCCACCTAGCAGCCTCCAGGTTCCAGACAACCAAGTTCTCTACCTATACCCTGAACTCAACATCCCATGCATTTTCACAGGCTATCCTCCATGTCTGGAATATACTCCTTCCAACCTACACTTCTTAAATACTTACCTTCCTTTAAGGCTGAGCTTAATTGCCACCTGCCACTGAAATCCTTTCTGGATTCCCATCAACACACCCAGTCTCCTCAGGTGTTAATGTTCTTTCCCTCCTCAAATTGCCTTTTAATTACTTATCTATGTACATATATGCTCCCACACTTACCACTGCCAGCCCAATAGAAAGTAAGGTCCTTGGGAGGAAAAAATGTTTACTTTCTTTCTTTAATCTGTGTGTTCCCATCACTTACATATAATGTGCACTTAATAAATGTTCTTTGAAGTTCACTAAGTGACTTTTGCTTTTATGTATCCCATTTCTTCCAAAGAACATACATGTTTGACAAGCAAACCTTGCATATTTCCTGAGACAGTACTAATTTCAAGGGGGGAAAAAAGCATCATTTTTCATGAATCTCTACCAAAAGATGATCTTGTGGCAGACCATATATTCCAACTTTGGGTAGCAAAAAAATATGGTCGTGGAATACGTGTGACTTTTGTGCAACTCAAGAATACTCTCCAGCTACCTTTAAAAAAACAAGCTACCAAACTTAGAAGTATGCATTCCAAAGATCTTTTTCTAACCTAACTTTATTTTACCCATCAATTTTTGTTCAAGACCAGTGCTTCCCTTCCCCTCATTCTCTCTTCTTGTGATCTGAGGCTCAGGTGAAAGTAGAAAGTAATTTAGGCCACACTTCAAAGTCACTAAAATGTGGTTTCATTTATAAAGCTGTGAAACACACAATCACTGCCACACTCCCATATACTGCTAGAACCAGATTAAAATGTAATTGGGAAATAGTTTGCAAAATAAATTTAAAAATAAAATTTACATGATGTTAATATGTTGTATTCTAAATCAATATGAGATTGCAGGAATCCTTAAGTATTTGTTAAATATAAATTATTTAATTAAATATTACTTATAAAAAACTTAACTAAATATTTAATAAAATTTTAAATTTAATTAATTATTGTGTAATTAATTAAATATTATTAAATATCATTAAATTATTTAATTAAATATTGATGTTTATTAAATAATTAATGATGGTTTTATTATTTAATAATCAGTTATAGTTAATATTATATTAAATAAGAATTAACATTTATTAAATAGATATCAAATAAATAATAATAGATAAATAATAAATATTACTAAATAAATGTGTTTATTGAATCCTTAAAAAATAAATATTAATTAATTTAATTAAATCCTTAATAAATAAATAAATAATGAGTTAAAGCTTTAATAAATGAATTTGATTGACCTTACTGATTTAATGGAAAGAGAATGAAAGTCAGCTTGAGGCAGTACAAGCCTTAGGTTCAAAGCTAGAAGACCTCATATTTCGAATTGTTTAGTGGTAAAGGTCTTAGAGAAAGGAGATTATTCACCTTAAAGAGAAATTTAGCATTAAGCATCCTAGATATGAATGTAATGGAATATTATTATGCTATAAGAAATGATGAGCTGGCAGATGTCAGAAAAACCTGGAAAGACTTACATGAACCAATCCAGAACCAGAACATTGTACATAGTGAAAGCAACATTGTGGGATAAATAACTTTGACAGACTGAATTCTTCACAGCAACAGAATGATCCAAGACAATCCCAAAAGACTCTTGATAGAAAATTCTATTCCACAACCAGAGAAAGAACTATGGAGCCTGAATGCAGGTAGAAGCACACCATTTTCACCTTTTTTGTTTTTTTCTTTCTCATGGTTTTTCTCTTTTGTTCTGATTCTTCTTTCACAACATGACTAATGTGGAAATATATTTAACATGATTGCACATGTATTATCTATATCAGATTGCTTGCTTGTCTTGGGAAAGGGGAAGAGATTGGAGGAAGAAACATTTGGAACTCAAAATCTTACAAAAAATGAATGTTGAAAACTATCTTTACATGTAATAGGAAAAATAAAATACTGTTTGGAAAAATGGTCATATCCTTGATCTTGCCATCACACACACACACACACACACACACACACACACACACACACACACAGCACCCTGTAGTTCAGCTCCCTCCTTTTACAAATGAGGAAACTTGGGTCCAGAAAGGTTAAGTCATTTGTTCAATGAAACAGATTTAGAGCTAGAAGGAACCTTAGAAGTCATCAAGTTAAAATCTCTTATTTTTTCATAGGAAGAAACTAAAGTCCATAAATGTTAAGTGACACATCCAGAGTCTCACTTTAAGTGTTTGAGGAAAGACTTGAACTCAGGTATTCCTGATTCCTCATCCAGTGGCCTAGGTTGCAGGCCACACTACATCTCAGGTCAACCTCCGCATTTTGTAGATGAGAAACTGAGGCCCATTCCACTGTTAAAGAGGTAGTAAATGGTCAAACCAGTGTTCAAACTTAGGAATCTGGAATCTAAGTTCCATGTGCCCTCTACTATGCTCTGCTGTCTTATAGAACCAGGTATAGCACTCAGCCTAGTAAAACCCTCCTGTGTTTACTAAATTAGCAAGCACCTAAAAGAGTTGCCACCAGATTCCCCAGCACCACTGCCAACAATTACTTTCTGTGTCTGGTGCCATGATGAGAATAAAATAAAACTAAGACAGTGCTAAAACTGACTCTTGGAATATAAGGAGGTAGGAACATTGGGGGTTTTGTGATTCAGTAGCTAATAGGGCTGTTGAGGGAAGACTAGAACCTCTGGGGTGAGGCCTTGCCATGTTCTTTTCAGGGATGCTAAGCCACCTTTGGTATCCACCTTTCTCCCAACTCTCACCTGAGATTCCAATAAATTGTAGCATGCACCGCAACCACACTTGGGTAAAACTGTCTCAGCAGATAGTCTAAACCACATTGAGGGTGACCAACTGGCCTCAAACCTGTCTGTGAGTTAGAGAGATGTTTACCCCAAGTATGTGAAGACTTTCCCCATAGAAAGGGCAGATGAGAACAATTTGTTCCAACGGTCAGGATGTGGAGTGCTGAGAGCTTGGTCAATTCACATATTCATTTTTCTCATTTTAATTTCATAATCTCTTCCTTGTTTATTTACCAAACAGAAAGCAAACTCTGAGGACAAGGACTGTTTCATTTTTACCTTTGTGGTGCCTACCTGTGTCTAGTACATAGTAGGTGTACATCTCTGCAGTAGAAGCTCTTTGACCATACGATTCCCCTCCCTAGGCTACCAAGGTTACCATGACCCCAGGCAATGCCTGGGAGGTGTGAAGAGAGGGCTAATCTGCTGGAAGACAGCATTGTGAGTGATTGGAACTATGGAGATTGTGAATAGTTTCACCTCTCTGGATTGGGTGAGCTCATCTTTTGCCTAAAGCAAGTGGGGAAGTATTAGTCAAGTATGCAAGAGCTCCCTTTTAGACTTTTTGCCAATGGATCTTCAGCTCATTAACAGCTTAAAGGAGAATCAAGACTTTATCCAAGAATTTCCTAATAGCCCAGCTTTCCTTGCATTCACATCCATCATTTGGCAGATCCTGAATGGGACATTGGCTCAGACCCCCTAATACAGGGATGTCAGATGCTTGCCTGCTATGACCCTCTTTTTGTTGTTGTTGGATACAATCCTGAGCTCAAGACTTATCACTATAAGGCAAGAGCTTCTGAAGGAGCTTCCTTGATCATAAGAATCCCTCAGTGCAACAGAGCCAGTATAAATTCTGTCATTTCTCTAGGAAATGACATATAGGAAATATACATATATGCATATATACAAATATATCTATATATGTACATATATACACACATATTTGAAAAGGCCTAGTTACCAAGAAGTTATTGCTTCCAGGTCACTAGCTTTGTAGATATTCTACCTCCTCTAGCAGCATGTCAAGCCTTAGAATATTCTCACTCAGAGTGGATTTAATGTGAATTCACAATGGATTCGGTACAGAGTTTTTAGCTCCTATTAACATTGCGTGACCATGAAGAATATGCTGACTTTAGCAAAATAGTAGATGCTCTAGAGGCATCCATGACATTGGAATCATCTTCTCTATCTCTTACACTAAGACTTTGTTGAGTATGCCATGGGTACCTTCCCTTGGCTCTGAATAAGGAGTTCTCCCTACCAAGTACCATAGTTGAAATAGTTCCCTTTTCAGATATATGAATACATCTGACCATTAAGACCATACATATATGTAGATATATGTAGAGAGATACGTATGGTATGTATCTGTGGCTACCACTGTATTATAAATGCAATCCTTGCCACCATTTGTTAGTGACATCAATTGGAGAAGTTTTTCTTATTATTAAATATACCTCCAGAATATTTTGTAAAGGAGCTTACAATTAAATAAAATCTCCCCCTTTTCATGTCTTGGTGACCTTTCATAGTTGATCTTCTCTGTTCTTTTAAAAAGAAAAGTTTTATGAGTTTTCTTTCCTCCATGAATCTTATTTTTTCCAGTCTGTTGCCCTGTTTTTAGTTCAATCGGATAAACACTTACTGAATGCTTACTTTTCATAAAAAGAGAAAATCAAGCAGCAACTTTTTAGTGCTATAGAGAAAACATTAAGTTAAAGACAATCTGTAAGTAACTCCCATTAGTATGAACAGTAATTAAGCTAAGGATATCTATTTAAATAGATATCCTGTTAAACTAGTATCAGTACCTCCCTTTAATTAGTAAACAGGAAAATAAATTATTTTCAAAAGCTATAGATATGTAGTTGTTTAAATGCTGTTGCTAAAAGAATCCCAGTATAGAGAGGACTTAATCCAGGATTAATAATTCTGCATATCATACATGTATTCTGCATAATGTTAAGAATAGTGGTCTAGGAGGCAAAACAAAAACCAAGTTTTCACTTTGTTTCTGCTACCAACTAGCCTCAGCATTTTTATCTGTAAAATAGGAATAGCGACATTTGTACTAACTACTTCCCTGGGCTATTGTGAGAAAAGGGTTTTGAAAACCTTAAAGTACTATTTTTATTATTAGATTGGGAAAAAAAGCTAAACAAACAAACAAAAAAAAGGCCTGCTATCTGATATGCACTAGGGCCACCCTAACTCTAAAATATAAACTTCTTGAGGGCAGAATTACTTTTTTGGTCCCCTTGTCTAGAAAGTGCTTTGCACACAGTAGGCAGTTGATAAATACTTGTTGAACTGAAAGACTTATTATAGCCATGCTGTGGAAGGTCTCATATGTGAGGCTATAAAGATAATTATTTCAGTTATCACAAGAATAATGTATGTATTCGTGCGTATGTGTGTGTGATCCTCGTTCACGCATTTGAGAGCAGCATTGAGTTCTCACTTTTTAATGCAAAGACACAAAAACAATAAAAAAAAAATTGTACTTCCAAGATTTCTTTCCTGGACTTTGCTTCAATTTCTCTAAGTTACGAGAATTTGCCTTTACTGAAACCTCAATTGCAGACCACATCACTCTGAGAAGGCACTGACCAGAGTATGAACTCCAGTACTATTAAAATAAAAGGGAAGGAAATTATTTCTCCCTGAACACAGCATGCAGAACCTATGGGAGAAAAATGTTCCTTACACAGGTTCTTTCCAATAAGAAAAATCACAAAAGGCATTCTTAATACCTGGACCTTCCAGTAAGCCAGAAGGCGATGTGATAAAATATGTCTAAGGGTTTTTTGCTCAAAGTTGTATATCTGCCAATGAACACATGGCTTCCTTTGGTTTGGAGTACTGGGAAAAAGTCATGTTGCTTAAGTGACTGAGTCATAGATCTACACAGTAGAAAATGTACTACAAGGCAAAAAAAAAAAAAAATCAGGCAAATTCTCCCATCTTTCCTCAGTTACCAGTAAACCCAACTTTATCTGATAAAGTTCAGTTAATATTACTAAATTGTTTGCAAAGTTAACATTATGCCCTTTCCCCTACACCGAAGGGGTCAAACATGGGATGCACATGGTCCACAACACTACAGAGAGAGGCCTAAACCAGATTAAAATATAATCAGGGAAAATTTAACAAAATAAATAAAAGCACAATAAAACTTAGGTAACATTTTAAAGCTGAGTCAATTTGTACCCCAAAAGGTCTTTATGGTAGAATCAGTGGGTCTTGGGTCTTGTTTCTGTTTAAGTTTGACACCACCACCCAACTTGCTTTGTATATATTTGTGTGTGTATATATGTATATGGGTATACATACATGTATACATACATACACATACATACATATACATATATGCGTATATGTGTATGTATGTATTTGTTTGCACGTCAGTTCCCCTGTTAGATTGTAAGTGCCTTGATGACACGGACATCTTTGATCTCCTTTTGTATCCCCAGTACCTGGCACATAATAGGTGCTTACTAAATGTTTATTGATTAACTGATTTTCTAACGAACCTGTATTTTTTAAGCTATTAGAAGAACACTTCACAATTTTCTTTGTAAACCTTAAAGCACAAAAAGGTATGTTATTGTTTTCTTTATTGCCTTCATAGTTATTGTTAAATCAATTGTTTTGATTAGTAAAGCTATTGGACTATAACATAATTGACCAGAAAGGCTCCTCGCTCTAAATGGGAGTCTAAGGATGAATATACTAGTTGAAAAATCTTCACCAACTACAGTCCCATACCCTGAAAATCCATTATGCAAATGTTTTAGTGGTTCCTCAAATTTAAAAGCAGAACATACTTTTTTAATATGTACCCAATCAAGAAGAGTACTTACTATTTCCTCTTCTCATCTTTAACATCTTGTTTCTAATTAATTCTAATTAAATGAAGCCAGTCAAAGTGGAATTTCCTATGGGAAATATAGGAATATGGGAAGCTAATGGCACTCTCCATCTGTCAATATTTCAAAAAGTATGGCCCAGAAGAAAAGAGGAAAAAGATTAAACCCTTTATTTTTTGGACTTACCTGTAGACAGCACTGTAACATCACTGGGAAACATGAGGTGGACAAGACAACTTTGTCTCAGCTGATTTTATGAGCAAAATTAGTCCTTTTGAAGTATCAGTTTACCAACAAAATTCATTCAAATTGGGTAAATAATACTGGCAGGAGCAGCATACCTTTACCATGTAAGTAAATTCTTTTGAGGAAAAAGATTGTTTTTGTATCAATGCCTTGCACACAGTAGGCAGTTAATAAATGTCTAATTGAATTACTGAAATGGGAAAAAAGTTGGATACAGTCTCTAAAGCATCTTAAATGCCAGGCTGTAAAGATATTTGTAGTTTTAATATTATTAAACTCCAAATCTTTATTTATTTCAGGTCATTTAAGTGGGGAATGAGTTGTAGAAGCACTTACTGATGTTGGGGAAATAAAATACATTTATTCTGCTTAACCTCGAGGTGAACTAAGACCAACAAGTTGCCAAGAGACTATTTCAACTCACTCTAAAGAAAAAAAAGTAGAACTGCCCCAAAATTAGCTAGACTTTTGAAAATGATGAGTTTACTATGAGAAGAGCTTTTCCAAATAAAAGCTAGGGATGCTGTAAGGGAGATTCATTTCAGGAAGAGGTTAGACTAGTTTGATTTTGTAGTCTCTTCTAGTTCTAAGATTCTATGAATATACCAAAGGAAAGTGGTAAGAAACGAAGGAACACTTTTAACAGCAGGAAAAGGAGAGAAGATTTAAGAGCCTAGAAACAGACTAGGGAATTTTACATAGCGTTAAGCAATAAAGCACAGATATAATAGAAGCCTAAATACACAGTCAAAAAGAGGTATAAAGTCTTGGAAACTGTCAAGTAGAGATTTTAAAGATAAATTCTAAATATACAAGATTAAATCCTCATTTCTATAGTAGTGAGAAATTATAAAATAAAAAGACTAGAGAAGTTTTAAAGCACAACTATTCAAATTTAAGATCTTGTTACTAATACAGAAGCGGAGTATGGTGTAATGGTTTGAAAGTCAGCCTTAAGGTCAGGAAAACCTGGGTTCCAATTCTCTCTATGACATAATAGGTATATGGCTGTGGGAAAAATCATTTAACTTCTCCCTGCTCCAGGCAGCTCCCTAAGACTGTGAATGCCTTTCCTAGGCATTCTCCATATATGTATACAAAGATGGTTTTATGTAGTTTCTTAGGACATATAAAAATAAAAGTCCTATCCATATTTTGTAGGATCCATAGGTAGTTAGATCTTGGAAATTGTTTACCAGACTTCTATTAATTAAGAGGCTTTGAAATCATTCCAAAAGTTATTTCAAAATTATTCCAAATATTTCTTGGTATGATTTATATGTTCATAATGTTAGTGTAGCTCTAATGAGAAAAACCACAGTGGCTCCCTGTACATAACTCATGTGGATTACTTTTGTAATAAGATGCATATATTACAAAGGTTGCCAGGTAGGGCAAGTCAGGTCAGGTGTGTATGGGAGTAGGAATCTAGCAAGTTGGAAGGCATTGACAGGTGCTGTCTGTTTGCCAGTTACAGACTCAAGTCCAGGAGATCAGGAAGCAGAAAGAAGGTTGAACCAGTATCATACTCAAAGTCCAAAGGGCAAACACAAGTTCTGAGTCTGAAAGTCTAGTGGCAATAAGAATGAAGGAAACCAGGTCAGCATTAGTAGAACTAAATCAAAAATAAGGAAATATATAGGAACAAAAGTGCAAGTAATCAGGTTGAGATCAATGACTAGGGATCCAAAGGAAATGGAAGGGTGTGAGGAAAGAGGAAACATCTGTAGGAAACGGGATCTGGACAGAGAGGCTAGATAGAAGTGTCCTTGGATCCTAAACATGCAGACAAGTCCACAGTGAGATTATAATCATGTTGTGCAATGACTCCAGAAAAAAAAAATTAAGGTCTCTTTATAGCAGCCCCACCCCCAACAATTACACCTTCTCTTATAACAAAGAAAACCAGTTCAACAAAACTGACAAAATGGGTCTGAGTCTGGTAGTGCATATAGAATTCTGCAACCATAGTCCCTCTCATTTCTCTGCTGAGAGAAGCGAATGCATATTTCCTCACCTGTTCTCCACAAATGATTAGTTATTATAATTCATCATGGTATAGCTTCCTTTTAGTATTGTTTTTCTTTGCATTTTTTGGCCATTGTGTTCATTGTTTACCTGGTTCTGCTTACTTTATTCTGTGTACTCTCTTACAAATCTCATGATTTCCCAAAGCCTTCATAATTTCTTGAAGAAGCTACATGGCAGACTGAAATCATGAGTGTTTGAATTTGATACCACCTCAGACACTTATTTAAAGGGAAATAAGGAAGCATATGCAACACATATAAGAAAGGGATTATGAAAAAGAATGAATGTTAAAGAGGTCATCAGAAAAAATATATGATGGAAAAAGAAAATGATCTGGTCATATGGAAAGTTAGGAGATGTGATCATGACACTGTTATCCTGGAGCTGATAGGAAGAAGTGAGGAAGGTCCCCAGTATAACTCATGGTTTCCCTGCAGTGAACTAAATACCAGACTACTGGCACCATTAGTTCTTGGCCCTTGATTAAAGAATGCTGGATCTTAATGGAGTCAGAGGATATGAATTGACTTAGGGAAGTCATAAATTCAATGGGAACCAGTTTTGATTGTTTTGTTTTATTATCAGCTGTAAAATGATTGTTGGATTAAGTGATCTCTAGAGAAACTTCTAGCCTTGGATTCTAGAAATGGAACTATTAAACAAATTTCAAAAATTGTTTGTGATAGCTTAATTTTATGTTTGCAATATTGAGTGGCTATGAAAATGGATTATTAACTAAATAGATTATGTACACATAGAAAATAAGGTGATCACAAAGAGCTAATATGTGTTCTGTAAAATCAAATTATGCCAAACCAAGTTCATTTCCTTTTCTGATAGAATCATTGGACTTCTAGATCAGGGAGATGATAAATAATATTGATGGCAAAAACTTAAATTTATATTGACTTTTAGAGTTATAAAGTACATTCCACACATCTTTTTATCGTTAAAAAGTTCTATGTGGTAGCAAGTTAAGCATTATTAATTCCATTTGGCATATGAAAAATTTTAAAGGTGAAGTGACTTACTAATGAGTAACATGGCACTTACTACTTAGGTGACTGACCTTAGAGACCTTTTCCATCATCTCTCTAGGCCTCAGTTTCCTTAATTTGTAAAATAAGGGCATTGGGGAAATATCCTATAAGATCCTTTCTTGCTTTCTTGCTTTAAATAATCCTATTATCCTATAAATAATAATAAAAAATCCTATCATCCTACAAATAATAATAAATAATTCTATGATCCTGAGAGGTAGAACAAGTACACAAACCCAGTTTTCTTAATGCCGTAACCAATGCTCTTTCCACTCTCCCATACTGCCATTAGAGACTTTCTATGAGACATTTGATAGTCTCATATGATGTGTTTGTGGACAAAATGGAGAAATGTCAGCTAACTGATGCTATGATTAGGGGAGTTTGTAACTCTGTCAATTGCAAGGCCTGTTCAGTTCAAAATTTTGTTCAACAGGATAGATGAAAGAGTAGAATGACAAATGGGATGAATATCTAAAAAGTCTCAGTGATCTAACAGTATGGACCAGAGCAAACAAAAAAATTTAACAAAGATTAATGTAAAGTTTTGCATTTAAAGAGGCGGGGATTATTGAGAGTACCAGATCATCTTACTTGTCTCTTGAGAAACCCATATGCAGGCCAAGAAGCAATAGCTAGAACTGAACATGGAACAACTAATTGGTTTAAGATTAGAAAAGGAGCACGGCAAGGTGGCATATTGTCATCTTATTTATTTAACAAATATGCAGAATATATCATGCAAAATGCCAGGCTGGAAGAACCAAAAGCCAGAATTAAGGTTACCAGGAGAAATATCAGTAATCTCAGATGATACTACTATGATGGCAGAAGGTAAAGAAGAAGCCTCTTGATAAGGGTGAAAGAGAGGAGTGTAAAAGGTGGCTTGAAACAATATTTACACACACACACACACACACACACACACACAAAACTAAGATCTTGACAACTTTCTGGTAAATCAAGGGAGAAGAAATGGAAGCAGTGTCAGATTTTATATTCTTTTACTCAAAGATCACAGCAGACAGCAACTGCAGCCATGAAATTAAGATACTTGCTCCTTGAAAGGAAAGCTGTGGCAAATTTGGATAGTATATTAAAAAGCAGAGACATCACTTTGCCAACAAAGGTCCATATAGTCAAGGCTATGGTTTGTAGCAATGTATTGATGTGAGCATTGGATTATGAGAAAAGCCGAGCACCACAGATTTAATGTTTTTGAATTGAAGTGTTGGAGAAGACTTTTGAGAGTCCCTTGGACATCAGGGAGATTAAATCAGTAAAAACTTAAATAAATTGATTCAGACTATTCACTGGAAGGTCAAATACTGAAGCTGAAGCTTAAATATTTTGGCCACATAATAAGAA
The DNA here is from genome assembly GCF_028372415.1 of Notamacropus eugenii. Lineage (NCBI taxonomy): Eukaryota > Metazoa > Chordata > Mammalia > Diprotodontia > Macropodidae > Notamacropus > Notamacropus eugenii. The sequence goes on along the minus strand of NC_092873.1, from coordinate 449,812,976 downwards.
GATGTGACTCATTGGAAAAGACACTAATATTGAGAAAGATTGAAGGAAAATGGGACAGCAAAGGATGAGATGGATAGATAGTGTCATGGAAAAAATGAACATGAATTTGGACAGACTATGACAGGTAGCAGAGGATAGAAGGGTCTGGTGTGCTATATGGTCTATGGAGTCACAAAGAATCAGACAAGCCTGAACAACAAGCAGGCACAAAGCAACAATAAAAACAATTGCCTAGGAACCACTGAGAAGAGATTACAATTGGTAGTGTTCCATGTGAAAAATACCATGAGTTAACCATGTTAATAATGAGCTCAGTAAATTAATGATAACAATAATAATGAACATTTAGATAGCACTTACCATGTTCCAGGCACTGTACTAAGTGCTTTACAATTATCTCATTTGATCCTTATAATAACTCTGAGAGGTAGGTGTTACCCTCATTTTATAGATGAGGAAACTGAGGCAAAAGGAGGTTTAGTGGCTTGTCTAGAGTCACAGAATAAGTAAGTGTCTGAGGCTGGATTTGAACTCAGGCCTTTCTGACTCCAGGCCTGGTAGTCTATCCACTGTACTCAATATTGAGTCAATGTTGTTATATAACTGTAATGTAGGAATTATGTAATTTCCCCATCATGAAAATATGTTAAAATTCCTTGAAAATGGGCTGGATGGTCCCACTCCATAAGACAGTTTAGATCAGGTCTCAAAGGGTCAGAGGAATAATCACAAGCCAGTCAGATTCCAAAGTCTAAGCTAGTTCTACTCAACTCTTACTCTTTCCAAGGTTGTAGTCTGCCATCATGATCATAATAAAGCTCTGAACCTAAGTTCAAATAGTGTGTCTGATCTCTGTCCAGCATTGATAGGGTGGAGAGAGATCATAGTCTCAAGAATGACGTTGTTTATCCTTCCTTCTTGAAGAGGACCAGTGACATCAGCAGGATGATGCCTTGGTTTGCAAGTGAATTGGATTTAAGTGAGGCAGAGCTGTGAAGTCATCAGCCTCACTCTGTGCTCCAGAGTCATTAGAATCCATTGGCAAGACATAGGTCAAGATAACTGGTGATGACCTCAGATGCAGTGAAAGACATTGGCCTTTTTAAGTTAAAGTCTTTCTCAGGTCTCAGTTTGTCTGAGACAATGCTCATTCAAGGGTGATAGGGCAGAGAAATATCCCAACTACAATGATCCTTCTCATCCATCTAGCATCACTGGAAGTTGCCACTGAAGGAACCCCCTTGGTCAAAGGCTTCTATTCACTTTGTGTTCCTGTAGACAATGAAAGGTGAATAGTACTGAAAGTTCATCAAGAACCAATTTTGTTACTTCTTACAAACATGTAGACTACTCAGTTCTTTCCACTCAATTCAGAATGCTCAGTAATCCTTTCAAGGACAATAACAGTGCTGAAGTATCTGCAAACTATACCATATTAGAACAAAAAATACTTGAGGGCAATAACTAGGTAGACTTAGCTTAGAGAGGAGTCTTAAGAAGCCAGACTCAAAGTACACCAAAAGGGGCACTTGAGAAATAATGAAATGTCAAAAATTCAGCCTAGAGTTTTATATCTGACCTTTAGAGGGTAAGATCAATTCTGAATTAAGTGACAGAAAGCCCATTGGAGCACAACAAGATATGACCATTTTGGTAATAAAATGAATAATAGTATTGTTTATTGATGCTGTTTATGATTGATCATTATTTCTTATTCTTGATAATTTAATACCATAATATACACTAATGGAAAATTGTAGGCTAATTAGTTTCTGTTTTAATGGCTGATCTTTCTAATGAGTTTATTATCTCTTCAAACAATGTCTATTGGCAATATTGCCTTAGATGCACATTGTGACCATGCTGTATATTTATCATTCATAAATAATTACTTCTCCTGAGTTACAAGTACTTTGAGAAGAGGGGAGGAAGTAGAATGTTGTCTTCCTTTTTTTTCCCTCTAGAAGCCTAAAAATATGATTCTTTATGGTCTACTTCTCTATGGTATCTTGTATTATAGCTAGGTGCCACAGTGGCTAGAGTAACAGGCTTGAAGTAAGGAAGACATTCAAATCTGGCCTCAGACACTTACCATCTATGTGACTCTGGGCAAGTCACTTAACCTTGTGTTACTTCATTTGTAAAATGAGCTGGAGAAGGAAACAGCTAACCACTTTATTAACTTTGCCAAGAAAATGGGGTCCCAAAGAGTTGGACATGACTGAACTGTTGTTCTGTCATGAAATTAAATATTATTATTTCACAGAATTTCAAAATAGAAAATCACCTTATAAATTTTGACTTAAAATTCTTGCTATTCTTGTAAACTCTTTTCTAGATCATTCAATTAATCTATTTTTAGACTAATTCCTATTATTTCACAACGATTGATAGGAATGAATTTTTACGGGAGTCATGATTTAAATGGAGCTGTAAAAATGTATATGCTTTATTCAAAAAGAACAGAATGGGTAAAAGTGAGAATGACAGTATTGCATATAGAAAAGTCAGTCAATAAATGTTTTAAGTAACTACTATGTGCCAAGCACTGTCCTAAGGCCTAGAAATATAAATACAACAAAGAAAGATATGATGGAATACTATCATGCTATAAGAAATGACAAGCAGGATGATTTCAGAAAAACCTAGACTTACATGAACTTTTGCAAAGTGAAGTGAGCAGAACCAGGAGAATGTTATACACAGTAATAGCAACATTATATGATGAAGAACTGTAAATGGCTTAGCAATTCTCAACAGTGCAATGATCCAAGACAATCCCAAAGGACTAGTGATGAAACATGCTATCCACCTCCACTGATATTGTCCGACTAAAGAATACTATCTCTCTCTTTCTCTCTCTCTTTCTTTCTCTCTCTTTCTTCTTGCTTTCTTTCTTTCTAGTCTTCTTGAACAAAATGACTAATATGGAAATTTTACATGATTGCACATGTATAATCTACATTGAATTGCTTACCATTGGGGGTGGGGGAGAGGAGGGAGGGATAGAATATGGAATTCAAAACTTTTTTAATGTTATAATTGTTTTAATATTTAATGGAGAAGAAAATAATGTTTTTAAAGAAAGATGTCTGCTGTCTCTAATGGGAAAAGACAACCTAAAAGGAAGGTGAAAAGATGGGGAGGTACGAGAAGAAGGTACTGGACTTAAAGGCATGAGGAGAAGTCCAAAGAAATCCAAAAGAATGCGATCAGATGTCTGATCTAGCCCATCTCCTTAAACAGAGCTTTGGGGAGTTCATTACTCCATCCTCCATAACAGAGGGGGAGAGGACACTGATAAGGTATGACTACCAAGGCTGACCGGATCTTGAAGAATGATGAAATCTTCCAATGATAAGGTTTTGGGGGCATTTGGCATGATGGAGAAGTCCAACGGTGTGGGAAACAAAGGAAGGAGTTGTGTTTCCACAGGTTTAAAACTCCTCCCAGCTCTAAGTGATAGCAGTTAATCCAAGTTGTGACCTAGAATGGTCAGGTAAAAGGTCAGAAACTTGAGCACAGGCTTGATGAGTTGTTTGAGGGGAAGCCTATTAGAGAGGAGAACATGAAGTCATGTGGCCAATAGATGGCTTGGCGGGAAGTTCAAATTTGGAACCATATAAAGGGCCTTGCATTAGTCTGAGAAAATTGTAGCACTCCCCTAAGAGCTATCCATTCATTTACAGGGAATGAGCATAAAAATTAATAAAAGCTTTCCTGATTTCACAACAAATATTGTTCTTTGTTTAAGGTGGGCACATTTCTCACATTTGGGGGCTTGGTGGGGGCTCGTTTCTCACAAAGAGTGCAGTCAGGGGGAAATGAAGAGATAGCTGACTTGGTCCACTCCTTAAATAAATATATTCATGTGAAGAAATTCAGGAACCAAAGAAGAAATCATGGTACAAAGCATTTGGGTGAATTTGAAAAGAGGAAAATACTAATATTTCTGTCTAGACATACTACAGACCACCTGAACAGGTGAGAAAAAAATAAGTCTGAGATCACAATGAGAGATAATTCCAGGAGTGAAAAAAAAATAGTTATTTAAAGGGACTGATATGGATGGGCAAAGACAGACAGCATAGGATGGGGAAAAGAGTACTGGACTTAGAATCAGGAGAACTGGATTAAAGTCTTGCCTTAGATATTTATTAGTGGTGTTATCTTGGGCAAATTTTTTAACATCTCAGAGTCTATTTCCTCAACTATAAAGATAGTAATATTCATACTGCTTACTTTAGAGAATGATTGTAAGAAAAGCATTTTAAAACAGTACAGTAGGAGAATGTGGGGAAATGGCTGAATGCTAGGACTTAGAAGAACCCAGGTCCTCTGAAAACACCTCAGAAAAACTTAAAAATGCCCCATTAACTAGTGAAATGAGAAGAATTGCTTGTAGATTCTTCCACCCGGAACATGGGTAGACAGAATGACTGTCTGACTTTTTCAACAGTACTGAATTAGACAAGATGGGAAGGGTCAAAAAGTAGCCTTAAGGCCACTGGAAAGGTCTAACACAAACCTGGAGCAAGGATAAATAAGATCGACATGGGAGGAGGTGTTCCCAGCTCAGTGGTAGGGTAAGGGCCAGTCCTAGGCAAAGACCAGACCCACATTACTCCAAAGCCAAGAGTAGAGCAAATAAACAGGTGACAAATAAACAGGAGCCAAGCAGGAGAGGGGAAAGGGCCTTGAGTAGAGCCTAAAGCATGGGTAAGGGTGGCCATGTCCTAGTAAGAGGGAAGTATTATGCAGGGTCCAGCAATAGTCTTAGTCACTTGAAAAGGGAGCCTAATCTTGACCACCACTCTCAGAACCAGGCACAGGTTTACCATCCAATTCAGAAGAGCTGGTGCAGAGCCTGATCCAAGCACAGTGGCACCTCTCCCAGCTCTACTGAGGCAGATGAGATGAGTAAACTGAGGAAAATATCAAATACTGTGAGGAAATACTTAGACTGAGACACTCAGGGAACAAACCTGAGAAAGAAACCTCACAAAAAGTCTGGTCACAAGGAATACAAGAGTATTGGAATAAATGAAAGGGGAGATACAAAATGGAATAGTTAGGGAGAAAATAATGGCAAGGAAAGCTGTCACTTTAGAACAGGCAGTGGAAAGTCACACCTAAGCACTGAAAGCCCTCCAAAATTATAATAATCTTAATAATTCTGTCTTTATTTAAGAGGATCATTCTTCAGACCTTTACTGAAAGTGAATTTGTCAGCAGACATGGGAAAAGGAGGCAGGAAGAGGGCTGCGTATTGTGTAGGGAGGGGGCCAGCACATGATCCAAGCACACGTACAGTTCCTAACCAACACAAACACCGACAATAGAAAGGGAGAGTGCACAGGGACAGACACTCAATCAGTAACATGAAGGGACATGTGGTGGCAAGACACTTGGGAAGGTGGGCAGAGCAAGGTGAAGCTCTCTTTCAGACCAGGAGATCTCAAGCCAAGCACTCAAAGCCTCGGTGGTGCTGTCTCTGCCTCCATTCCTCTGCTTTCATTTGGAAGGTTTTTGTTTTTAGCTCTTTTTAGTTGGGGAGAGGGAGAGGTGGCAGAGTGCTGAGCTGTGGGGCAGGTGCAAAGAGAGAAAGCATGGTACTATACAGAAAAGTTAACACAGGTGTGTTTTTGGAATATGGATTTCTTTCAGAATTCTTTATGTAAAGTTGAAGAAACTGAAAAGCATAGAGGGCATACTTATAAAATATACAGATGATACAAAAATGGCATCCATTCATGCAAAATGGCAACCATTCATGTAAAATGACAACATCAGAAGCCAAAAGGATTTCAACAAACTAGAGCAAGGAACCTAATACAGTGATGAAATTTAATAGGGATAACTTTTAAATCTTACACTTTGGATTTTTTTTAAATCAGCCTCACAAGGACAAAATAAAGGAGAAGAGACTGGATAGCAGTTAATGTGAAACACAGGTCTTGATGTGCTTTCAGTTTAACATTAGCCATCTGCACAGCTGCTAAAGTAATACTCTTAAAACACAAGTCTAACCTTGTCCCTGGTCTGCTCACAAAGCTCTAGAGGTCCCCCTTCACTTCTAGGATTAAATATAAACTCTTTTCATTGGTATTTAAAGCCCTTTGCCACCTGGATTTAGTTTGTTTCCAGACTTCTAGTCCTCTCTATATATGCTACAGAACAGCCAAAGTGACCCATTTACTATTCATGAATGAAAGAATGAATTTAAAAAAAACCATTTATTAAGCACTTACTATGTGTCAAGAACTGTTCTAAGCACTGGGATAAAAATACAACAATGGAGACAGCTTCTGACCTCTAGGAGCTTATATTCTAATGGAGGGAGACAATACATGGAAAGGAAAGGTGGCCAAGGAAGAGCAACGATTTTTCAAGTGCCTGGAAAGTGGGGCAAATAAGGAAGTGCAGCAATACAATGGCAATTCTGATTTAATGGTGGTTCCAAAGCTAGACAGTGAAATAGTGGCAAGGCAATTGGTAACAGGTTGGCCAGAGAGTAGTTAGATGTGGCTGGGGACAATCTAACATAGTGGGCCACATAAGATGTTCAGCTCTCCCATTTCGAAGATGATGGAACTGAATATTAAAGACATGAAGCAATTTGCCCAAGATCACACAGTTAATTAGTAACAGCTAGCACATGAATCCAAGTCTTCTGGTCCCAAATGCATTGACCTTTTTCCCCACTTAACACAGTGAAGGAAGTTGTAAAGGATAAAAGCCAACTGAGTGGTACAAGTTAACAAACTTTACTATCCATTGAAGCTAATGACAGTTGTTTCCAAATTGTCTCATGATTTCCCAGGTCTCCTTGTTAACTATTATTATTTTTCATTCACATTTTAGCCAAGTGAATACAACAATGTTACAGTTTATCAGACCTACATGACTAACAGACAGGTCTTGGGTTAAGTCACATCATTTTACCAGAACCGATCGCTTGAAAATTACAATGATGTATTCTTGGCACCAATTCCAAACTGATTAAACTGTTTGTGCTCTTAGAGCGCTTACGTTTCCTACAATAGTTCATGAAGTCCCCTAAGGCACTGGGAATTTCTGCATCTGCTTGCTACAATACTGGTAGGAATTTTAAAATGGGTACGCACTGTTCTATTCTTAATTATTCTAGGATTTTTTTCTTTCCATAGTTCTTCAAAGATTAATTTTACTCATTTTGTTACTTATGCCAACAATATAGAGTTTTGGGAACGTTAGTGGTTAACAACTTGAACTTTTGCGAGACCATCAAATCAGACTGAAGACCATCACATATTCCTTAGAAATGTTAACCTTGGAGATTTGATGTGGGAGCGGGATTTGGGGGAGTTGTTAATACCAGAAATGACTGAAAAGTGAAATCAAAAGGTGCCAAGAAAACATTGTTTTAATTTAATCTTTGAAGACCCAAAAGTGCATCTCTCTAGGCTTCAAGTTCCTCATCTGTTAAAGGAGAAGTTTAGACTAGTTATCCAGATTTCCCTCCCAGTTCTAAATGTATGATCTTATTTTTTAAAAGTGATTTGCCCTCATGTTTTAGTCAATCATCCCCTTTGCTAAGCAGAAAGGGGAGGGGGAGTGGGTATGTGCAATTACGTGTGTGTGTAATTAAACTCAATTAACAAAGAAAAATGTATTATTAAACCTCAATGAAATATTGGGAAGACTTTCCTTGATCTGTGATTTCATCATGTGTAGAAACTCACTCCTTCCACAAATATAGGTCAGCAAACATCTGTGGCACATCCTTAGAGAGTTGTCTGTGGCATTGGGTCTTATCCATGTTGACATAAATAGTAGCATGTGTCAAAGCAAGAACTGAACCCAGTTCTTCCTGACTCCCAAGCCAGCTTTCCACCCACAATTCCATGCTACCTCTCTAGAGTAGCTTGATCAAATGTTTATCTAATCCTTTTTTGTTTTCCTTTGTCACTTTCTGAAATTCCTTAACTCCAAATGTTCATATTTGAAATTGGGCTCTTACAACTAAGAAGGGAAAAGAATAAGCTTTATAGAGACTATCATGTGCCAGGCACTGTGCTAAGAGTTTTATACAAATATTATTTTATTTGATCTTTACAACCCTGTGAAGCAGGTGATATTATTATCCCCATTTTACAGTTGAGGAAACTGAGGCAAATAGTGGTTAGATGACACATAGCTAGAAAGTGTCTGAGGCCAGGTGTGAACTCAAATCTTTCTGACTCCAGGACCAGTAATCTATCTATCATTCTACCAACTGCCTCTTGCAACTAATCTTTTGTAAAATGATATCATGATCAAAATTAAGGTAAACTGAGGCACAAAATTCCAAGCATATTCAATTTATTGGTATGGTTAGCACTCACAGGCATATCTTATTTCATTATACTTTGTCTATACTCATGTGGGGGGGGTTTATATATAAATTGAAGGATTGTGGCAACCCTATGTCTACTAATGCCATTTTTCCAACAGCATGTCCTCATACATGCTGTGTCACATTCTAGTACTTCTCACAATATTTCAAACTTTTTCATTAGTACTACATCTGTTATGGTGATCTGTGATCCGTGATCTTCGATACTGCTATCTTAATTGTTTTGGGGCACCATGAACCTGTACCCACATAAGATAGCAAACTGAATCAATAAATGTTGTGTGTTCCAACTGCCTCACTCACCAGCTGTTCCTCCTTCTCTCTCCTTCTTCTCAGGCTTCCCAATTTCCAGAGACACAACAATACTGAAGAATATTTAGTTGATAAAGCAGCATGGTTTGAGAGAGTTGACTTCAATTTTGAATGACGTTCTACTGTGGGTAAAATGCATCTCACGGTACAGAGAATTTTCGTGAAAGAAAGAGCCAGTCACTGCAGCAAACTCCACTGTCTTATTTTAAGAAATTGCCACAGTCACCCCCCACCTTCAATAACCACCTTGATCAGTCAGTAGCCATCAACATCAAAGCAAGGCCTTCCATCAGCAAAAAGATTACAACTAGCTAAAGGCTTAGATGATGGCCAGCATTTTTTAGCAATAATGTGTTTTTATATATATTGTAATGTATAATATACATACCTATAAGGTGCGTATATTCAGGGGTTTTTAGATATTGTACTTTGCACATTTAATAGACTACTAGTATAGTATAAACATAGCTTTTATATGCATTAAGACACCAAAAAATTCATGTGACTCATTTTATTGTGGTGGTCTGGAACTAAACCCACACAATCTTCAAGGTATGCCTGTACCAATAAAAGGAGTTTTATCTCAGTTCCTCAGTAAGCCAAAGGACCCTAATGAGGGGGACAGTTCTTTTTCATAGACTAAAGAAGGAGCATCCAGAATAGAGGGCAACATCATAGATAGGGAAAATAGTATGATTAGTTACAAATCTTATAGCATCATAGACTTGGGGAACAGTATGAAAAGTTGCAAGTTGAGAATGAGGTAATAGCAACAACTCTTTTTTCCATCTGGTCACTAAAAAATGTTCATCGTTTGAGTCCATCTGCAAGGACAGTTTAATAATAGTGAACAAGACTACCTTGGATAAAAAATCAGATACCCTAGTGTCCACTTGCATCCTTCAAAGGTAACAGATTTCCTTGTGGCAAAAAATAGAACAGTGATTAGCAAGAGAACTCAACTTCTAAAAGTATCTCAGAAACTGGACTATTGATGGGAAAGCTGGATTTCCCAACTTAACCCTGAGATAAATGAAACATGACTTAGGCAGTTATAAAAATGTTGGCAGTGATACAGAGTGAAGTCAATAACAAAATAGAATCAATTTAATTTTCCCATTTTTCAACGAGGAGATAACATTATCTGATTTTAAAGTTTTCTTCCATCTCTAGATGTGTCTCTAAATTCTCAGCCTCATCTTTCACAGAATATTCTAAAATGCAGATGCCTTGACTGCAGCCAAGAACTAAAAGTACATATAAAATAATCTGCCCTGAAAATTTTACATTGACTCCTCATAAAATCTGAGATTTCTAACTAATAAATGTGCTTCAAACCAATTTCAGAAACTGTTTATTATAGCTAGTACACAAAAGGCTATGGATTTGAAGATGAGGTATTCACCAGCAACAAATTAAACAAGCAAAGGTCAAAAAGGGACAGTCTTTTGTTGATTCTAACAAGAATCCCCAATTAAGGATAAAACTTGCTTTCTACTGGTAACTACTCCAGACACCCATCTTATAATATGAATGGGAAACATGGTATGGATGGGAGAATAAAGTGTGTTCTCAGATGCCATCAAGAATCAGCTAGCCTGACATGCAACTAATATAAAATATGAACATGAAAATTGTAACATAGTAAGAATATATGTCAAAATGAGAAAGCAATATTCACAAAAGAATCTTTAAAAAGCTTAGAAAAAATGGAGTTGAAGAAAAAGAATTTGCTGATGAATCTCCAGACTGTCCAGAGGTCAAGGGCTTCAAGAATTGGCTCTCATTCTTTGTAAAGAAAAGTTGATAATGTGGAAAAGGTCAGTTCAAGAGCTAATACTTTCTGGTGACAATATCATTTATACCATTTTGGGTTCCCCTCCTCTAGTAAGTAAGGGCCCTGGAGTAGCTATCCAAGGTTCAAGGTAATCTATGGATCTGTATCCATTCACGACCTCAAATGAAATTTACTTTTTTTCTGGTCAGATGGAGGAGGCATTTAGTTGAAAGCAATGACATAATGAAATTTCATGTTAGGAAAAATGACAATAGAATATCCCTTCCCCCGTTACTTGAAGCACATTCTACTGTAAATACACACTGTTGCAAAAGTCATATCTTCTATACCATAGAATCCAGAGAGAGACAACTAGAAATGTGGAAGATGCAAAGCAAGAGCCAACAGAGGTCTCTGCTCCTGGAGCCCGCAATCTAGCTCTTAAGATAAAACATGTACAGAAATATGTTGATGAAGTCATTTTTCAGAGAAATGTTAAGACTGCCAAAGGTAAGTAGGTGGCATAGAAGGTTGGGCATGGAGTCAGGAAGACCTGAGTTCAAATCTGACCTCAGACACTTACTAACTGTGTGACCCTGGTTAAGACACTTTTAAGAAACTCTATCTCCCTTAATTTCCTCAAATTAAAAAAAAAATTCCTCCTGTGAAATGGGAGGAAACACCACCTACCTCAAAGGGTTGTCGTGAGGAACGAATGAGATAATATTTGTAAGGAACTTTGCACAGCGTTGGGCACATAATAAGGGTTATATAAATGCTTATTCCTTTCTCTTAAGATGATATAACCAAAATATACCCAAAAGCCACTTTTCCTATATAACAATTCCCAGGGGGCAGAACAGCTTGACCCCATTCTTCCTGTGGGTTGTTAGATATTATAGAGATGTTCAGCACTTCGAACAGACAATTCATTTTATAAAGCCCAAGTCCATATCAGCAGCAATCCCACTCACAAGCTAAGGGACATCAAGGTAATTGTTTCACCAGGCTGCTATTTGAAAAGCAAAATTAAAAAAAAAAAAGAAAGAAAAGAAAAAATCTTTTTTCAATAAGCTCAACCTCCACAAATTCAATCATTTTCTCATTAATTTCCCTAAGTCTCTTGTCTCTTAAAGACCTAGAGAAAAGGGGGTTGGACTCCAGAAACCTTAGAACTCCAGAGACAGATTACCCCTAATCGGAACCACATCTCCTAAACCCATTATATGAGGGTTCAGTCTTTTTTGAATGTTCTGTTCCTATGGGCACATAAATCGAATCTTTTTGAGTTGAGGAAAAAGTTTTGGGAATGGGGTTGTTTTGTTTTGTTGAGAAACAATTTCCAGATTCATCTAGAAGTTGTCATTTCTAAATAGATCTTAAATAAGAGGTTGGGGATTCCTGGGAAGCTAAAAGGTAAAACTGCTTTTTTATCTCTATGGATTATTTTTGTCCTCAAGCTAGTCATCCACCCTTTCCCACTACCATTTGCCCGTTAAATGTAATAGTATGATTGATAAGTTGCTTTTTGTACCTTAAATTTCCATGCTTATTATTGTGAACTTAATTAACAAACACATATTTCAGTACTCCATGAAGAACAAGAAAGAGGATTACCTAAGAAAATATACATACATGCATATATGTAGTTCGCTTTTTAAATTGTATATTATATATATAGTGTGTGTGATATAATAAGAGTAGAAAAATTATTCAATTTTTGTTGGTATCTCCTTCTGTACTTCTTTGTACTTTCTTCTGTACATTTAAAAAAATGTTTTCTTAGTGCTCTTTTTTGGCATAACTATCACTACTCACTAATACCACCACCCTAATAGAAGTTGCCATTGTAACAAGTAGGTATTACCAAAAAGGCTCTCATTCCTCAAGCATATTCATTATGCAAGCAAATATACTTAATCTAGCCTCTCAAGTCTCTTTAAAGATGAAGAAATTTGAAGCTTTTATAGTCTGAAATTTGGCCACCCAAGAATGTATCATCTATTTACAACAGTATCACTGGTTAATTAAATGTCCTTTGAAAAACTAGTTCATCTAAAATTATATTTTTATAAACCCATGCATTCATAAATTATCTGTGTGCATATAGACAATTGACTAGTTGAAACAAAAGTAGAAACCAATACCAAACTAGGATAAAGGCAAGAAAACATTGCATACTATGACAAAAGCTCCAATCTGACCTTTAAAAATAAGCAAAAAATGGGAAATGGATGAAGGAAAAGACATTGGCTCCATTTATTAGTTTTGTTTAATCAATGCAAAGTAACTCACAAGGAAGACAAAAGCTCCCAGAAAATGGTTGTAAAACGAACATTTGCTTTCTGTCCCAAGAAAGAAGAAAGACAAGGAGAATCCCTGTTTAGAAAACAAATCTATTTACAAAATGTTATAAAAAAGGATAGAGAAGGGGTAGCTAGGTTGTGCAGTGAATAGAGCACCAACCCTGAAGTTAGGAGGACCCGAGTTCAAATCCAACCTCAGACACTTAATTTGACATTTATTAACTATGTGACACTGGGCAAGTCACTTAACCCCAATTGCCTTGACTCTCCCCTCCAAAAAAAAAAAAAAAGGATAGAGAAAGATAAGTCCTCAGAAAGCATGAGGTTTGCATGACACCCAACTAATTTAGGTTAATCCAAGAGCATTTATAGATAAAACTAGAATGGATGAAATGAAATAGATATGCCCCCAATTTTGCTACAGTGATCTGTTTTCATCATCAAAAACAGTGAAACCATCTCATCTGGATTATAACACTTTAAGTATCAATACACTGTATGAGGAAATGAAATAATAATTAAGCAAGTTAGGAAGAGTAAAGAGATAAGATTAAGTATGTGCTGTAGCTCTGAAGGATCCATTTTCAAGGTATCTAAATGAGGGGAAAATATGAAATAACTAGAAAAAGTTGTAAAGAATTAAAGAATTATAAAGTCATAAAGAAAAAGGCAATTAGGAGGACATAGTACCAACTGAACAATAGCCTTATTTTTTTCATCTCACCATTAAAAGAGTAAGCTACACATGTATCAGGATATCTTTGATGCAAATATGGAATGAAAACAACCAGGTTTTCACAAAAGATTTTCTACAGAAGACCATATTTATACAATCAGACTTCTGTCTGAAGAGTATAGATCTTTTTTTTCCTAAGCATTTGATTGATTAAAATAAAATTCAAGCCTAGAGGTTCTTCTACAATGTGTCTCCCTTACATAATGTAATGTTAATGACATTTATGTAATAATGGGAATTAAAATCTTCCCCATCCATTAATAGGCTTCAGGTAAAGCCTATTAAGGAAATCTTGATTAGGCTTATTTTGTAGGAAGGCTTTTTTTTAAGTGCTGATGAGGTACTGGATCATAAAGCTCTGAAAAGAGTTGATATATAAATAAAGAGATATATATGTAAACCTACATATATATATGTGTGTTTATATATACCTATATATATGTACCTATATATAGATATATATATACACACACATATGTATATGTGTGTGTATATACTGAGGTGAGGTTTTGCTTTGGGGGCTTACTCTTTGGAAGAAGGTTCATTGTGCCAAATGAGACTTTGGGTAGCTGTTAAGGAGCACTCCCCCCAATTTCGAAAACCCAGACGCTTCTCTCTCTAGTAACTATGTATGTATGTAGTGGTCAGACAGTTGAATCCATCTGTTGATCTGTTTTGTATGTGTTGCTTATCTTCAGACAATTAGAAGTCCTGTCTGTTGGTCTTTATTTCTCTTCTTGTATTTTCTCTGTTGGTATGTGTGATTAAAGAAGATTACTGACCCCTCAAAAATTGTTTTCCTTTTATTAAAGCAGATCTAAGAACCTGTGCTAGCAGGCCATCCTGGATGTATCAGGGTGCTTGCTTAAGTATCTAATGATGAAGTAGATAGAGCAACAGGACTGTGGTCAGAAGACCTGAGCTCAAACTTGACCTTAATCACTTTTTTTTTTTTGAGGCAATCAGGGTTAAGTGACTTGCCCAAGGTCACATAGCTAGTAAGTGTCTGAGGCTGGATTTGAGCTCTCCTGACTTTAGAGTTTGTACCCTATCTATTGTGCTACCTACCTGTGCCCACCCCCCCAACTTTTTTTTAAACTAATGAATTTAATTTATTAAATAACTTTGAAAATAAATTCTAACTGAAGATCAACACTATTGGTTTCATAGACAAATACTCTTTTTATGTTCTTCTTGTATACAGAAATGATCTTGTTTGTAGCATTTAAGTTCAGAAAAGCAAACAAAAATAAAAAAACATTAAAGTAATGAAGTCCAGTCCTCTTATTTTACAGAAGAAGGAACTGAGGGCCAGAGATGTCATTTGCCCAGAGTCACACAGTGATTTAGGTAGGGCCTGGAGACTGAAAAAAATCTTTTCTTCAAAGGTAATGAAACAACTTCTCTTCAGATACATGAGAAGGACCTTTAATAGGGGATGGTGCTGTTTTCTGATGATAAAATAAAAGAAAAGCGGTTACAACTGCAGCCCTGTGAGGGTTTAAATTTGAGAGGAAGGATGAACTAAGCATTCCTAAATCAAGTAATATGTCAAGAGACCAACCATCTAAGAAGTTTTGGGTACTCAAGGAACTCTTGAGGATGTGGGATTATTAGAATGTGGTTCTGCCTCCAACACTGGGACTTTGGACCCTTATTGTTCTCTGACACACCTGAATATCTGTGTGTATTCGCTGGTACATCAGGGTCATCTCATGCTGGTCTGAGACACTTGAGTCTTGCTGGAGAGGGCCAAGGTCTCTTCTTCACCTCAATCTAACACTCAGAATCTAGGTCAGGCAGGATGGCTGAGAGGCCCTTGGGTAGCATCTTTAGGTTGAGACCACATGAAACTACAAATCTATTATGTATAACCTACTATTCTTTTTAAATATATAGTAATATGATCATGTAAATTTCTTTTTTCCTTCCATCTTCCCACCTCCCTCCACCCTAGAGACAACTACCAATATATACATTATACACACACATATATGTAAAATCATTCTATACATACTTGTATTTATCAGTTCTTTCTCTGGATGCAGATAGTGTCTTCCTTCATAGATCCTTTGTAGTTAATTTGGGTCTGCTCCATATTTATGCCATTTCCTCTTCTGCTAGTAATTTGTTAGTAATTTTGCACTGGTTATCCTCTGTATCTGGAATGCCCTCCTTCCTCTCCTCTAGCTCCTAGAATTCTTTCCTTCAAAGTTTGACTCAAATGTTATCTTCCACATGAAGTTTTTTAATTCCCCTTCTCCCCAGATATTAGTTACTCCAACTCCTCCCCCCAAAAAAACTTTTATCTATTTTGTATTATCTATTTTGTATCTATGTATGTAAATAACACAGAAGGTGCCAATCAGCACTTGTAGAGATAGTTCTCCCACCAAAGAAATAAAAAATCAAGTCTTCATCCCTATGACTATATAGCTATATAGGTACATGATTAAATGATAAAATATCTTCAGGCCAGGGCCACTTTTATCTCTGTATCTGTAACTAGCACAATGACTAGGTGATTAATAAGTATTTGTTGATTGATTAATGAGTTGTGTCCTGAGAAAAGTCCAAATGGAAGAGGAAATTCCTATCAATGACCAGGTCCTATAGATGTTTCACTTTGTGTGTGACTTCATACTGGTAATGGTCAGACCTCAGAATACCTAACATAAGGCTCTTTAAAGATATCCATGACAAATCAGATGTCTCTAACAACTCCTACACACACACAAACACACACATGATAGAGCATGTTAATTTTCCAGAATTAAAATTTCATATGAAACAAAGGGAAATAAAGAGACAAATAACAAGCATTTTACCAAAAAATATTTTACTTGGAAGAAATAGTATCAAATATAATTCTGGAGAACAGGGGAGTGTTCTCCAGGGACTGGAAAAAAAAACTACCCTAAAAGAAAACCCTGAGTGCATTTATAGGTGTTCTGTATAGTATTAATGGACAGATATTAGTAGGAAACACATAGTGAATATTACCAGTTCAACTCTACACTGTCCTTTTCTCTCAAGTCCTTTGTCCTATCAAAGACCATGCCCTGCCAAGCCTAAGACTTGTATTATTTCCACCATCCTATGCCTTTGCTCCTACACACATGCTATCAGACACAGCTGGAGAAAATTACAAAACCATACTGAGTCCACCACAAATTTCTGCTCCATAACCTTATCTAGGCCCTCACTGAGCGCCTTCCTAATTGACTCACTATTCCACTGTAAGGCTAATGTAAAGTTAATGGTGGTGGTGGGGAAGAGTTAAAGTTCTTCCCCACCCATTAATAGGTCTCAGATACCTTTTGTTAATTTTTAATGAGGCACAGGGTCATGAAGGTCTTGCCCCACAGACCTGAAAAGAGTATATATACTATGAGGTGGAGGTTTGGCTTTGGGGTTTATTTTTTGGAAGAAGATTCTTGTGCCAGATGAGACTCTGGGCAGTCATTTTAAGAAGCCCCCAGCCTTTGAAAACCCAAATGTTGGTGCTTCTCTCTCTGGTAATGAGTACATATTGTCTGTGTTCCAGACAGTTGGAAGCCCTGTTTGTTGGTCTTTCTGTTTGTAATTTCTGCTTGCAAATTCTGTCTGTATTTTCTCTGAAGTTCAGAGTGCTGACTTTTTCCTGTGAACTAAGGGAATGATACATGTGCTTGATTTTAAAAAAATTAACTCTTTAAAATTTGCTTTCCTTTCAGAAAAGCAGATCTAAGAACTTGTACAGCAGGCCCTCCTGTATATGCTGGGGACCTTGCTGTTACACCCACTCACCAAAAAAACTCTCCTAAACCTTCTCATCCCTCCACCCAACCTCTCAGCTGAAAACCTTGCTTCATATGTCACTGAAAGAAAAAACTGGGACCATTCACTGACAATTCCCTCTTTCCCCCTCTTCATTTCACAACAATAAGATGTCTTCCACCACTATCTCTTCTTTCACCTCTGTCACACATGACTAGGTGGCCCTTCTCCTTGCCAAGACTAACCCCTCTACACATACAAGTGATCTCATTTCATCTTATCTTCTCCAGCAGATTGTCCTCTTTCGTCCCCATTATTTCACTATCTTTAACGTCTGCCTCTTTGCTGGCTACTTCCTTACTTCCTTTTTCCTTAAAAAATGCTCATTTGATCCATCCATCACTCCTTACCTATCATGGCTAAAATCCTTGAGGAAGGCAGTCTACAGTTAGTGCCTTTACTTCCTTTCCTCTCGCTCTCTTCTTACCTCTCTACAGTCTGACTTTGGAAATTAATCCACTGAAACTGCACTCTCCAGAGTTACTGTTGATCTTTTAATTGCCCAACTGAATGACCTTTTCTCAGTCTTCATCCTTCTTGACTGCTCTGCAGTCTTTGATACTGTTGATTATTCATTTTTCCTTGGTATTCTACTCTCTTTCTTCTAGGTTTTTGTAATACTTCTCTCCTGGTTTTCCTTTTACTCATCTAACCTCACTTTCTCATTCTCCTATGCACAATTATGTTGGTTATTTCCACTAACTGTGGGTGTCCCCCAAGGATCTGCCCTGGGCTTCCTTGTATCTCTATTTTATTTTGCTTGGTGATCTCATCAGCTCCCATAGATTCAGTGATCATGATTCTCAGATTTATTTATCCAGCTCTAAACTCTTTCTTAGCCTCTATTCTTACAGTTGAACATCTTGAACTGAATGTTTCACAAACATTTTAAGCTCAACATGTCCAAAACTGAACTCATCTTCCCCCACCCCAACCCATTCCCTCTTACTAAATTTTCCATTACTGTGGAGGGCACCATCATCATCTGAGTCATCCAGGCTCGCCACCTAGATGTCATCTTCCAGTCTTCACTCTCTCACTCCCATATCCAATATGTTACTAAGTCCTGTTGATTTTACCATTTCTTAGGCATGCTGTTTTCTCTCTTCTGACACCGCCACTACCCTAGTACAGGTCCTCATCACTTCATGTCAGAATTATTGCAATAGCCTTCTGGTTGCTCTTCCTGCCAGTCTCTTCCCACCCCAGTCTGCTTCACTCAACTATCAAATTTATCTGCCTAAACTGTAGATCTAACCATGTGATCTCGCACCACCACCCATTCAATAAAACTCCAGTAGCTCCCTATTACTTCAAGATCAAATATGAAACCCTCTGTTTGGTATTCAAAGCCCTTCATAACCTGGAACCCCCTATCTTTCCAATCTTCTTGTACCTTACTCCTCTACACATACTACAGTACTGCAGTACTATACAGTACAGTACATATACTACACATACAGTACTATAGTAACACTGGCCTCCTTGCTCTTCCTTTCACAAGACATTATTTCTCTTGACTCCATGCATTTGCACTGTCCTCCATACTGGTTATTTTTCCCCTCCTCATCCCTATCTCCTCCCCTAGCTTCTATGGTCTCTTTTAAGTCCCAGTAAAAATCCCATTTTCTACAAGAAACTTTTACTGATCTTCCTTAATGCTGCTGCCTTCTCTCTGTTGATTATTTCTTATTTATTTTATATATGCCTTGTTTGTACATAGTTGTTTTCACTTTGTTTCCCTCATTAGACAGGAAGAGAAGGGAAGGGAAGGGAAGGGAAGGGAAGGGAAGGGAAGGGAAGGGAAGGGAAGGGAAGGGAAGGGAAGGGAAGGGAAGGGAAGGGAAGGGAAGGGAAAGGGAAAAGAGAAATTTACACCTAGTATATTTTTGTTTTCATAAGTGTTAAATGCCTAATAACTATGAATGCTCTATGTAACTCCTAACATACAGTATAAACTCATATATTAATTAGGCATTCATATAAATATGAAATATTTTTACCAACTTTCAGAAAACTGCAGGGTCTACCTCAATAATGGAGATTTAATTGAAAGCAGGGTCAGTAAAAATTCTTTCACGTTTTCAGTGCAAGGTAAATATTTAGTAAAAGAAACTAAAATCATGTTTACAGTTATAAAATGCAAACCATTTTAGAAGGCATTTAGACTTCTATGCAAGGTGTTTGGATAATTAAAGTTAAATCTTACTCTGATCTCAATTGTCTAGTGTAAGAGAAGGATAGGAGGAGTATAATTGAGACTAAAGTATATTGAGAGCTACAGGGATCTTTAATTATAAAATATATTGCATGTGTAACCTGATCTTGGAAATAAAAGTTCATGGGGAGGTCATGTCTTTTAATAGTTTTGTACTGTTCTAAGGAAGAAGTAGCCCCTCAATAAATGTCCTAATCGCCCCATCACAAGCACAACTAAATATCAAATGAAAAGCAGACTGTAGGTTGGTCGTCAACCAAGAAGGCAATTAAATAACAAGCTGTCTTGTGCCTTTGGAGGACACCCAGACACAATTCACGTTGTTTATCCACTGACTCATAGTCCCAATGAGTCTCTCACAAAGCAGGGTTTTTCTCAGTAGTTCATTTTTAGACAGACAATTTGGTAAATACAAGAAACAGCCCAGAAAAAAAAGATCTAGGATTGATTGTGTTAGGCCACAGAAGCAGCTATTTGATGAGTGATATGTATGATAGAGAAGACCAAAAAAGGAAGGAAAAGACAAAATATGAGCCAATGTCAGGCTACATCAAAAGGGACAGCACTCAAAGTTAAAAAGATGCTGGCACCACTGTATTCTGCCCTGACCAGACCACATCCACACTCAGCTCTGGGCTATTTAGAAAGGACAAGCTAAAATGCATCCAGAGTAGACAGTGGAGGAACTTGAGTTCACATTATGTGGTGATCAGGTGAAGAAAGCTGAGATGTTTGGAGAAAAAAAGATGAAGGAACGAGAGGATTACTACCTTTAAGTATCTGAAGGGCTGTGATGTGGAAGAAGGAGACTTTTGCTTGTCCCCAAGAGGCAGAAGTAGGATCAATGACTGGAAATTGCAAAAAAGGAAGCTTTAGGCTTATTGGAAGGAAAAAGCCCCAAACAATTAATAGCTTCAAAAAGTAGAAGGGGTAATTCCAGGATGTATAAAGTATTTGGCAATACTTCCAAGAAACACCGAAATCATAGAAATGATAAAAGGGATGGATTCCGAGAAACCAGACTTGTACAAACTTTTGCATGCTAAAGTGGACAGGATAAAAGAATGATTTATTATGACTTGCGTATTGTAAAGCAGTTTAGAAAGACTTGAGAATTGACCAACCACAAATCCAGAGGACCAATGATGTTGTGTCCTCATCTCCTGCAGAAACGTGATGTACTAGTGTCAAAGAATAAGATATATATTTTAGGATATGATAAAAGTATGTATGGGTTTATTTGGTCTAATTATGCTTATTTGGTACAAGAGGTTTTGGGGTCTATTTTTAAGTTTTTGCAAGGGACAGATTTGGGTATGTAGCTCATAAAAGTTGTATCAAAAAGAAAGAAAAGAATATCAATGAAGCATTTAATAGAATACGCAAAAGAAAAGGAAGTATAGAAGGAACCACAGACTAGTAGGACAACTTTGAAACTAACATGATGAATTAATTATATATACATATTTTTAAAGGAAATAAGCTTGCCATAGAGACGTGATCTTGTATAAAATCCTTTTCTAAAATGTTCATGTTTGTTGGCAATTGTCCAGTTTAGAATAACATATAAAACATTTTAAATAAATATAAATACAATGGGTTACTCAAAAAGTAATATGTTCCTACTCTCTGGAGCACTTTAAGAAAAGGTCAGATGATCACTTGCCAGGTAGGTTGTAGAAGTGTTTCATGTTCAGATTGGGTTCAAATAAATTATTTCTAAGCTCTCTTATAATACTGAGATGTTATTATCTCTGAAGTATTCTTTATATATTACAGTATATAAAATGGCTTTTTAAAATTAGAAATCCTTTCCCAAATGTAGTTATGACTGCTATGTCCCTTCCTTTGCATAGAATGAGCAGCCTCCAGTGCGGTAGTATTTGAAAGATACCAAAAGATCCAATTCTACCCAAATATTTCTCTACCCATCAAGTCACTTCTTAGCTTTATCAAGGAAGTTTGTTATCATGCCAATATGGTCCCTGAAAGTAGTAGCAGTAGTAGTAGTAATAGTAGTAGTAGTAGTTAGTAGTAGTAGTAGTTAGTAGTAGTAGTAGTAGTAGTAGACTAACTAGTAATGCAATATGGAGAAGATTTCTAATAGAGGACTCTAGGAACTTGTATTTCTACACAATTTTATCAGGTTTAGGTGAGGACATATATGTCATGGTTTTTAAAATTGCAGATAAAACAGTACTGAGAGAGATAGCTAACACACAAGATGAAAATCTGAACCCAAAACTATCTTGGAAGATGAGAACCATTCACCATATCTAACAAGTTGAAATTCAGTAACATTAAGCACAAAACCCTACATATGTAATCCAAAAAAAATCAGCTTCCCAAATACAAGACGGAAAAGGTGTGGCTAGAATACAGCACAAGGGGTGAAAAAAATGAAGGATTCTAGTGGATTGTAAACTCATTATAACTCAGTAGTGTGATAGGACAACCAAAGAAACTAATGTGATCATTAGCCATATTATGACAAACACAACGCTCAGAGCACAAGAGGTGATTAGTCCTGTATGCTGCCCAAGTCAGATCACATTGAGAATATTATATTCAGTTCTTGTCACCACAGTCTAAGACACTGACAAAGTAGGGTACATCCAGAGAAGAACCATTAGAACTCTTCAAATGTGGAATGGACTGCTCAGAACTTGATGAGTTTTTCCTCCCTGGATCTCCAAAAAAATGCTAGATGACCACAGTTTATAGGAGATGTTATAGAGGGTATTCTTGATCAGATGCAGGTTTGGTTAGATGACCTCTGAAGTCCTGTCCAACTCTGAGATTCTGTGAGATTGTGTAGGTTGACCTTTTTTTTAAAAAAAATCTTAGAATGCCATATTATTTTAATATTATGGGTTAGCAATATCGAGAGAATGGTTCATAGAACAGGTGGGTATTGACAGGAAAAAGAAAAATGAAAATGGCCAAGTTATGGAGGACTACTAGAGGAGAATGGGACAGACTGGGAAAGGGAAGACAGTAGTTTGAAATCAGGCCTTCTAGTGAGAAGCTTAAAAACACAAAGCCCTTGGAGAATGAGGGTTGGAGCTGGAAAAAGACTGAAAAGACAGTAAGAATTATCCAAAGTAGAAGTGACTGGATAGAGACTGTTGAAGACAAAATACCTATTTAACAACCTTTCTTGTAGCCGCAAAAGCCCCCCAAATACTCCCCGTGTATAATTCAGAGTAGCCTCAGGCAACAGTAAACAGGCCCCTGTTAAAACTGCTCCTAAGAATTAATATCCTTGGGAATGGGGATAGCTTATTAGCGACTTCATAGAAAACAGGCTGAGAGTTATGGTTTGCAGATCTCTCTTCTAGGCCAGAAAAATGGGGTAGATGGGTATTGTGGGCATTACCTAGATGTTTCTCTTCTCTCCTCTCCCAACAAAAATATAACCACCACTCACTCTATCCACTATTTAAATGAATTTCTAGTGGATAAAATGAGTAGTATTTATATTTTTGTTGGGAGGGGAGGGAATTCATTTAAATTTAAATTCATTATTTTCAGGTTTTAAAATTCTTTCTTCAGAGAACTGACAGTCTTTACATCTTAGTTTCAATTACTTTAATCAGATACCTACCTGGGCAGCAGCAGTAGCAGCAGCCACAGCATCGGTAGTAGCAATAGTAGTAGCAGTGATATGAGATGATGATGGAGATGATGATGATAATGACGAAGATGAAAATAATTTGTAACTGGCATAGTGAATAGAGGGTCAGCCTTAAAATGAGTCAAACCTCAGTTCAAATTTTGCTTCTGATACATACTGGCTTCATAAACCAGGGTAAGTCCCACAAACTGTCAGTGATCCCAGGCAACTCTCAGACTACAAGTTGTAAAACAGTACCAAACAGGCATTGATAGAAGGAGTTTTCTCACTGTGAGACACCTATGCCAAATCACAGGTCCAAATTAATCATAAAAATCTACTCACATAACAATGTATAAGTTACATATATGTTTTACCTGTACCATAGGAAGTAGAAATATTCTTATGACCATTTTACAAGACACAGAAACAGACTTTCTCAGTGTCACACTGCTAATAAGTAGAAAAGCTAGAACTCAAACCCATCTTCAATGAGCTGGAATTCTGTTTTCAGATGTGGGAGGTAAAAGGAAGAGGAACCATGAAGCACGAGGCATCTTAAAGGAGAACAGGAAGACAAGTGACAAGGTAGATAGATGGTTTTAGAGACAGACAGAGAGAGGCAAGGGCATTGAGTTCTTGAAGAATGGTAAAAGAAATATATAAAAAGGGTTACGCTTTTTTTCTTTACGATTTTATTTCCCCTGTCCTTTTTGATAAAGGACTTTTCCTTGGTTTTTTTAGGTCAATTAGGATAAAATGACGGTTCTATATAACAGAACTTGGAGATAGCCTCTGTCTATAAAACTTGTCAATGGTATTGCTTAAAATGAAATTTTGCTGTTTACAATTTTTTGAGTCTTATTCATTAGAAATAGATAATGTAAGAAGCATATTAATTAGCAACTTAACAGGTTTTTTTTTTAAATAGGCTTTTAAAATTTGTAGAATATTTTCCATATTCCATCCCTTCACAAATGCTATGCTATAATCATGTTGCCTGATGTGCTGTTATTACCCCTCGCTATTACTCCACTTCTGTGACTTTGCACAAGCTTCTCTCCTAACCCCCGACCCTTAGACTTCATAGATTCCTTCAAGAATCTAGCACCATTTTCTGTTGAATCCCTTTCCTGATGTTCTCCACTCCATTGTCAGGGCCTTCCCCCTCCCCATATTACTTTTTAAAATTTATGATATATACATTTACATTTACTCAATCTATGTACACATTATTCTATGACCACCTCCTACCAGGGATGGGGAACCTGTGGGCTTAAGGGCACATGTGGCCCTCTAAGCCCTCAAGTGCAGCCCTTTGATTGAATCCAAACTTCACAGAACAAATCCCCTTAATAAAAGCATTTGTTCTGTAAAAGTTGGACTCAGTCAGAAGGCTATACCCAAAGACCTAGAAGGTCATACATGGCCTCCAGACCCCAGGTTCCCCATGCCCTGTCAAGACAAATATAAGGTCCTTAAAGGTAAGGACTGTTTTTTATTTCATCATTAGTATCCCTGTCCTAGAATGATTAATGGAAATGTAATGTTGTTTGTCCTTCATTCTCAAAGAGGATCATGACACCAGAAAGAAGATGCCATGACTTGCAAGTGAATTGGATTTAAATGAGAAAGGGCTGTGCAAAGTCACCAGCTTCACCTTCTTTGAGTCCAGTGGCAAGATATAGATCAAGATGATTAGAGATGGCCCCTGGAAGTATAATAAAGACAAAGAGAAAGAGAATTCTAATATAAGTAATTAATTTTCCAGCACTAGACGTTTTTTTCTTACTAGCAACTATCTTTACTGTTTAATAATGATAACAATGGAGAATAAATTGTTTATCAGCAACTTGAGTCTCAGGTAAACGTTAAGCCTTTATGAGATACTCAAATACATTTTATATTACCTTGTAAATTAACTGATAAAATTGCCAGAGAACCTTTGAACACCAGCATACTATGGAAGAGTTACAGTCTGGTAGAGTGATTTTGTTGTTCATTTGTTTCAATCATGTACATGGTGACCCCATTCAGGGTTTTCTTGGCAAAGATATTGTAACAGTTTGCCATTTCCTTCTCCAGCTCATTTTCTAGATGAGGAAACTGAGGCAAACAGGGTTAAATGATTTGCCCAGGGTCACTCAGATAGTAAGTGTCTGTGGACAAATTTGAATTCAGGAAGTTGAATCTTTCTGACTCCAGGACTGACACTCTATCCACTGAACCACCTAACTGCCACCAAAAGTTGATGCGTCAGTAGAAAGATAGACTCAACTAATTTTAGTATACAATATTACTTGGTTAGTGCTTTAAACTTAATTTTCTCTATTCAAAGCTATAATACCACCTCCAAATACCTCTGTATGTGTGTGTCTCTGTCTCTGTCTTTCTGTTTCTGTCTCTCTCTTTTTTGTCTCTCTGTTTCTCTCTCATCTCTCTGTCTCTGTCTCTCGTCTCTCTGTCTCTCTCTGCTCTCTCTTTCTCTTCCCATTTCTCCCTCTCTCCCCCCACTCTCTGATATCCTCACTTCTTACTTCATTGAGAAAATCAAGGTCATGAGTTCCCTCATTTTTCTTATTCCACACTACATCTTCATCCATCCTCTCTAAGCTTTTTATATTCTATCAGGAACAGGTAGCCCTTCTCCTTGTCCAGGCCAGCCACTCTACTTTTGCCCTGGCTTCTTCTATACCCAAAAGAAATTATCCTATCAATCATTCCCCTTCTTTCTGTCATCTTCCATGTGTGTCCCGATATACCAGCTCCTAGTTGCCTTACAAACGTGCTCCAATCTCCTCTATTCTTAATTAACTTGCACTTGAACCCACTAGCTCTTTAAGCTAGATCTCTCCTCTCATTCACTGTCAAACTTCTACAAAGAATTAGCTACAATTGATACCTACCCTACCTTACCAGTAACTCACTTTTCAACTTAGATTTAGTGTCTATATATGTTGTGCACATACATATTATATATACATGTTATCTCACCTATTGAAATGCATTCACTGCAAGTAGGATTTTTTTTTTCATTCTTTCTGGCACATAGTAGGTACTTAATAAATGCTATTTATGGTTGATGGATTCAGTCCCTTACAACCTGACTTCTGATCCCATAATACTATTGAGAGTACTGTCTCCAAGGTTGCCAATGGTCTATTTTTAAATATTTATTGATATCTTTGGTTTTTATATCATCTTCATTTCCAAATATATTCCAAATATATTTCTTTAATTCTCTCTCTCCCTCCCTCCTTCTCTCTCTTTCTGTCTCTCTCTCTCCTCAAATAATCCTGTATTGTGTTTATGTGTGTGAATATCGTACCTGCCCCTGTAGAAGGTAAACTCCTTGAAGAGATTGTTTTATAAGGTTTTGTGTTCTCAGTACCTAGTACAATGCCTTGTACACATTAAGTACTTCATAAAGGTAATTATCTGTTTTTATTTTATAAAAGGTACATGGGGACACTATTTCTATCTTGAAGAATCAGGGTGGGCTTCCTTTGTGACAAGCCCTATGCAAAGTCAGGGAAGGGGTGTGACAAAAAACATACGGGGTGGGGGGGACCACAGGAAAAGAATGGTGGAAAGTCTGCAGTCAGAAACACAACTGGGGGAGGAATGGCCATATTCAGACTCTCCCCAAAATAGAGGTCCTGGAAAGAATTCATCAATGGGAGAAAGGGACATTTGAAGAGATGAAGAAAGATGGGGACGTTCTGGGTACAAGCAATGAGCGAAGGTGGGAGCGCAATATTTATTCATGGGGTTGTATTTTCCAGTTTGTTATCAGAGAAGAGGAGGGAGAAAAGACTGGTACAATGTTTACGGAGAATGAGGACAGAAGCTGAGAAAGGTAGTGTAGAATTGCTGAGCAGCAGCAGAGCCCAATCAAAATGATGTACTACATATCCCCGTTTTGCATCAAGTGACTGTATCAGGTGTCTGGTGATTTGTAGGGTCAACTGTGAGAAACTGTAGAAGGGAAGTTTTAAATTCAAGATAAGGTGAAGCACTGACATCAAATTAGAGCTATACAAAAGAGAAATGAGCTGCTTAGGGAAAAGGAGAGGACTGCTACTACAAAGGACAATTCCATAGGGGAGAAATGAGACTGTTATTCAAAACACTGTTGTTCAGTGATTTTTTCAGTTGTGTCTACTCTTTGTGACCTCTTTTGTAGTTTTCTTGACAAAGATACTGCACAGTTTGCCAGTTTCCTTCTCCAGCTCATTTTGCAGATGAGGCAACTGAGGCAAACAGAGTTGAGTAATTTGCCCAGGATCACACAGCTAGTAAGAGTCTGAGGACAGATTTAAGTTCAAGAAGATGAGTTTTCCTGGCTTCAGGCCCAGCACTCCCTTCAGTGTACTACCCAGTTGCCTATTACAAAGAATAGCAATCATGGATTTTATAGAAGGTTTAAGGTTTAAAAAATGCTTGACAAACTGTATTCTATCTGAACCATACAATGGTTCTATGACATAGAAACTGAAGATATTATTAAACCCATTTTACAACTGAGGAAAGTGAGACTCAAAAATATTATGTAATTTACCCATGAACATATAACTGATTAGTGTCAAGAGAAGAGATTCAAACCCAGGCTTCCTCATTCCAAGTACAGAACTCTAACTTCTATATCTTATTACTAAATTCAAAATAATGGCACACTGCTGAAGTTCTTCTTATTAATTAGGAGACCATGGGGCAATGATTAGAGTAGAGTGAACTTTGGTTAATCCCTTTCATTAGTTTGTACCTACAGCTGGTTATAATTAAAATTCTGTTTTCACATTATCAATCGGATTAAAAATGTAATAAACAGACTCCTGGCATCCTGGCAAACCCTGAAAAATTAAATTATCAGCATCGTGGAAGTTCAGCATTGCATTGGAAGGAATCTCAGAGGTCATTTATTCCAATGTGTAAACATATAAACATGAATCCTTCCAACTTCTCTGATGAGAACTTTACATGACTCTTATTTGGGGTTTCACTTTCTAGTATAGTCATTTATGTACTCTATGTTATCTGCCCAACGTAATCATAAGGTCCATGAGTGAGAACCAAGTCTTATCTATTCCTCTCTGCATCCCCACACATACATATTGTGCCTAACGAAGGAGGTGCCCAATTAAACGTGGGAGTGAAGGGAAGGGAAATGAACAAATGATTTAAAGCAAGCGTGGTAGAAGAGGAAAGGCAAAGAACTATTGTGAAATTTTTGCAATTCTGAAAAAAATAACCACATTTGTTAATGTCCTTATGCTTCCTTCGAATAAACTCTGTGTCATAGTTCTCAAAAACAACCAGAAACAACAAATCCAACTTTATTGGAAAACTATAGAGAGGATTAAGGAAGGATAGGAATGTGACAAACACACTTTTCCCTCTCAGGGTTCAGATGGGAGCATAGCTGGTGCTCTCCTGTTTTCAAAGAATTAAATCATTTCTTAGGTTTACAAATTTAGAGTTGGAAAGGACTTCAGAGCCTTACACTCTAACCCTTTGATTTCTACAGATGAGGAAAGAGACGCCAAAAAGTTAAATTATTTGCTCAAGGTCAAATGACCTTGATAATTTGAATACATATCTTTTTATTCCAAATTCTGGACAGCTGCTACTGTACCATGCTTCCTCTCCTACAAAAATCAGCATTGCCTCTGTGGAGCACACTGTTATTGACAAGTGAGAGTGAAGTTTTTAGCTGGCATGTTGAGCAGATTAACAGATGACATGATGCTGAGAAGGATAACAAATATATTGGAATCAGAATCTCAAAAGATGGCAACAGGTCATGCTGAGATCATGCTATTAATAAGACCAAAAAATATCCTTGAAACAAAAATAGATTTTAAAAAATTATGTTAGTTATTCATTAGGCTACTTCTGAATTCAGGCCCCAGGCAAATAAGGGAGCAAAATGTTGCTGGGAATGTGGGATCACTAACTTAAAAATTCCTTAGAAATAGTAGAAAACAGGCACAGGGATCTCCACTTTTAGCAACTCTTTGCATCCTGTTTGCCAGGTAGGTTAGCAGAACACAATGAAAATGAGTCAACTCTGCCCAGCCTGCTTTCGGAAGTTATAAAAGTTGGCACAGTGGTATTAAAGGATAGTCATTGGTGTTTGGGGATTACACTAACATATTGCACAAGAGTTGGTGTCTTGAATTAAGTAGGATGTTTCTTTTAACAACCGCACCCTTAGAGTCATCAAAAGCCTCTGTGTGGAAGTTTAAAAAAATTTAAAGGATGATGTTTTTTATCTAATAAATCTTTTGAGTTTTAATATTTGCCCAATCTAAAAAGTTTATGGGAACTAAAATGGCATATATTTCAAAGTCTTCAAGGTTTTTCCTTAATAACATATTGCATTTATTTAATGCCTTATATCTTCTTTTTCAGCGATGCCACTGTAAGTGAGATTCACCCATATCCTTGCATGATATGTAGGGTAGGTATTATCATCATTATTGTATTTTTTTTTTATTTTTGCAGATAGTTGTTTAAAATTTTAACGATGCTATTTGTTTTCAACATCACCAACGTATAATATACCCCAACATTCACTCCATCAATTCTTAAATCCTCTCTTAGAACTGTCACAAACATGGTGTAATTGTAGAGCAAAAGTTTATAACCTGGGGTCCACAGGCCCCTTTGAGGAATAGATCTCAAGGGGCCATGAACTTAGAGAGGAAAACATTTCATCTTTATTTTCACTAACTTCTAACAAATTTATCACTTCCTTCAATTATGAATATAAGCAAAAGGCATGGTACACAATATTTGTGTTTCGTACGCACACACACACACACACACACCCCTACACACTGTTCTTCAATTATGTCTGACTCTTTGTGAAACCATTTGGGGCTTTCTTGGCAGAGACATTGGAGTGGTTTGCCATTTCCTTCTACAGATCATTTTACAGAAACTGAGGCAAACAGGGTTTAAGATTTGTCCAATCACATAGCTAGTAAGTGACAGAGGCCAGATTTGAAAGCTGAGTCTTCTTGACTTCAGGCCTGGCACTCTACCATTGGTCCACCTAACAGCTCCACTACAGAGCAATACCTGAATATATTCATTCCTCTCTCTGTTAGTCATATCCAGATGTTATATGCATTGTCAATCCAAGAGGATGCTCAGGGGAATGGCCAAGTTCTTTTTGGAAAAGAGCTTTCTACTTGTCTCTTCTCCTTTCTTTATCCCTTTTATGGGTGGAAACATTTATCTTGTGATTTTAAGGGGTCTGTTGACCTGTCCAAGATGAGTTTTGTCTATTATTCCCACAAACTCAAGAAAAACTCTAGTACTTTCATTCTTTCTCTGCTATACTTCATTTGAGGTCATTTACTAAGGCATGATTGCATACAATTCTTTAATAATATTTTCAGCAATGTAATTAAATACATGAACTGATACAAAGTGAAATAAGCAGAGGCAAGAAAAAAATCCATAAATTTCTCCAATTCTGTAGGCCTTTGACCAAACCTGAACCACTTAAACTGCCAGCTCCTTCCTACTGTAAGTCAGGCCTTTTAGCCCTCCCTGGACACATCTGTACCTGCTACTAGGTTGAACCTCAAGAAAGGTCAACCTCAATGAGCTTACTTAAGAAAGAGCTTAACGAGTTAAGTGCTCTCTCTCTCTTTTTCTCTTTCTCTCTCTCCCTCTCTCATCTCTCTCCCTCTTCCCTCTCCTCTCCACCATCCTCCTGCACACACACACACACACACACACACACACACACACACACACACACACTTTTGTTTTTCAATGGGAAAAATAGGTTGTATGGGATGAGCAAGTATAGGTTATGATTTCAGAATATTTTCCCCTAAATACATCCTTCTTCCTAATTTCCTTAACTTTGTTGAAGTTTTCTATCCATCATCCATCTAGTCATCCAGGTTCACAACCTTGGCATTTTATCTGATCCCTTGCTTCATCCCCCTACATAGACAGTCAGTTGCCAAATCTTGTTGCTTCTACATACGCATCACCAAAATCCACATCCTTTTCTCTACTCACATAACCACCATTCCTTTTAAGTTCCTCCCCATCTCTCCCTTGGACTATTGCTACAGTCTCCCTGCCTCAAGTCTCTTCCCCCTCCAACATGCCCAATGTGCAGCTGCCAAAGTGATTTCTTAGAGTTTAGGTTTGACTGTGACAGTCTCTTATTCAACAAACTCCAGTGGCTCCCTCTTGAGTCTGGTAGCAAATATTATTTGATTTTTTCTCATCCTTTTCTAATATCTATCTTTGTGTCTTATAGTATCCATAATTATTAGTGTAGGAATTTATAATAACTTAAAATAAGAAAATATGCACACTTTAGGGGTAAATGCTCAAAAAAATTACCGAAGGGGTGAATGATCAAAAAAGTTTGGAAACCACTGCTTGATATCAGTATATATAGCTCTACAGGTTTTTAAAAGAAATAGAGACAAAGACAAAGAGACAGAGAAACAGAGACAGAGAGATAGAGTGTACTTAAACAGATACTAGAAATGGAAACTGAGTTGTACTCGGAATTAAACAGGAGAAAATTATGTAGTAATGCTCTTTAGAAATTGCCAAAAATCTTTTAATAATTCTGAATTCCTCCTTGAAATAAAAGCCTGTGTTTTCTGCCAATATTCTACCAATGATATTCCATGGTTGCAAGTTATAAAATGCTATAGTCCCCAGAAA
This sequence comes from Notamacropus eugenii, assembly GCF_028372415.1. NCBI lineage: Eukaryota > Metazoa > Chordata > Mammalia > Diprotodontia > Macropodidae > Notamacropus > Notamacropus eugenii. The sequence continues at coordinate 449,781,103 of NC_092873.1, read as the reverse complement.
ATGGAAAATTAGTATTGATCAGGTAACAATGGAGAGGCATATGGTAGGTGCAAGTTAACTACAACATACAATAAATAAGAAATCAGACTGTGGAGAGGCGGAGCCAAGATGGAGGAGTAGAAAGATGCACATATGCTAGCTCTTCCCCCACAGCCCATAAAATACCTGTGAAGAAAGACTCTCAACAAATTCTAGAGCAGCAGAAGCCACAGAACTACAGAGTGGGGGAGATTTCCAGCCCAAGATGACCTAAAAGGCTGACGGGAAACATCTGTCACACCAGACATGGAGCCAAGCTCAGATCAGCCTTGGCCACAATCAAGGCTCTGAGAGGAGAACAAGAGCAGACCTCAGGGGTGGAATCCCCAGTTGCAGTAGCAGCAGTTCACAGATCCCTCAACCCACAGGTGCCAAAGGTCAGTGACAAGGTTTTTTCAGTTGGCTGAGAAGGGAGAAAGGCCTTCCCATAGCTCTGGCCTCAGGTTGCTGCCCTCAGAGGTCCCATCAGGAGGGCTGCAGCAGCTTCCACAGCAGCCCCTAGAGCAGCCCACAGCCATTGTTGGATCGTAAAACCCCTGGGGGCATTGAGCAGCTGACTCTTACCTCAGCCCTGTGTAGAGGCCCTGCCCCCACCTAATACTCCTGAGGGATTTGAGCAGCTGATCTTTATCTCACACTGAATGGAGGCCCTGCCCCTGCAGCTTACCTGAATCTCAGCCCCCAGTGCTGGCTTGGTGGAACTGGAGGCATGGTAGAGGAAACTCTATTACTCAGATTCTGGGCACAAAAATTTCTGTGTTGCTCCCAGGCCAGTGTACATGCTTGATTGTACCACCTTGGAGGAACTGAGATCTTACAGGTCCCCAGAGTATACCCTACTCTTGACAAAGGACCCAAAAGTCAAGTAACTGGTTGGGAAAATGCCCAAAAAAGGGGGAAAAAAATAAGACTATAGAAGGTTACTTTCTTGGTGAACAGATATCTTCTCCCATCCTTTCTGATGGGGAAGAACAATGCTTACCATCAGGGAAAGAAATAAAAGTCAAGGCTTCTGTATACCAAACATCCAAAATAAATATTCAATAGTCTCAGGCCATGGAAGAGCTTAAAAAGGATTTTGAAAATCAAATAAGAGAGGTGGAGGAAAAACTGGGAAGAGAAATGAGAGAGATGCAAGAAAATCATGAAAAACAGGTCAACACCTTGCTAAAGAAGACCCAAAAAAAATGCTGAAGAAAATAACACCTTGAAAAATAGGCTAACTCAATTGGCAAAAGAGATTCAAAAAGCCAGTGAGGAGCAGAATGCTTTCAAAAGCAGAATTAGCCAAATGGAAAAGGAGGTTCAAAAGCTCATTGAAGAACATAGTTCTTTCAAAATTAGAATGGAACACATGGAGGCTAATGACTTTATGAGACACCAAGAAATCACAAAACAAAACCAAAAGAATGAAAAAATGGAAGATAATGTGAAATAGCTCATTGGAAAAACAACTGACCTGGAAAATAGATCCAGGAGAGACAATGTAAAAATTATGGGACCACCTCAAAGCCATGATCAAAAAAAGAGTCTAGACATCAACTTTCATGAAATTATCAAGGAAAACTGCCCTGATATTCTAGAACCAGGAGGCAAGATAAATATTGAAAGAATACACCCATTACCTCATGAAAGAGATCCAAAAAGAGAAACCTCTAGGAACATTATAGCCAAATTCCAGAGTTTCCAGGTCAAGGAGGAAATATTGCAAGCAACTAGAAAGAAGTAATTTGAGTATTGTAGAAATACAATCAGGATAACACAGGATCTGGCAGCTTCTGCATTAAGGGATTAAAGGGTATGGAATATGATATTCCAGAAGTCAAAGGAACTAGGACTAAAGCCAAGAATTACCTACCCAGCAAAACTGAGTATAATACATCAGGGGGAAAAGTGGTCTTTCAATGAAATCGAGGCCTTTCAAGCATTCTTGATGAAAAGACCAGAGCTGAAAAGAAAATTTGACTTTCAAACATAAGAAACAAGAGAAGCATGGAAAGGTAAACAGCAAAGAGAAATCATAAGGGACTTACTAAAATTGAACTGTTTGCATTCCTACATGGAAAGACAATATTTGTAACTCTTGAAACTTTTTTCAGTATCTGAGTAGTTGGTGGGGTTACACACACACACACACACACACACACACACACACACACACACAGAGACAGATAGACAGAGAGAGAGAGAGAGCACAGGGTGAGTTGAATAGGATGGGATCATATCTTAAAAAATGAAATTAAGGGGTGAGAGAGGAATATAATGGGAGGAGAAAGGGAGAAATGGAACGGGGCAAATTATCTCTCATAAAAGAGGCAAGAAAAAGATTTTTCATTGAAGGGAAAAAGGGGGGAGGTGAGAGAGAAAACATGAAGCTTACTCTCATCACATTCAACTCAAGGAAGGAGTAAAATGCACGCTCATTTTGGTATGAAAACCTACCTTACAATACAGGAAAATGAGGGAGAAGGGGATAAACAGGGTGGGAAGGATGGAGGGCAATAGGAGGAGAGAGCAATTAGAAGTCAACACTCTTGGGGAGGGACAAGGTCAAAAGAGAGAATAGAAGAAATGGGGGGCAGGATAGGATAGAGGGAAACGTAGTTAGTCTTACACAACATGACTATTATGGAAGTCATTTGCAAAACTATACAGACATGGCCTAGATTGAATTACTTGCCTTCTCAATGGGGATGGGTGGGGAGGGAGGGAGGAAGAGAAATTGGAACTCAAAGTTTTAGGAACAACTGTTGAGTATTGTTCTTGCATACAACTAGGAAATAAGAAATACAGGTGATGGGGTATAGAAATTTATCTTGCCCTACAGGACAAAAGAGAAGATGGGCATAAGGAAATGGAGGGATGTTAGAAGAGAGGCAGATTGGTGATAGGGGTAATTAGAAAGCTTGGCATTTTGGGATGGGGAGAGGGGAGAAATAGGGAGAAATTTGGAACTCAAAATTTTGTGGAAATAAATGTTGACAGCATCTGGAATGGAATCCATTGTTTATGTCAATGAATTTCCATTAGTTTACCTTTCCTTTTTTATTCTTTTCTCTGGAGTGAAGCTGATCTCTGATAAGATAAAATGTGGAGGTAGGGTACTGTAGACTTAAGAAAGAAGTTTCTATGTTCAATTAGCTTGTAGTCTAGGACAACTGTTACACAGAGAACTCCAGTGATACAATGGGAAAAACACTGGTCTGGAGTGAAGAGAACTGGGTTCTTGTTTTGATTCTGCCGCTAGTGAGTTATCTGTTTGACTTCTTGAACTCTTCAACAAATCTCAGAAGCCTCAGTTTCCACATCTCTAGAATGAGGGTGTTGTGAACTACATGATTTAGTTGCGAAAATGCTGACCTTATTAAAATCTGCAAATCATTAATCTGCCTACTATATTAAGAACAGTACTCACCTGTTGTAGTAATCATTGACAAGTTTAAAGATTACGGAGCTAAAAATAACAAGGTTTATTGTCCTTTTCTATACTGTACTAGAAAATGTTTAAATAATTCTTCAGTGGATTCCATCAGTGAATGGCAATAAAAAGTGAGATTATACTGATAGCTACAGATAGAAATCTCACACTTGTCAAGGTTGAGCCTAAATTCTTTAAAAGCTATTTATATCAAGGTTATTAAAAGTATCCTATGGGCCCACCATTTTTTTTATGAGGAAACTGGGGACAAACTCATTTTATCTTCTTGCCCAGAGTCAATTCAGGGAATGAGCCCTAGAAGCCAGCTGTTAATTTTTTTTAAAAAAGGTTGTGGCATACATACACACACACATATGTACACACACACATACACAAATGTTGTTGTTCATTCTTCGTTTTTGAAGAGGCCCAACGACATCGCAGGGTGATGTCTTGACTTGCTTGTGAACTGGATTTAATCTGAGGCAGAGTTGCAGAAATTCATCAGTCTCACCATCTCTTCCAGAGTCATTGAAGTCCAATGGCAGGACAGAAGTAAAGATGACTAACAGTGGCCTAGGATGCAATGGATGACCTTGGCATCTTCAATGCCTGACCAAACTCTGAGCGCTACACAACACCTGCTTCAGTCTAGTCATAGGAAAAAATTGTTCTCACCCACCCATTCTACTAGGGAAAGTCTTCACATGCTTGGAGTAAACATCTCCTCAACTCTCTGACAGGTTTGAGGCCTGTTGGTTACCCTTAACCTGATTTAGCCCATCTGCCAAGACGGTTTACTGGGGTATGGCCAATGGACATGCTACAGCTTCTTGGAGCTACATGTGAGAGTCGAGTGAAGGTAGAAAGCAGCCCTGAAAAGGACTCAGTAATCCCTCACACCAGAAGTGCTAGTCCTCCCCAAAGACCTCATAGGCACATATAAGTATATGTATACATATATAATATGCACATATATATATGTATATGTTCAGGGAGGACTCTGGAAGAGAGAGTGAAGCTGACAATCTTGTACAGCTCTGCCTCATTTAAATCCAATTCGCAAGCAAGTCAAGACATCACCCTGTGATGTCATTGGTCCTCTTGGAAAAAGAAGGATAAACAACTTTAACAATCTTCATAATACAGTGATAAATATTGGCTATAATGATGACGGCCAATGGCAAATATGGAAGCTATAAATTTGTGAAAGAATGTCATGTGATTTTTATGCAGGGACCATTTAAAAATAGTCTACTCAAAGTGAACAAATGTAATAAATAATTCAATTTTTAAAAAAATATTAAATGCTTTCCTACTATATGCAAGGCCCAAAAAGTACTTATGGAGTAAGGGGAGGGAGGCATAGAGATAAAAAAATGAGCTTACGTTCCACCTGGCATTGAAAAATAGAGGTTATGGAAAGATCTGTACACAGATAATTATAGTTATGCCATTTCAAGATAGAGTGGGATGGAGACAAAGGAAAGATCCAAGCAAAGCACTATAGGAAAAATTGAAAAGATATTGAATATTTTCAGCATGGAAGATTGAAGAGACTTTCTGGAAGAGCTGAATTTCCATGGCACATGAAGTGAACCTTGACAAAAAAAAAAGAGGAAGATTTGGAATGTGACATAAGAAAGAAATGCATTATAGGCATGAGGAATGCCCTGCACAAGGGAAGAGGGAACCAGTTGAGCTTCAAAATGTGCAAATTGGTTGCAAAATAGAGTGTACAAAGGAAAGTGACCTGAAGTAAGAATGGGACTATAGTTTGGAGCTAGGTTATGGAAAGTTTCAAAGGTCAGACCGCATTTACTTCACATTTTAGCTCAGGGGCTACTAAAGGTTTTTGAGTAGGGAAACATGTTCCAGTGCGAACCTTAGGAAAATATTTGGGGCAGCTAAATGGAAAATGAGATGGAGAGCAGAGCTCTTCAGCAAGGAGACTGATTAGGAGATATTAGAAACACTCCAGGCAAGAACCTGAACTACAGCAGTGGCAGTTATATTATGGAGAAGTGGACAGAATTAAGAAATGTGGAACAATCTAGTGATCTGACATTTCTTTTCAAAAGAAGGGGAAGAGTTAAGGAGACCTCAGAAGTTATAAATCTCATTGACTATTAGGATTGTGGTGAAGTCATTTAGTCAGTAAACAATAAGTGCCTGGTGTATACCTGGCACTGTGTTAAGAGCAAGAGATTAAAAAAAAAAGTTAAAGAAAGTACCTTATCTCAAAGAGCTGAATCTCAAAGAGCTAAAAGCCTAATGAGGGAAACAGCATGCAAACAACTACATACAAATGGACTATACACAGGCTAAATTGAAAATAGTCAACAGGATGAAGGTACTAAGATTTTTTAATATTCAATCTATTTATTTTTTAGTTTTCAACATTCACTTCCATAAGATTTTGAGTTCCAAATTTTCTCTCCGTCTCTCCCCCTCCCCATCCCGAGAAGGTATGTAATTTGATCTAGGCTTTATACATATATTCATATTAAACCTGTTTTCACATTTGTCACGTTGAATTAGAATCAATGGGAGAAAGCATGAGAAAGAAGACGAGAGAGAGAGAGAGAGAGAGCAAATAATATGTTTTGATCAGCATTCAGACTCCACAGTTCTTTTTTTTTGGATGTGAACAGTATTTTCCATCATGAGTCTAGCAGTTATCTTAGATCATTGAATCACTAAGAAGAAATAAGTCTATCAAAGTTAGTCATTGCACAATGTGGCTGTTACTGTGTACAATGGTCTCCTAGTTCTGCTCACTTCACCCAGCATCAGTTCATACAAGTCTTTCCAGGTTTTTCTGAAGTCTGCCTGCTCATCATTTCCTGTAGCACAATAAGATTCAATTATATTCGTATACCACAGCTTGTTCACAACCATTTCCCAGTTGATAGGCATCCCCTCAATTTCCAATTCTTTGCCACCACAAAAAGAACTGCTATGTATATGTGGCTCCTTTTCTCATTTGTATGATCTCTTTGGGATATTGACCTAGAAGTGATATTTCTGGGTCAAAGGGTATGGCCGTTTTTGTAGCCCATTGGGCATAGTTCCAAATTACTCTCCAGAATGGTTGGATCAGTTCACAATTTCACCAACAACACATTAATGTTCCATTTTTTCCACATCTTCTCTAGAATTTATCATTTTCCTGTTTTGTCATGTTAGCCAATCTGATGGATGTGATGTGGTACCTCAGAGCTGTTTTGATTTGCATTTCTCTAATCAATAGTTATTTGGAGTCCTTTTTTCATATGACTATAGATAGCTTTGATTTGTGAAGGCACTAGGATTAAGGGGGATTGATAGGGGCTTCCTGTAGAAATAAAGAAGTTTGGAGGAGGTAGACAAGTTGAGGGAAAGCTGATGAATTCTGATCACAAATACTACATCTTGAGAACAATAAACACAAATAAAAAAAAAGAAATTGTCATATCACAATCATATGATGAGAGACCTAGAACTGGAAGGGATCTTAGACATCATCTAATCCAAACCTTCATTTTAAAGATGATGAAACTGAGGACTCAGGGAGGTTAAATGATTGGCCAACAATACTGGTAAGGTAGGATCAGATGCTGGTTGAATCAAAGTGTTTTGTTTACAGAAGTGTTCCTTCTACTGTGTCCTGCTGTTTCCAAAATATCCAGGTATTTAAATATGCAAACATTCTGCATTCTATAGATAAATACAGAGAGTTAAAGTGATTCTACTGAAAATCTATATTATAACAGAACTGTACTACTGTAGGCTCTGAATCATGCAATGACTATCTTGTTTCATTCTTTAAATGGATTTCTAAGGTACTTTTTTTACAATGTTAGTTATTACAAGCAAAATATAAATTATGATTAACAGGAAAAATATTATTTAAATATTTGGAGGCTGTTCTTATATAATCAGTTATGTCTCTTTCTTCTCATAGAAGAATTAATGGTTGGAATCAAGGTCACAGGGCAGTATTCGTGGCCTGACTCCTAAAACAGAACTAATTGTCCTTCTATCAAAGCCCTCCCCACCTCTAAACTTTCATTTTTCTTTTGAGAGAATCATCATTCTTCTGGTATAGTTGCCAAATGTCATTGATTCTACTTCACTAACATCCCCAGTCATATGGCCACCATCTATTTTGGTTCCTCATCACCTCTAACTTGGAACACTGCATTCTTCCAGGGCATCTAGGTGGCACAGAGGACAGAGTGCCTGGCCTGAAGTCCTTACTAGAAAGAACTACTTTTGTGACTTTTGTGACCAAGTGATTCCTCTTCACTTCTTTGTGCCTCAGTTTCCCCATTTATAAAAAAATTAAGGGGTGGACTAGATGTCTTCAAAGATTCTTCCCTGCTCTAAATCTATAAAAGTGAGAACAAAACCAGTGATATAGAATGTCAAAGCTAAAAGAGACTATAAAGATCATTGAATTCAGTCTACCTTCAGTCTACCTCCTAGGGCAGTCCATTCTATTTTGATACTGCTCTAATGATTAGGATTTTTTTTCCTAACCTCAAGTCTAAGTTTGCTTGATTTGCAAATTCTCTTCATCGCTTCTATTTCTTCCCTCAGGGCCAAACAGAACAAATCTAATCTTTTTTCCTTTTGACAGCCTCTCAAATACTTGAAGACAACTATCATGTCTTCCCTAGACCTGCTCTTTTCCACACTAAACATCCTCAGTTCCTTCAAACCATCTTTTTGTGACATGAACTCTAAGACCTTCCCCATTTCAGTTATTCTCTTCTGGATGCTCCTTAGGTTATCAAGGTTCTTGCTAATGTCTGTTCACAAAACCGAACACAATTCTGTGTTGTAATAAATTATTTTTTTCATATTACATGATATTTCTGATATAAAATTGGTTCCCAAGAAATTTGTTCAGAATACGTAATATCCAAAAGGAGGCAAATTTGGAGAGTTCAGTTTATATCATTATGTTATCAATTTTTTCCTGGGTTAAAGGATTGGGGGCATTTGGCATCACTTCCCAAAATCATATTGCAAATCTTTCCTGAAATTAAAAGGAAGCACATAAAAAAGTACTGAAGTCAAATATATACTCATTTCCTTTTCTGAAATACTCAGTGTTCAATTCATTAGTCATATCACAGATGTGAAATATTAAATTAAATTTTAAAAATTTTAACAAATAATGACAGGCTTCTACACTCAATCAGTTTATTCTTTCCTGTTTTTTAACTAAGTTGCACACTTTAGAGTTCAACATTACTTCACAACACCACTTCCTAAATGAAGTTAGGTAATGGCTCTCATTATTCTTTTTTCTGAGGAGAGCATAGGAAACTGAACCTTAAAATGCTATAAATGGCCATTAGCAAATTCCTACATTAGTCAAGAGATGGAAATTCAGAATCTTTCTTGAATCACAATCCTTACTCAAGGAAAAAATGCTTAGAATAAGCAACATTTGTGGCTACTTCCAGGAAGTGAGACAGCCTGGAATTTAGAATCTAGCATTTCTTCCAAGCCACAATGACATTTTAACATCTTACAACTCCCTGTGAGTCCAGGTACCTGATACTAACTTGTTGCCTCTCAGCCACCACAACTTAGTACTATAACCCTTTCTTCTTTTATTCTGACCTTCCGATCTCTATCAAAATTTATCTATTCTCTAATTTTTTTGGAGTCTTTCTAGGTCACTAGCAATTTGGAAAACTAATTCTCAAGTTGCTAGAAAAAGCTTTATACATTACTCTTCACCAAATAACATGTATTTTTAGTAGCATTTTCCAAGCATGCTGTAGCGAATAGAGCTCTGGCCTCCAAATGTGGAAGATTTGGTTTCAAGTTCCACCTCTGATACAGAATAATATATAATCCTGAGCAAGTCATTTAACCTCTTTGGGTTCTAAACGACTCTTTAAGGCCACAGATTGCAGAAAAAGCGCAGACCTGAATAGGTGGAGGAAGTTTCTTCTTCAAGTTCTCTAAGTCTATGAAATCACAGTTCAAGTCTGTCTGTCTGTCTGACTCTTTCTCTCTCTCTCTCTCTCTCTCTCTCTCTCTCTCTCTCTCTCTCTCGTCTCTCCCCGTATGTATGTATGTGTGTATATATATGCATGTACACATGCATATATATACACACATACATACATATATTTTCCATCGAATGCAAGGAGTGAATCATGCATTTTGTGTAAAATAGATTTGGGGGTAGGGAGAGGGAAAAGTACAGAGCATTTGCTGATTTACCTGAAATTGTACCACAGTGTACAGTCACCTACCCTGTCTAGATCTAAGTTCAGCCTTGCCCTCACTATCCCTGACTATGAGAATTTCTTTTCTATATTATGCTAACATTTGTTCTCTGTTATTCTAAGCTTGACTTTATTTGTATTTAAAGATTGTTGACAACATCTGGAGGAAAATTAGCAGTAAATATATTTTGTGGTTTTATGACTGAGACAGAAAATATTAATGTATCAATAGTTCTATATTGAACTCAATTCAACAAACCTTTATTAAAATATTAAATATTTAATTTAATAAAAATTAAATATTATATGGTGTATAAGGAGGTAGGGAAGCAAGCAAATGTTGGGTACATGCTAGGAAACAAGATCCTGGAATCATAGAATTTAGTTCAAGAATAAAAGTCCCTGCCTTTAAAGAGCTTATATTCAGCAGAATGTATGCAAAATAGATACACACAATTCATACAAATGTGTGTTACCAGATGTTGTTGTGTTTGTCCTTTCATTTTCAAAGAGAATCATGGCATCAGAGAAATGATGGCATGACTTGTACTTGATTTTGAGTGAGGCAGGGCTGTGCAAGGTCACCAACCTCACTTTTTCCTCCTGAGCCATCCAAGTCCAGTGACCAAATATTCATCAGGATGACTAGAGATGGCCCAGGATGCAATGGGAGTCCTTGAATTCAAACCTTGCTGCAGACATTGACCCTCTACAACGCTGGACAAGTATTAGTCTATTGCCTTCTCTAGATGTTCAATGCTTAGCATAGTGCCTGGGAGGCAAATAATAGATTCTTAATAATAAATGCTTGTTGACTGACTCACTCACTCTTTCTGCCTCAGTTTCCTACTCTGTAAAATGGGGATAATAATAACAATACCTACCTCCAGGATGAAACGAGAGTGCTATGAAAACCTGAAAGTACTATGCAAAAGCTAGTTAGACTAAAGTCTCACATTTGTTTAATGCTTTAGGGTATGCATTGCATTTTACATACACACATAATGACTTTGCTTAGACTGTATTGCATAGACACAGTAGGCACTTGCTTGATGTTTGTGCTTAGTAAATATGTGTTGAATAGAATTTTTAAAAACAGATCAATTTTGTTAGAGCTCTATGGTAGTGATATCAAACTCAGAGGCCACCAAATAGCAAATAAAGATCTCTGCAGGCCACATGCTGACTTAACATCAGTGAACATTTTAACATCATCTATACTCTATTGTATTTTTATTTTTTGTTAAATAATTCCCAATTACATTTCCATTTAGCTTAGCCATTTGTGGGCCTGAGAGCTGACTATCAATAGCTTCTGGTCTAGAAACCAACTAAGCTGCCTGCCCCTTGCTCGCTGTTCTCATTCTCTCTCTCTCTCTCTCTCTCTCTCTCTCTCTCTCTCTCTCTCTCTCTCTCTCTCTCTCTCTCTCTCTCTCTCTCTCTCCTCTTTCTCTCTCTCCGCCTCTTTAGGAGGGAAGCACTACATTTATAAACCAACTCTGTCATTTTAGAGATGGTAAAACTAAGGACATGAGAAACAAAGTGACTAGTCCAAGGCCACATGGTAAATTAGTAGCCAATTTAGAATGAAAACTTAGGCCTCCTGATGCCCAAAAATTCATTCACTGATTCAACAAACATTTGAGCACCTGTTATGTTCACTGTGTTAGGCATTACAGAGGATCCAAACATGATTAAGAAAGACACCGTCCCTGTTCTTTTACAGCTACCCTGAGCTGGCTGTACATACTAAGATGAAGAGGGGAAGTTAGGAAATATCTGTTTGCCATGTATTCCAATAGTAAAATGCTTTAATTTCACACTACATGAGACTCACTTGAAGGGACTGGTAATGGTTAGCCTGGAAAAGAGATTTATTGAGGACATTATTACATTTGGAAGGCTATGACATGAAAGGACTGGATTTCTACTGCTTGTCCTGAGGGAAGAAATGGGTGGAAGTTCCAAAGATGCCAATTTAGGATTGACTTAAAGAAAATCTTTCTAGCAATTTTAACTGCACAAAAGTAGAATGGATTGTCTTGGATCTGCGTTCTCATCAATGGTATATTCCCTCCAGTGATGAAGACTGCAACATATTTATGCTACTCATCCTATGGGACTCTTTCCGATGTTCTTCCATATATCTGTCAGAGGGAGTTCATGTTTCCTTGACATTGGATACAAATGAAACATGTAGGTTATCCACCAGCTATCCCCTGACTCGCTTTACCCAGAAAAACAAAGATAGTGTTAACAATAGAAAAAAAGTATCAGAAGCAATGTAAATGGTTTCTGACGATGATGATGATAATAATCAATGTTTCCATAGCACTTTAAGGTTTAACAATAATAGCTAGCATTTATTAAGTGCTTACTATCAATCTGATCTTCATGACAACTCTTATTTTACAGTTGAGGAACCCAAGGTAAAGTGATGTTAAAGTAACTTGCCCAAGGTCACACAGCTAGTAAGTATGCAAGATAGGATCTGAAGTCTGGTCTTTCCCATTCCAGGTCCAGTGCTCTATCCACTGTATCATCTAGATTACGAAGTGCTTCATATGTGCCTCATTTATTCCTCACCACAGCCTTATCCAAGAGCTCTAACTAGAGTGGGGGAATGTGTGATTTATCCAGGGCACTATAATTTAGAAGGCACCATCACCATTGTCCTCCTCTTCCAGCAGCCACAACACATACAAGATTCTGTCCTCCCCCTCCCTCAAACTACCCATCATTGCTCTAGGCTCAGAAATCCTTAGTTATAACTGTGTTAATGCACTAGGTACTCATATATTATCTGCATTTTACAAACGAGGACAATAAAGTCCATAGAATTTAACTTACTGAATCTCTCATCCACGGTCACAAAGATAGTATCAGTGACAGAATCTGAACCTTTCCTTCTCTTAACTTGAAGTCCAACACTTTATCCATGGGGGAAAAAATGAAGGAAACATATCCATTATACATCTTTGATATCATAAAAAGAAGTTAGGTAAAGAAATTAAATGATTTTGTTGTATGAATTTCTCCTTTTCTAGACTCTTCCAGTCAGATTAACATACTTATCTTCTAAGGAAAACTTGCGATATAATATCACAGAATATTAGATTTGGAAGGAACCTGAGAAGTTATCTACTCTAACTCCTTCATTTAGCAGATAAAGAAACCGAGGCCTAGAAAGGTGAAGTCATTTTCCCAGAACTACTCAGGTACAAAGTAACAGAACTGGTTCTTGAACTCCTGATTCCAAACACATTCTGCTTTTCCCAATGCCATCTCCTACACTCACCACAATTTCTTCTCCAAATTTGATTTGGCTCAAGTAGCAACATTTTAATCCTACTGTAATGTAAATGGTGACCATTTACCTCCACTAATCTTTTTTAAACTGCTTTCTGATTAATAATTTAATTTTCCCTGAGAGTTATATAAAGAAAAGTAGAGCTATTTTTGGACTTTTCCAGAAAAGTTTTCTTTTTGTTTGGAAAAGACGACTGCCAAGGTTCCAAACTGTCACAAAATTTTGTAATATGCTGTACTTATCAATTCAGTCATCTAATTTCTAGAGGCCCTTCTCAAAGAACAAATAAGAACTGCACCAGAAATGAGCTTCAGAAATGAAAGTACAATTAGCCCCTTATTTGGCCTTGTCATAACAAAAATTCTTTTAAGAAGAATTTATATTAGATTTGAAGGAATTCTAATAAGCACTTATAAAAATCTACAGCCCAGCCTCTTTGGGTAAAAACTACTAACAAACTGTTGCAACATTACTACCCCCATGTTACTAAAGACAAAGAAAAACAGAACGGATGTCCTGTCCCTAATAAAAAGAGGAACTTAAGGCTGGAGGAGTTTTATTTGCTTATTTTCAGACAAAAATTGAAGTCCCTAGAATCAACTAATCAATCAGCAAGTATTTATTAACTATTAACTATGTGACAAGCACTATTTCTTGGCACTTCGGATACAAGTATAAAGAGTGAAATAACTCCTACTTGCAAGTAAAAAAAATCTAAAAGCTCAGATATAGTCAAATCTTGGGAAGTTTCTATTTCCTAACATATTTAGTGACTTCACTTAGATACATGAATGAAAAAACTATTAGAAAGAAATCCAAGTGGACTCTCTGGCTTCAAAGCAGATTAGCTATGCTCCTGCGACACCAAGAATCTCAGGAAAATTTTCAAGGAAATCATCGGCTATTTTTCCATAACAGCTCCTATTCCTCATAATCCCAACAAAACACTGCAAAAAGTACAAGTTACTCTGTGGATAATCAAGAAAAGTTGATTGCAACCATGTGCCCATATGTAGATCAAGTGAGAGTTGCTCAATTCATTGATAATCTTTTTACTTTCAAACTGTTGTAGAATACTTTAATTTTATACTTATTTCTCAATTATCATATCTTATGTTATATTACTTATCCTTTTGTGCATGTCCTGTCTCCCAGACTAAACTAAAAGCTCAGTGAGGTTAGAGACTAGATCTTAAATGTCTGTGCATTCTCCATGCTTAAGAATATCCTTTGTACTTACAGGCTAAGTTGGTCAAGGTTGATGGACCTGGTATAGTTTCCTTCCATTTTTTTTTATTTTAAACTAAAATACAAAATGAGATAAGAAAAAAAAACATTTTCACAAGGATTCAACATAAAACAATATATTTCCATTTCAAGAAAACCTATATAATAAATACCATACATTGTTTTCAAAGCTGCCCAGATTTTCTTTGCTTCCTCATTGGTTTTCTTTGGTTCTCTGCTGTGCACTGTATATATGTGTATATATATATATATATATACACATATATACATATATACATATATATTTGTGTGTGTGTATACATACACACAAATGCACACATAATACGTTTGTGTGTATATGTGTGTATGTAAACATACACATATATACACATATACCCTCATACACATATAGAAGACCATATACTAACTATGCTTATTTTCTCCTATCGTCTGTTTCTCTGAAGGTCGATAACATCTTCCTTCATAATTCCAAGTCTTTCCATGTTTTTCTAAATCAGCCAGCTCATCGTTTCCTACAACATAGCAATATGTAAACCCAGTCACGTTCTATCTGAGAGATTGTATATGAAAGTTTTTTTCCTCAATTTTCTGCATCCCTTCTATTTTTGTCTATATAGGTTTTCTTAATCAAGAAAATTTTAATTTAAAATAATCAAAATTAGCCTTCTTACATTTCAACAATGCTCTCACCTTATAATATAGTTTAAGGTCTGATGCTGCTGAATCTTCTTTTTTTACGTCTTTGTTTCTTTGAAGTTCCTGACCTTTTATTCTTCCAAATGAACTTTGTTATTATTTTTCTAACTCAGCAAAATAAATTTTTAGCAATTTAGTTGAGATGACAATGAATAAATAGATTAGTTAGGTAAAATTCTCATTTTAAAAATTATATTGGCCATACCTACCCATGGACAATAACTATTACTTCAGTTATTTAGATCCAAGTTTATTGTATAAAAATGCTCTATGTTTATATTAATATAGTTTCTATGTCTGTTTTGACAGGCATGCACATAGGCATTTTATATTTTCTAGGTATTCTAAATGATCTAAAACAATATTTAATGATATTGTTTTTAATTAAATGTATTTTAACTATGAGATCATTATTATCCCTCCTTTTTTAACATATTAAATTCTACTCCTGCCTTTTATTTTATCTTTGTGTGTATCTCTCATTTTTATCATGTTTCCTGAGAACAACACATTGTTGAATTCAAAATTGTAATCTGCTGTGCATTTCTGTTTTATGGATAAAAGCTACAATTACTTATTTTGTATTTTCCTCCGTCCTATTTTTCCCTCATTATCCTTCTTATCCTGTCCTCCTCCTCACTCATCTGCTTTATTTCTACCCACTACCTTGCCCTCCTTAACCTTCCCACCCCTCTAAACATCCCTCCCCTATCTTCTGCCTCTGCCTTATCCCTTTGCCCTCTTATTTCTTTCTGACTTTAGAAGACATTTACACCCTTCTAGATATAGATGTTGTTCCCTCTTTAACTTATTCCCAATAAGAAGAAGGTTCCAGTACTACTTGCCCTCCACCTTACTAGCTTCTTCTGTATCATTTTTTTCCTTTTATGACTCATTGTGTGAAATAATTCCTCCTTTTTATCTCTCCCTACACAGTTTCATGTTTAGAATCACCCTATCTCACTCAGTTCAGCCCATGCCTTTCTTTCAAGCTACTCAAATAATTATGACAATCATAAGAATGACCCTAAGATTTTCATGTGTATGAAATAAGCAATTTGACCTTATTGAGTCTCTTATAATTGGTCTTTAATGTTTACCTTATATTTCTCCTGGCTGTCTTATGCTGAACTTTCTTTTAAGTTCTGGAAGTTTTGTCCCAAAAGAAAAAAAAAACAAACCTGAAAGTCTTTGAGTTCATTAGATATCCTTTTTTTCCCACTCAGTATTATATTTAACTTTGCTGGGTAAGTTACCCTTGTTCATAACCCCAGCTCTTTTGCTCTATGAAATATATTATTCCAAGACCTATGGTCAATCAACATAGTGGCTGCTGGGTCTTGTGTAATCTTTACTGTAGCTCCATGATATTTACATTGTTTTTTCTTATTGCTTCCATTATTTTCTCCTTAACCTGGAAACTTTGAAACTTGGCTATACTATTCCTCTAAGTTTTCCTCCTAGGATCTCTTTCATGTGGTGACCCATGGATTTTTTTCTATTTCTACTTCATCTTCTTGTTTTAGAACTTCAGGGCAATTTTCCTTGATAATTTCTTATAATATTTTATCAAGATTCTTTTTTATCATAATGTTCAAATACTCTATTCTTATATTATTTCTCCTCAATCCATTCTCAGATCTGTTGTTTTTCTGATGAGATGTTTCATTTTCTCTTCTATTTTCTTATTCTTTTGGTTTTGACTTATGATTTCTGGGTGTCTTAGAACTTCATTAGCTTCCCCTTGCTCAATTCTAGTTTTCAAGGAACTATTTTCTTCCTTAAGTTTTTGATTCTCTATTTCCAGTTGGTTAACTTTCTTTTTGTAATTTTCTTAATTTTCTTGGATTGCTCTTATTTTTTTTCTAATTTTCCTTGATCTCTCTTATTTGATTTTTAAAGTCCATTTTAAGTTCTTCCAAAAAACGTTTTTTGTGCTTGAGACCATTTGAGATTTCTCATTGAAAAAGGAGTGGTTTTTTTAGCTCTGCATATGAACCCAGATCTTCTCTATTCCTATAGTAACTATGCTTGGATTCTCTCTCTTCTGCTTGCTCATTTTTATTTATTTAATTGTTTTATTTTTGTTTAATTAGTATAATCAAGTATTAGTCCTGAGGTATGGAGAAGGATTCCCCCAGGTCCTTCTTTGCTGTTATTTTCTGAGGTATTTCTCAGGGCCCAATCTTGTGCTCCCTTCTCTACTCCTAAGCCACAGCTAGGGCCCCCAGCCACACTGTCTGGAAAATTATCTTGCTTCCTGTGGTCCCTCTGGTGATGCAAGCCCCAGTTGTCCTCTCTACCCCAGAAATGAAACCAGGGACTCTGCTCTCTTGCAAGTGCCTGCAACCAACAGGGTCCCTGCCCCTCACTAAGCACTTGTCAAGTGTGCACTAGCTCCTTCCCCCCAAGCCCAGGGGTCTGGTCAGCACAGCTGTGCTTGGTGTCCCCCAAGAGGAGGGTCCCTCAATCTTCTACTCAGCCATCAGATCTGTACACTGTCTGCAAAACAAAAGTTTTTAAGGGTGAGGCTGCTTCTCAACCCAGTTGCCCCCCAGGACTTGTGTGCTGATTCTGCAGGGTTGGTCTGGAGGTGTTTGCACTTCACTCAGGTCAAACCTTGACCCTTGGGGTCTTTCCTGTGGTATTATCAGATTGTGTTAGGAGAACAACTGCTTTTACCTTGTGTTTATTTCTCCTGCACAGAGGCAATGTTCTGTCTTTTTTTTTTTTTTTTTTGGTAGAGGAAATTTGAAGGGCTGAAAGTTTTCCCAACCTATTTGGCCATCTTCCCAGAATTCTCTCTCTCCTTGCACGTTTAAAGTGTTTCTATCCACGTTGTCTCTGTTTGATGGAAGAGATGAACTGACTCAGGGAACTCTGCAATTTTCTAGGTCAGAGCTACAAAATATATAATTGACTACTTTTTAAAAGTTTTACTGATGACTTTCATCAGCCAAAAAGCCCCATTATATCAAATTGTGTCTATTTCTCACTTATAGTGCCCACCTCTTTGACAAAAAAGGAGAAGTATATTTTCTTGTCTCTAGAAATGTTAGGTTATCATAATAACAATGTTCAGTTTTGTTTTGTCACTCTTTCTGTTTATCTTGATGATAGTAACTATGTACTTCTGCCTTTCTAGATTTCAACACTATGCCTCTGTGTGTGTACTTTTTGTCCTTGCCCATCGGCTTTTCAGTTCCTTGTTCTATGTCATCTTCTCCCATTATAATGTTAGCTACTTGAGGATAAGGACTGTCTTTTTTGTTATTGTTTTGCTGATATTTGTATTCTGAGTGCTTAGGACAGTGCCTACCATATATTTGAGACAATAAATTCTTATTGACTTGTTGCCATGCATGATGTATGCGTGAGTGTGAGTGTGTGTGTGTGTATTTCCTATCTGCTTGCTTAGTTGGTTCAGCATTAGTTCATCTAAGTTTTCCTGTCTCCAAATTCCTCATACTCGTGGTTTCCTATGGAACAATAATATTCCATTATATTCATGCATCACAATATGTTTATCCATTCCCCACTGAATGGTACCTATTTGGTTCCCAAGTTTCTTGGATTTGTTTTGTTTTGTTCTGTTTTTGCTACCACAAAAAGTGCTAATATACATATCTGTGTGAATACACACACACACACACACACACACACACACACCATTCCTTTTTGTTTTTGACTCATACCAAGTTAACAGGTTGTATGCCTCAAAGGCTATGGTCATATCAGTCAATTTTTATGCACAATTCTGCATTGTTTTCTCAATGGTTGAATCAATTCCCAGCTCTTCCAGCAATATGAAAACCTTCCCAGAGCCCCTTCAATATTGACTGTTTTTCATTTTTGTCATCTTTGTCAATTTGTTGGGTGTAGAATGAATCTTCAGAAATATTTTTATTTTTATGACATTTGTTGAAACAATCTTTCATAAGTGTTATTAATATTTTGCATTTCTTTTGAGAAATGTTTTCCCAACATTCTCCAAAGAAAAAATTCTTTTGAGATATGTTTGCTCATATCCTTTGATCATGAATCTATTGAAGAATGGGTTTTGGTCTTATATTTTTTTTAATTCTATATATATCTTAGCTATAAGACCAGATATTTTTGAAGCACAGTTCCTTTTCCCTTCCCATCCTAGATGTACTGATATTGTTTGCTTAAATACTTTTTAATTTTATGTAAAGTTATCTATTTCATCTTTTACAACCACATCTTTTCTTTATTTTATTGATACATTTTGTCTTATGGTCCTTTTAACTCCAAATATTCCCCTCCCCAATCAGACAACCACTCCCTGTAAAACCAAAGAAAAATGAAAGGGACAAAAATAGTTTACCATAATTAACCAACACATTCATCAGTTCTGACAATATTTGCAGTGTTTCACATACAGTCTCTTCCTTTTCCCCTTCAAAGAAGGAAAGAATGTACATTTTCTAATTCTTGTTGGAACCAATCTTGGTCATTATAATTACAAAGCATTCAGTTTTTATTTTGTTATTCCTTCTTTTTACATAGTTATTGTATTTGTGTGCATTGTTCTCCTGGTTCTACTTATTCCAGTTTTTATTAGTTTACATAAGTCTTCCTGTACTTGTTTGAATTCTTCATATTCAGCAGTTCTTTCAATGCAATTTGCTTATCTATTCCCAATTTGTGGAAACTATTTCATTTCCAGTTCTTTGCTGCTACAAAATATTTTGGTGTATACACAATTTTTCTTTTCCCCTGTACCTAATAGTGACATATGTTTAGCAAGAGGATCTCTGAGTCAAAGGGTATGGACATTTTAGTCACTGTCATGATAACTGCAAGTTGCTTTCCAAAATTATACCGATTCACAGCTCTAATGGACAGCAGTGTATCACTCTGCCTGCCTTTCCACAATCCCTTCAACATTGATTATTCTCATCTTTTATGCTTTGCCAATTTTTAGGGTGTCTGAAAATTAACTAAATTTTCATTTACTTAAGAATTCTCTACCTAGGAATAATTGTGAAGGTCCCTACATCGACTTTGCTGTGGTTTCTTATAATATGGGCTTTTATTTTATGTTTAGATTTTTTGTAAATATTTGTTTGCAAAACACTTAGCACAGTGCCTGGCACATAGTAGACAATAAATGCTTGTTCCTTTCACTGTATCCATTTTAAACTTATTATGGTTCATCACGTAAGATGCTCATCTAAATCTAATTTTTTTCTTTTCTTTCCTTTTTTTTGCCAAATTTCTTTATAGTTTTCCTAGTATTTCTTGTTGAATAGATTGCCTTCCCCCAGGTAGTTTATATTCTAGAATTTATTAAACACTGGGGTATTTAATTTAATTGTTTTCAATTTTTATAATCTGGGTATCTTCCAGGCTATGCAGGCTCCGTTCTGGACCCGCTTATCTTCTTATATACTTACTTGGTGAACTCATTGGTTCCCATGGATTTAATTATCATTTTCAAGCTAATGATTCTCAGATCTACTTACCCATCCCTAAAACTCCAGTCTTGCCTTTCCAACTATCTTTGGACATCTTAAATCCAACATATCCAAAACTGAAGTCATTATCCCCTACCCCCTTTTCAGTGTTCCTAGAACTTTCCAACTTTCCCATAACTACCACCCTACCAGTCACCCAAGTGAACAACCTAGGTATGATCCTTTGTTCCTCACTCTCATTCACCTCCCCTCCCCACCCCCATCCAATTTGTTGTCAAGTCCCATCAATTCTACCATCACAACATCTCTTGTCCCTTCTCTCTTCTGACACTGTTAATCCATCCTGGTGAAAACCCTCATCACCTCACACCTGGACTATTGCTAATAGCCTTCTTACTGAGAGGGCAAAGTGGAATAAGAGAATCTACTAGTAATATGCTTAAAGAAACCCTCAAATGAAAACTTCTAGGAACATCATAATCAGAATGCAGAACTTAGAAGTTTAAAAAAAATACCGCAGTCAATTGGAAAGAAAGAATTCAGGTGCCAAGGAGTCGCAGTCAAGATCACATATGACTTAAAATATGATGCTGTAGAAGGCAAAGAATGTGAACTTAAAGCCAAGAATAACTTGCCAGGGAAAAAATGATTATAATGCCACAGGACAGGGGCAGAGGGAGGGAGGAATGGACCTTTAATTAAATAAAGGACTTCCAAGCCTTCCTGATAAAAAGAACAGAGCTGTGTTGAAACTTAAATGTTCAGAGGGGTTAAAAGAAACATAAAATGGTAAGCATGAATGAACAGTGAAAATTGCCTAAACAAGGATAAACTGCTTATATTCTAATGAATTAGACATCTAATTCTAATATAGGACAATGATATGTTTTGATGTTTTTAAAAAAGATGGGAAAAAGAGAAGTGGAATAAACTTGGGCAAGGGAAGTGGTTATAGAAAAAGAAGGTCAGGGAAATTATTTCACATAACTAGGGTACACAAGTAGACATGCATACAAAGAGGAAGTGGTAGGGAGAGCCGCTGACATATCAATCTCACTCTCATTTGAACAAAAAAATATACATATATATATATACATATGTATATATATATATATATATATATATATATATATACACACACAGAGCTGGATGCAGAAATATATTTCATTCAGCAAGAAAATAATAGTAGGGGGCGGAGCCAAGATGGCGGAGTAGAAAGACGCACATACACATAGCTCCGAACCCACAACCCATAGAACATCTGTAAATAGCAACTCATTGCGAATTCTGCAGGACCAGAGGCCACAGAACATTGGAGCGAAGGAGATTTCTGTTCCAGAGGGACCAGCAAACCTCTCGCAAAAGGTCCTTTGCACCGCGGACTGGGAGCCAAGTACAGCCCTGCCATGGCCACGGCACCAAGAGGAGCAGATCCAAGCAGGCTTCAGGGATGGAGTCTCCAGCAGCCACGAGGGTCCCTCCACCAACAGGTGACGGGGGTTGGTGAGAGGGTCTCTTTGGTGGGTCGAGAGGGGAGTGGGGTGCCCCCATAACACAGGCCCCCTCGGGAGGCAGAAGCGGAGGTGGGAGCAGACAGAGGCTCCCAAAGCAGGCAGGAGCCTGGATCCATTGTTGAAGGTCTCTGCATAAACCCCCTGAGGGAACGGAGCCTGTGAGGCAGCCCTGCCCTGACCTGAGCACCTGAACTTAATCGCACACTGAATAGCAGCCCTGCCCCCGCCAAAAGCCCTGAGGCTGGAAGCATCATTTGAATCTCAGACCCCAAACGCTGGCTGGGAGGATCAGGAGGCAAGGTAGGTGTGAGGAGAATATTCAGAGGTCAAGTCACTGGCTGGGAAAATGCCCAGAAAAGGAAAAAGAAATAAGACTATAGAAGGTTACTTTCTTGGTGAACAGGCATTTCCTCCCTTCCTTTCTGATGAGGAAGAACAATGCTTACCATCAGGCAAAGACACAGAAGTCAAGGCTTCTATATCCCAGCCCACTCAATGGGCTCAGGCCATGGAAGAGCTCAAAAAGGATTTTGAAAATCAAGTTAGAGAGGTGGAGGAAAAACTGGGAAGAGAAATGAGAGACATGCAGTCAAAGCATGAACAGCAGGTCAGCACGCTGCTAAAGGAGACCCAAAAAAATGCTGAAGAAAATAACACCTTGAAAAATAGGCTAACTCAATTGGCAAAAGAGGTTCAAAAAGCCAATGAGGAGAAGAATGCTTTCAAAAGCAGAATTAGCCAAATGGAAAAGGAGATTCAAAAGCTCACTGAAGAAAATAGTTCTTTCAAAATTAGAATGGAACACATGGAGGCTAATGACTTTATGAGAAACCAAGAAATCACAAAACAAAACCAAAAGAATGAAAAAATGGAAGATAATGTGAAATATCTCATTGGAAAAACAACTGACCTGGAAAATAGATCCAGGAGAGACAATGTAAAAATTATGGGACTACCTGAAAGCCATGATCAAAAAAAGAGCCTAGACATCACCTTTCATGAAATTATCAAGGAAAACTGCCCTGAGATTCTAGAACCAGAGGGCAAAATAAATATTCAAGGAATCCACAGAACACCGCCTGAAAGAGATCCAAAAAGAGAAACTCCTAGGAACATTGTGGCCAAATTCCAGAGTTCCCAGGTCAAGGAGAAAATATTGCAAGCAGCTAGAAAGAAACAATTCAAGCATTGTGGAAATACAATCAGGATATTACAAGATCTAGCAGCTTCTACATTAAGGGATCGAAGGGCATGGAATAGGATATTCCAGAAGTCAAAGGAACTAGGACTAAAACCAAGAATCACCTACCCAGCAAAACTGAGTATAATACTTGAGCGGAAAAAATGGTCTTTCAATGAAATAGAGGATTTTCAAGCATTCTTGATGAAAAGACCAGAGCTGAAAAGAAAATTTGACTTTCAAACACAAGAATGAAGAGAACCATGAAAAGGTGAACAGCAAAGAGAAGTCATAAGAGACTTACTAAAGTTGAACTGTTTACATTCCTACATTGAAAGACAATATTTGTAACTCTTGAAACTTTTCAGTATCTGGGTACTGGGTGGGATTACACACACACACATGCACACACACACACACACACACACACACACACACACACACATAGAGACAGAGTGCACAGAGGGAACTGAAGAGGATGGGCTCATATCTTAAAAAAATGAAATCAAGCAGTGAGAGAGAAATATATTGGGAGGAGAAAGGGAAAAATTGAATGGGGCAAATTATCTCTCATAAAAGAGGCAAGCAAAAGACTTATTAGTGGAGGGATAAAGAGAGGAGGTGAGAGAAAAACATGAAGCTTACTCTCATCACATTCCACTAAAGGAAGGAATAAAATGCACACTCATTTTGGTATGAAAACCTATCTTACAATACAGGAAAGTGGGGGATAAGGGGATAAGCAGGGTGGGGGGGATGATGGATGGGGGGACATGGGGAGGAGGGAGCAATTTGAGGTCGACACTCATGGATCAAAAGAGAATAGAAGTAATGGGGGACAGGATAGGATGGAGGGAAATATAGTTAGTCTTATACGACACTACTATTGTGGAAGTCATTTGCAAAACTACACAGATTTGGCCTATATTGAATTGCTTGCCTTCCAAAGGGAAGGGGTGGGGAGGGAGGGAAGTAAAGAAGTTGGAACTCAAAGTGTTAGGAACAACTGTCGAGTAATGTTCTTGCCACTGGGAAATAAGAAATACAGGTAAGGGGTACAGAAAGTTATCTGGCCCTACAGGACAAAAGAGAAGATGGAGACAAGGGCAGAGAGGGATGATAGAAGAGAGAGCAGATTGGTCATAGGGGCAATTAGAATGCTTGGTGTTTGGGGGGGAGGGGATGAAAGGGGAGAAAATTTGGAACCCAAAATTTTGTTAAAATGAATGTTAAAAGTTAAATAAACAAATTTAAAAAAAAATTGGAAAAAAAAGAAAATAATAGTAAAAGAGGAGGGGGAATTAGAGGGAGAATAGGTTAATGGAAGGATTAATCCTGAGCAAAACAAAGTCTTAGGATTTACAAAAATATTTATAACTTTTTTGAGACAGCAAAGAATGGGAACTGAGGGAGTGCCTATAAATTGGGGAATGGAAATACAAGTTATGGTATATAGATATGACAGAATTGTGTTATAGAAAATGATGAAAGGGATGATATCAGAGAAAGCAAGGAAAACTTGTATTATCTGATGATGAGTGAAGTGAGAAAAACCAGGGGAATAATTCATACAATGACAACAATATAGAAAAGGCAAAAAATATTGTGAAAGGCAACTAAATGGTCCAGCAGACAGAGAGCCAGGCCTGATGTCAGGAAAACCTAAGTTCAACTTCTTAGACACCAACTATATGACCCTAGTCAAGTCATTTAACCTCTTTGTCTCAGTTTCTCCAGTTGTAAAATGGGGATGAATATAGCACCTACCTCTCAAGGTGATTGTGAAAACCAAAGGAGGCATAAATTTTCTGATACATAGTAAGCATTTAATAAATTTTTATTGTAGATTTTTGTCTATTCTTCTCATGTTTTTCTACTTCTTAACTAGTACAAAATCATCTTAGTAATTACTGCTTAATAAAATGGTTTGAAATCTGGAAATGTTATTTTCCCCTTTTCTCTATACTTCTCCATTGTCTCCTTTGAGATTCTAGACCTTTTGTTCCTCCAAATGAAGGTTGATATTATTTTGTTTACCTCAATAAAGTAACTACTGGATGTATGATTGATTGCTATGGCAATAAATACATAAGTCTATTTAGGCAGCATTTTCATTTTTATTATCAGTGCAACCTATCTATAAGTAATATATATCCTTCCAATTATTTGTCCTTATTTCTTGAGCTGTATTTATATTATATCATATTGCATGAAATATACATACAAATATAGATTAAACACATAAGTGCAATAATTTATATGGAATTATAAGACACAATAAATTACACAGTACTAGCCCAGTGTCCACAGCCATCTTCTTGGGAAGCAGTCCCTGAGGAGATACAGCTTAGCAACTACTGATGACTCAGAAAAGATACTTCTGGTCCCCAAAGTCTTTGAAACTGCCAAATGGTTCAATATCAGAAAGTTACATGGTTTTATCAGTGGAAATTATATTTTAAAATAGGCATTACCACTTGTTTTGTTGCTGCACCCTCAGGACCAAAGAACCTTTCCATCTCACTTGCAGCTGAACCCTTCCATATGTATCATCTCCCATATTCAAATATGAGCATTTTCACTGATGCCTGGAATTTTCTCCCTCCTCATCTTCACCTCCAAGTTTCCTTGACTTGCTCAATATCACTTTTGGTGAACTATTCAGTTCAACACAATGAAAACCCATAAAACGACAGCCTTGTGAGTTGTTTATCCCTCCAAAATAGTACTTAGTTCTTCTACTCATCTGCTCTATTTTGACTGAGCAGTGAGTGCAAAAGTCGGGTAGTGGATTCTTTTAGAAGTTTTAATCCTGAACAAAGGTAAATTTTAGCCACCTCCACTGATAAAAGGAAAAGGAAAAAGAAGAAGATTGGGAAGGAGCGCCAGAACAATTTAAAATAAAATATAACATGGGCTCTAACCATTCTCTTCTTTTCTTTAACTGATTTCTTTTTCTGCTAGATCTCTTGCCCAAAATTTGTGTAAAGGAGTATCAATGAGGGTAAAATAAATGTGAGTTAATAATATGTGTTTATCATAATGTTCAAAAGAGACATGCTCCTGAAGTATTTTTTCCCATGTATTGAACCATATTTTTCATATACAATTAGTAATATAGTTTCTGGAAAAGCTTCCTCTATACACACACAAATGTAGACACACACACACACACATATGTGTGTGTATTATATATATATTTTATATGTATATAATATACACACATACTCACACATACTATCTCTCACACACACATCCACATGCTAATCACACTTAAGCATACAGAAGATCCTTTTTAATGTATTTTATAGGAAACCAATAACACCATTGAATGATAACTAGAACTTCCTCACAGCATTGCTTGCTATAAGTGGAACCCAGTGTAATTTTGCCCTGTATTCTTTCCAATTTGCCTTGGACTCTATCCAAAAGAATTTAGTTAATAAATTATTAAAGGAATTTGTTTTAAGTGATCTCACCCAGAAGGTGGTCACACAGACATTTGGTTATTTACCACTTGAAAGAAAAAAAAAGGTAGTGAAACCTAGAGAAATCAGAGAAGTCCCTCTGATCTATTAAATTGGGACACCTGTATTCTCCCATCCACACTGAGGCTCTCTACAGAGTCTCTATAGTCCAGGTGAATGATGAGAGAGACCAAGTAACATACTCCAAAGAGAGAAGCAAGAGAGGAGGGGCAGAGTAGCAAGGTCTTTCTTCTTTTCTTTTTTAGACTACAGAATGGGATGCTCTTCCTGGCACAGTCACCAATCATCTTTGATGCAGCCCCCTGCTCAAAGGGAGCAAGGGTCTGCTTCCTCATCTCAAAATGCAGGTCCTTCGCTGCTGGGTCAAGCATATCTATCCTTACAGAGTCAGAGAGACCAGCTCCATGAGAAGTATAGCAGACCAGGAAAGTTCCCCTGATTTCTCCTGCTAGGTTAAATATCAAAAATAATCAGTAAGGAAAATGGCACTTCGCAGGCCAGTGCCTTCATTACCACATCTTCCGAAGAGGTAAGAACCTCTCTTTATTTTGTACCTTTATATTCTGGGGCAGCTAGGTGGTGCAGTGGATAGAGCACCAGTGCAGGAGTCAGGAGGACCTGAGTTCAAATCTCACTTCAGACACTTAACACTCACTAGCTGTACGACCTTGGGCAAGTCACTTAACCCCAATTACCTCACCCTGGGTCATCTCCAGTCATCCTGATGAATATCTGGTCACTGGATTCAGATGACTCTGGAGGAGAAGTGAGGCTGGTGACCTGCACATCCCTCCCTCACTCAAAACAAAGTCAAGTGCAAGTCATGTCATTATTTCTCTGATAGCATGGTCTTCTTTGACAACAAAGGACGAACACACACACAAACCTTTATGTTCTAGAGTTTTCCTTTCCTCTTCTCCTCCCCACCTTCATCCCCAAGGTTCTTATAAGATGCCACACACACCAAGGACCACAACGTCTAATGCTTACAGGACAGTCAGCATCCTCAGATTTCTGACAGAAGCATACCTGAAAAATTAGGGAGGTGATCAGAAAAGGTGTAGTGTTTCCTAGGTTTATGTAATAGGACCATTTCCTTATAAAATTTTTTATATTTTCCTGTTCACGACCTCAGGAAGCATGTTTCATGGCTGGGCACATAAGACTATTCCAGGAAAACTCACAACACAGTGGAACACAGAGAATCACAGGAAAAGCCACCCAGGAACAATAGACCCCTGAAATCCTACCTATTTCTACGAAGAGATCCATTTGGTACGTCTGTGCTTTTTCCTTCCCCGTTGTTTCCAAAATGATCAACTCTGTCATAACAACATAATGAGATAGCACAAAAACACTATCCCACAAGGTATGATCCTACTCAATTTTATCTACTGCTGCCTACAACCAGTCTCAGACGAAGAGCTAGGTTGATGCATTTTTAGGAATGTGAGCTGTAGCAGCTGTCTGTGGCCCCACATTTCAGTTGTCCTAGGTTCTTTATGTAGTAATAAATGACACTGATCAAACTATCCTGAGTGCTAGATTTGGATTACCTAAATTTTCTATTGTATCCAAGTCTAGAGCACCAATTTAAACATAGAATTAGATGATATGTGACTAATGATTCAAGGGTTCTTGCCATGTAATAAAAAGCTTCAGATCACGTTGGTCTCTTTTGATACTTGGTAAAAAGCTAATTTATAAATGTTTGTTGAAGCATGGTTCAGAAAGAGTTCTGCATTGGTAATTAGAGGGATTTGGTTTCAGATTTCAACTCTGATATTTTCTATCTGTAATCTTGGCTAAACTGCTTAAATTCTCTATGCCTCAGTTACCTCATTTGTAAAATGAGGGTGTTGAACATCTAAGGTACATTTCAGTTCTAAATTGATGATCCCTGAAATCATAACCCATGCATGACATTTGAATTAGCATTATGGTTCCAGGCAATCATCAAGCAATATGTTCCAAGTCAAAGCACAAGGAGAAGACAAGTCAAACACTGAAAATACTTAACGTGTTTCAGAAGATCCAGACAGACATGTTTATTCATGTATTTTGTGTCTCAGAGTACAAATAAAGATCTGAAAGCCAACTATTTGTCCAAAGAACAGTACTGACTGTCCAGTAGGAACCTGATAAATATTAATTGATGAGAAAAATATTGGAAAAATTATTACATGAAGTTTCTTCCCTGGTTAATAGGATAGGAATGGAAAGAACAGTGGGTTAAGAACCATCTGAACAAAATTAGTTTTCCTTGGATAAGAACTCAGTGCTTGTGTTTGACCTCATTTGTTTTTAATCATGCTTAGGGAAACGAGTAAAGAAAGCACAGCATAGTGTGTGTGGTAAATGAGCAATATTTTAATGATGTTGAAAGTTAGAGCAAATGAAGGTCAGTCAGCACTTCCCCTGTTCAGTAAATACAAAGGCAAAATAAAACGACTGTTCAATTTGCATCTGATATCAAAAAGAGAAAGGTGAAGCATGAACTGACTAAAGGAAGAACCATAACTTGGCATAATAATAGGATTATAAGAATATTTTCTACCAAATTTTCCCATGGGTAATAATAGTAACTGAATATAGTATTTTAAAATTTGCAAAGCATTTTACATATATTACTTCATTTTAATGATTTACAATACTAAAAATTAGCTGCTATTATTATTCCTATTTTATAAATGAAGTTAAAGCAACTTGCTTAGGGTCACAGAGCTAAGAAGTGTATAATATAGGATTTGAATTCAGATCTTTCTGAGTCCAAATACAGCACTCTATCCACTAAAACACCCTGAGGGAATATAAACATAAAATGGCAAATTGAATGTCAAACAATAAACAGTCCAAAGAAACAGCAAAATCCTATGCAGCCTTAAGGCTATTCCAACTTGTTCCCAGAACTAACTTAGATTGGGCAAGCTACGTGAGCATTGGGCTCTTGTCTTTCTGTTTGGCAAAGGGTAATGGAAGGATTTTCTCCAATTTTAGACCTATTTCTCTCCACAGAAGGACAAACTGTTTACATGCTGAACCTAACAGTGAAAATAAACTGGTTGCTAATTTGAAAAACTGACTTCCATCTGTGGAATTTTATAGGGGTAAAGAATTGATTATCACTGACTGATAAGCACATTTCCTGGTTACTATCTCTGTAGTTACTGTGATAAAGGGGGGGAAAGAACAACAAGTAGAGGTTTTGTACTTTATACCCATCAATAGATATTTTATGCATTGGAGTCTGCATATCGTCTCACTGGGCAAAGCTGTTGTACTGAAATGAGGCCAAACAGCTTGTATTTTGAGTTCACAGTACAAGGCAAATTTTCTATTTCATCTAATTATGTCAGTGGGGAAAAGTAATTACTCTTTTACTATTTATTGCCTTTAAAATATAGAAAAATTCTATGGAATCAAATATTCAGTCCACAAAGCCCACCTTTTTGTTTTGTGATACATGAAACCAAGCACTGTGATATGATGCAAAATCCAGGTATTTGTAGGACAAATAAGTTGCTCTGGGCTCCAATACTTACAGTAAACATCTGGAGTGTGACAGAGAGAGAGACAGACAGACAGACAGAAAGACAGAGACAGAATCCCTCTCCTAGGTAGGCATCACAAAAAATGTCCCCTAAGTTTTCAGTTATTGAAATAAATGACCCTTCTTGAAGACAGGAGACTTGGAGACCTTGGAGTTCAGCCTCCTCATTTTGTAGATGAGGCCAAGAGAAGGTAAATGACGTTCTCAGAGTATCAGTGCCAGTAGTCTTCTGAGGCAAGATTTAACTGCAGGACTCCCTGACTCCAAGCACAGCTCTCTATCTATGATGTTGCTTAGTTGTTCTCCACCTAGAGACTAAACAGTTCCATGTCCCTAATATATTCATCTCCAGTTGTTTCAGGCCTTAGCAGGCTGGTAGAAGAGTTATTCTTGAACAGGAGATCCTGTCCTGACCCTCTCAAATCATTCGCCATAAACAACTGCCTACTTTTACTACTCAGAAAGAAAATTCTCTGCTAAACAGAGTGGTGCACTAGAAAACAGGCTGCATTTGGCATCAGATGGCGAGCACTCACATCTACTCTGTAATTCATTATACTTACAATTCTGGACACAAATCTGCTCATCTGTAAAATGAGGGGGTTGCACTAGGTTGTCTCTAAGCTTCCTTCCATATCTAAATCTATTATCCTAAACCTTTTAATCTGCACATATTCCTCATATTTAAATATATTTTAATTAACCTTCAATAAATGGATCTGCATAAGTTTGGGTTAAATCTTTGGACAAGGACTGCAAGCCAGCAGAGTAACTTTGAGCATAAATTAGTTTGTATTTTAAACTCTAAGCTTTTGGAATTATGGAATAAAGAATTATGGAAACATATAACTTCTATGCTTACGTTGTTCTTAGATATCATCTAGTTCATCCTTTTCATTTTACAGATGTGAAAACTGAGGCATAAGGAGGTTAAGTGACTTGTCTACAGGCATACAGCTAAGTAATCACAAAATTAAGACTAGAATCTTTACCTTCTGACTCCAAGAGCAAATAGTCTTTCAGTTGTATCACAAAGTCTAGATAACAAATATTCAGGGATAACCCCAAATAACGTTGTGTCCCCAAATTTCTGCATCTTTCTAGGTGGTGCAGTGGATACAGTGACAGGCCTGGAGTCAGGAAGACTCATCTTCTTGGGTTCAGATACGGCCTCTGACACTTACTAGCTATGTGGCCCTGAGCAAGTCACTTAACCTTATTTACCTCAGTTTCCTCATCTGTAAAATGAACTGGACAAGGAAATGGCAAGCCACTCTAACATCTTTGCCAAGAAAACGTCAAATGGGGTCAGAAAAAGCTGGACGCAACTGAATGACTGAACAACAATTATAACCTCATAACAAAACTACTCATAATCTACTCAATGCAATATCCTCTCCTTCAAAATCTAGACACTTGTCTACCCCCTCCAAACAGCTAAATTGGCAAACAAATGTCTGGAGGTAGAAAGAGGTCAGAGGGGCTGTGTAATCCATAAATCTCAGGAGAGGTAGCACTTTTACCCTGTAGGGTATAAAGAGAATTTGTATTAGCATCAGAAGATGTGGATTCATGTCCAGGCTCTGACATTTCCTTCTTGATGTAATTTTAATGAATTGGCTAACCCTTAGTTTCCTCATCTATAAAATAGAAATAACAATACTTATATTACTTACTTCATAGGGTTGTTGTGAGGAAAGTGCAATGTAAATCTTAAAGTGCTTTATAAAAATAAACTTATCATGAAACATTAACTATTGTAAAATATTCTAGTAAGTGGGTAACTACTCATCCTTTCAGTACTCAAATATGTACCAATCAAAGTTCAAAGCTTCGTGATTGGACACAATACACATCTTTCCTTAAGAGCTAGCAGCATGATTAGTGTAACTACATTCGTTTTAAACGTCTACATAAGCCAAAAGAAATGAAAATTATAAAACTCTCCAAAACTAAGAATGGAATGAATTTCTATCAATTTTATCTACTTTAAGCAATGTCCTGTGGGCTATATAAAATATAATGTTTTCTTTTGTATCTATGTGTTAACTTTTGCAAAAGAAAAGAAAAAGGAAGAAATCCAAAGTGAGGAAGGAGTGAGTAAGAAAGGTGAATAAATCTCACAAAGGTTTGCTATGTGAGAAAAAGCCAGACAGTGAGTGATAGTGAAAGAAAAGATGCGGGTGGGGCAGATTAGAAGAAGACCCTGAAATCTGGGTGAGGAACTTAAATCTGACATTGAAAGGAAGAGGAACCATTTTACCGGTTGGGAAAAGCTTGATCAATGTGACCAAAGAGAAAGATAATTTCCTAAGTGGTAGCACTGAAAAACCATTAGAGAGGAAAATGTGCTTGTCCAGGTTGGAATATTTTTTTTTCTGGAAATCAAGACTACATTTATCAAACACAAAGTGGGAGACATCCTTTAGTAACATCCAACAAAAGGCAATGGAAATAGACTTGAATTTGAAATCAGAAAACCATAGTTTAAATCTTGGTTCTGTGACTGTGTAGCCTGAGACAAATCAATTCATTGTACTAGACTGTACTCAACCTATCTGTAAAATGAGAGGAACATTCCTTCCAACTCAAATTTATGATTTTAGTATGTAACATCAGTAGATGCAGGTGTTTTCTGCAACAACTAATGAAAGGCCTTACTACTTCTTCCCAAACCCACTTTGTGGAGAGGTAATCTGTCACACCATTAGAATGATTAGCTTGTTTGAAGTCTAGGGGCAATATAATGAACCCTCAGATTTCTCTTCTACTGCTTTTAGAGAGCTAATTTGAAATTTAACATTAGGATAGCATAATCCCAGATTAGCATTAACAGTTAGCATAATCAAAATTGCTTGGGGTCCCTAGAGACAGATTCCTAACATTTAGGCAAAGGTTTGGCTCTCTGCAGTAATGTAAATTTTCATTTATCTCTAGCTAACTCCTAGCTTTTTTGTGACTGAAGCAAAATTCAGGTTATCAGAAATGTTTCAGGTGAATCTTTAAGATAGCCAGGAATTCTAAGAGGCCAAAGTTAATGATAAATTCAGTTTGGGTCGAGTTGAGTTTGGGATACCTATGTGTTAGGGCCCAGCTCTGGACCGTGGCCTCCTGTATGGAATGTAGAGACACCTGGAGGTGTTAACCTGCCTACGTGGCATGCTAGCTGGTCTAGTAAGCTACGAGGTACTGGGACCGCCTCAGTAACAGGGTAGGCTCCACCTACGGGGAGGAACATGGGAGGAGCTCGGGTGCCTAAAGATATACTGGAGCATTGGGGGGATCGGGGTTAGAGGTGAATGAACAATTAAAGAGTGGACTGCTGCCAACTTGGGTGTTCTGTCTAGTTATTCCCCTCCCCCACGGGAGGGACCAGGGACACCTGAGGACCGACAAAGACGTAGATCTTGAGGTAAGATTCCAAGCGAAGCCCCAGGGAGGGAGGATTACCTTAGAGAGCCCGGGACATTTAAGTAAGTGAAAGGAGCCTGGGATATTTAAATTAGTGCAGAAAGCCCGGGACATTTCACCTATGAAACATTTAGTTCAAAATGTCTAAGAGGCAGTTAGTGATATGACACTGGCAGTCCAGTCTGAGGTTAAGGATAGGTAAAGAGATGTAGAAATGATTTGCATAGAGAAAATAATTGAATACATGGGCCAGTATGATTACCAAGCAAAATAGTATAGAGGGAGAAGGGAAGAAGGCCTAGGACAGAGTTTTGAGAGACAGCCACAGTTAGGGAGCCTAATCTAGAAGATCCAACAAAGCAGGCTAAGAAGGAGTAGTTAGAAAAGAAAGAAAAGAACTAGGAAAGATCAGTCACAAAAATAGAAAAGGAAGACTGAATCAGTAGAAGATAATCCACAGTGTCAAACAATGCTGAGAGGTCAAGAAAGATGAGGA
This sequence comes from Notamacropus eugenii, assembly GCF_028372415.1. NCBI lineage: Eukaryota > Metazoa > Chordata > Mammalia > Diprotodontia > Macropodidae > Notamacropus > Notamacropus eugenii. Next base: position 449,747,076 of record NC_092873.1, on the reverse strand, counting down.
TCAAAGTCATTAGATTTGACAATTAAGATACCAATTAGCACCTGCAGAGAGAGCAGTTTTGCTTGAAAACCATATTAAAAAGGTTTGACTGATGTGAATGCAGTTAAAGTGAAGGTGCTCATTATAAATGCTCTTTTCAGGGAATTTAATACACAAAGAAATATTTAATATTTTTCAGTGAATTGTCTTTCCAGCCCAAAGAGACTGGGAAGTAGTACAGTAACTAGTGGGGATACAAAGATAGAGAGTGTTTTGTTTTGTTTTAAGGAGAAATATGCGTGTGCTGGGAGGTTTCAGATAAGTAGATGGAGAGGCACTGAAGATTAGTGATTCTCTCTGCCAGAGAAAAGGGAATGAAATTGAATCAAAGGTGAATATAGAAGAGTTTGTCTTGGCAAGGTCAACAATACACACATATTGCTAATACAAAGCAAATAAACACAAGAGAAAAAAATGTAAAAACAGGAGCTTGTAGCAATTAGTAGGCACATCAATGAACAAATATAATTACATTCAAGGGTAATTACCCTGCATGGACAAACATTGGCATTAGCATATGGCTATGTGTGTCCCTGCTTCACCAGTTTTGCCTGGGATACTATGTTAGTCTGACCATTGGTCAAGTGATCTTCACTCTTTTTCAATCTGCTTTGTTATCTATCTGCCCTAATACCAGTGTTAGTAAATAATACAGGCTGATCATAATGCTCATCAGAACTTTAGTCCTGCCTTCCTAAATGTGAGCTTGTGGAAGGCCCTGGCTTCCTGGCTCTGTTTTTAATTCTTGAAGCATAGTATACAGACTTCTTCCTGGGAAATGTCTGTTCCTGTTTCTGAGCCATTAGCTGGGACAGACTGACTTCGTGTAATGGCAAAGGGTCTTTTTAACTTAAAATTCATGGCAACAAATGTCTTTCAGTCGAAACCTGCTCCTCACAGAGTATAATTAACTCACCAATTAGCAACAAGTAACTGTAGTTTCAGGACCTCTTCTAGACTTCAGGATTATTTTGTAAACAGGTAAGTTTCCCAGTCTCTCCAAAACTAAGAATGGAGTGAATTTCCACTATCTGCTTAGCAGAATTCTGCCACCATGTTGGAAATCTTGACAACAAACCTGAGTATTTTACCATTGTGACTTTTTTTCAGTATTCTTCTAGGTTGATGATGTAAGCCAGATGATAAGCTTTCTCTAGCTTTTCTCCCAGATGAGAGATCTACTGGTTCTAGATATCTACAGTTTCTCCATCTTTAGAGACTTCAAAGCACAAATATATAGGTAGGTGTAGCTCAGACCCATATATCAACAAATAGGTGAAAAGACATTGACATTATTTCTGATGGGATTGTATGTTTGTATCAGACAAATCACATCTTGGCTCCACTAAGAATTTTGTTCTGGTCTCTGTGAACCTAACATGTTGTAGGTTCGGGTTGTAAGTCCCCTTAAAGGTGGTTAGGTATTGCTCTAGAATTCTTAAAGCCAGGCAAAGCTAACATTTCCTTGGGTAATATACTTTCGACATCTCTACCTTGGATCTTGTGGAAAGTCAGTATACTAAGAAATACTTCTTTCACAATATTTTAGCAACTGTGGAGGCTTTCTGGGTCTTGGTTGGGTATGATAGCCTCAACTGTTACACTAGGATCATGAAACAATCTTTATTCAAATAGCCCATGAATAAACAGCAGTCATTAATCAGGGTTTATATTCAATCTGTTTTATAGGAATTCAAGAATTGGAAAATAGTTTCCAAATTCTCAGGCCAACAGAGATTAATTTCTGTCTTCTGAATATGCATTTAACTCATGACTCTATGCCTTTGCTCACACTTTTCCTTGGGCCTCAAATTTTCACCTGAAGAATTCCTACTCATCCTTTAAAACCCAACTCCAAAGTAATTTCCTTTATTCTTCTGGTAAGCATCAACTTTCCACCTCACTCAGAGAGTATTTAGTATTCTATCTCTCCAAGATATTTCCCTAGCAGTTCTGTGTATTATACTTCGCTCTGCTTGTATCTTATTCCCCTACTAGACTGAGAATTCTATGAGGCTAGGGACCTTACATTATCTCAATGTTTCTCCCTTCACCAATATATCAGTCACAAATATTTAAGGACCTACTATATATTAAACATTAAGCTAGGTTATGAGGATCTAAAGACAAAAGTTTAAACAGTCCCTGCAACCAAGGAGCTTAGCTCTTATGTACATATATAAATATGTACAAAGAATATATAAAATAAAGGAGTTAAATCAATGGGGGAAGGTCACTAAGGCAATTCATGACCACTGTGGGGGAAAGGATGGTCATGCAAGGTTTTTAGTGTGTTCTTAAGAAATTTATTTTTGGGGGGGTGGAGCCAAGATGGTCTAGTAAAAGCAGAGACTTCCCTGAGCTGTCCCCCAAAGACTCTCAAATACTTGTAAAAAATGACTCTAAACAAATTCTAGAGTTTAAACGCACAAAATGACAGAGTGAAACAAATTCCCAGTCCAAGACAACCTGAAAAGTTGACAGGAAGAGTCTGGCATGGGCCACACTGGCACAGATGGGCCAGAGCAGGCCTCAGGAGACTGAATCATTGGCAGCTGTGGCAGTTTCCACACTTCTCAACCCATAAATGCCAAAAAGGTCAGTGGGAAAACTCTACAGGACATGGATGAAAGAGGAGCACACTATCTGTTTGGGTCCTGCCCCAGCCCCAGGGTGGTGGGAGGATGGTGGTGGTGGCAGCAGCAGAGGCTACTTCCAGAGTTCTGGCCCACACACAGTGGGGGATCAAGTGACTGATACAAAATCCCTGAAGCCTGAAACAGTATAGCCACCCCCACTGGAAACAGAGTTCTACCTTGAAAAAGAGTTAGAAAGACAAATGTTTGCCTGGGAGGGTGAGTAATCATCATAAAAGAACTCAGACTACAGAATCTTACTTTGCTGACAAGAAAGATCAGGGCATACAACCCAGAGGAGGACAGGAGAGTCAAAGCTCCTACATTCCTCCAAGAGGAATATGAATTGATTATAGGCCATGGAGGAGCTCAAAAAGGATTTTGAAAATCAAGTAAGAGAAGTAGAGGAAAAATTGAGAAGAGAAATGAGAGCGATGCAAGAAAATCATGAGAATTGAGTCAACACCTTTCTTAAGGACACCCAAAAAATACTGCAAAAAATAACTAACCTCTTAAAAAATAGACTAACTGAAATGGCTAAAAAAGTCCAAAAATCCAATGAGGAGAAGAAGGCCTTAAAAAGCAGAACTGGTCAAATGGAAAAGGAGGTCCAAAAGCTCACTGAAGAAAGTAATTCCTTAAAAATTATAATGGAGCAAATGGAAGCTAATGACTTTATGAGAAATCAAGAAATTATAAAGCAGAACCAAAAGAATGAAAAAAATGGAAGATAATGTGAAATATCTCATTGAAAAAACAACTGACCTGGAAAATAGATCCCAGAGAGATAATTTTAAAATTATTGGATTCCCTGAAAGCCATGATCAAAAAAATAGCCTAGACATCGTCTTTTAAGAAATTATCAAGGAAAACTGTCCTGATATTCTAGAACCAGAGGGTAAAATAGAAATGGAAAGAATCCATCAATTACCTCTGGAAAGGGATCCTAAAAGGAAAACTCCCATTTTGTAGACAAATTCCAGAATTCCCAGGTCAAGGAGAAAATATTGCAAGCAGCCAGAAAGAAACAATTTGAGCACTGTGAAAATACAATTAGGATAACACAAGATCTAGCAGCTTCTACATTAAGGGATGAATGGGCTTGGAATAAGATATTCTGGCAGCGAGAGGAATCAGGATTAAAACCAAGAATCACTTAACCAGTGAAACTGAGTATAGTCCTTCAGGGGAAAAAATGGGCATTCAATAAGATAGAGGACTTTCAAGCATCATTAATGAAAAGACCAAAGCTGAATAGAAAATTTGACTTTCAAATACAAGAATCAAAAGAAGCATGAAAAGATAAACAGGAATAAAAAGTCATAAGAGACTTATTAAAGTTGAATTGCTTACATTCCTACATGGAAAGATGATATTTGTAACTCATGAGACCTTTCTCACTATTAGGGTAGTTGGAGGAAGTAGACAGACAGACAGACAGACATAGATAGATAGATAGACAGACAGACAGACAGACAGACAGACAGACAGACAGACAGATAGATAGATAGATAGATGACACAGAGTGAGTTGAATATGAAGAGATAATATCTAAAAAACAAAATTAAGGGGTGAGAGAGGAATATACTGGAAGAAGGAGAAAGGGAGAGATAGAATAGGGTAAACTATCTCACATAAAAGAAGCAAGAAAAATGTTTCACAATGGAAGGAAAGGGGGGAGTTGAGAAGGAATGAGTAAATCTTACTCTCATAAGATTTGGATTAAGGAAGGAATAACATAATATACACTCAGTTGGTTATCTTACCCTATAAGAAAGTAGGAGGGAAGCAGATGGGGAGGGGGGTGATAGAAGGGAGGGAAAATTGGAGGAGGAGGAGTCAGAAGCAAACACTTTAGAAAAGACACAGAGTCAAAGAAGAAAATAGAATAAGTGTGGGACAGGATAGAATGGAGAGAAATATAGTTAGTCTTTTACAACATGACTATTATAAGAATGTTTTGCATAGCTACACATGTATAACCTATTTTGAATTGCCTGCCTTCTCAATGGGAGTTCTAAAACTCAGAGTTTTAAAAACAAATATTAAAAAATTATTTTTACATGCAACTGAGAAATAAGATATACAGGCAATGCAGTATAGAAATCTATCTTGCCTTTCAAAAAGTAAAAGGGAAGGGGATGGGGGGGTGATAAAAGGGAGGGCAGACTGGGGAAGGGGTAATCAGAATCATTCCATCAGGAGTGGAGGAGAGGGAAAAGATGGGGAAAAAATTGGGAACTCAAAATATTGCAGAAATGAATGTTGAAAACTAAAAATCAATAAATTTAAATCTTAAAAAAAAGAAATGTATTTTAACAACATTTATTTATATATTTACATTCACTTATATTAGTTATATTTATAGTATACTATTATTTATCTTTACCCCTCTCCCAATAGTTCGCACACTATACTACGCGAAGTAGGGTCTTAGGTTCATTGAAGAATGAGGTTGTTCTAAGAGAATATCTGATTTCAGGTACATTATTTATGTGTTGTCTTGGACCAAAAGAAAAAGAGGAAAGTATCTGAAAGGTTATCTACAATCCCTGAATGTCTTTCAAAAGTCATCTTTCCAACAACAAATGTTTATGGTAATATGACCATGTGACTTCAAAGTTGCTCTATGTTCCTGGTACTTGAAAGCACCAACACATAGGCACCAGACATAACATAGAACTTTCTACTGTAATTTTAAAAAAACTATAGTAGTTCAAAGAATAGGAAGAGAATCACAACTGTCAGTGGAAAGAGCCCCCAATTTGGAGTCAGAGAGTCTAGATTTCCCATCAATTACTATTACATTAGAGATCTTGGGCTAATGACTTTCCCTCTCTTGGCCTTGTACAATAAAGAGGTGGTGCTAGTTATTCACTAAAAATCCCTCCTAGCTCTGCAATTCTGTGACCAGAAAGTCAGTCAGTTGATTTTGGTGTCTTCAAGACTGATCGTGAGAACAAGTCACATACATTGATGAAGCAATCAACACCGAGTAGAATTAGTGCAGAGTTACGTGAGCAGAACCAAGAGAACGAGTTACACATTAACAACAATTTGGAAATGCTTAAGAACTTTAATCAATGCAATGGCTACCCACAATCCCAGAGGACAGATGATAACGCATGGTACTCATCTCCTGATCTAAGGGACTCAAGATGAAAAATGACATATACATTTGGGGACATGGACAATGGTGGGAATTTGTTTTACTTAATTATGAATATATTTCTTACATGGGTTTATTATTATTATTTTAATTGGGAATACATGAGATCAAAATTCCTACTATAAGAACGTATTCTCTGGGACAGCTATATAAGTCAAGAAGTAGCTTTGGCTACTTGCAAATTCTTGGAGATCAAAATGACAAAGGTGCCCCAACAAAGGTGTTGAAGAAAAAAATACTAACATTTCCCTGAATTGTAGTCATAAGCCTGCTAGAAACATTTTTATTAATTTGTGATTATTTTAAAACTAAACATTTTCTTTATAGAGAAAGAGAAATCCAAATTGGCAGAATCCCTCTGCTCCTTTAGGAGTAGTTCAAACACCATCTTCTGTATGGTCTTTCCTGATTCCTGCAGATACTAGTGCTCTTTCTTCCAAGTGACCTGATAGTTAACTTTCTTGTATATATTTCTATTTATTAATTTTTTTGCTTATACTATATGTATTGCTATTTACCTCTGGGAAGCTAGGTGGCACAGAGTATAGAGTAAGAACTCACAATCAGGAAAATGTGATTTTAAATACTAGCTGGGTAAATTCCTTAATCTTGGGCAAATCACTTAATTTCTCTCAGCCTCAGTTTCATTATCTATAAAATCTATAAAACATTAGCGCCTACCTCCCCAGGCTGCTGTGAAGACAAAATGTGATATTTGTAAAGCGCTTTGCAAAATTTAAAGTGCAGTATAAATGTTAGTTATTATATATATATATATATATATATATATATATATATATATATATATATATATATATATATATATATATATAGTCATTATCTTCTCCATTAGAATGTAAGTTCCTCATGAATAAATATTATTCCATTGTCTATACTTATATCTCCAGTGCCTATCACATGCAAACTAGATAATTAGTCAATATTTATTGACTGATTGATCTCTCTAGCCCAAGTCTTTCTGAGGTACTAAACTATAGAATTCTTGAATAGGTAATATTTTATAGCCAAGAATGAGAAAGGATATGGACTTTAGGTAGTCGTTTGGTTAATAGTTTGCTTCATTAAGGAGAACAATAGTCACTTAACTTTTGGATCATCTTTGGAGATTCATTTTCCAAAAATCTTTCAATTCCCTCTTCAACCACATCTCTGGAACGTAAGGAAAGAGAGTACTCTTACGTCGATCATTACCCTGATCTGGTAAAAGTGGCCCCTTGCCCTTGACTGGTTATTGCTAATCTGAAAAAAGGGGAGTAGGACACTGTTTTGGAATTGATAGAGAAATATTGAAAATAGTTTCTCTTTTCATTGGATTCTGATGGGATGTTCATCAACTGGGGGAATAGCTATACAAGTTATAATATATAAATGTGATGAAATACTTGTGTCCTACAATAATGAAGAGTATGGCTTCAAGGAAGTCTATGAAGATTTGTGTGAACTGATGCAGAGGGATGTGAACACAAACAGGATAACAATTTCTACAATGAAAACAATATTGTAAAGACACTGAAAGACTTAGAAGCCCTAGTCAACATAATAACCAACCACAATTATGGAGGACTAATGATCAAATATGGTATCTACCTTCTGAGAGAGGGACGACTAGGTGGCACAGTGGATAGAGTGCCAGTCCTGGAATCAGGAAGATTCAGCTTCCTGAGTTCAAATCCAACCTTAGACTAGCTCTGTGACTCTGGGCAAGTCCCTTAACCCTGTTTGCTACTGTTTTCTCATCTATACAATGAACATGAGAAAGAAATGACAAGCTACTTCAGTATCTTTGCCAACCTCCAAATGGGGTCACAAAGAGTCAGAATATGACTGAAAATGACTGAACAACTGCAAACTTCTGAGAGAGGTAAAAGGCTCAGAGTACAAGAATGAGATATGTTTATATGTGTATGTTATAATATATGGAGGATAACTATAGATGTAGAATGCTCATGACCATAGACAAAGGACGTAGAGACATGCGATAGTCAGACACTGACAACTGAAGCCTAAACTTAATGTTAAATTGAACAGATCCATCCACATTCTCTCATTTTTATACTCAATAGCATGGATTTTCAAGTTAGGGTTCAAGATATAACTATGGGGGAAAGGGAGAAGGCAATTAAAAGTAGATGCTAAATATCATGTACAGTGTTTTTTTTAATAAAAGGATATTTCATATCAGGTGCATAATCCAATTAACTTTAATAGGTACCTTGAGAAATTTTCAAAACAGCAGAGCTCATATAGTTACAGAATCACAGGAATCCAAGTGCCCTCAAGAGCTCATCTTCTAGCTGGCTTCCTGTCTCTGAGTAGGGGTGCACCTAAACTATCACATAATATAAATACCAGGAAAAAAAGAAATTAAAACAGCTCAGAAATATTGTTCCACAATCATGAGATTGCAAATATCAAAATACTATTTTAATGGTCATAGGAAGGCAGGTAAAACTAATACACTCTTTGTGGAGCTGTAAATTGGTCCAACCATTCTGGAAAAGATTTTGGAATTATGCAAAAAAAATTACTAAACTATTCACATTTTTTTATTCCAGGGATCCAACTACTGAGTTTATAACCATAAGGATGTGAATAACAGAAAGAAAGAAAGAATGTGTAAGAAAATATTCACAGCAGCACTTTGCAGTTGCAAAATGTTGAGAATAAGTTATATAACCAACAATTGGGAATGGTTAAATAAATTGTAGTATACAGATATAATGTAATATTACTGTAATTGTAAGTAATGATGAATATGAGGAAACACTGGAAATGTACAAACAGATGAAATATTAAAAATCAAAAGAATAGTATACACAATTATTACACAGAATTCAAATCAAATACAAGGGTCAATGTTGCTTCTGTGTATCTGAGGTTAAACATATTTCCACTCTGTTAAGAAACAGCAAACTATGAAATTGGAAAATTACACATTATGTCAATAACAAGTACTACTCTAAATGGTTTTGCTTAATCTTTTCAAGGAAAAGCTTTATTTTAGAAGTTGCTGCAAAGTCATTAATGTTTTAAAATATATCAATAACATCAAATATTAAAAGGAAAGGTAATTGCCTATATAATTTCTTCATAAAATCCAAAAGGAACTCTACCACCCTGGCAACACATTTTAGTGTCAACACCAGTTACAGTCTACATGAAGTCTGGCCGATTTCAATACAGACATGTTACCTCTTACTCTGTTTCCACAAAGACATATAGAGAACAACTAACAACTGTTCACCATCACCCTAACAAAACATCCATCTACTTGAAGCTAATTAAGTCCTTCCCCAAACCTTTTCTTGCCCTGGGTTAAATAAATCATGGCATTTTTTTTACATATTTCATAAATTTGGGATCCTTGCTTTAATTTCACTATTTTGTTATCAATGTCTTCATGGGGAGTACTAAACACTTTCACAGAATTAAAGGTTATTTTAATCCTCTGTATTAATCAAGTTGAGAAGCCAAGCTAATTGTACCCTGCTCAGGAAATACAATGCCCCACAACCTAACCAGTGAAACTCTCAAGTTTCCCTAATGGTCTGGGGATTGCCTCGATTTCCTGGATTCCCCTTAAATCCCTATTGCAACAGGTGTGACTGTCCAGTTAATGGGGCTGCAGTCTCAAGTAACTGATAAACACATGGAAACGAACAGCTGCCTCATTTGATACAGAGGGTTTCTTCAGGGGTATCCTCCAGCACATTTGGTGACAGGGTGTCGGGTTGCAAGAGAAGCATTCTCTTTCCAAAGTGTCTTAAGACCTTTTGCATGATCTAGACCAAGAACTCCAAACTCCTAGCACTGATAGCTATGTGTATATAGACACATATCACACAACTCAAACAAGGGTCTCAAATCCAAATAATCACATTATTTCTGTAATTAGAATTGGGTGTTATTTTAGGAGTTTCATAGTAAAGCCTGTGGCAAAACTGTATTCTTCAAGCACTACTCCCTTGACCATCTCATTAAATTCCTTCCCAGAACTTTCCCTCTCTATTTCCCATCCACATATACATGTAACACTTCATACCAAGTAAGTATGTTGACCCAACATCAGGGCCTGGGAACAGGCAGTTAGGTGGTACAATGGATAGGGTATACAGTCTTCACTTGGAGTCAGGAAGTTGTGAGTTCAAATCTGGCCTCAAACCCTAGCTGTGTGACTCTGAACAAGTCACTTTAACTTCTTCCTCAGTTTCCTCATCTGTCAAAGAGGATAATAGTAGCATCTACCTTCTAGGGTTGTTATAAGGATAAAATAAGATAGGATTTGTGAATCACTTTACAAATATAAAAATGTCATATATTATAATTTGACATATGTATTATATGTTAAAGTATCATATGTGTTATTTTTATGAGTACAAGTGCATCCTTCTATCATAGTCTTAAGTAGGAGTCAGTTCAGGAAGTGTTTTCACATGTTTGAGAAGCCTCCACTTTTCATCCCCTTCTCTTATACCAGACTTAGTCTTTGTCAAAGTCTACACTAACATCTGTTGTACATAAAATTCAGGAAATTTGAAGTGGTGTAACCCGCTGAATTGTGAGTACATGTGCTGGCATGGTTGAGTAATGATTCCAATTCCACAAATTTTGATATTTTGTGTATTTTTCAGCAAATTTCATCAGACTTGGGGAGGGGAGTCTATACAGGTCCTTCTACCTATGTTGTAGTAACCCAGACAATGAGACACTAGAACTAGACCCTAAAATTAATGGAAAAAAAGATCCTCAAATCTTCCATTGTAATAAATTCCAGTGTCTTAGGGACAGGTGAAGCAAATGGAGTCCAAATGTGATAGGAATACAACTTCAGTGGTACATAGCCATAAAAGATCTGAAAAACTGGCTATCCTTTCTACCAATGATTCCCTGAGGTCCTCCCCCACCTCATTCTGGCATGACTGAGGAAGGAAGCTGAGAAATTGAGTTGGAGAGTGAAGGGAGAGGAGGAGGAGGAAAAGTGGGGGAGTCCAATTTTGGCTTAAATGTCTGACAATATAAGCAAGTCAATGAAGAGATACCATTTGGGTATTGTATTTGGGTAAAAGACTGACTGTTTAGTACAAATGCTTTCCTAGGGATCAGAATGCTCTAGATTTTTCAGTTTTGGTGATAACAACTTAAAGCACTTAGGATAATGTTAGAGGAAAGCAAAAAAGAATGTACGTCAGTGACTGCTGGCTTTTTGACAGCATTCCCCTATGATTCATTCTTTTGGCAAACATTTTAGAGATAGGAATGTTTTATTTAGAAGTTTTGAGTTAGTTAGCCATGTGCAGGGCTTGTGTTTCACAGGCATCTACCGGGGTACATCACGTCGTAAGCTTTGCAAAGCTATCCAAAACAATAATGGATGATTCACTTAAAGAGGCCAGCAAGAGTTATTTTATTGTTCCGTGAAGCATACTGGCTACAACTGAAAAGGAATATTAGTCTTGGGATTTTTTTCCCCAAACTTAATGGCGTATGGAAGCTTATTAAATTAACAGCAGTTTTCCAGATAAAAATGGTAATTTTGAGGAGACCATGATGAAATTATTTGCTAGAATAGATTCTCATTGGCTTAAAGCTTATCACTTGTTTCTATAGTTAAAGAAACACAAGCTTAATTTTTTTTACTTTTACATAGTAGTTAGAGAAAAAGTATATTAGTTCTCTATATGTTGTATATGCCATCTATTTGTATTCAGTTAAATACACATTATGGAGAACCCCTCAAGTGACAATCTTAGCATAAGGAAGACCTTACGTTCAAGCCTTGCCTCTGACATTCTAGCTGTTAGGTGGCCAGTCACTTAAATCTTCATTGCTCCATGAATGAAATCAATCAACAATTGTTTTTTAAGTACCTACTAGTCAGAGGAATACAAAGACAAAAAATGAAAGTCTCTACTCACAAGAAGCTTACATTCTACCAAGGAAGACAATATGTACACATATATGAATATACAGAATACATGGAAAATAAATACATTGTAGTTAAAATATGAAGTAATTAGAGAGGAGCATACTAACCGTTGAAAGATCAGAAAGCTTCCTGTAGAAAGAAGGCAGTGTCTGAGCTGAGTCCTAAAGGAAGAGATAGCCAGTGCAAAGATGTGGACAAGGGATGTAGTGTCTGATCTACCTCCTTCAAATGTTTCACCACTTCAAGGGTGTAAAAGACATGCAAGTTGTTGGATTAGTGGAGGGAGATTCTGCACAGAATACTCTGCACATTAACAAAATCACAGGACTGGTCAAAATCACAGGTTTATATACATACAAGTATATGTAAATATATACACATGTATATACATACATGTGTGTGTTATATGCATATATACATGTGTATATGTGTGTGTACATATATATACATATATACATATATATACATATATATATATATATATATATATACATAGTATGTGTCTGTGTACAATGACAAGATAGTGGAGAAGTCAGAAAGACAGGGACAGGGACAGAAAGACAGAGTGAAATAAAGAAGTCTGGTGTAGGATTCTGAATAGCAGCAGCCCTTTAACAAATAACCATGATTCCATTCCAGCCCCTGAAGCCATTATCCAAAGAATCAAACCTTGTGGAGATAATGACCTGACAGCTGTTTCTGCAGGTTTTCAAGCCTTGCCTCCTCAGTGCCCACAACTAATGAAAACCCAAAAAAGAAAGTTCTTCTCACCAGAGTCTTAGCACTTTCAAATGGTGTAGTATTAGAAATGGATATGGGTTTATTTGTGGAAAAAACTTAAAAATGAATTTCCATTTGCTTTGGTACTACACCCTACAAAGTACAGGACTCTTCCATCTGACTTGCAGTTGAAATCTCCTATATATGTTTTCTCTCCCATTAGAATGAAAGTTCCTTTGAGGCCAGGAATTGTCTTGTTTTTGTATTTGTATCCCCAGCATTTTGTATATAGTGAATAACACTCATTCATACTGCATAGTTCCATTTTTGAAACATCCTAGCTGTGTGACCCTGGGAAAATAACACCTCTCAGGGTTCTAGACAATGCTTGCAGACTCAGTTTCAGAGAATATGATGTGCTTCATTGTTAGCAGGAGTACCCTCTTCTGGGAGTTCTCCACACTAATGAAATCATAGGTCCAGTACATATCCTATCCTTATATTTACATCAAAAACACAGCTCTAAGAAGCTTAGAATGTCACTGTAACTCTTGAGTTGAATTCTGATGTCATATTTTTGTAAGTCAGTGGGAAATTTTTGCTTTGTGTTTGCAATATAGCAGAAGACTATTATAGGGAGGTGTGTGCTAGAAAAAGTATTTGATTTAGAATCAGGTGACTTGAAGTTGAATTCTGACTGTCATTTATCACGTGACTAGAGACAAGACCTTTATCCTCTTTGAGTTTCAACTTTCTCATTTATAAAATGGCTGTTGTATTCGTACTACTTAATTCACAAAGCTTTTGGTAAAGGTTCAGGTTAAGACATAGTCCTCTAACACAGAAAGTGTTCTAGTAAATCTGTAAGCTAGGGGATGAGAAAGGGAGTATGATGCAATGGAAAGGGCATTAGGCTTTGTTAGAAAACTCTAGTACCACCCTCCTTTGTCCAGATGTATCTCCTACTATGAAAAACAGGGTGTCAGAGTGAATAGGAAGCTGGCCTAAAAGTCAGGGAGACCCAGGATCAAACCCTGGTACATACTGTGACGCCTAGGTAAGCCACTAAATCTCTCATTGGCCCCAGATAACTGTTAAGAATATAAATGGCAGGGTAGATACAAATCAGCAATGGTACAGAGGAGTTCCCCACAGCAGCTGTTTTCACAGTAAAGTTTGGGGATTCCTGAGGGTTCCTGGAGTTCCCCTTTCAGGGGATCCATGAGGTCAAAACTATTTTCATAATAATATTAAGATAATTTGCTTTGCAATATGGTAAATATCAATAGAAAAGCCTCACATAAATAAGTTCTTGGGGGGAGGGGGCTTCAAATTTTTTTAGTCTAAAAGAGTTCTGATACCAAAAAGTTTAAAAAGTGCTGCCTTATACCAATGAATGTATAGGTCCAATACAAAAAAACCTCAAACTACTCTCCTCTATGTGGCCTCTACTACAATCAAATGATTCTATTTTCTGCCTCAGAATTCTCTCAATTTTCCCAACTCTGACCTCCACTCCTGTTGTTCCTTATGCCTAGAATTATTCCCTCCATTAACCACTTTTCCTACTGAGTTTCTACTCATCCTTTAAAGTCCTCTCAAATGCTACCTCTTCTGTGAAGCCTAATCTGATACCATTTGTAACTTTAAAAAAAAAGTAAGAAACTTTACCCTTCAAATCTTATTGCTGTTGTGCAGTCATTTGTAGTCATGTACAACTCTTTGTGACCCCACTTGGAGTTTTCTTGGCAAAGATGTTGGAGTGGTTTGCCATTTTCTTATCCAGTTTATTTTTCAAGATTAGGAAAGTGAGACAGAGTTAAGTGATTTGCCCAGGGTCACACAGCTAGTAAGTATTTGAGGCCAGATTTGAACTCAGAAAGATGAGTCTTTCTGACTTCAAGCCCAGTATTCTATCCACTCTGCCACCTAGCTGTCTCAAACCTTACTTAGTATTTTGTTTTATACAGTATGACATTTATTATTCAATGTTGTATGTTAATATGCAGTTTATTTAGTTGTACTAATGTATTAACATACATTTTATTTATTGTAGTAATATATGTTAGTTATAACATTATATTTCTATGTTTTTATATATCTCTATGTTTATTTATTTCTTGAACTAGCTCATAAGATTCATAAGGTCAGAGACCATGTCATACCTAAACCTTATATCTCGTCCAACATCTAGTACAGTGCTTTGTATACAGTAGACATAAAGAATGTTTCTTGAAGGAATCTTGACTCACAGTACAATAATATAGGTGTTTGGGGAAGTTCCCACACACAAAAATATCTCCACACTAGTCCTTGATGCCTAAGTATTCCTCCATTAGAAATTTATTTGTTGAGATTGCAAAGGAATTCCACAAAATGCTACTTCTGTGTCATCATGGAATAAAGGTGACTCAGAGTTCTGGAAGACTATGCTAACAGGACATGAGTTTCAGGAAGTTCTACCAAGTAGGAAAATCTTCAAGTACAGTCCCAGAAATTACTACACCTGTCACCTGAGGAGCCATAAAATTAAAGATGGAAAATGCTGCTCAGTCTGGTGTCACGCTCTTTTTTGTTCCCATGATGTCAGTGGTGGAAAAGGAAGGAGAGAATACTTTAAATGGCATGGTTTTTAGACATTGATTTAGTGATAGGTACTCTCAGTGTAAGAACTTTGCCCAATGGCCAACAACTTTACATACTACTGAAGAAAATGAAGCAAATCCATATCTTTATTCTCACAATAATTGAAACCAGAAGAAATAAAGAAGATGCTCCAAAGTGGAGGGATGATTACCAGGTTCTCTTCAGGACAAATAAAGGGGTTGACAGGAGTGGTTTCGTTATGCATCCAAGGACAGTAAGAAACATCATTTCATGGTACATTTAGTCACCTCAATTTACCCTGCTTATAATGTAACTAAATAAGGAAACAACATGAAGATAGTTGCAGCTTGTGCACTGACATTTACAGTGAAGCGGAAAAATTCTATGAAGAACTTGACAAGATTCTCCACAGAGAAACATATGCTACTTAGTGATTTCAGTATGAAAGTCATCATGGGGGGGATGCAAATATATACATCATGGAAAGTACAGTTTGAGATCAAGAAATGAAGAAGGTTAAAGCCTTGGAGATCACTCAAAAGCCTCACGAAATTGTTTCAAGCATCTCAGTGGTTAGACACAAACCAGATATTGAAGTAAGCCTCAAAGGAGGAGGATTACATGTGTAGACACTGATATGTGTCTAAAAAATAGAAGAGAAGGAAAAAAGAACATGGAAATGGAAATATATGAGTGCCATAAAATCTTAAATTGGCATTTAAGATTAGCTCACTGTAATCAAATTAGGAGTAAAAGAAACAAAAAAAAAGAAATAAAGCTAAAAATTACGTAATTATGTAGGAACACAAATTAGTGTACTCTCAGTGAAGAGAGGACAAAAGGTTTGAGGCAGCAGTTAAGATAAAGTGTGATATTCTAAAAGAGATTAATAAAACAATTTTTAAACAGCAATGAGGGTCCATTTGAGGTTAGATAGCATAAATGTAGAGGAAACCCAGTTAACTTCCTCCAGTAACTTCAACCACTTAGAAGAAGAAATAGAGGAGTGGTGGGCATCATGCATGGTTGGGGTTAGTGGGCCAGAAATGGTGTAATGCAAAAGAGGTGGTGGATTAAAGAGTAAATGAGAAGACCTCATTGAAGTGAGCAACCATTTGTTCATGATTCTATAGAGACCAGGAACACCAAAGAACAAATTTGGTGTGGAATGATGTAGTGGGAAACATGGAAAATCAGGAAATTATGATCAGAAATGAGAATTTAATAGTTAAAGATCTTGAAAATAAGTGATTTCAAAAGATTATGAGATCTGTTTGGCACTTTCAATGTGTAGGTGGAGTAAGGTAGAGATGGAGATCATAGATGTAAAAGATAGATCATACTAGATAAGACTTTAAAAATAGCAGTTAAAGGGAGCCCGAATTTAAAACACTGATTAGGGAATGGACAAGTACGAATTATTGTTTTATAAGTACTGAAAGGGAAATAGCAATAAAAACAAGCAAAGAAAAACAAATGGAAACAGCTCTGTCAATGGGGATAGGAGAGGAAGACCAAGAATTACTTTTAAAGATGAGATTTAAAGGATGCAAGGCAGTAAAGGAAAGTTCAGAGAAAAAAATAGTTTGAGATGGAAATGGATGGAAACAATCCCAAAGCCATGGGATGTGGATTGGGGTAGGGTTGAAAAAAGGAACGCCCTCAACATGGCAGGCTTGTTGCATTTGTAAGTCAAACAAGTCCTTGCCTCTGTTCAGCCATCTTTGTATGAAGCCAGTGGTTTTCTAAATGGTTTTCAGCTAATATTCATGTAGAGCAACAAGCACTTAGACCTGTGTGGCTAGTTAATGGAAATCCTATCTAAGGAGGTACATTTCTGTATCAGAGCTATGTCATACTACCCTTCCTGCCCACTCTGTGCTAGAAAAGTAGAATCAAGTCAAATAATACCTTTTTAATTGTAACCTCTAGTATTATAGCAGTAGGACAGTACTGTATTATATTTCCGTGAATGTAAAATATCCTGTACCTGCTTATGATACATAGTAGTGAAAGAGCTACACCAAAGCTACTTTTAATGATATTTTTCTAGATAGACTTTTGTTTTTTCCACATGATGACTGAGAAGCTAATAAAAGGCACCAGGTACCACATCAGTAACAGAATGCTGTTTTTCTGGGATTTTTAAAAAGAAACTTCTTTGTGGGGAAAGGAGGATGTTTCCAGGGGTTTTTGTTTTGTTTTTGTTTTGGAAACAGTGAGCTGAATGTCTAAAGTGTATACTTTGGTTCAATGACTGCAGAATCTGGAAAGGCTGTTGCTGCTATTGGTTCCTAGCAAATTGCTTTGGGTTATCATATATATATATATATATATATATGTTTTGGATTTTTAGAGACTTTAGCTGTGATGTCAACTTTGGAAAAAATATCCCACTTGTACTGTGTTGAGTTGGCACTGTAAAGAAATGAACAGCCATATTGGTCTAGAAACATTAAACTTAATTTTTTTTCCATTTATACAGAGGTAACACACCGTATTAAATATATAAGGTCTTATTTACATGGGTTTGATTACAGAAACTAATAAAATATTCTCTAAATTAAGAAAAGGAAAAAGAAAGAAATTTAGTGAGATCCCATATGAAAAGTAATCTACAAACTACAATGTCCTGGGCTGATGTCTTAAGATTATTAGGTCAATGAAAACCCACAAAAGGTTTGTAAACTTTTTATGGGTGTTTAATCGGGAAACAAAAGAGCAAGGAGAAGAGAGAAAGGGGAGAAAAGAGAAATATGTGGAATTTGTCTCCTCCCAGGAGGAATGAAGAGGCTCTAGAATCTAGACACTATGGAATGCCATTACATTTCCAGGATCCATGAACATCAAAAAGCAGAGGGCTCTTCAGTTTCATCAGGAGTTAGGTGGGGCATAGAAGGTCCTTCAAGGCTGATGACATCACCCCTGTTCATACCTTTGTGTGAAGATGGCTAACTGTGGACTCAATGATTTTCATTCCTAGGTCAGTTCACATTTTCATCCTTCGCTATTGGTCTCCTCAGCCCTGGGTTGTCAGGAGAATTAAGATGATGGAAGAGTTAGATCTGCAGACATAGTTTACTAGCTATGAAACAACCCTCTTACCCACTTCTAAAGACCCACGAAGTTCTTTTTCTACAGATAATAATAGCTAGCATTTACATATTGCCTTAAGGTTTATAAAGTGCTTACATATGTAATTTCATTTGACCTTTGAGACAGCCTTTATTATCCTCATTTTACAGATGAGGAAACTAAGGCCCAAAGACATTGAGGGACTTGCCCACAGTCCCCAAGAATTAAGTGTTTGAAGCAGCATTTGAACTCAAGTATTCCTAATCCCATCCACCAGGCACTCTATCACCTGATCACCTAGTTATCTCTAGATGACCCAGGTGTATTAGTGACTCCTTCCCACCCATCTAGCCAATTTAGCATGGGGACCCTTGCAAGGCCAAACTGTTAGTTTCAACCTTTGAAGGTGCCTCCTGCCTCTCCACACCCTCCTCACTGCTATATCTGTTACCTCAAACTCTTGCTAATAATAGAAATGCAATATTCCATTAACTTCCATGAGGTATTTCAGAGAGAACATGACCATCAAGCCCTTTCCCTCACTCTCACTCCCACAAGAACTTGTGGTCTGAAGGAAAGCTCTACCAGCTGCCAAGTCAAGACTTGCACGCTCCAGGGAGAAGCCTAAGCAGGGCCAGTCAGAGTCTATTTACAAAGGACTCTATTACAGCCAAGCCTCTTGATACATTTACAATGTATCTTGTTTCAAAGTGGAATTAACTTTTGCTCCAAGGCCAGCTGATGTTTGAAACCATATAAAATATTTTATTACAAAAAAAGAACACATCGTGTCTATGAGGATTTTCATGCTCCTATTTTAGGACTTAAATGAAAATTCTGTTGTGCAAGTTGCTCCCACCATTATTCTACTACTCTAAACTATCATTTGTTTGTAACTCTTTTCCTGTTACAGTTTTTAGCCATGGTTTTAGCCACAAGATTGAGTTCAAGAAATATGTGTCCTTATGCAGAAATATATTCAAGAACAATGGAATTGTTTTGCTTATTGTTATTAGACTTTGGTTGTGGGTTCAGATGATACAATTTTTTTGTTTTAGGGGTTTTTTTCTATTCAGATTGTATCTGACCCTGATTGTTAAGTACTCATTTTGAGCTCCTTTGACAAAAATTTAGTAAAATTCCTGATGCATATTCAGGGAACCTGTCTTTAGTGTAACGATAATGGTTGTTTTCCTTCATTTTTGGAGAAGATTAAAATGGCATCACTATGTTGGAGTCAAGGCACAGTATTTCCAAGTGGACTTCATCAGACCAATACAAGCACAGAACACTCTATCACAAGTTGGGCAACAAGCAATCCACATGAACATTTGGAGTGGAATCTTTAGTATAAAATATCATTTGGATAGTCATACAGTCATAGAATTTTAGAGCTGGAAAAAGATCTTAGAAGACATATAATATCCAATTTTACAAATAAGGAAACTGAAGCCCAGAGGTTAAGTAAGTTGTTAATACCACTAGTTAGCATGAGAGTCAGGATTAGAACCAAGATCTTCTCTTTTGAAATTTATTTCATTTTAAATTAGTTCCCTGCGTTTGTGCTGAGGAGCTGAAAGTTTTCTCATGAAAAGCTTAAATTACTTTATAGATCATAGATATAAAAGCACAGACAAGTAAAGTTAGAAAGAGCATTGGAGAACATCTAGTTCGACCTTATCATTTTATAGAAGAGGGATCTGACCCAGCTAGAGGCCAACAGAGACTAAAAGTCTATAAAAGTGAGGGAATACATTTCAGGTTCTAACATGAGTTAGAAAGTTTCAATTGAACTAAAGCTGTACTGAGTAACATAATGGAGAGAGGGTTGAATTTGGGGTGACAAAGACCTAGATTCAAAACCTGCTTCCCATACATATTGGCTATGACCATGGGCAAGTCCCTTAACTTCTCAGTGCCTTAGGCAACTCTAAGACAATAAATTACCAATGAGTTACCACATTGCTTCAGTAAAGGGAGTTTCCACCCTGAAATTCCCCCCACAAAAACAAAATCATAAGTTAGGACCAAAAAAATTGTATCATAGGAAATTTTATTTTGGTACAGACAGATCCTAGATTTAAGATCTTTTTCACATTTCTTCTGTAATGACTCATTACTAATTTTAAAACCTATTGGTTCTGAAGCCAATTTGTGAACTCTCCTCTTTAAAAAAAAAACAAAAACATTTTCTGGGTCTCAGTAACTCAATTACAATTCCTAATTTCTGTTTATTGATTTATTTTTTTCTTAGAAAAATAAGTGGTATAGCAATTTCTTTTTACTCAGAGGTTTTAGAAGAGAAATGCTGATTACAAAAAGTGATAGACAAGATAAAATTGTTCTTTCAAAATATCATTGTTTTCTATCACATTGGACAGCAGTAGAAAAGAAATATTCAAACAAAAAAAAATTGACTGATGGCTTAGCTTATTCAGTTGCTTGATGCCGTGCCTCTTCTTTCAAAGTAGTTTAGAAATTTAACTAGTTTATAAATTATTATCAAATGATATGGATCCAGGGGATCGGTGGTACAGAGATATGTCAGGTACTAATTATAAAAGAAGGAAAAAGAGGTAGTCAAGGCCCTTAGGGAATCACAAAAGAAACAAGATGTCAGACAGTATACAAATGTATATAAGCCACTTTCTTTAAAGTATTTCACTGGGAACTCTTTACACCAATGGAATCACAGGTCTAATGTGGAAAGAAAAGTGATATATGGGTACTCTAATTCCTAGTTGTTACTTTGTTGTTTGTAATTTTCTTAAAACTTCACCTTAAATTTTTATCATTTCTCTACTTACAATTCACTAGTTTCCCACTGTCCTTTTCCTGTTATCGCCTGTAAATTTCCTACATGAACCTATCATTGTAGCAAGACTTTACCTTGCTCTTTTGAACAAATATGATTGCTTTAACGCTTGCATGCCTTTGACCATAGGGCAGCTAAGTGGCGCAGTGGATAGAGTACCAGTGCAGGAGTCAGGAGGACCTGAGTTCAAATCTCACTTCAGACACTTGACACTCACTAGCTGTGTGACTTTGGGCAAGTCACTTAACCCCAGTTGTCTCATCCTGGGTCATCTCCAGTCATCCTGATGAATATCTGGTCACTGGATTCAAATGGCTCTGGAGGAGAAGTGAGGCTAAGTGAGCGTTCCCTCACTGAAAACAAAGTCAAGTGCAAGTCATGTCATTATTTCTCTGAAGACATGGTCTCCTTCAGCAACAAAGGATGAACACACACACACACACACCTTTGCAAGGCCACTAGACACTTAGATACATAATCTGGTAAAAGATTTGTATTTGAGTCAGTTACTTCAATTTTTTTAAATGATGAATCTAAATATAAGTTAACAGACTATAAATTGAGTCAATTTTTAAAAATTATTTTTGAGGAATTATTTTCTCCTATATCCCCAATTTCCTTTGGCAGAGAGAGAAATGATCTCAAATATCATTTAATCAAACCCATGTTTGATTAAGAATACTTGACAAGTGATCATCCAGCCTTTGATCAAAGCTTTTAAAAAGGAAGGAATCACCTATCTCCCAGGTTAGTGCATTACACTTTTGGATAGCTCTGCAGGAACTTTTCCTCATTTCTAAACCAAATCTGTCTCTGTGACCCTTGCCCATTACTACTATTTCTCCCCTTTGGGGCCAAATAGAACAAGTCTAATCCCTCATTGACATCATATCTTTCAAATTTTTGAATACAGATATCATGCCACCACTAAATCTCCTACCCTCCAGTTTCCCCGGTTTCTTCAACCATTCTTCATATACCATGATCTCAAGAACCCTTACTATTATGGTCCCTCTCCTCAGTGTACTATCAAAATTTATCAACACCATTCCAAGAACATGATAAATCCAATACTCTAGATGTGAGATTTACCTTATTTTGTCAGGACTCCTTGGTCTTGAACACCGAGCTTCTCTCAATATGGCATAAGCTGGCCCTAGGTTTTTTGGCTGCCATGTCACGTTATTGACCCATATTGAGCTTGTAGTTCTCTAATGTCCTGAGGCCTTTTTTCAGACAAACTGCTCTCCTCTTATCTTGTACTTATGAGATGGCATTTTTTAACCCAAGTATAAAACTTTACACTAAATGCTATTAAATTTCATCTTATTCAAAATTGTCCAGTATTTCAGTGTGGAAACACATTTCTGAATTCTGACTCTCTTTTAGAATCCCAATCTTCTGTCATCTCTACATTTGATAAATCCTTATGTTTTTATCCAAGTTGTTGCTAAAAATGTTAAACAGTTAAGCACAGATACCAACAGCATTTGATTAAAGACCTCCTTCCAAGTAAACATCAAGGCAATGGCTATTCTTTGGATCCAGCCATTGGATCCAACTAGTTTGAATTAATTTCTGTATAGTATCATCTAGCCCACATATCTTGATGTTGTTTTTAGAAAAACAGGAGACAGTCATATTTTACAAAAAATCTATATAACATCTTGTCTGTAACATTCCTCTGACTTTATAGCCTAGTAACCCTGTTGAGAAAGAAAATAAGATTTTTCAGACACGACCTCTCTTGAAGAAGCAGTGCTGGTTCTTTGTGACCACTTTCTTTTATAGTTGTTCATTAGGTCATGGATAGTGGCATAATGAATACATCTCTACTTTTGGAAGGAATCCAGGAAGACCTAGGTTGAAATCTTGCTTCTAACATATTAGCTGTGTGGCCTGGTGATCTAAATTCATTCAAATGCACTTAGACATCTCTTTCTATTCCCTTATTTATCTCAAATTTCAATTCCTAATTAATCAGTTTTGTAACTTCTTTTCCTGTTCATAGATCACTCTCCTTGGCAGAGAAAATGGAACCAAAATAGAAGTTTAATAGCTCTGCCTATTCTCCATCATCAGTTATCATCATGCCATTTGTGCTGGACAGCAATGTTATCCCTCCTTTGTCTCTCCTTTTTCCTAAGATAGATAAAATAAAAACAAAACTCTTTTATCTTTTGTATTCTTCACCAAATCATTTCATTCTGTTTATCAGAATATTTATTATTGCAGGCACTATTTTTAAAGGCCCCTATTCTGTATCTATAGTTTCCATTTCTTGCCCTTCCATCTTCAGTACATGTATTCTTAAAATCTAACTTAGGTTTTTAGTTCTCTGTACAACCACATTGGCCTTTTCAGACCACTGGGCAGTACAGTGGACAGAACACTGAACCTCGAATCAAGAAGACCTGAGTTTAACCTGGCCTCAGATATATAATAGTTATTTGACCCTGGAAATTTACTACCTCTCCCAGACTAAGTTTCCTCAACCATAAAATAGGGATAATAGTAACACCTACCTCAAAGGGTTGTTATAAACATAAAATGAGAGAACACATGTAAAATTCTTTGCAAACCTTAAAGTGCTACATAAATATTGATTATTATTATATTCCTCTATAAAATTAGTCCACAGGATCCAACTTAACCTTTCTCTTAACTTCTAAATCTCCTTTTCAAAACCCTAGGGTACAAAATTTTCTCTCCTTGTTCACAAACTTTACCAGTGAGTGGTCACTTCCCTTCAGAGTTTAAAAACAAAGAGTCTAGACACTACACTTCAAGAAATCATTAAGGAAAATTGCCCTGAAGTTCTAGAACTGGAAGGTAAAATAGAAATTGAAAAAAATCCACTGATCACCTTCTGAAAGAGATCCCAAAATGAAAATTATACCTAAATTTCAAAGCTCCTAGGTCAATGTGAAAATATTACAAGTGACTAAAAAGAAACAATTTAAATATTGTGAAGCTACAGTCAGAATAACACAAAATTTAGCAGCATCTGCATTAAAAAACCAAAGGATATGAGACATCAAATTCTGAAGAGCAAAGGAGTTGGGTTTGCGATCAAGAATTACCTACTCAGCAAAACTGAGTGTAAAACTGAGGGAAAAATAGATATTTAATGAACCAAAGGACTTCCAGATATTCTTGAAGAAAAGGCCAGAACTAAATAGAAAATTTGACTTACAAAAATCAGGAAAAAACATAAAGGTAAAAATGAAAGACTACAAGGGATTTAATAAGGTTAAACTATTTATTTCTTTCATGGAAAAATGGTGTTTGTAACTCTTAAGAATGTTATCATTACTAGGATAGTTTGATAGAATATACATAGCTAGAAAGCTAGGGATTGAGTTGATTATGATGGGATAATTCTAAAAAATAAAATTGGATAGGAAGAGGTAAAATAGAGTAAATTATCTCATACATATCTCAATGAAAGAATTGTTATGGTGGATACGGTACAGGGCTTTTGACAAAATACAATATTCATTCTTATTAAATTTGAATTATTTTTTATCCAGTTATAGCAAAACTCTGACAAATTCATTTTAATGGTCCACTGGAATTGATAACAAACTGAGGACACATGAAAATGCTGACATTTCTTGAATGAAGATTAAAACTTCTTTTGCTGTGTGTCAGATGGAAACTCTTTCCAAGAGTTAATTTTCTATGTTTACTGTTCATCCTTAACGTTTTATATACACATGCATACAATGTTTTTATTCATATATCTATATATAACACATGTATATATACATAAATACATACATACTTTTATATACACAAACATATATTCAATCTTAAGTTTAGATACATGAGTGTAATTTATATTAGAGAACCTGGGAACAAAATACAATATTTATCATAACTGTTTCTTGGAGAGGGTTCCCTTCTCACACACACACACACACACACACACACACACACACACAAAAGAAGTTTCAAAATCATTCAAGAACTATTTATATGTGCATATATGTTCATATGTGTGTATTTAAGCCTATCATTCTTCCAAGAAAAAAAGTTATTACAGATTCCTCAAGTCTGAAGCTTCATGATCTAGAAAGAAGAAATTAAGTAAATGAGGAATTGGCACTCATTCTCCATATCCTTCACTTCAAGCTGTATGGTACATAGTAGGTACTTCAATGTTGACTGAATGACTGGCCAAAGGGATTATAGGTGGGAAAAGTACATTGACTATGTTGTTTTTTGTTCTCTCCTCCAGGACCATCAGAGTCCAGTGGCAAGACATAGGTCAAGACTATAAACATAGAGGGAAGGTAGGAAAGCAGGTAAGAGAATGCAACTTGCCTATTTATGATTGCTTATTTATATCTTTATTCATTTATTAAACTAGTCTTGACCAATTGGCAAATGGAGAATTTTATGTTTGATTTACATGATCACACCTTCACTTAAGAAAGATAACTTTGATAATTAAGTGTAAGATGGAGAGGAGTGAAGAGAAACTTGAGAAAGACTAAGCAGGTTATTAAAATAATCCAGGTTTGAGGCAATTAAGACCTGTGCTACAATGGTGGCAATGTCAGAGGAAAAAAGAAGGTATATATTAGGGATGTTACAAAGGCAGAATTGACAGAACTTGGCAACTAACCGAGTGGATATAGGAGGTGAAAAAGATTTAGAAGTCAAGGATGACATCTAAGTTTTGAGCCTGGGTGATTGGAAGGATTGTGGTACCCTCAAAAGTTATAGGGAAGTTGGAAAGAGGAGATGGTTTTGGGGAAAAAATGAGGTCAGCTTTGAACATACTGCATTTAAGATGTCTAAAGGACATCCTGTTTGAGATGTCCTACAGACAACTGGAAACATGAAACTGAAAGCCGGGAGAGAGGTAAGAATCAACATGGAGATGATAATTGAATTCATGGGAACTGATGGAATCATGAAGTTAAATGGTATGAGGAGAGGAAAGGAAAGGGGATTAGAAGAGAGGAGTCTAGTACAGGATCATGGGGGACAGCCATGGATCATGGGTGTGACTTTGATAAAAATCCAAAAACATAGACAAAGAAGGAGCAGTCAGAGCATCAAAAACCTAGAGGAAAGATACCAAGAAGTAATAAACAGTGTTATACTATAGAAAGGTCAAGAAGGGTAAGGATTAAGAAAAGACCATTAGATTTGGCAATTAAGTTATACATGGTAACTTTGGAAAGAGAATTTTCACTTGAATGATGAGGTCAGGAGCTATATAGAAAAGTTATGAAGAGAATGAGAGGAAGTAAAGTGGAGGTACTAATTGGAGATGGATTTCTCAAGAAATCTGACCACAAAAGGAAAGAGAGATAAAGGATGATAGCTAGCAGAAACAGATGGTTTGAATGAAGTTTTTTGTTTTTGTTTTTCCTTTTGTTATTTAGGACAGAGGCGACATAAGCATGTTTATAGGCAACAAAGAGGCATCCAGTAGATAAGGAGAGACTGAATATTAGTGAACAAGTAGGGATGATTGGGAGGGAGGGCATTCTGCATGGAATGGAGCTACTTGTGCATGTAGAGGGTATTTCTTGGTAAGTAGAAGGGCTACCTCTTCATATGAGACAGAAGTGAAAGAGATACTGGGGAAAGGCATGTGATGTGAGAAAAGGAGGAGAGGAAAGGAGCCTTAAAAGGAAAGGAGTGAATGGCCTTAATTTTTTATTCATTTTATTATGAAATATAAGGTAATCTGAGAGGAGGAAGGTAGAGGAAATAGGAAATTTGTGAAAATTGCCTTTGCACAGTGAAGGACCAGTTGAAATTGTGCAGCATGTACTTATAAAGACATTTTGGTGATTGTCTCCAGTTTTGTTCAGCACTATACAAACAGGAACTAAGGTAGGGGACAGTGGGAGTAATGTTATCCTAAAACTTGGCAGAACAAGTTCAGGAATATGATTAGGGAGCAGGAGACTCAAAACAAGAGGACAGTGTAGAGTGAACTTGAATTGATTCACCAAGGAGTCAAGGTAGGGTAGGGAGAATAGTGTGGGTACAGAATCACTGGGATGAGAAGAATATGGCAGAATTCAAGGATACTAACCACTAAGGAAAGAATTCAGGCAGACTATTTTTTGCAGAGGACCAGGCAGCCAGTATGGAGGTGGGGCAAGGAAGAAAGTGAGCTGGTAGTGGAGAGCAAGAGTTGTGGGGAGGCTTTGTCACAACATGGAGGTTCCATGCCTCAATTATAATATATAATAAATTTATAGAGCAATTTCTACATACATCCTACTTACCCCAACCCAAATTAAAGAACACAAAACAGAATCAGGCAGAAGGAAGCTAGATTGTCCTGTTTGTCTATAAGACTATCATTGTAATGGAAAACAAAGAATCGAAGTATTGATACTCGCTCCACTTTGAATCTGCTGGCCTCACTGGATGCTCATTACTTCTAAACTCATCACCATGCTGCTAACTCAAGCCTTCACTGATATCACCTCCCTCAGTCTCCTCTTCACTCTGATTGGAGGGCTGGAGGGCAGTGTCAAGCTCCTCTCAATTCCTTCCTTTATAGAGGGCAGAAACTAGACTCTCAGATCACTTCACTTTGCATCTGATGCCATGTCTGCTTTCAACTTCATAGAACCAGATGCCCCCAAGTCTGGTGTTCTGTCATCCCACTCCCTTTCCTGTCTTCTTTTGTGTTTTGTCTCCCTCTTTAGAGCTGAAACTAGTTGCGGGCATGGAATGTCTTTCTTTTTATTAATTGTATCCTCAGCACTTAGCACAGTACCTGGAATACAGTAGGTACTTAACAAAATTTGTCAGATTTATTGAATTGGCATCAAAGGGCAACATATTTGTGAGGACAAGATAAGAAGAAAACTATGACTTCATATTTCTCCTCAGGGAGAAGAGCCGTGTTGTATAGAAGAAAGCATGCTGGCATTGTCACTGGCTCTAAGTCTGGAGTCAGGGAAGGACTTTTTTTAATTCCCAGCTGTTACTTCCTAGTTATTCTCAGATTCATCAATAACCAGCTTCAAGAACCAGAGTAAGTCACATAAACTCTCTGAGTCTGATTCTTCATCAGGGCTGTTATGAGGAGTAAATCAGATAATAAAGCCCTATATAAGTGTTAGCTATCATTATTATCACCTGCCTCACAAGGTCCTTTTGAGGAAAATACCTTTTAAATTGTCAGATACTATATAAATTTAAGGTGCTTTGGGGGAAGGAGGAAGGAAGGAAAATTGATCTGGACCTTTCATTGGGATAGAGTGTTCCAACGGAAGAACATTCATCCACAAAAGCTGAGTGGCAGTGGTTTTACAATTTAGAGTTTATACAGTTAACCAAGAAGTTAAGTAATTTGCCCTAGGTAACACCATCAATATGCGTAAGATGCAGGACATGAACCAATATCTACCTGACTTCCTGTTTCTGCTGTCTATCCACTATAACTTATATATCTACCCACTATAACATGTGGTCTCTCTTATAGTTGTCCCAAATGGAACAAAAGGTTTAGAAATAATATGAGGGCCTCTTGGAATGTTGTTTTCTTTAAAAAATCAACATTAGGATTCACAAAGTTTTTTTCAAAGCTATATTTGGTCAAACTGTCCAATCTTGTTTTCTCTTATCTGCTGGAACTTTTCTGCTCTCTTAACAGCTTTCTTATGTATAAAGAATTGCAAGGAAATACCACCAATTCACCAAAGTTCCAAACTTGCTTCACTTGCTGCTGATTCACTTTGCTGGCGTATTTTTCTCCACAGCTTTGAAAGAGACACATAAGTAATGCTTCCCTTTGATACTGTTCTGCTGTTCCATGAGTTGTTTCATCTCAGCTTTGTTATGACCTGTTACCAACAATAGGATGTACACCGGATATCTCAGTGCCCTTTATCAAAGGTTAATGAACACCAGTGAATGCCACAGTCCCAAGGCCCCAGAGTTCTACTGTGGTAGTTCAATGTGGTCTCTACCACAACTCCTGGCACTACTCCATGGTCCATTTCCTGCAGAACCTGGTGCTGACTGTGAAGGACCAAAGAAGGAAATTTTGTTCACCTTGAACTTTAAGCAATGAATGTAAGTTATTATTATTAGTTACTGCCTAACTAGTCATTATGGTTCAGGTAGAATGTTTCAAAAGTGCTTATTTAAAAAGATAGGTATTTTTTTAATGTATCAATCCATTGTGATATTTTTTCCCCTCTCTAAAAAATACTTTTTGCCATATGGGACATCTCTCTGGGAGGGAGAGGAGGAAGGATACTTGGGATAATTATAGAGATGTAGGAAACAAAAAATATCAATAAAAACTTATTTACATTTTTTTTAAATAAAGAGATAGGTGATGAGGGAATTCAAGATGATATCAAATTGTAAAATCAAAAGAAAAAAACTTCTATCAAACAGTTAAGCTGCATTGTACCTCTGAAGATGTTTGATTTATTTTTCTTGATAAGTTACACCCAGTCATAGCTTCATCCTGGAATCTCTAGTCACTTTAAAGGGCACTGTAAAATTCTCCTAACATGATAGGTTGATTTTAATTTGCTGTATTTACAAAATGAAATTATGTCAAAATGACACTTTTGAGAGGAAATGGAAGGTGTCGGGAGTTACAGAAATCAAATAGCAAGAGGCTGGAAGTCATTCACTCTTTGGTTAATAAATAAATGCCAAGACACAGGGCAGCTTACTTAAAGAACCATCATTCTGAGCCTTGCAATCCTGCCACTTTATATTCAGTTCTAGCCGTATTGTTTCAAGGAGATCACAGTATAATGCTCAGAGACCAAAGGTGAGTTCTTAAGGCGTTTACAAAGGCTGGGTGCAATTTTTCTTTGCTTCCAATGAAGAAACAGAAGGTTTAATGTCAGGTCTGCAGCTCCATCATCCATTTACAGAGACTAGAGGCTATTCAACTTGGAGGACAGGACAAGAAAGTAGCCAAGAGTTAGCATTTGTATGGTACTTTAAGGCTTACGAAGATTTTTCTATTTTTATTTTTTACAAACATTACCTCGTTTTTCCTCACAACAACCAGGGAAAGTAGAGATGAAGAAACTAAAAGACAAATAGAACTTATGTGACACGCTCAGTGATTTATAGTTAGTAAGTGTCTGATTTCAGATTTGAGCTCATATCTTCCTGGTGCAGAGCATAGTAAAGCACTGGGGGGAAAAAAGCTTAAGCACTTTTAAAGTATGAAATGATCTTAGGCTGGAGAAGATAACTAGGTACATTGGAAAGGGCTTAGGTTTGGGGGGTTGGTTAAGTAGTTAGTTGGTTGGTTTTTTAACTACATGAGGATATTAAAGAAAGCGTAGGAGAGTTGCTTAAATTTGAGGAAACAATAATAAGGAATGAGGGAGAGAAAATGGAGCTACCTAATTCTTGTTTATGCTTTCTCTGGCAAGGAGAATTATCTTGGACCAAAAAATAGCTAATATGGAGTTGAGACTTGAGTAGAAAGATAGGGAAAACTTGCATAGCTACTCTTAGAAGCAGGTAGGTCCCACAGGAATAGAGTGCTAGGCCTGGAGTCAGAATAGACCTGAGTTCAACTCCAGCCTCAGACACTTAGTAACTATATGACCCTGGGCAAGTCATTAAACTTCTTTCTGCCTTACCTACTTCCCAGGGTTGTTGTGAAAATCAAATGAAATAATAGTTGTGAAGTATTTAGCACAATTCCTGGCACATAGTAAGTGCTTAAAACAGGCCAATTTCCTTATTTCCTAGATGAATTGAATACAACTGGAACAAACTCATCCCCAGGCATTGAAATAACTAGCAATCATAATTTTATTCAGTCTTTGTTATCTATAAGTTTTATATATATGCTGTTTAAAAATCTAAGTTAGAAATCTAAGTACCCTGTATATGCATATTGCTCTCACTAGGTAATTCTCCTTTTTCCTCCTCCTTTGAAAAATCAGGGAGAACAGCAAAGATACCACACTGTTGGAAGGGAAAAAATGTTTTCTTGATTTTCAAATTATATACAGTATATGTATAGCACATAATGTATAAGATGTACATATATACATCTGTATCAATATGTAAGTATATACATGTGCTTATATATATTATGTTACACAAAGTATGTCAAAAATATATGACAAACAAGAATACTAATGCAATTTTAGGTTACATTAGGAAAGACATTTCCCTTGTTTGGAACGTTCTTCCGCCTCTCCTTAGAATTTCTGACTTCCTTTAAAGTTTATCTCATTTGCTAGCTCTGACAGAAAGCCTTTTCTTTCTGATTCACTTAGTTATTAGTATTCATTCTCTCTTAATTTTTACACACATACACACACACACACACAGTACCACCAGTGCAATAGAAGGTATTTGAGAGCAAATAGTTATTTGTTTTGTCTTTTTATATCCAGAATCTAGTGTAATGCCTAGCATTTAATAATAGGCACTTCATAAAATTTTGCTGGATTGAATTGGATCAGATTTTGGATGAATGTTATCAGTTTTCAGCATTCAAAATTTGATGGGCTGTCATGTGGGACAGAAATTAGATTACTCTTCTACAACCTAGAGGTCAAAACTATTAGTAATAGATAAAAGAGGAAAATTCAGGCTAGAAATAAAATTTCTCAATAATTAGAATTACTGGGGCAGAGCCAAGATGGCAGATAAAAGGCAATGATTTACCTCAGCTCTCCCTAAAATCCCTTTAAATAATGCCATAAAATAATTCCTGGAGGAGCAGAACCCATAAAGGACAGTGTGAAATAATTTTCCAGTCAAAGACAACTTAGAAGTTCAGCAGGAAAAGTCTATCACACATTTTTAAGAGTGGAGCACAGTTCAGTGCAAATCACACCAGCAGAGCCCTAACCCCAGGAAACCAGGAGCAAGCCTTGGGAGCCACTGAATCAGCAGCTGTAGCAAACTGTTTCTGGAGCTCTCAGCCCACAGGTGGTAAGGGGATGGAAAAACTGGTGAGAAGGAGATTATGAAGGTTTCTTTGCTGGCTCTGAGGCAGGACTCTGTTGCTCTGCCCATACTCAGATATACCTCACAGTCCTAGGTGGCAGTCCCAGAGTGAGGAGAAGCACTAGCACATGGGAATTTGCAGCCATCATGGAGCAGGGACCATCATCAAAGTTGCAGGGCAGAAAAGAGGGCTTGTGATCCCTCACAGATAAGAACACAGGCCAGGAGAGTAATAAACACACCTCTCATTAGATCATACCACTTTGGAAGAACTGAACACTTATAGGTCCCTAGAATTATCTCTGAAAACAGCTGCACAAAACCCCTGAAACTTGTGACAGTGCATCCTCCATGGTGGAAGCAGAGCTTTACTTTAACAAAAAGGTAAAAGTCAAGAAATAGACTGGGAAAATGAGCAAACAACAGGGAAAAAAATTCTGACCATAGAAAGTTACTCCTGTGACAAGGAAGATCAAAACACACACTCAGAAGATAACAAAGTCAAAGTTCCTACATTCAAAGTCTCTCAGAAAAACATGAATTGGCCTCAGGCCATGGAAGAACTCAAAAAGTATTTTGAAAGTCAAGTTAAAAAAGTAGATGAAAAACTGGGAAGAGAAATGAGAGTGATGCAAGAAATCAATGACAAATGAGTCAAGAGGTTAGTAAAAGAGACCAAAAAAATGAAGAAAAGAATATCTTAAAAAACCAGAATAGGCCAAATAGTAAAAAGAGGTAAAAAAAGCCAAGGAGGAGAAGAATGCCTTGAAAAGCAGAATTGGCCAAATGGAAAAAAGAGGCACAAAAATTCACTGAAGAAAAAACTTCTGAAAAAAAGTAGAATTGGCCAAATGGGGAAGAAAGATCCAAAAGCACACTGAAGAAAAGAATTCCTTAAAAATTAGAGTGAACAAATGGAAGCTAATGACTTTATGAGAAATCAAAAAACAATAAAAATAAACCAAAAGAATGAAAAAAAATAGAAGATAATGTAAAATATCTCATTGGAAAAAAATTGACCTGGAAAATAGATCCAAGAGAAATAATTTTAAAATTATTTCATTATGTGAAATTCATGGAAATAAAAGAGTCTAGACATCATCTTTCAAGAAATTATCCAAGAAAACTGTGCTGATATTCTGGAACCAGAGGGTAAAACAGAAATGGAAAGAATCCACCCATCACCTCCTGAAAGAGATCCCAAAAATGAAAATTCCCAGGAAGAATATGGCCAAATTCCAGAGCTTCCAGGTCAAGGAGAAAATATTGCAAGCTGCCGGAAAGAAACAAGATAACACAAAATTTCACAATTTCTACATTAAAGGATCAAAGACTTAGAATATGATATTCAGGAGGGCAAAGGAGCTAGGTTTACATCCAAGAGTCACCTACCCAGAAAAAAATGAAGATAATCGTTTGGTGTGGGGGTAGGAGAATGAATATTCAATGAAATAGAGGACTTTCAAGCATTCTTGATGAAAAGAATAGAGCTGAATAGAAAATTTGACTTTCAAATGCAGGCTCAAAAGAAAGATAACAAAGTAAACAGGAAAGAGAAATCATAAGGGACTCAATAAGGTTAAGCTGTTTACATCCCTACATGGGAAGATGATACTTGTAACTCATAAGAATTCTCTCTTTATTAGAGCAGTTAGAAGTATATATAGACAGAGGGCACAGGTGTGAGTTGAATATGAAGAGACAAGATCTAAAAAAATATGATTAAGGGGTGAAAGAGGAAAGTACTGGGAGAAAGAGAAAAGGAGAGATAGGATGGGGTAAATTATCTCACATGAAAGAGACAAGAAAAAGCTATTACAGTGGAGAAGAGGAGAGAGGTGAAGGGAAATGAGTGAACCTTACTTTCCTAAGAATTGGCTCAAAGAGGGAATAGCATACAAATTCAGTTGTGTACAGAAATCTATCTTACTCTACAGGAAAGCAGGACAAGGGGATAAGAGGAGGTGGGGGTTGATAAAAGGGAGGTAGGATTGGGGGAGTGGGTAGTCAGAAGCAAAACACTTCTGAGGAGGACATAAGGTAAGAGGAGAGAGAAAATAAAATAAATGGGAGAAATAAGATAGAGGGAAATGCAGTTAGTAATAGTGACTATGAAAAAATTGTGAAGGAAGTCTCTCTAATAAAGGCCTCATTTCTCAAACATCTAGAGAACTGAGCCAAATTTATAAAAACAAGAGCCATTCTCCAATTGATAAATAATCAAAAGATATAAACACTTTTCAGGTGAAATAACCAAAACTATCTATAACCAAATGAAAAAATGCTCTAACTTACTATTGATCAGAAAAATGAAAATTAAAACAATTCTGAGGCACTGTCACATACCTATCAGATTGAATAATAGAACAGAAAAAGAAAAGGAAAATTTTGGAGGGGATGTGGGAAAAATGAGACATTAATGCACTGTTGGTGGGGTTGTGAACTGATTCAACCATTCTGTAGAGCAATTTGGAACTATGCCCAAAGTGCTATAAAACCATGCACATACTCTTTGACCTAGCAATACCACTACTAGGTATTCAAAAAGAGGTTAATATAAAAAGGGAAAAGGACCTATATGTACAAAAATATTTATAGCAGCTCTTTTCTTGTGGCAAAGAATTAGAATTTGAGGGGATGCCCATCAATTGGGAAATGGCTAAACAAATTGTGCCATGTGATTATGATCAAATACTAATTTGCTATAAGAAATTTTTAGGGGGCGGAGCCAAGATGACAGAGTAGAAAGACACACATATGCTGGCTCTCCCCACACAGCCCATAAAATAACTGTAGAGAGGGACTCTCAACAAATTTTGGAGCAGCAGAAGTGGAGAACAACAGAGTGGAGGAAATTTCCAGCCCAGGGTGACCTGAAAGACCCACAGGAAACGTCAGTTGCACTGGACACAGAGTAGAGCTCAGAGCACAGAGCCCAGGCCAGCCTTGGCCATGTGCGAATGGCTCGTGAACAGCCCTACAGGGTAGATCTCCAGTCGCAGAATCCCCAGTCCCAGTAGCAGAGGGTCTGCAGATCCCTCAACCCTCAGGCGTCAAAGGTCAGTGACAGGGTTTATTCATCTGTCCAGAAAGGGAGACGGGCCTTCATATTGGGCAGGCAGGTGGCAGGAGGTCTCAGGGCAGCCCCTACAGCAGCCTGAGACCATAGCTGAATTGTCAAAACCCCTGCGGGCACTGAAGAGCTGAGTCTTACCTCAGCCCTCTGTAGATGCCTTGAGACAGCTAGTCTTTATCTCGCACTGAATGGAGACCCTGCCTCCGCAGCTTGACTGAATCCCACACCCCCCAGTGCTAGCTTGGTGGAAATGGAGGTCAGGTGCCTGTGGAGAGGAAATTCTGCTAAGATTCTGGGCACAAAAATCCTTCTGTGCACTCAGACCAGCATACATTTGATTGTGCCACCTTGGAGGAACTGATATCTTACAGGTCCCCAGAGTATACCTTACTCTTAACAAAGAACCCAAAAGTCAAGTAACTGGTTGGGAAAATGCCCAAAAAAGGGAAAAAAATAAGACTATAGAAGGTTACTTTCTTGGTGAACAGATATCTCCTCCCTTCCTTTCTGATGAGGAAGAACAATGCTTACCATCAGGAAAAGATGTAGAAATCAAGGCTTCTGTATCCCAAACATCCAAAATAAATATTCAATGGTCTCAGGCCATGGAAGAGCTCAAAAAGGATTTTGAAAATCAAGTTAGAGAGGTGGAGGAAAAACTGGGAAGAGAAATGAGAGGGATGCAAGAAAAAGCATGAAAAGCAGGTCAACACCTTGCTAAAGGAGACCCAAAAAATGCTAAAGAAAATAACACCTTGAAAAATAGGCTAACTCAATTGGCAAAAGAGGTTCAAAAAGACAATGAGGAGAAGAATGCTTTCAAAAGTAGAATTAGCCAAATGGAAAAGGAGGTTCAAAAGCTCACTGAAGAACATAGTTCTTTCAAAATTAGAATGGAACAGATGGAGGCTAATGACTTTATGAGAAACCAAGAAATCACAAAACAAAACCAAAAGAATGAAAAAATGGAAGATAATGTGAAATATCTCATTGGAAAAACAACTGACCTGGAAAATAGATCCAGGAGAGACAATTTAAAAATTATGGGACCACCTCAAAGCCATGATCAAAAAAAAAGCCTAGACATCATCTTTCATGAAATTATCAAGGAAAACTGCCCTGATATTCTAGAACCAGAGGGCAAAATAAGTATTGAAAGAATCCACTGATCACCTCCTGAAAGAGATCCAAAAAGAGAAACTCCTAGGAATATTGTGGCCAAATTCCAGAGTTCCCAGGTCAAGGAGAGAATATTGCAAGCAGCTAGAAAGAAACAATTCAAGTACTGTGGAAATACAATCAGGATAACACAAGATCTAGCAGCTGCTACATTAAGGGATCAAAGGGTGTGGAATATGATATTTCAGAAGTCAAAGGAACTAGGACTAAAACCAAGAATCACCTACTCAGCAAAACTGAGTATAATACTTCAGGGGAAAAAAATGGTCTTTCAATGAACTCGAGGACTTTCAAGCATATTTGATGAAAAGACCAGAGCTGAAAAGAAAATTTGACTTTCAAACACAAGAATCAAGAGAAGCATGAAAGGGTAAACAGCAAAGAGAAGTCATAAGGGACTTACTAAAGTTGAACTGTTTACATTCCTGCATGGAAAGACAATATTTGTAACTCCTGAAACTTTTTTCAGTATCTGGGTAGCTGGTGGGATTACACACACACACACACACACACACAGAGAGAGAGAGAGAGAGACAGAGACAGAGACAGAGACAGAGAGACAGAGAGCACAGGGTGAATTGAATAGGATGGGATCATATCTTTAAAAAATGAAACTAAGGGGTGAGAAAGAAATATATTGGGAGGAGAAAGGGAGAAATGGAATGGGGTAAATTATCTCTCATAAAAGAGGCAAGTAAAAGACTTTTAAGTGGAGGGAAAAAGGGGGGAGGTGAGAGAAGAAGCATGAAGCTTACTCTCATCACATTCGACTCAAGGAAGGAATAAAATGCACATTCATTTTGGTATGAAAACCTATCTTACAATACAGGAAAGTGGGGGAGAAGGGGATAAGCAGGGTGGGGGGAATGATAGAAGGGAGGGCAGTGGGAAGAGGGAGCAGTCTTCTCCTCATTGGTAGAACATGATCCAGGCATAGGAGAACTCCAGGCAAAGTGCTCCAGGAAAATTCAAGGAGGGAAATTTGCAGAAAATGCTAAAAGCGATAAAGTGAGGAGAGTCAGTAGGGAGCACAACTGCTGGATGAGAGAGCTTCCATGTTGGAAATTCAACTTTTATGAGAAGATGTGGCAGAAATAACTGTTAGAGACCTATAATGCAATTATTAGACATCACCCTTCTTTAAGTCAGGAATTTTTGTCATAACATTAGAACTGCCTAGAGTAATTTATTATTTGTCATTTGAGAAGAAAACATACATTTAAACATTTGATTCAACTCAATAGTTACTTAGCTCCAATTCTATACTTCCTCAGTTTGCAATTTTTTCATTCTAAGAAACTATCCACTTCGCAGATTGTCAGAGCTGGAAGGGACCTTAGAGGTCATCATGTTAGGTAGTTGATGTTAGCTAGTTGATAGAGAGCTGGAGTAGGAGTCCTAAAATGCTTAGCTTTAATCCTGCTTCAGTCACTAATTAGCTGTGTGATCCTGGACAAGACACTTAACTTAAGTCTTAGGTTCCTCATTTATAAAATGGGGATAATTATAGTATCTACTGAACAGGGTTGTTAGGAGGATCAAACAAGATAATATATTTAAAGTGCCCTGCAAACCTTAAAAAAATGTTAGCTATTATTATGGTCCAATCCCCTCATTTTACAGATGAAAAACCTGAGGCACAGAGATTAACTACTTCTCCATGATCCCCAAACTAATAAGCACCAGAGCTAAGAACTGAACCAGGGATCCTGACTCTAAATCCAACCCTGTTTTTCTCCTTTGCTGACCTGGTTGCCATACTTTCTCCTTTTGCTGCTAATGACTTCAGCACTTCCCTGATGGGAAATATATAGCTATACTAGGCATACAGGCACAAATCAGTTCGAAAGGCTCAGCAGGAGCACTAGCAGCTTCCTTCTTTTTCATACTTTTCCATACTATCGTAGATTTCATTTTCCCCCTTCTCTTGACTCTTTCCACAGAAATGTATTCTGGGTACTTAACATGTAGCTGGCTGTCATTCATCATTTGAATGTCAGTGCAAGTTTGTGTAAGTGAAGTAGTGTGGA
This sequence comes from Notamacropus eugenii, assembly GCF_028372415.1. Lineage (NCBI taxonomy): Eukaryota > Metazoa > Chordata > Mammalia > Diprotodontia > Macropodidae > Notamacropus > Notamacropus eugenii. The sequence goes on along the minus strand of NC_092873.1, from coordinate 449,708,842 downwards.
AAAACAAGCAAAAGGTTCTGAACTATTCCTCTGTTTAGTCGAAGGAAAATGTATGGTTTCTGGAGGCTTTTTGTGTCTGTCCTGTGCTTATGAACTTTAAAAAGTAGGGTGTGGGGTAAATGACTATAGGAAAAGTTTGAATCCTTGAACCTTACGTATTTTCCCCAGCCTGTATTTATTTTTATACCCATCATTTAATCTACATGGGAGGTACACACTTTGCAATACAATTATGACCTATCAGGTCAGCAAAATACAACAATTTTGATTGCAAAATTCTAATTTTAGCCAGTGTTGCAGTATTTCCAAACCTAAATGTCAAACACAAATTCAAAAATAGCCCTCTGGAGTGTTTCCCTCAAACAACACAAATTAGCCTATAAGCTCTAGAGGTCAAGGATGTGCAAAGTTTAAAGCAGGGCAGAAAACACTATGAAAACTATAAAAGATTGGCAAGCAAGATTTATGATTAGGATTATGTTATGATATTCTATTTTCAGTCCAACCTTTCTCACAAACAGGACATCCAGTGTGTGCAAGAACTATTCTAGAGAGTTACTGAAAAATAAACATGATGAGAAAGACTTTCCAAAAATAGAATTTTTTTAAAGAGTTCATCGTTTTTTTAGGCACCAATTATTTGCACTCACTCACCAACCTCTACTAATCCCCTGAAGTCTCTCTAACACATCACATCCCATCCCCAATCTCCAAAATAATTGCCTTTCATGGACCTGAGACTTCCATTGGAGGTCAGAATACATCTGTGTCTTCTCATCTTAGGCGATTCTCAACCATGTTCTTTCATAAATGCTCCACTGAGAATCTGCCTAACATGCTAAAGGCCTTTCTCTGGATCTTTAAATATTTCACTGATACTGCTACATTCATGACGTCCATTTCTAACCCTAAGTGGCACAATGGATAGAGTGCTGGAACTGGAGTCAGGGAGGCCTGAGTTCAAATTTGGCCTCAAATCCGTGGGATCCTGGGCAAGTTACTTAACTTATCTCTGTCTGCCTTAGTTTCCTCATCAATAAAATGAGGATAATGACAATACTTACCTCTTCCTCAGGCTATTGTGAGGATCAAATGAGGTATTTTTAAAGAGTTTTGCAAACCTTAAAGTGTTATGAAAATGCTTTTATTATCACTCTTTTACTATCAGTACACAAGCTCACTTTTCCTTTCTGATCAGATGTGGCACAGTTGATATCTTTTACACAATATCTTGTGTGCAATGTGTCATTGATGAAATGATGCTAATTGCCATCGTTCTCATAATCCTGTTTTGAAGTATGATTAAAATTTTAAAAAACCTCACTTAATAGATAGAACTTTGACTGAGAGTAAGCTAAGGCACAATAAATATATGTTGACAATTTATATTAATTTACAAATAATTTAAGCAGTTTTAAAACATCTATATGAAAATATTATTTATGCATTTTAAACAGGCACCACAAGACAAAAAAAATAATAATTTTGCTGGAATTCTTTACCTTGACAAACATCTTGAATATTGTATTGTATATCATTTGAGTACTGATCCTAGCACCAAATCAATTCAGTATATATTTAGTGCTTTCTGTGTTCAGGTGGATATAGGGATAAAATTACCTAGTCCCTTCCCTTCCTTTGAGGAGCTTAGATTCTGGAAACTGTGGAGAGTACTTAGAAAAGCTGAAGTACGTACTACATGTTCCTGAGTATGTATTATACAATTTAGGTTGTGATATGGTAAAAAGAAATATTTAGATAATATGCTCTAGAAAAACTGTAAGGAGAGGGAGAACACTTTTAGCTAGAGGGAACCAGGAAGGAAGGAAAGAAGGAAGGAAGGAAGGAAGGAAGGAAGGAAGGAAGGAAGGAAGGAAGGAAGGAAGAAAACTAACCTAATCTGCAAAGAACAAGTGGTAAGAATATTGTCCTACCTATTTCAGGGTGAGGGGAAGGGAAAAGCATCAAAGATGGCTAAGAGGTTCTAAGTCTAGGTAATAGGAAGAATATGGTACCATCCATAGAAATAGGGAATTTGGAAAGAAAAGCTTGTTCAGGCAGAACAATGATGAATCCAGTTTTGAACATCCTGAGTTTGAGGCACAAGCAGGTCATGTTGATGAAGATGCCCACCAGGCAACAGCTGACATGATTGAAAAGAGAGATTGGAGTGTGATTCTTACAGAGGTGTTAAGTGAAGAGTGGATACGACTGCCAAAGTGTAGGGAGGATAAGTGTCTACAACATCCTCAGTTAGGGATGAAAGGAAGCTGATATACTAATGAAGGAGATAAGAAAGAATCACACAGACAAAAAGGAACAAAACCACTAGAAAACACTGCCACAAGAGCCACGGGAGGAAAGAGGGTGTAGGAGGAGCAGCGGTCAACAGGGTCAAATGAAGCAGAAAAGCCAAGACAGATAAGAATTGGGAAAATGTCATCAAATTTAGCAGTTGAAAGTGACATGCCTGGCATGTCAATTTAGTGATAGGAGCAAGCAGTGTCAATAGAGTGGTAAAGGTGTAAAGTATGGAGGTAGGAATGGGTAGTTTGGCACATGGAGGCAAGAAGTTCCACTGCTATTGTAGTTATGAGCAAGGGCTACTACTGTTTTCAAGAAACTTAGCAGTGAAAGGGAGGAGAAACATAGGAAGGTTGGGCAGATGGCAGGGTTGAAGGAAAATTTGTTTTGTTTTAAAATAAGGGAGACAAGCATGTTTGTAGTAAGCAGAAAACAAGTTTAAAATTTTGTTTTAACATGTAATTGGAAAAAAATTAAAATATTATAAAAATGAATATAGAAAAATGACCTGGAAGTTGGTTCAAGGCTGTCCCTAGGGTATGTGGGACCCTGAGCAAACATTTTTTTTTTCTGGACCCCTAGCTATATAAATGATTTTGATCAAAACTATATTAGAAAAGTTATGGGCTAATATGAGGTATATTGATTAATCTATGAACATTTAAAGTAATAGGTAGAAAAGAGATGATTATATATTTGCTTATTACTTATTAATCAGTGCTTGAAGGTTCTTGGAAGTATCTACATGGGTAGGTGCAGCTTTAAGCTTCTCCACTGTGTCAGAAGTCAATCCCAGCAGGATTGGAGGTGATACAGTTGGTTTCAGGTCTTCCTCAAAAGGTGTGCAAGGCTCCCAGCCTCGGTTCAGAGTTCCTGTTTGGTATAGGTAAGGTTTCAAAAGGCTCAGCCAAGGTACTAGAATCTGTAACAGTGAGTGGCCGGTATATAGACAAGCTACATGTTCGTCCCCCTTTTGCCCCACCTCACTTCCCAGCAAAGTGGGAGTGGGCTAGATGCAGTTACAGAGTCCTTCCCCTCACCACACCCCACTAGGAGCTTTCCTAGCACCCAGTCAAAGTAGTGGAAGCCAGTGCAATGGAGGCAGCTATTGAAACCATTCTATGGGGTGCAATTTCAAAGCCCCAGGAAGGCCAGGATCTAGGGTCCTCCCTTATGAACCACCTGATGGGTTTCCAGGCTGCAGTCAAGGGCACTTGCCAATTCATATCAAGAATCCTATTGATAGGCATGTGCATTATTCTCATAAATACTTTAGAGAGATGAAAATGCAAGTTGATAGATGTTCAGTTAGTGACATCCTCTTAATTGCAATTCTGTATGGAAGTTTGCCATTTTCTTTTCCAGCTCATTTTACAGATGAGGATAAGAAGGAAAACAGGGTTAAATTATTTGCCCAGGGTCACACAGCTAATAAGTGTCTGAGGCTAGATTTGAACTCAGTTCTTCCTGATTCCAGGCTCAGTGCACTATACACTTCTCTACCTAGCGGCCCCAAGTCAGGAAGACTTGAGTTCAAATCCCACACTTAGCTATGTGACCCTGAACAATCTTTAATTTCCTCATCTGTAAAATAGAGCTAATTAAAGCACCTACCTCACAGGATTTTTTGTGAGGATCAAATTAAATAATGGTGACTTTTTAAACATTAGAGTGCTATATAAATGTGAGCTATCATATTGTTCTATTATTTTAAGTTCTAAAACATTGAGTTTCATTCATGTGATGAAACGTGCATGAGAATACACCAGGATCTCCTACTTACTACCTGTGTGACCTTGGAGAAATCATGTAGCCTCTCTGTGCCTCAGTTTCCCCATGTGCAAAATCAGGGAGTTGTACTAAATAATCCCTGAGGCATCTGTTACCTTAAGTCTTGTGATCTTCTCCTCCCTCTCCCACCTCACCCATCAAATATTTAATAAGAAAATATACTAAGCATCTAGAGGAGAGTTTGCTTTTGTAGGAAAGGCAGCATGACCTTTTGGCAGGGGACTCAACAAGAAAACAAAGGGTAGAATCCCAGTTTTGGCAGTTAGTAGCTGTGTGATCATGGAGGTCATTTAGCCTTGCTGTACCAGAGTATCCTAATCTGTAGATTAAGAAAAATGTTTGCACAATAGGCCTGTTATGAGGAGGGTATGTTATAAACTTTAAAGTGCTATATGTATTATAGATGTTTCTGGGAGTACAAAACAAAATATTAGCTAATCAGCATTAAACAAAATTACTTGAAGTTTTGGAATTCAGTCAATCTATGAATGAGAAAGTCACAGATTTTATGGGAAAAAGAAGCTTTAGACTAATGTTTAATCTATCCATTAGCAGCTAACTTGCAGATCATATCAAATTATATGATTAGGAAATATAATAGAGAGATAAAACGAAGGCACACAAATCCAGTATCTCTTTATTAAAGCTGTACATCTTACAGAAAGTATTACTTATGCTATGTTTGCATCAATAATCATATAATGGAATCATAAATGTTTGGGCTAGGAGGGACCTTCAACAAATGTCTAACTCAGTCTTCTAATATCTTATTTTACAGATGAAGAAGATGAGACCAAGTGAAGTGCAGTGGTGCCAGCTAAGACTCCATTTTGTATCTGCTGCCCTGCCTGGTTTCAGCTCTACAGAACAAAATCCCTTGTGATGGCCGGGTACCCCCCTGGTGTCTTGTCTTCTCTGCCTCTCTCCAAATTGCTGCTTCCTTTTACGTATTGTCTCCCACTTTAGATTAAGCTTGATTGGGAAGGGTGAGCCATCATTAGATTATGTAGAACTGGAAATGCTTAGCTGGTGAATTTGGATCTCTGTAGAAAATGGGGAACAAATGGAGGTTTTAAGCAGAAAATAACAGTCTATAAATTAGAATGATTACTCAGGTACTCAGGTAGTGGTATGTAGGACAGAAGAACAGAGGGCAAAAACTGGAGTCAGGGAAAGCAGCAAGAAAGTCACTTGAAGTATCTGAGGACTGTAATGATGGCATGAATTAGAGTGGTGGCAGCAGAAGTTGAGAGGGGTGTGGGTTGAGTAGAGGAGATGTTGTGAAGGAAGAATCAAGACTTGGCAAGTGATCATGAAGGGATTCATGCTTTATATGTGACTAGATGATCTTTGATGTTCCTATCAACTCATTCTTTAATTAATTTATTAATTTTATTTTTTATTTTTATTTATGTATTTATTTTATTTTTTTTTATTTTAACATTTTTATTTAGGGTTTTGAGTTCCAAATTCTATCCCTCCCTCCCCTTGCCCTTAATCAGATGTAGGTGATACATGTGCATTTATGTAAAATATTTAGATATTAATGACTTTGTACAAGGCTTGAATAAAAAAAAATGAAAAAGAAAGAAAGAAAGAGAAAAATAGCATGCTTCAGCTGTATTCAGTCAATATGAGTTCTTAAACTGCAGGTAGAAAGTAGGTTTCATCATAGTCCTTTGGGATTGTCTTGGATCATTATATTGCTGAGAATAGCTAAGTCATTCACAGTTCTTCATGGAACAATATTGCTGTTACTATGTACAGTGTTCTCCTGGTTTTGCTACTCCACTTTTAATCAATTCATGTCTTTGCAGGTTTTTCTGAAATTATTCTACTTATCATTACTTATAACACAATAAGATTCCAGTACAATTACATACCGCAGCTTGTTTAGCCATTCCAGTTGTTTAGATCTGATTTTATAGTTGTGTTCATATAGTTTCTGGGTTTGTCTTGGCAGGTAGACTACCAAGCATTTTATATTGTCTATGGTTATTTTAAATGAAATTTCTCTTTCTATCTCTTTCTGCTGAACTTCATTGGTAATACATAGAAATGCTGATGATTTATGTGGGCTTATTTTGCATCCTATAACTTGGCTAAAGTTGTTAATAATTTCAAGTAATTTTTTTTAGTTGACTCTGGGATTTTCTAAGTATAACATCATATTATCTGCAAAGAGTGATGGTTTGTTTCTTCATTGCCTATTCTAATTTTTTTCCTTCTCTTATTGCTATACCTAACATTTTGAGTATAATATTAACTAATAGAAGTGATAATGGGCATACTCACTTCACCCCTGATTATACTGGGAAGGCTTCTAACTTATCCCCATTACAGATAATGCTTGTTAGTGGTTTTAGAGAAATATTACTTATCATTTTAAGAAAAGCTCCATTTTTTCTTATGCTCTTTAGTGTTTCTAACAGGGATGGGTACTGTATTTTATCAAAGGCTTTTTCTACATCTATTGAGATAATTATATGGTTTCTCTTGGTTTTATTATTGATATAGTCAATTATGTCAATAGTTTTCCTATTGTTGAACCAGCTCTGAATTCCTGGTATAAATCTCGGCTGGTCATAATGAATGATCCTTATGATATATTGCTATAATCTCTTTGTGAGTATTTTATTGAAAATTTTTGCATCAATATTTATAAGGAAAATTGGTCTATAATTTTCCTTCTCTGTTTTGGCTCTTCCTAGTTTGGGTATCAGCACCATATTTGTGTCATAAAAGAAATTTGACAGGACTCTTTCATCAATTTTTTTCCAAATAGATGTAATGGCAATTTGAGTTGGAAAATCTTTCTTATTCATTAATAGGCTCATTAAGTCACAAGGAGCCTGTGGTGGGAGGAGTTTGCTGGATGGGTGGAGCAGGAAGAGGCAGAGCTGAGAGGAAGTTAGGCTTGAGTTAGTAGGAAGGATGCAGGGTCCTGGGTAATGTGAATGATTTTGTGATTGTTTGTGATTTCGTTGAAGAGAACCTGCTTGTGATGAGTGTAATGGACCTGGTTTGTGGGAAGTCTAGCAGGGGGAAGGCTTGGGGATGGTGTTGTCCTCTGCATTGTTATTGTGTATAGATTTTTGTTCTATTATGCATTTGGGTTCAAATAAATGCTTTGGTTGTGCCTTCCATGTGTAGGGTCTGTGGTATTTTGCAATTCTGAATTCTTCCATGATATTCATGGCTGCTCTGGGTGCTGTGAATATTGCATTGGTGCTATAATAGATTATATGGTATTGGGATTGTTTTTTAAACGTTCGGGAGAATTCTCTTGTATATCCATCTGGTCCTTGAGATTTTTTCTTAGGAAGTTCATTGATGACTTGTTCAACTTCTTTTTCTAAGACTGGGTTAATTAAGTATTTTATTTCTTCTGTTAATCTGGGTAATTTATATTTTTGTAGATATTCATCCACTTCATTTAGATTGTCAAATTTATTGGCATATAATTGGGCAAAATAGCTTCACACAATTGTCTTAATTGATGATGAATTCACCCCTTTCATCTTCAACACTAGTAATTTGGTTTTCTTCTTTCCTTTTTTAAATCAAATTAACCACTGATTTATCTTATTTTGTTCATAAAACCAGCCTCTGCTTTGATTTATTAGTTCAATGGTTTTCTCACTTTTCATTTTATTAATCTCTCCTTTGATTTTCAGGATTTATAATTAGATGTTTAATTGAAATTTTCAGTTTATTCTTGTTCTAACTTTTCTTAGTTTTATGACCAATTCAGTGATCTACTTTTTCTCTGTTTTATTGATGTAATCAATTAGAGATATAAGTTTTCTCTTAAATATCACTTTGGCTGTATCCCATAAATTTTGGTATGTTGTCTCATTGTTGTCATTTTCTTTAATGAACTTACTGATTGTTTCTATGATTTGTTCTTTGGTGCAATTGTTTTTTAGGATTAAATTATTTAATTTCCAATTGATTGTTAATCTCTTTCCATTATCCAAGGCAATTTTTATTGCATTATGATCTGGAAAGAATGTATTAAATATTTATGACTTTCTGTATTTGGTTGTGAAGTTTGTGTTCCTAATACATAGTCAATTTTCGTGTAGGTGCCATATATTGCTGAGAAAAGGGCATATTAATTTCTATCCCCATTCAATTTTCTCCCAAGATTTATCATATCTAACTTTTTTTCCGGAATTTTATTCATCTCCTTAACTTATTTCTTGTTTATTTTTTGGTTAGATTTATCTAGTTCTGAGAGGAGAAAGTTGAGGTCCTCCACTAGTATAGTTTTATTGTCTATTTCCTCCCATAACTCATTCAACTTCTTCAAAAATTTAAACGTTATACCATTTGTTGCTAATACATTTAGTATTGCTATGATGTCATTGTCTATGGTACCTTTCAACAAGGTATGGTTTCCTTCTTTTCCTTTTTTAATTACATCTATTTTTGCTTTTGGTTTTTCTGACATCATGATTACTATCCCTGTTTTCTTTGTTTCAGCTGAAGCATAATAGATCCTGCTCCAACCCCTTACCTTTACCCTGTATGTATTTCTCTGCTTCAAGTGTATTTCATGTAAGCAACATATTGCAGGATTCTAATTCCTAATCCATCCTGCTGTCTACTTCTGTTTTATGGGTGAGTTCATTCCATTCACATTCATAGTTATGATAACTAACTGTATATTTCCTTCAATGCTATTTTTCACTTATTTATGCCCCCCATCTTCCCCAATCTTTTACTTCTTCACAAATTTACTTCTGATCATCACCTTTCCCAATATACCCTCCCTTTTATCAGTCTCCCCTCCTCCTTCTATTATCCCCATCCATTTTTATTTCCTTATAGGGTAAGACAGATTTCTATATCCAAATGAGTGTGTATGTTATCCCCTCTTTGAGTCAATTGTGATGAGAATAAGGTTTTAGTTTTGCCAGTCCCCTTCTTCCCTCCATTATAATAGTTCTTTCATGCCTCTTTTATGTGTAATAATTCAATCTACCCCCCCTTTTCCCAGTGCAATTTTCTTTCTCACTCCTTTATTTCATTTTTGAGAGTATCATTCTATCAAAGTCACTTTGTATATATACCCTCTGTCTATACATAATCTTTCTAATTGCTCTTAAAGTAATAAAATTGTTGAGTTACAAACATTATCTTGCCACATGGAAATATAAACAGCTATCTTATTGAATTTCCTGTGTTTTCTCTTTCTTATTTCTTTTTTACCTTTTTATGTTTCCCTTGCATCTTGTATTTAGAGGTAAATTTTTTTTATTCAGCTCTGGACTTTTAATTAGAAATGCTTGAAACTCCTCTATTTCATTAAACACCCATTTTTTCTCCTGAAAGATTTTGCTGGGTAGGTGATTCTTGGTTGCAGTCCTAACTCCTTTGCCTTCTAGTATTGCAAGTCCTGTACTTCTTTAATGTGGAGGCTGCCAAATCCTGTGTAATCCTGATTGTAATTCCATGGTATCTAAATTGTTTCTTTTTGGCTGCTTACAGTATTGTCTCCTTGATCTGTAAGCTCTGGAATTTGGCTATGGTATTCCTAGGAGTTTTCATTTTGGGATCTTTTTCAGGTGGTGATTATGGATTCTTTTAATTTCTATTCTGCCCTCTGGTTCTAATATATCAGGGCAAATTTATTTGACAATATTTGAAAGATGCTGTCTAGGCTTTTTTTTAATCATGGCTTTCAGATAGTCTAATAATTCTTAAATTATCTTTCCTGGATCTATTTTGTAGGTCAGTTGTTTTTCCAGTGAGAAATTTCACATTTTCTTCTATTTTTTTAAATTTTTAAATTTTGTTTTATCATATCTTGATGTCTTATAGAGTCATTAGTTTGCAATTGTTCATTCTAATTTTTAAGGAATTATTTTCTTTGCTGAGCTTTGGTGCTTTCTTTTCCACTTGGTCAATTCTATTTTTGAGGGTGTTACTTTCCTCAGTAAATTTTTGTATATCTTTTTTATATGCTGTTGATTCCTTTTCATGACTGTCTTGCATTATTCTCATTTCTTTTCCCATTTTTTCTTCTACTTCTCTAATTTGCTTATTAAAAATCATTTTGGGATGGAGCCAAGAGGACAGAGTAGAAGCATGTACCTGCTGAAGTTCTCCCCCCAAAGCCCTTAAAATACCTGCAAAAAATTACTGTAAACAAATTCTAGAGCAGCAGAAGCTACAAAATGACAGAGTGAACAGATTTCCAGCCCAAGACAGCCTGGGAGACTGACAGGAAAGGTCTTTCACACCAAGCTTGGAGCAGAGCCTAGCTCAGCATGGGCCATGCAGGAACAGATGGGACTGGAGCAGGCTTCAGGGCATGGAATCATAGGCAGATGCTGCAATTTCCAGATTTCTCAACCCACAAATGCCAAAGACAACTTCAAAGGTCAGTGAGAAAGCTCTTTCACCTAGGTGAGAGGGAAGTGTGGTCAGGCCCCAGCCCCAGAGCAGCTGCAGCCACTGGCATAGCAGTGGCTTCATCTAGAGGTCTCAGCCTACAGGCCCTGGGGGAATTGCGTGACTGATCTGGGTCTCAGTCCTGAGTGTCAGTTCTGGGATGAGAAAGAGCATTAGCTTGGAGGAGCTGGTGGTAGAAGGAAAGAAGAGGAAGGAGAGGAAATCCTATTCACAGTTCCAGGGCATAAAAGAATGCACTGGCTGCTCAAAGACCAGAGTGCAAGCTGGGAGAGGAGTAAATAAATACCTCTCCTTTGACTATGCCACTTTGGAGGAACTGAAAACTTACAGGTCTCTAGAGATATCTTGGAGAACAGCTGCACAAAACCTCTGAAGCCTGGGATGGTATATCCTGCACTTGACAGGACTCAAAAGCCAAGTAATTGTTTGGGAAAATGCCCAAAAGGGGGAAAAATAAGACTATTGAAGGTTACTTTCTTGGTGAAAAAGTATTTTCTTCCATCCTTGTGGATGAGGAAGAGCAAAGCATACAATCAGAAGACCAAAGCATACAACTGGAGGAAGACAGTAAGGACAGGCTCCTACATCCAAAGACTCCAAAAAAATATGCAAAGGTCCCAGGCCATGGAAGAGCTAAAAAGGATTTTGAAAACCAAATAAGAGAGTTGGAGGAAAAATTGGGAAGAGAAATGAGAGCAACGCAAGAAAAGCATGAAAAATGAGTCAACAGCTTGCCAAAGGAGACTCAAAAAAAAATTGCTGAAGAAAATAACACCTTTAAAAATAGACTAACCCAAATGGCAAAAGAGGTCCAAAAAGGCAATGAGGAGAAGAATGCCTTAAAAAGAAGAATTGGCCAAATAGAAAAGGAGGTCCAAAAACTCACTGAAGAAAACAGTTCTTTAAAAATTAGAATGGAGCAGATGGAAGCTAATGATTTTATGAGAAATCAAGAAATCATAAAACAAAACTAAAAGAATGAAAAAAAATAGAAGACAAACCACTGACCTGGAAAATAGATCCAGGAGAGATAACTTAAAATCTATTGGTCTACCTGAAAACCATGATCAAAAAAAGAGCCTAGACATCATCTTTCAAGAAATTATCAAGGAAAACAGCCCTGATATTCTAGAACCAGAGGGTAAAACACAAATGGAGAGAATTTACTGATCACCACATGAAAGAAATCCCAAAATGAAAATTTCTAGGAATATTGTAGACAAATTGCAGAGTTCTTAGGTTAAGGAGAAAATATTACAAGCAGCCAGAAAGAAACAGTTCAAGTACTGTGGAAATACAATCAGGATAACACAGGATTTAACAACTTATACACTAAGAAATCAAAGAGCTTGGAATATAATATTCCAGAGGTCAAAAGAGATAGGATTAAAACCAAGAATCACCTCCCCAGCAAAACTGAGTATAATACTTCAGGGGAAAAAATGGAATTTCAATGAAATAAAGTACTTCCAAGCATTCTTGTTGAAAAGACCAGAGCTGAATAGAAAATTTGTCTTTCAAATACAAGAATAAAGAGAAACATGAAAAGGTAAACAGGAAAAAAGAAGCCATAAGGGGCTTATTAAAGTTGAATTGTTTGGATTCCTACAAAGAAAGATGATATTTGTAATTCATGAGACCTTTCCCAGTATTAGAGTAGTTAGATGGAATATATATATGTATACATACATATATGTAGGCATGTATGTGTATGTGTGTGTATATTATATATGTATAGGTATGTATATGGGCATATGTGGTTATGTATGTATATACATATATGTGTGTGTACACACAAACAGAGGGCACAGAATGAGCTGAATATGAAGGAAGAATACCTAAAAAATAAAATTTACCGTTGAGTGGAATGTACTAGGAGTAAGAGAAAGGGAGAGGTAGAATATAGCAAATCATCTCACATAAAAGAGGCAAGAAAGAACTTTTACAATGGAGGGGAAGCAGGGAAGATAAAAGGGAATAAGTAAACCTTACTCTCATGGGATTTGGCTTAAGGAGGAAATAACATACACTCAATTGGGTATGGAAGTCTATTTTACCCCTGCAGGAAGGCAGGGGGGAAGGGGATAGAAAAAGGAAGATAATAGAAGGGACAGCAAATTGGGGAAAGGGATAATCAGAAGCAAACTCTATTGTACAAGGACAGATCGAGGAAAAGAATGGAATAAATGGAGAGCAGGATAAGACAGAGGGAAATGTGGTTAGTCCTTTGCAATATAACTATTATGGAAGTGTTTCACATGGCTACACATGTGTGACCTATATGGAATTGCTTGCTTTCTCAATGAGAGTGAGTGAGGAGGGAGAAAGGGAGAGAACATGGAACTCAAAGCTTTAATAAAGAATGTTAAAAATTGTTTGTACATGCAATAGGAAAATAAGATGTACAGGCAATGGGGTATAGACGTCTGTTTTGCCCTACAGGAAAATAGAGAGGAACAGGACAGAAGAAGGGAGGGATAATAGAAAGGAGGACAGACTGGAGGAAGGGGTGGATAGGGTGCATGCTGTCCTGGCATAGGGGGTGGGGAGAGAAAGGGAAAAAATCTTGAATTCAAATTCTTGTAAAAAGAATGTTGAAAATTGAAAAATAAGTAAATCATATATTATAGAAACCAAAAATAAACAAATAAGAGTGAAGGACAAAAAAAAAATTCTTAAGCTCTTACAAGAATTTTTTTGGACATGAGATCAGATTACCTTTTTTTTTTTTTTTTTGAGGCTTCACATGTAGGCACTTTGACACTTATTCTCTTCTAAATTTATCCCTTGATCCTCCCAATTACCATAGTAACCTTCTATAGTCAAGCTCTTTTTTGTTGCTGTTCTTCAGTTATTTTTTTCTGTCATTTTTGTGACTTGGTGTTCTTATGTGAGAATTGGGCTCTGGTCCTGCACTGGACCAAACTTTTTGTGCTGAGACTCTGAATCTTACTTCTGCCTTTCGCTGGGCTGCAGGGCTTAGCGGCTTGCTTTCCCTGGAGGGTAGGCTTCCCTTATGGCTTCTCTGTTGGCCTCCCCACCACTTGTGGGGCTCAGCTACTGGCCTGCTCCAGGGGTGGGGCCTTGCTGCTGAGTTGCTGTGATAACAGAGTCTTTCTGGCGGCTGGCCCTAGAAAGCTAATTTTGCCGCTGGTTGGCCTCAGGGGTGGGGCCCCACTGCCGGGCTGCTATGGAGACAGGGTTTCTCTGCTTGGTAGGCCTCAGAGGCAGGATTTGGCCAGCCCTGGGGCAGGACTTCACCACTCCTCAGTAATAGGGTCAAGGCCTCTCTGGTGGCTTGTGCTGGGAGTGGGGTTGCTGGAGTGAGGCCTTGCTGCACTGCACAACTGCTTCCTTACCCAGGGGGTTGCAGGTTTGCAGGGGGGCTGGGTCTCCTTGGTGGATTGTCCCAGGCTTGGAGCCTTGCTGCAGGGAGGCTGGCTAGCTATTGCTGCTCTGGGACCTTACTTCCTTCCTACTCCAGTGAAACAGAACTTTCCTGCTGTGCTGGGAAACTGCTTTCTTATTCCTAGATCAATTCTGAGGTGGTTTTCTAGTTTGTTGGAAGGAAATTTGGAAGGATTGCAGAGGGCTTCTTCCTCATTCTCCCATCTTGTCACTGGAAGTCTCAGCTCTTATTGTATGATGAGGATTACTTATATAAGGATTCCCAACTAAGGAGTTGCAGAGTAAGGATCAGAACTCATCTTACGACTTGTAGTCTAATGTTCTTTCTCACTTCAACATGCTTTTTTAAAATTTCTGCACCTTCTACCCAGTGTGTAAGTTGTGTATAATAATCAGTTTCATGTGCATGTGCACATGTACACACACACACACACATCAGAATAATTTATTTATTGCCCTCCTATGCTATGTGCTATCCAGGTGCTATCTAGTTACTTAAGATGGATCCACATCCATTTACCACAAGTGGTTTACATTCCGAAAGACAACAAAGATGGCAATGGTATATTTACTAATAATTAGCATTTGTGTATCACCTTTAGATTTAAAAGTATCTTAAAAATATCATATCTCTTTAGAGCCTTACTATAACACTAAGAGGGAGACATTGTAAATATTATTATAACCCATTTTAGAAATAAGGAAAGTTTAAGTACCTTCCCCATAGTTACACAGCTAATAAATGTAGAGGTAGGAGTCAAACCTAGCTCTTCCTGACTTCATGTATGGGGCAAAAGCTCCATGCTAGTATCCTACTCTGGTGTGGAGGTAACTGTGAGTTCTAGAAGATTATGTAAATGGAGTAGACACTTTGGAAGCTTCTTCCAAGCAGGAAAAATCTCAATGTGGTCCTGGTGTCAGTCTGAGAGTACTTTCTAAGATTAGCCTAGCTAAATATAGAAGCTTTCATCAACAGTAACTGGCTGGCCCCTAAATGATAAATTGTTTATCCAGGGTAACCTGCAAATAAAAACATTAAATACCTCCATCAATGTTATGTGACTCCTTTCTGTTTCTGGTGGCAGAATGGTGGAAGAGGAAGCAGATAAGAACCAGACTTCAAAAAACATGAATATACCTGTTGTTAATCTAAATCTAAAATCTGATTCCAATGACAAATGAGTTGATATACTGGAAAATGAATCATATCAATGTTGGTATGCTTGTGAGAAGGAACAGATTGAAATCAACACACCCCAGTTAGAACTTCAAGCCTTTGAGGATCTGGCAGCAGATAAAATGAGTAAGAACAAGAGAAAGAATCAGTAGCACAAGGCAATTGACAAAAAGAGAAAGAAAAATTAGGACAGAAAAGAGAGATTAAGTAGGGCCATTGACCTTACATGATGCCAGAGCAGAAGCCTAGGGATGATAACCACCAGTTTTAACTACCTCCTCAACGTCAATGGGAAGTTTAAAGAAAAAGTCTGCTCTTTCCCCAACTTTCCCCTCCTGGTATTATGTGTTTGTTAACTGATACTGTAATATAATCTTCTCATTCTTTACTCAAAATTTTCTTGTAAATTGAATTTTGCTTCAACCACAAAGAGATTAGGGGTTAACTAGAAGTATGTATAAATGGAAATCTAAGCCTAGAGCCAAACCTCTATCTAAATGTTAGGAATTTTCCTAGCTGGGATTTGGAACAATAGTGATTGTACTCCTGACTTTTTGCTTAATATAAAACTCTCTAAAGCAATAGAGAGATGGGATCCACATGGACCTGAGGGTTAACTATATTAAACCATTAAGCCCTGAGCTTAAAATAAGGTAATTAGTATAACAAGGTATGAAATTGTTACAAATGAAGTAACAGTTAACTTTTATGTATAACTGTAAAGTTTCCAGTGTTCCATGTGTTACTACATTTAATTTTCACAACAACCCTATGAGGTAGATACTGAAATTGGAAGATATGACGGGAAATCACAGAATCATAGAATCTCCAAGTTAGGAGGAATCTCAGAAGCCATCTAATCTAATCAATACCCAACAGAGAATTCCTTCTCTAATATTTCCAAAAAGTGTCATTCAGCATCTACTTCAAGACCTCTCTATCACCTTCTGAGTATCCTATTCTACATTTTAATAACTCTAGCTATTAGGAAGGTTTTTTCTCCCTTACGTTCAGTCAGAATCTGAGACTTATCTAAGTTATGGATAAAAATGTTAAATAGCTTAGGAAAAGTCACAGATTCCTGGGACACTCCACTAAAGATCTCCATCACAGTTAACTTTGACACATTGATGATTGCTCTTTTGTTATTTAACCACTTTCAAATTCATTTAATTCTACTGCTGTCTGACTCATATTTCTCCATCTTAATCATAAGAATAGCATGAGAGACTCTGTTAAATGCTTTACTAATATCTAGGTTTTAAACTATTACTAGGTAAATCTATAGCATTGAACTTTTAGTTCTACCTAAATGGAGACTCACAGGATCTCCTAAAAGAGGAAAATAAAGAAGCCATTGCATTGATTGTATTATGTGGCCAGACATTCAGTTACATACATCATAGTGTCCACAAGGATCTAAAGCAAAAAGACCATTATGAAGATAATTGCAGCTTACATGTCAACATCTACTGTAGTCAAGCAAGTCAATATATATGCATTGGCATTCAATATTCTCCCCTGTAGATATAAATGAAAAATGTCAGAAAATTGGTTTGATTTTAAGAAATGTAAAAGATTAAAGTTTTAACATTACTAAAAAATTTTAAACCTATAGATTAATCAGTCATCAAGCACCTTTCCTCCCACACTACCCACCCTCATTGAGAAGGCAAGCAATTTTATATAGGTTGTGCATGGGTAGTCATGTTGTGAAAGACTAACTATATTTCCCTCCATCTTATCTCGCCCTCCATTTATTCTATTCTCTCCTTTGACTCTGTCCCTCCTCAAAAGTGTTTCCTTCTGATTACCCCCTCTCCTAATCTGTCCTCCCTTCTATATCCCGCCCCCCCTTCTTATCCCCTTCCCTCCTTTTCTGTAGGGTAAGATAGATTTCCATACCCAATTGAGTATGTATACTATTCTCTCCTTAAGCCAAATCTGATGAGAGTAAGATTCAATCATTGCCTCTCACCTCCCTCTTCTTCCCCTACACTGTAAAAGCTTTTTCTTGCCTCTTTTGTGTGAGACAATTTACCCCATTCTACCTCTACCTTTTTCCTTCTCCCAATACATTCCTCTCTCTCACCCTTTACTTTTATTTTTAGATATCATCCCTTCATATTCAATTCACCCTGTGCCCTCTGTCTTTCTCTGTCTCTGTGTCTCTGCCTATTTATATTTATACATATATATGTATGGATGTATGGATGTATTCCCTCCAACTACCCTAATACTGAGAAAGGACTCATGAGTTACAAATATTATCTTTCCATGTAGGAATGTAAACAGTTCAACTTTAATAAGTCCCTTATAATTTCTCTTTCCTATTTACCTTTTCATGCTCCTCTTAATTCTTGTATTTGAAAGAGCTCTGAAAGCAGCCACTGCTGCTGCTGCTGCTGCTGTCACCACCCTGGGTCTGGGACCAGACCATTATCCTCTCTCACCTAGGTCTGACAGACCTTTCCTATTGACCTTCTAAGTTGTTGTTGGCATCTGTGGGTTGAGAAGTCTGGAAACTGCCACAGCTGTTAGTGATTCAGTGCCCTGAGGTCTCCAGGTTTGCTGGAGCTCTGTGTGCACTGGACTGTGCTGTTCGCTCAGACTGGTGCAATAGACCTTTCATGTCAACCTTCCAGGTTTTCTTGGGCTGGAAATTTGTTTCACCCTGTCATTTTCTGGGTTCTACTGCTATAGAATTTGTTTAGAGTCATTTTTATGAGTATTTATTGGGATTTGGGGAAGAGCTCAAGCAAGTGTCTGCTTTTACTCCACCATCTCGGTTCTGCCCCTTCAAGTTGCTTCTTGAAGCAAGAGAGAGATCTGATGATTTGGAGGTAAGACTAAAGTGTATTCCAGGGAGAGGAAATAAGACAAAAGTACAGAGAGGAGATGGAGGCTAACATGTAAAGAACAGAGAGGAAGCCAGTTTGGCTGGATAATAGAGTATAGTAGGGGAAGAAAAATAAAATAAGTTTAGAAAGATAGGTGGGGATCAAGTTGTGAAGCCTTTAAAACATAAATATTGCATTTATTTATTTTTATTTTTATATTTTTTTATCCTAGAGGTAATAGGGAGCCAATGGAATTGATTGAGTAGAGTAGTAATCTAGTTAAATCTTCACTAAATGAAATCAGTTTGGCAATAATGTGCAGAATGAATGGAAGTGGGAAGAGACTTGAGGCAAGGGTACCAGTTAGGATACCAGCTGTTATAATAATCTAGGTGAGAAGTAGTGGCATGAGCAAAAAATGGGGGTTAAATGTAAGAGATGTCATGGTGATAGAAATGCTATTTGACATGTGATTGTGTGTGTGAGATGAATGAGAATAATGAATCAAGGATGACGTCAAGTTAGAAGTCTCTGAGACTGGAAGACTAGACAGAAGCAGGAAAGTTTGAAAGAAGGGTGAGTTTAGGGAGAGAGTTCAATTTTGACATACTGAGTTTGAGACATCTCTAGGATATCTAGTTTGAAATGATGATGCATGAGTAAAGCTCTGGAAAGAGACAGGGGCTACCTAGGGGATATATAGATTCATAAATCATCCACATCAAGATCTTAAACACATGGGAGCTGGTGAGACATCAAGAAAGCATATTCCCTTTATAGAAATTGTATTCAAATAGAAAACAGAAGTGGAAAGGAGAAGGGGTTTCCAGAAAGCTTGGTGTCAGAACCAACTAAGCTGTATCATCCCAAGAGCATTTGAAAATGAAACTAGATACAGGGGTGGGGAACCTGCAACCTCAAGGCTACATGTGCCCCTCTAGGTCCTCAGGTGTGGCCCTTTGACTGAATCTAAACTTCACAGAACAAATCCCCTTAATCAAAGGATTTGTTCTACAAAACTTGGACTCACTCAAAAGACCGTACCCAAGGACCTAGAAGGCCACATGTAACCTCAAGGCCACAGGTTCCCCTGCTCTGATAGTAGAAGAAAGCACATAGAATAACATGCAATGAATTTCCAGTGATTCTATAGGAAAAAGTATACTTCCTGAAAAGTCAAGCCAAAATTGTCAAAAACAGTGGTTATGACTAACAGCAACACATTATACCCCATCATGCACTCTACAATTGTATTGCCAAGGCAATATTCAGGGCACTGAGAGCAACTGTGAATATGCTGGCATAGTTCTGAATCACAAAGTGTAACAGACTCTCCATATAGAAGGCAGAAGAAAAACATTTATTCAGACACCAGAAAGCCAAATCCCTACACCAGAAACCCAAATCCATCGTAGTAACAAAGAAGTTAATGCACATTATCACTGCAGAGGACAAAACCATTCCCAAGCCTTCCCCTTCCCCTCTAGGGCCTTCCCACAAGCAAACAATGAAAGTAGCTGTCTGCTTGTCTGTGTTCTCTCCTCCCTCTGCTCTAACTGCTCTCACCAACTTTCCCCCAGCTCTGCTCCACCCTTTCTGTTCCACCCATTCAGCAAGCACCTCCCACCACATCTGACTTAGGCTTCCATGTGATTTAAGCAGGTCATATAGGCCTATTAATGAATGGGAAAGATCTCCCCATTTAAATTAACATTACAACAATCCAGTCCTCACTCAAAACAAAGTCAAATGCAAGTCATGTCCTTATTTCTCTGATGACACGGTCTTCTTCAACAACGAAGGACGAACACACGCACATACAACAATCCAGACAGATTATTTTACTTACTTCACTTTTCAAGGTATAACCAAAGAAAATGATAACTTGAAAACAATCACTAACTGGATTGTTATGAAAAGGTGATTAATATGATGTCAATAAACTACTAACCCATGTACCTACTTTATTTCTGAAAAGTATTTATGAAAATGATCTGTACATATGCATAGATTCTATTAAGGATATTCAATGTACCCATGAGAACAAGAAGGTTTCTGCACTAGTGCCCAGACCCAGAAAGCCCATACCATTACGGGCACTGCTGTCACTGGGCAAATCTCTCCAGCTGCCCCACTGAAGAAGACAAAAATCCAGTTATGGACAGAACTTATACTGTCCATCTCTAGCAAAGGGAGTGAGCAGTACACCACTCAAAGCAGTGCAACATTGAGAATCTGGAAGATAAATATTCATTAGTACCTATGTCAAAAGTATTCTGATCACATTCTTCCTTCTAGCTTTGAGAAGTCTCAAGAGCACATCTTCTGAAACTGTGCAGTGGGTGAAAACTCCGTTTGTATTTCCTACATGACCAAGCTTGCTGTTGAGTAGAAAATTAATTACTCATCATTTAGCAGAAGTGTGGGCCACTTCTACGAACAAAATTTCCAAAATGACATAGAGTTGTGTCAGCAAGATCCCAATATACTACTATCATTTCCCCAAATAGGATTTGCACTTTTGAATACTGTTATACTGCTGTGAAGCACTAAATAGAAAGATATTTCTTCCTGGCCCTCTTCTTTACACAGTCACAGAATCTTGAAGGAACTAGGAATGTTTTAGCTTGAAAAAGAGAAGCCTTAACAATAAAAATGAAGTATTTTTTGTCACATGGAAAAGGGATTTGATTATTATGTTTTATTTCACCAAAGAGAATTAGGATCAATGGATGCAATTTACAAGGAAGCATCTTTTAGCTCAAAATAAGGAAGAATTTACTAATAATTAGAACTGCTTAAAAATGAAATGGTTTGCTTTAAGATATAGTGAATTCTCCTTATTGTAAGAGTTGGATAGCCACTCATCAGAAATGTCTTAGAGGAGATTCTTCTTTATGTTAAGCTGGATCAGATCAATCTATCAATCAATTAATAAACATTTATTAAGTGTATACTATTGTGCCAGACACCATGCTAAGCACTGGGGATACAAAAAGAGACAAAAGACAGTCTCTGTCCTCTGGTGCTTACAATGTAATGCAGCAGACAACATGCAAAGCAAGCTATATACAGGATAAATAGGAAATAATTAACAGATGGAAGGCACTACACAATTAAGAGGGGTGGGGAAAGGCTTTCTGTGAAAGATGGGATTTTAGTTGGGATTTAAAGGAAGCCAGAGAAGGCAGGAGATAGAGTTCAGGAGACAATTTCAGGAATAGGGGACAGCCAGAGAAAATGCTAGGGGCCAAGAGGTGGAGCATCTTGTCCTGCAGTTCTATTGTACTTCTCACATCCTACACAACCTCTGAGGTCACTGCTGGCAAAATGATTTTCCTCAAGTGAAGTTCTGACTGTGTCCCTCTCTTATTCAATCAACTCTAGTGACTTCCTTAATGACAGAACAAAAATACTAACTCCTCTGTTTAACATTTAAAACCCCATCTGCCTTTTCAGTCTCATTTTACATTACTGTATTTTTTTCTCCCCCACCTCCTCCCTGCACTCACTGTGACCCAATCAGACTGACTTTTTGTTTATTTGTTCCTTTGATCCTCCATCTCCAATCTTCATGGCTTGGCGCTGGCATCCTTGGAATGTACTCTACCCTCTTCTCCACCTCATAGAATTCTTCTCTTTCATCCAGAAGTAGCCCAAGGACCACCTTCTACATGAATTCTTTCTGATCTACCAAATTGCTAGAACCTTCCTTCTTCAAATACCTTATATTTAATTCTTTGTTTTTATTCTTTACTATATTCATTCTGTATACAAACATGTACATATGTATATATGTGTGTGTATAAATACATATATACACACATACATATATGTATATGTATGTATGTATGTATACTTGTGTTCACTCGCCCGGGCTGGCACATGGTAAGTTTTTAATAAATATTTATTTGTTGATTGATGAAGTATCAATCAGTGTATATTCATTAGGTACCTACTATGTGCCAGGTACTGTGCTAAGTACTGGGAATACAAAAAAGGGGCAAAAGACAGTTCCTACCTTTAAGAAGCTCACCTTCTAACGTGATAAGGGAGCATCACTAAAATGAATAAATGAATAAATAAGCAAATAAATGAGTAAGTAGATGGACAGATAAGAAATAGAATCACTTTTTAGCTTAAACCAGAAAATATATGTCAAAAAAGGGAGAAGACAGCATTTCTCAGTATTCACTTTGCTTCAGTTTTTTTTTTGACCAGGACATTGATCTTTGAACTAGAAAAGACAGAACAAAAATGGCTAATTTGAGAGGGATAATGAGATGACCTTTGGTGTTTCTTCCAGTTCTAGATCCCTGATCCTAAGATAAATAGAGAGATAGAAAAAGCATCTAGCTGCCTTACATGATTCAAGTCAACAAACTTAGACAATAATAATACAATACTATACACAACGATGGCTGGTTGATGCTGACATAAAACTTTTAAGGTTTATAAAACATTTTATATATACTATCTCATTTGAATCTCACAATAATCTTGTGATGTAGGTGCTATTATTATCCCTACTTAACAGATGGGGAGACTGAAGGTGAGAGTCAGTCATCAAACATTTGTTAAGTAGCTACTATGTACCTAAGAGTGGAGGATATAGAAGAGAAAAGTGACAGCTTCTGTCCACAAGGGGCTCACAATCTAAGGAGGGAGACAACAAACATGTACAAACCATTTATATAGAGGATAAATAGGAAGCAATTAAGAGAAAGAAGGCACTAGAATTAAGAAAGCTTGGGAAATACTTCCTATAGAAAATGGGATTTTAGTCGTAACTTAAAGGAAAGCAGAGAAAGTGAAGCTGAGGAGAAAGAGAATTCCAGACATGGGGGACAGCTAGAAAAAATGCCTAGAACCTAGAGGAGTTTCTTGTTTGTAGAATGAGGCCAGTGTCACTGGATCAAAGAGTAAATGATGGAAAGTAAGTTGTAAGAAGACTAGAAAGGTAGGAAGGGGTTAGGTTAGGAAAGGCTTTGAATGCTAGAGGACTTTGTATTTGATGTTGGAGGTAATAGGGAGCTACTGGAGTTTATTGAATGAGAGGGTGACACGCTCAGACCTATACTTTAGGAAAATCACTTTGATGGCTGAATGGAGGATGCACTGTAGTGGAAAGAGACTTGAGGCATGCATATCCATGTTATTGCAGCCATTCAGGTAGGAGGTGATGAGAGTCCTCATCACAGTGGTAGCAGTGTCAGAGGAGAGAAGGGGGGACCTATTTGAGAGATGTTGGAAAGATGAAATCAACAGGCCTTGGCAATAGTTTGGATATGGGGGCAGGAGCGGGGTGAGAGATAGTGGAATTGAGAATGACACCTAGGTTGTGAGCCCAGAGAATAGGAGCATTGTGGGAGGATATTAAGTAACTTGCCTAGTACAAGAATATATGATTGGGAATAATATTACAGATGAACGTAAAGATGCAGTGACACCTATATAATGTTTAAAAGACTCCAAAAGAAGGCCTGTTGCACACTGAATAGATCCTCTGTGAAGGATTTATGGTGGATACGGCCAAGAATTACATAGGATTAGAAGATGTGAATGGGCTAGCCTTTGTATCTCTAAAGAGAGTGGTCAAATCAATGAGATAAAAATCACTGAAGTATTCAGATGTCCCTGGACACATCCATACAATCTGGGACACCTGAAGAAAGGACTGGGTTACTTTTGAAAACTGAAGAATGTTTTTAATGATCCCAAGATTCTTGCTGATATGAAAACCCATCTTTTTGATATCACTATTTTTTCAGTGATGCTACTTGGCTAGATATCAATACCATAGTGTCAGGAGAATTCCAGAATCACAGCTTTAGAGTTGGGAGGAAACTTAGAAATCATCTTATCCAATCCTCTCATTTTACAGATGAGAAAAGAGATCCAGAGTGATGAAGCAATTTTCTCAAAGTCATATAGGCATTAAGTAACAGAGCTGAGATTTGAACCCACGTTCTCTGACTCAACTCTTTTAACTGTCCCATACAAGTGATACAAAGTGCAATGGAAAAAACATATGGTGAATATATATAGATAGTATATTTACCAATGATAACATGCCAATGAGAAGTGGTTCAAGAGGAAACGTACGACTACGAAATGCACTCCTTTAAATCACCTTGTATGTTCTTTAATCTGTCCATGTTATATTCCCTTTGGGTAAAATGTAAGTATCTTGAAAACAAAAAATGTCTTTATTCCATCTCGCTTGGTCCATGTACATGTAGCTTCTGTAATAAATGTTTGTTGAATTGAATTGATTTGTACAGGAGATGCAGTGACAGTGAACATAAATGATGAACAGAGCCTGAGTGCTAAAGTAACAATAATTGCTAGAATGTATATAGTTTGCAAAGTACTTTATAAATATTACCTCATGTTATCCTCACAACCACTATGAGAGGTGTTAATTATTGTCCCCATTTTACAGTTGAGGAAACTGAGACAGGTCGTGGTAAAGTGCCTTGGTCAGGTTACACAGCTACTAAATGTCTGAGGCTGATTTTGTACTTAGGTTTTCCTATGTCAGCTATGTCAGCACTCCATCCATAGCAACATCCAGCTATACAACAGAACACCTAAATATTAACAAAACAAGAGGAAGGTCCCTGTCTTGTTGGGAGGATCTTCTATACAGTATTTACAGAAAGACACAGACAAGAGTTACATAAGCAACAATGGGCTTTGATTTTCAGCAGGGTAAAGGGACTACAGATTCACCAAAAATATTGTGTGTGTGTGTGTGTGTGTGTGTGTGTGTGTGTGTGTGTGTAGTATGTTCATGATAGCATTTAGTGTTTCTTGAATACCCACAATGCACTTGAAGTACAAAGGAAACACAAATTTTAGAGTCCTAACTTGTTTGCGTTTTTTTTTTAAATTCAAAAGTAGGAAATATAATCAGGACAATAAATGTAGAGAGAACATATGACAGCAAAATCAATTAGCAATATGTTTACGAATTTTAGAGTAGTGATCCTTCCAGTCAAATTGTCTATAAACTGGTAATTAGAACCCTGTCAATTCAGCAAAAGACAGAATTTTGCTTACAAATTTGATTCTATTAGTTACTTTAATAATGGTTCTTTTCCTTTATTTTTTTTTTTAAGAAATAGGGTATTAATTATAGCAGTTGTGTTGGATAGTAATCTTCCACCTCATGTCGCCTTTTTTTTATCATTTTCTCATAAGGGTTGTCCTTTGCAATGGCATCATACATAGGTTATTGTTTTATGGTCCATTAAGTATATACTTTTTTATTGAGTGGATAACATATTTTTTCTCTAAAAAAGCATAAACCAAAAATGTTTAAGATTCTGGAATTAATCTGTGAAAGAATAATATCACAGGCTACTCATATGTATAATTATCTTAAACAAGATAACTTGTGTAAAGTACTTTGCAAACCTTAAAGAACTGTATAAATGCTAGTTAAATGATTGTCTTAACCCATAACTTTACTTTGATATTTGCCAGATATAATATCAGTGTACTTTTAATTTATCCTTTCCAAAAGGAAAAAAAAAAAAGAATTGAGGAAATATGATGCTGTAGTATAAGGTATACTTGTATCCTAGTCCATATGAACCAATAATTGAATTAAGGCAGGTAAGTAGGGTGGTGGATGGAGCATACTGGACATGGAGTCAGGAAAACCTGAGTTCAAATCCTGCCTCATTTTCTAATTATGCCACCCTGCAAAAATCATTTAACCTCAAAATATCATTTTCCTCATTTGGAAAATGGGGATAATAATGGTACCTACTTTGCAGAGTTGTTTTGAGAATCATAAGAGAGGTAATATGTGTAAAACAATTTGCAAACCTTAGAATGTTTTATAAATATTAGTCATTTTTATTATTAATTAGATTCTGAAGGCTCAAAAACTTTCTGATTACCAACAACTTTCCATTATTCAAGTACAGATGAATATGTCTTTGAATTGTCTATCTATACTCTAAGCAATTGTTTTCTAAGCAATCTTATTGTCAGGAAGCAATGAGTTGTACCCTAATATGAATCATCATCACAAAGTAGCCCTAATAGTACAGTACCTGGCATACAGTAAGTACTACATAAATGTTAGTTGTTGTGGTGGTGCTTGTTATATCTGACTCAATACTCCCTTCTCTCCCACTCCCATACTCAATCTTTCTCTGACCTAGTCAAAACCTTAACTCAACTCCACTTCACTCATATCATCAGCTAGTGCCTGGCTACATTCTCTCCCTTCCAAATGCTAGACTCCATAGATGACCACTTTAATACTGCCCTCTTTACCACCCTAAAGCAGTCCTTTTGTCTCTCTAAACTAAGTTCCCTTATCCAAACTTTAACCATGAATCACCTCTACCGTATACTTTTTATACTCTAACTCCAAGATTACAGATCACCAGTCTATTGTTTCATTTTCATGTGCCTAAAGAACAGTATTTAATCCATGTTCATAAGCTCACAGATTCAGCTGTAAAGGCTTTCTAGTCCAATGCCCTCATTTAAAGATAAGGAAACTATCAAGACTGCATGTGCCTTGGGGAAGGGGAGAAAATTTAAAACCCAGAATCTTACAAAAGTCAGTGTTGGACACTGAAAAGAAATATTCTTTAAAAAATAAAGATAACGAAACTGAGGTCCAAAGCATTATTTGCCCCCTTTTTGCCACTCCATTATCTTCACTGCAAAAAGAAGGGGGGCTGTACGTGATTGACACTCATTTTACATTTTTATGTCAACTTACTGGTGAGAAATAGCATAACTTAGCGGAAAGAAAGCCAGTCTCCAGGAAAATCAATGTTCAAGTCCTGCTTCTTCCACATACTAGCTACATGACTCTGGGCAAGTCCCTCACTCCCTTAATACTCTGGGAAAGATTATAATTAGCAGAAGAGGTGCTGACCTGTAGGAAGTTTCCTCATATAGGAATTCCAATGACTCATACACAGGTCCAGTCCCTATCCCTAACTCACTGGTGATGTTTCTCCATATTTAAGCTTTGATGGTCCCCAGAAAGCAAAATAGTGCCACTAGATCTGGATAAAAGCCTTTCAATTCAGTAAAAACTGCTAGAGGTTGGTCTTCACTGGTATAATCTCCAAAAACCCAAGATCACTTCCATGTTCAAATATAGGGGCAAAATATCAGTCAAGTGCCTAGGATACACCAGATACTGTGCTAAGTACTTAAGATACAAAAACAAAAGTGAAATTGGTACCCGCTTGCATTCTAATTGAGGAGACTCTGGGTACATATAGGTACGCACAAGATAGAAATAAAATCAAAGTAACTTTGGAAAGGAAGGTACTAGCAGTTGGATAGAACAGGAAAGGTCTCTCATAGAAGGTGGTGGGCTAAATCTTGAAAGAAACTAGGGATTCCAAGAGTAGAGCTGAAGAAGGAAAGCATTCTAGGGGTGGGGGTGAACGAGTGTAAAGTCATAGAGACAGGAGATGGCGCATCCTAAGTAAGGAATGATGAGCTAGCCAATTTGGTTGGACTGTATGGGAGCAATGTATTACAAAGCTGGGAAGTTAAGAAGCTAGAATATGAAGAGGTTTATGCAAAACAGAGGACTTTATGTATGTAGAATGGCTACTGTATTTTGTGTGGTAGAGGAAGGAGTGGAGGGAGAGAATGTGGAACTAAAAATAAAGTTTAAATTTAATTTTTTAAAAAAGAGTTTATATTTGATCTAGAGGTAGGAGAGAACCATTAGAATTTATTAAGTTGGTGGGGGGAGAGGATAAAGGGAGAGGGGAAAAGAAAGGTGATGTGGTCAGACTTGAGCTTTAGGAAAATCACTTTGGTAACTGGATGTAAGATACCCTGAAATGAGAAGAGACTTGGGAGAGACCAAATAGGAGACTTTTAATAGTCCAAGGGGGAGATAAAGAGGGCTTGAACTAGAGTGGTGGCTGTGTGAATAGAGAAGTGAACAAATGCACTGACTTATCTCAATATATGACAATATAAATCCCTGCTTCCACTACATTAAAAAAAAAACAAAACACATCAAAGGTCTGACTAACTAAATTGCCATATCAGATGTAGAAGGAATTTTTAAAATGCATCACTAATGCTTTTTTTTATGATCTTTCACCAACCTAAAAAACTGTTCATTTTTTCACTTTTCTCTGAAATATATTACTTGGTTTAATTTTTTTGTCATCCTAATGCACTTAATTGTGTATTGTGTTTCAGTATGATTACCTGTACCTGAGTTCTATCACTCCCAGGCAACTCTCAGCAAATCAATTACTCTCTTTGGGCCTCAGTTTTCTCTTCTGTAAAATGAGAAAGTTGTACTAACTAAATGAGTTCCTTCGAATCTAACACCTGATGATCATATGCTGTTAGATCCATGAAGACCTGGGCTTTGTCTTATCTACAATTTGTACTTCCTGTACATACAAATGCATAATAAATATTTGAATTTGTTCAATTGAACATCTGAATTTTGAATGTTTGAGCTCCACACAATGTTGAGGATATTCACAATATTCACAAAGTGGAGGATATTCTTAAATGCAAATGACGTTGAAGAGCAAATGAAGTTGCTGAATATTTTGACAGGCCTTTACTTTTTTTAAAAAATTTATCTACTACACTGTGTAGAACCAAAAGATATCTGTTTTGTATTCACAGTTCCTGGTATATTTAATAATTCTTTTCAGGCCCTATTTCACACATTAGCACATCCTAGTGTTTCTTGAATATTAAGGAAACAAGAAAAGAAAGCAGTTTAATCACACTAATCAAAAAGTGGACTGACTGTCCTACTCATTTTCCTCCCAACTCACTGTGGGTATGTAGGGAGTTTTTTCTACCTTTAATAAAAAAAGAAGCAACTCTTTATTAAAAATAGATTCTTCGCTAAAAACAAAAAAACTCAAAAAACCCTTCTTTGCTCAAACTCAATTTTCTACAATAACACCTCAAAGGTCTTTAAATTACAAAAGACCAAATTAACAAATAAACAAAACTTCTACTTCTCATCCAGGTTGAGATTTTTACCTATCACTACCCTCTAACTAATTCTGTAATCTTGTAACTTTAGATAAATTATAAT
Source organism: Notamacropus eugenii (assembly GCF_028372415.1). Lineage (NCBI taxonomy): Eukaryota > Metazoa > Chordata > Mammalia > Diprotodontia > Macropodidae > Notamacropus > Notamacropus eugenii. The sequence continues at coordinate 449,679,819 of NC_092873.1, read as the reverse complement.
CTCCTTAGGGGCCCAGCCCTAAATTGAAAAAGATCAGATTAGAGGGTCACTAAGGTGTTGTTGATTTACATTCAATTCTGTGACACTATCTGGGGTTTTTTTTGGCAAACATACTAGAATGGTTTGCCATTTCCTTCTCCAGCTCATTTTACAGATGAGGAAACTGAGGCAAACAGGGTTAAGTGATGAGTCTTCCTGACTCTAGGCCTGGCACTCTATCCACTGCACCACCTGGTTGTCCTAAACTGTTCTAAGGTGACTTCCAGCTATAAAACTCTAGTACAGTATTATGAGTCTATGATGTATATAGAATGGCTATTGTATTTTGTGTAGTAGGGGAAGGAGTAGAAGGGAGAGAATGTGGAACTAAAAATTTAATTTTTTTCTCCTGAGCACATTCTTTAAGTACTCCTGACCACTGACATCACTTCTCACCTGTCGGCTCACCTGGACTTCCTCACCTCCCCAGAAACTCACCTTCCTGTAAAAGCAAATCAAATTTGAAATTCACACCTTCTCAGTACCTTCTGCCTCTTGGGCCCTTCCCTACTTCTGATTGGAGAAAGCTCTGGTGGACATCAGAGGGTTCCTCTGGACCCTCTGAAAAGAGGATCCAGGATAAACACCTCAGTATTTCCCAGCTGGCTGTAGGATCATGCTCTGTAGTAGATACTTTCCCTCCTCTCTTCCCCATCCACCTACCTTTTCACTTTCTTTTTGTGTTGCTTTCCCCCATTACACTGTGAGCTTCTTGAGGACAGAAATTGCCTTTTGTCTTTCTTTGCATCCCCAGCACTTAGTATAGTGCCTGGAACATAGTAGGCACTTAATAAATGTTTGACTGACAATCTTTGATGTTACTTAAAACTATAGTGAATATGACAGAATATGTGTGCATATATGTATATAGATGCATAATAAATACATACATACATATATATGTGTATAGTGAAACTTAATATTTACTTCCAGCCTAGGTGTTTTGGCAGTTTGGTGAAACTTATAAATCCTTACTCACCATAAAAGTTTTAAATGTATAAAATACATAGGTTTACAAAGGAAACTAATTATATTGATATATTACAAAAATATGTTAAAACAGTAATATATGTGTTTTTAACTTTGTAAATGACAAAATAATACATTTAAAATATAAGCAAGTTAAATTTTATTTTTAGACATATCAATATGAAGGCAGTTGCTGTTTAGCTTAAATAAGACCATGAAACTGTTGGTTGGTCTTTGACATGGTAACAAACACATAATCAATTTCAATTTTTTGCTTTGAAGGTTACAAGTGTTAAAAATCCCAGTTTGCAAACATATGCTGTTGCAAATGGAATTAAAGCTTCAATAGTTGACTTCACTACAGTCACAGTAATTTGAAGTAGTGGCACGTTAATATTTTGAGATCTCTATAACCCAGTCCCTTTCCCAGACCCCCTAATTCCAACAGATTCTTCTGTGATCATGGAAGCAGGATCAGATCAGCCACTAAAACTGGGGCAGACAGAATATAGAACCCAGGGGGCTACAGAAGTCAGCTTTGAATGGCTCCTTCCACCTGAGCTACTTCTACATAGATGTTGTCATTCATGATGACTGGTTTTTTCATTTCAATTTTAAAATTCATTTTCTTATATGTTGTCCTTTCACCACCACTCCACCACCAATCCCAGTCCACCTGGATGGATATTTCCGATTTTGACCTGACTACCAGAAACAAAGGAGGCCAAATCTTATGTGAAACTTTTATACACTTCCTACCTCATCCCCTACCCAGCAAGGAGCTTAAAACATATTCAATATACAAAGATTTTTGTAAACATGGCAACTTTTGTTTCATGGCCAATAAGTATCATTAGTAAATTGCTCTCTTTAATAGAAGTGAACTCCTATAACATGTTTATTTAAAAACATGTTTACTTTTTTTTACTTTGTCTTACTTGTGAATTTTATAGCCTCTTGCTCTCATAAGTGTTATTTGTCCTGGTATTTCTACTCCTGTCTGGTTTCAAATATTTGTATTCTTCAACCACTCCTTAAGGACAGGGACTGGGCTGGACTTTTGCATGATCAGTGCATTATTCATGCACAGTCAGTCGGTGATTCATAATTATTAAACTGTCATTGTTTGCCTTCTCTTCAAAAGCAAAGTCAGTCAAGAAACATTTATTACCTGGCTACTATGTGCCAGACTTCGTGCTAAGTGCTAGGCTAATCTTGAGCCTTTAGAAAATATTGCACAAGGCTGGCATATACTCAAAAGATAACTGTTTTCACGCCCTATGTTCTCTTTCCCAGTATAAGAACTGATGGAGCTTTCAGAATGGTGTTCTACCTACACATCTATGTTTACTAAGATAAAAATCTTTTATTAAGATATGAAAATTCTGACATTAGGTCCAGAAAATCACTTATATCTAAGGAAACATAAAAGGGTGGGTTAATTTTCCAATGGCATATCAATTTTTTTGCACAGCAATGAGATATATGCTGCCTTGCAAAATTGCCAAAATGAGGAAATGTAGAATATATCTGCCTGTTCTTGTTTATACATTAGGAAAGTTTCTTAGCTCTGGCTATTCCTGCACCAAAGCTGTTTCAGTAATCACATAGAATACATTTTATGAGAGTTAAAAGATTCTCTATGACATACAGTAATTCCAAATTTATCCCTATGTATTCTAATATTAATTTGCATGGTGTGCACACACACATACAGGTCATACAACCAGATAGATTAAAAGGGAATATTTGTTTAAAGGATCATCTACATAAAAAGATAAAGATGTCATTTGTTTTATAAATGCTTCTTTTAAAACCCTAGTAAGAGGTAAAATAACTATAATGAACCGTTTTCAGTCCTGAAATTCTCATAGAAAATTTAAGTATAAGATTTACATCTCTGCTTTGAGACAATTTATTGCCATTATTTTTTATTATTACCATTCTACAATTTTAATTTAATAAAAGAGCACTGTTAGAATGGTATGGCGTAATCCAGTGACTGAGCCACTCTGCTCATCTCTCAAACCTAATCAGTTGTTGAATTTGGAAATGTACTTCAACACTTCTTGCTTCCATCCCCCTCTCTCTATTCAGTGTCTCTATCCTAGCTCTCACAGGGACTATTTAAGTAACTTCACACTTGGTTTTTCTGCATCCAGTCTCTTCCCTTTCCAATTCATCTTCCACATAGCTGGCAAAATTATCTTCCAAAGACATGTCTGATCATTTCATTTCCCAGCTCAAAACCTTATTATCTATAGGATAAAATACAAATTCCTTATGTTGGCATTTTAAATCATACATGATCAGGCATTGATCTTAAATTTCCAGCTTTATTTCATTATTTCTCAGCCTAAATATATTCCAGGCAAACTGTATATTAATAAGAAACCGGAAGTTCATCTCTCATCCCTATGTTTTCCTTTAAGCCATTCCTTATACCTGAAATGTACTCCCTCTCTTCCTCTTAGAATCTTTCTCTATAAAGTCTGTCCTGATTCCTTCCCCCTCCCTCCCACCATTAGTGTTCTCTCTTTCAATTGCCCCCCATTAGAATATAAACTTCTAGAGGGCAGGTACTATGTTCTCAAACCGTAGTACAGTGCCTTTCTTAGAGGCTGAACTGAACTGAAATATTAAAATTATTATGGGATCTAGAAAATTTTTAAAAGAATGTTAGCTACTGTCCAAGAAAGGTAGTATAATACTCAACTGACTACAAGCAGCGTGGTAGAATCAAAAAAGGAATAAATTTAGAGTCAAATGACCTGGATTCCAGTTCTAGATTTACTGATTTCTAGCCATCTATCAACTAGCATTTATTAAGATATTACTATGTGATAGAACAGACACTGTGCTAGGTGCTGGAAATAATGCAATTGCTCTAAAGCAGCTTACATTCTATCATAGAAGATTATCTACTATACACACACACAAAATAAAGACAACATAAATGTGATAGTTTAGAGAGCACAGACAGAAGCAGTTGTGGCAATCAGGAAAGGGTTGACAAAGAAGGTAATTCTTGAGTTAAGTCTTGAAGGAAATTCAGAATATTATGAGGTAGAGGTTAGAAGAGTATTCCAGGCACAGAGTACGGCCAATGAAAGGCATAGACAGGAGACGGAAGTACCATGTGTGACAAACAGCAAGAAAGTCAGTTTGTCTGATAAGAGTACAGGAAAGGAAGTGATGCATGTTGAGCCTGGTCGGGTCCATGCTGTGAGGTGCTTTAAAAGAGAAACGTGTATTTTATCTTTGAAGCAATCGGGAATCACTTGAATTTAATGAGTATTGGGGCAAGGGAAAGAATATGGTCAGACTTGTAGAAGACAGATTGGAGTGGAGAGAGTCTTGCTGCCCTTCTATTGTCTTAAATGAATAAAATTAGTAAATTATGCACAGAAAAAAACTCATTAAATTGTTTTATTAATATCTCATCAAATTTTAAAGTAATATAATCACTGTGGTGAGGTATTTCCTAAAACAGGTACCTCCTTTGAAAATTCACATTAGTAATGGGCCTAATTCACAAAAGGAAATGAAATTTCCTTTTATATAAATAGAAATTATGAAATTTCAATTACAAACATGACAAATATATTACATGAAGTAAAATTTGATTAAGCCCAGTATTACAAAAGATGTTTTTAAATGGCACTCTAAGCATTTGTTGAACCATGCCTCTCCACCATTTTTTTTTTTAACTGTCCTGGAGTTCCTATTGGCCTCCACCCACATTCCCATTTTTAAAGAAATTCTTTTGAAGTATAAGATCACCAAATTAAAAAACAATTTTAGGACATAGCTTAACAGTTTAAAAACCAATGTGGCCAAAATGAGAAAACTTTTAAAATATAAAATACGACAGTGTGTCATTAAGAAAAAAATATGCTTTGAAGCACATGATACTCACATGTTTCACAAAAATAATTCTACTCAAAACAAAACATTTAAAAAGTTTCCCAAAACAAAAATGGGCTATTAATTTTTTTTCCACTGATAGAAATGGAAATCCTTAGGTATTACACATTTGCCTTTATTAAATGGGTTTGTAATTAAAATATTATCAACTACTCAGTATAGAAAATAAAAAATAAAATTCTATTTAAAACCTCCAAATAATAAGTACCAAAGAGAAAGAGATGTAACAAACTGTTCCATTAATGATAAGATTTAAGAAAGAAAAATAGTTCAAATATTATTACATTAACAAGTGACATTTTTTTCTGTTTTATTATAAATTTTAATCTTTAATTGTGGGACAAAAGCCTAAAAGATAAATTAGGAACAGTTTAGAAGGAAATCACTTGTGCATTTCAGGTGCATTATAGTAGTTTTGTTTTCAGAGAAGCTATCAGGAATTCAGATACAAATGTCAAATAATGGAATTTGGTCAAGCAACTCTAAACACCACTTTTACTTAATATGCACTACATGCACATGATGCAGGTAAGGGGAAAAGATTGTATGAATCCATGCATTCAAGGTGAGACAGATTGTTACTATTGTCAAACGTGCGCTGGACCAGATAGGATGTTGTTAAAAGTCCTATATACTTATTGTTTTTTCATCAAAGTAAGATCAGAAGTATCTTTCTCCAAGCATCTTCTTCACTTGGTTTCCTGAGCTTTCTTTGCATTCTGTTTTTCTTTTGCCTAGGAGTTAAAAGACAGATTATGACACAAATTCAATACCAACCATTATACAAGATTTTCCAGGATAGACTGAATGTGTACCTTTGTTGAAACACTTTCCACTCAGTTATCTGAGCCTTTCAGTGAAATAATTTATAAAGATCATTCCCTTCCTAAGTACAAATGACTTAAGATAATACTTAGTTCCCAGTTCCTTTCTATTTGAAACTGATTGTTCAACTTTCTTACTCTGAATGGCTTGCTCCATAAATACATTAACTTCTTCAACTATAATAATATTAGACTGACATTTATACAGTGCTTTAAGACTTATAGTCTTACATAAATATAATCTACTTTGATACTATTAAGATACAATAATGGTAGGTTCCAAAGGAATTATTATCCCCATTTTATAGACAGGGAGTGATAAGCTCAGATCTGCACTTAAGGAAAATTACTTTGGTAGCAAAGTAAAGGACAAACTAGAATGTAACAGGTTTCAAACAGGAAGGTTAATCAGGGTTGCAATAATCTAGGTAACAGATGATGAAGGTCTGAAGATGGTAGCTGTGTGAGTAGTGAAAGGAATGGATGTGAGTGATGTGGATTAGAGAGATGGCAAGACTTGGCAAGTGCCTGGACATGTGGGTGAGGGAGAGTGAAGAGTCAGGAATGATATCAAAGTTACTAACCCTGGAAGAATGATGGTTCCCTTCAAAAGAAATAGGGAAGAGAAGTGATTTTGTAGAAAATATTAGTTCTATTTTGAATGTGCTGATTCTGAAATGCTTCTGAGACATCTAGTTTGAAATTTTCAGTTGGCAACTGATGTCACAAGACTGAAGCTCAGGGAGGAGAGTGGGGCTGAATATATAGATCTATGAGTCACTACCACAAAGACAATAATTATATCCATGGGAGTTGATAAAGACACTAAGATAAAGAGTGTAGAGAGAAAAGAGGGTCCAAGAACCTCAGGGAAAACTCACGTATAGGAAAAGTGATTATGGATAATGAGCCCAAAAAAAAGCCATTTTTAAAAGTCCCTATGGGAATATGGAAACTGTTTTTCTCTCATAGATAGGGAACTGGTTTAGAGACAGGTAAAAAAGGATTAATATAAATAGTACTTTTCTAGCTAGCAAAATAAATGCTATTATCCCTGAGATATTAGCATTAAGACCAGTATTATTTAACATTTTTATACACTTGGAAGACCTGAAATCTTCAAATTTGAAGATTGTTGTCACTAATGTATTCCAGAGTAAAGATGTTAAGTTAATGGAGATAAACCTCAAGAAGGCTGAGTGGGGCAGATAAGCAAGTAGCTAAGTTTTGATAAAAAACAGCACTTACCTGACATTAACACAGAGCTTTAAAATTTAAAAAATATTTCAAATACATTATCCAATTTGAACCTCACAGTGATATTCTTAATTTGGTGCTACAGCTATAATTATACCCTTATTAGAGATGAGAAAACAGGCAGGTTGTGGCTTGTCCATATACATAGGGTTATTAAGCATTAAGGAAGCTGGAAACCAGGTCTTCTGCACTCCATATCGTCTATCCAATACACTATGATGTGGAAAAGAGTAAGGTAATACAATTACAGAAAATAAGTAATTTCTATAAAATGGTAGGCTGTGGATTCTGAGTCACATTCCTGAAAGAGGAACTTGGGAGTCTTTCCAGAACATCCCAAGGCAATTACTCAACCTACAACAGAGGCCAAAAAGGCCAACAAAAAAAAATCCATTCTAGAAATGAATTCTAGAAATTTATACAAAATCACTGTGCTACAAGATCTTAAATACTAGGTGCTATTGGAAATTCATTCACTCAACAAACAATATTAAGGACCTGTTTGCTTAATACAAAGAAACACAAAAGAAAAAATATTGTCCCTGCCCAAGTAAATGTAAGATAATTTGAAGAGGGATCTGGAGTGCTCAGCAAAAGAGGTAGTATTTGAGCACAGACTTTAAGCAAGTTAAGGATTCTAAGAGAAATGGATGAGAAGGACAAGCACTGCAGGCCTGAGCAAGGCCCAAAGTCTAGACACAGAATGCCAGTTTCTCAGAACAGATCATGGGCCAGTCTGGCTGGAACAGAGTATGTGAAAGGTAATGATATGAAATAGATGTGAAAAGGTGAAGTGACAGTCAGACTGTGCTATATTTAACTGTCACAGGGAGATGCTTATACTTCGTCCTAAAGGGATGAAGTGAAACAGATCCAAGTCTAAGGAAGATAAATTCTGATAGCTGAATGGATGGACAGGATAGAAAAACCTGGAAGCAGGAAAGCTAATTAGAATGTTGTTGCAATAGTACAGGCAAAGGTAACAAAGACCTGAATTTGGGCAGCAGCAGTGTTAAGGGGACTGGAAGAAGCTATCTGAGATGTGGAGACATTTGTCATAATGGCTTTAACAAAATTTAACTTAGATACATGCCAAAATTAAGATTTCATATAAATTTTGAGAAAATTTAACGTAAGTAATCATGACTTACCTTTTCTACTAGTGGTATTAACTGCTGGTGTTCTGCTAAAGTCTTTAATAGCTCCATGATAAAAGGCAGATAATTATGCTTCCTTCTAATATTTTCAATCTGAAAGTAAGTCAAAAACAATGCAGAGTACTATCTTCTCCATACTAAGTTTTAAAAAGTAATCTTACATAAATACCATCTAAGAAATAAGTATCATTGTAGAATAATATAGACCTATAACAGGCATTACATTTTTAAAAAGAAATATCAATCTTGTCAAGTCATATGAATCTATATACCTCATTCAATAAAGCATTGTAGTAATTTCAGATTAAAAAAATGAATTTAATATTCTTATTAAGTCTGTCACAAAGTACTAGTTCCATGCTTTATGAAAGTAACCTTAGGTTCAGTAAGGCTATGTCAACAGAATGTAAATTCTAGCAGGTTTTATCACGCTAAAAAAGTTTTGAGCATGGTCCTAGCAATGGACTATTTTTGCTTTCTGAGGTCAAACTCAGCTTATTATCACTTGGCTGACCACTCAGTAGCAAATTCTTGGGTTATGGCAATCTATAAAACAAAGGAAAAAGCAAAACAATCCTTGGTCCCATACTATGCCACCTTATATAATGGCAGTGGCATAGAGACAGGTAATGTTGTAAAAGATGTTATGGAGGCCAAAACAACAAAACTTGGAAAATATTTGGATATGGGAGGTAAAAGAAGAGTCAAGGATGAGTATGAACCAAGAAAAAAAGAAAGTTTGGAGGAAGAGACAGACATATGAGTTTCATTTTGGATGTGTTAAATGGGACACTCAAATGGATGTAGGATTGGAATATTAAGATAATACAGGGTGTCTCTCAATTCTAAGATTAACTTTCTCATGTTTAAAAAAAAGGTATGGCACTCCATTTTGTTTTCTGGGAAATGTTTATTCATTATCAATAACTGCAGAAAGATTAAAATCTAATTGCACTGTACCTAGATAAGAGAATAACAGTTATCCTATTTCTAAAGTTTAATAAAGATCTCAAATTAAGCTAAAGCCAACAGCCAACCAAAGACTTAAAATCAAATCTTTTTATAACAACTTATCTTTTCAAAAAGGAAACAGAAAAAATGTGGACTATAATAAATTCGAAAGAGAAGACTTAGGTTCACCTGTAGATGAAAACAACAAACTGAAATTTGACAATGATGCTGTTCACAATATGGCTTCTATGAAAGCAATCTTAGATACACAAATCCACTGACAATTCCAGATAAGTTATTTCATCCCACTATTATACCAAGGTGAAGTAAATTCACCTGGGATCTGCAGCCTAGTGAGTTTCACAAGCATTTCAGATTCCCCTCCCCAAAGGAATATATTAGCCAGCTCAAGACAACAAGCTGAGGTAAATTCATTGCAGTATGAGCTCTTACATCACCACTTTCTAATTGGAACCTGAAAAATGACTATTTCTCCAAGTTTCTCTATTAACTAACTACTCAGCATTTTCCCTTTCCTTCCACTCTGTCCAAGACTAGCGTCTTCCTTCAATTTCTTTTTCTAACCTTCTGTTCTCCTAATCCTTGCTACATTAGGCAGAAATCCTTTCTTGTTCTCATCCCTATTCAATTCAGCCCCTCCTTTTCCTTCTGTGCCCATCACTTCCATGGTGTCTTCTGAACACTTTACTTCAGTACTTCAAAAGTATTCAGTTTGGGTACACTTTCTATCCATACAGATCACAACCCCTCTACAATCCACTGGGTGGCCAAAAGTTGCTATAACTCAGAAGCATATCACCTTATAGCTCTAGAGGCAATAAACCTCTGAACTGATTACAGATATACAACCCATCACTGAGTCCATCCTCATGGTCTTTCCAAACTGGCAGGAACCTACACTCCATTTACATAACCTTTGAAAAAGCAGGACTGTCTCTGTTCCATGATGAAGTACTGGAGTAAGTCTTTAGTAGAAATTATAAGGTCACAACTTAATATTATTGTAATTTGGTTTATCCCTCTATAAGACTGTAAGTTCCTTAAAAGAGCACATAAGGTGATCTGTTTCAACTCCAACACCCAAGAAAGTGCATTATATACAGAAGGGTCAAATGAAATTATTAAGCTGAACTATACAGTCTTAACTTCATTTACAGAACCCAATTCACTGCAGTTCACAGCAAATGACCAAGATGATGAATAAAAAACTATTTACTGTGTGTGTGTTCATCCTTTGTTGCTGAAGAAGACCATGCCATGAGAGAAATAATGACATGACTTGCACTTGACTTTGTTTTGAGTGAGGGAGGGCTATACAGGTCACCAGCCTCACTTCTCCTCCAGAGTCACCTGAATCCAGTGACCAGATATTCATCAGGATGACTGGAGATGACCCAGGATGAGGCAACTGGGGTTAAGTGAGTTGCCCAAGTCACACAGCTAGTGAGTGTCAAGTGTCTGAAGTGAGATTTGAACTCAGGTCCTCCTGACTCCTGCACTGGTGCTTTATCCACTGTACCACCTAGCTGCTCCCTAGAGGTAGAGAAATGGCTTTGTGAATTATTCCTACAGAGAAATCCCTACAGTATGGGAATGGATGAGTTAGCTGAGAGAAAAGAGGGTCAAGGGCAGAGTGTTGGCAAAGTTCAGTGATTAAGAGGCTTACGTGTAATACAATACACACATACATACACACACACACAGAAGATTCTTATAACACTATCATTCAAAAATTTTCCTGATCTTTTTGAAGAGACTACTTTACTGCTACTTTTCTTTCTTCTCGTTCTTCAAAACTAGTTCTTCAAACTTCAAAACTTCAGAAAACTTGTTCAGTTCATTTCACGCTGTCTTCAAAGACTTGCTATCTGGATTCACATGGGACTATTCAATTATCATTGATATCTAGCAGGACCTTAGATTTAGCAACTCTTCTGATTTTATTCCTTCATATAAGTAAGGTCCCTATTTGATTTAGCTTCTCTCTTCAGGTACATGGTAAACAGCATGAAATACCACTTCGTACTGTTATTTAAGTCATGGCTAAGGATTATCAAAAATTAACCAACTGGTATGTCAGACAAGTTTCTGGTAATGAGCTGTTCTATATTTAGCTCAGGCTGTAGACAAAGAGTAGGCACAATCTCGATCTGTACTTGAAGTCTATCCAGCTTGGCAGAACCTGACAGAGCTTGCTGCGATCCACTGACTTCAAGAGCCCAACAATGAAGAGTCAGGTGGGATTTTTGTAGGAAATGGGGAGAGGGAAGGAAGGAGAGAGAGAAAGGAGGAGAGAGTGAGAGAGCTAGAGAGAGGGATCTTGAAATAATTTAAGAAGAAGTATACCTTGTATCTTTTTAATTTCTGAATTTCTTCTTCAATTAGCATCTGGTGTTTGGCAACTTCTGACTGAATGGTACTTAACATGTTACTACTCTGATCTGTATCCATGGGTTCCTCCTTGGAAAAAAAGAACAGTAACACTAATGATTAAGCAATAACACTGTCAACATTTTTAAAAGGATAAGTATGTAACAGAACAATTACTCTGAAATTAACATTTAAAATGTTGGTAATTGAGCAAAAATATTCTAAAATGTAACATTAACAAATATAAAAGCCACATTTCCAAATACAAAAATGCATGTTTATGTGAAATAAAATACTTGATATAGGAAAATATTTCTATTTTTCACAAGATTCATTAATTTTAGTCAAATTATTGCACACATTTTCACTATTATGAGTAACTTTCCTTTTTAAATGGAAATAGAGAATCTAAATTCTCTAAAATCTTTGCTAAAATGTTTCATGCTAAAAGGTTGCATGCTAAAACATTTTTACAGAAGAACTCAGTAATATGGATCATTATTATAACATTTCTATTAAAATCTATTATAAGTATGAAGCACAAAATGGCATTTGCTAAGAAAATAATCTAACAAGAAAAGTAATATGTTCTAGTAAAATGCTTAAGTCTTTGAGGCTAAAGGCTATTTTTCACTGTACTTTACATTCCAAGCACCAAGTTTATCTTTGTGTATAGTACATACTTAATAAAAGTTTGTTCAATCAAATATCCATAATTCTGACAACCAACCTCTGCAAGCTGTCTTTGCAATTCAGCTATTTTCTGTTCATATATCATTTTTCTGTCAGACACAATGGCCATCAGGTTAAATCGTATTTCACCTTCACTGTATCTAAAAAAGATTTCTGAGAATTATTTCCCATTCATTTATACAAAAAACATACTGTTCACAATAATAGGAAAAATTATGGTAATCTATTTCAAAATTACCTTTGAAAGCAAGCCAAATACCCTAAATTGAATAACCTGTGCAAGCAGATTTTAAAGGTTCACAAACAAGAACAATCTGACCATGGACAAACCAAACTCCAAACAAAATTTTATTTGTAACTGCTTTTAGACCAATATTTTCATCTTTCTTCAAAATGCTTATGATGATACTAAGTACACTCTTTACAAATGGCAATGAGCAAAATGAAAAAAGGCAAATTAATTTCTGCAAATTTTTTTGACCAGAATTGTATCTTATGTTTGTATCCACATATAGTTCTGTATTACTAGCTCTTATTCCATTCCTAAAAAAAGTTAGCCTGTTTAGAGCAAGGATGAATAACAAGCACCTAAGGTGACAAGAAAATAAAAAAAATTTTAAAGAGCTGTATAAGTGAATTTCAAGTACATTTCCTAAACAACTTCACTTTTTTCTCATGAAGTCTTACATGAATCCAGCTTAACTTATGAGATAAATTTCTTGTCCATCATATGTAACTACATAAGAAACAAATTTATGAGCCCAACATATTATGTTGGAGCACCTTTTTTACTCCTTGGAGACAACACATTACTACTTAAAATTAAGGCATTTTCTACAATAATAGGAATGCTATTCTTGAATGACATTAAGTTCACTAAAGTTAAATGTTTTTTTAAATAACAGAGATATGCTCTTCAACAAATTTTTTAAACTGGACTTTGGTACCCACAAAATTTAGGTGAATGCTTACTTTTGTATTCTTTTCTCTATAACTGGTCTTACTGCATTAATCCAATCTTCTTGATTACATGCACCTAAAACAAAATGGAAAGCTTCAAGTAAAATAAGATGTGAAAAAAAGCAACAGCAAAACTATTTGGCAGGTTTGATTTAAAAATACATCTTTTCAGGCAATGGTGGCATCGGTGAGGGGAGGAAGGCAGAAAAATTTTTTTTCAACATTACTTATAGTTTTAACTCTCAGCTTTCTTTGGTAACCAGGACCAGAGACAGAATGAAAACTGAGCCCAAGAAACAACTCAAAAATATAAAATAGAAATCTAATTTCAACCTATAAAGCTAAATCTATTTCTCTTAGCAGAGTGACAAATAAGGCAGGAAAACCTAACTGATGAGTTTCATCTTTTGTTTCCTCAACTTATCCTTTGATGCCTAAGGAGTTGGTCAAATAAAAGGAAGCAAAAAATGCAAGGAGATGGGATAATTCATGTATTAGAAAAATTAGGCAGGAGTAAAGAAAAACAAAGAAAAGTATACACATATAATAAGTTGGAACGGACATATATAAGTATTAATTTTCCTCAAGCTAACAAAGAAAAAAGAAACAAATGTGTCCTCAAGATCTGTCTTCATAACATGTCTTCAAGAGTTATAAAGGAAATTAATTGAGACTGACACCTGCAGGCCTGAGGATGGTTTGACTGAGGAGAAAAGAGAAGTGGAAAAGATAGGAGGCTATGTGGTGGAGAAAGGGAGAGAACTCACTATCTCACATAAAAGGGTTACATAAAATTAAAAAAAAAACAGGAGTGAAGGGAACTAGAATCTGATGCTCTCCTCTCTCTTCTGGTATATCTGCTTATTTATAAAAAGGGACAGTAGGGTTAAAGGTGAAGAGAGAGAAAAGTACAGGAGGAAGGAATGAAGAGAAATACACAATTAACAATCACAACTGTAAATGTGAGCTGAACAAACTGATCCATATATAAGATCACAGCAGAATGGGTGAGGAAGCAGAATTGAAAAATGGGTTGTATACAGGAAAAACACCTGAAACAAAAACTCACAAAGACATCAAATGATGAACTAGAGCTGAATCTCTTAAGTTTCAGGTGTGAACACAAAAGAGCAAGGGTACCAATTATGATTTCAGATAAGGGATACAATAAATACAGACATGATAAAAAGAGAAAAGCAGGGAAAGTAAAGCCTGCTTAAAAGCATCTTATAGCACTTAAAAAAAAAGGAAAAATTAATTGAATCCAGGGAAAAACAGACAGCAAAACTATAATAGTGAAGGAATTTGGAGCTAGAAAAATCTAACAAAAAGATAAACAAAAAAGAAGTTAAGGACCTGAAGAGAACTGTGGGAAAAAATTAAAGATGATAGCTCTCTAGAAATCACTGAATGGCAACAGTTTATATACTTCTTCAGTGTGCATGACAGTTTTACAAAAATCATCTAAGTATTGCAGTATAAGAGTGTCACCACCAATGCAGAAAAATTAAACACATCATTTACAGATTAAAATGCAATAAAAACTATACTTCATAAAGGGCGTTTGAAAAATGAATTAAAATTAAACAGAAACTAAATAACTTAATCTTAAGAACTGCAAGCGCTAAACAAATCACATAAGCTACAGAAAATTTCAAAGACAAAGACAAAAATGAGACAATGTAACAAAACTGAAGGCAAGCAGGTAAAGTAGTCCTTGGAGGAGACAGTGGGAAAACTCCTATCTCTAAATGCTCTCATTCAAAAAAAAAAAAAGGGGGGGGGGGAGAACAAATCAACGAATGGGGTATGCAACTAAGAAAACTAGAAAAACAACAAATCATAAATATCAAGGCAGAAACTCTGGAAATCAAAGAAGAGCATAACAGAATCAAAATAAAAACCTCCAAACCAAAAAACTCACTGAATTAAGAAAACTAGGAGCTAGCCCTTTGAAAAAAAATCAAAAAACAGTTAGCTAATTTGATGTTTTTTAAAGAAAAGAAAACCAAATTGTTCATATCAAATATTTTAAAAAATCAAAACAACTGAAAAAGAAATAAAAGAAACAGGAAATATTCTGATCTATGATAGGACAATAAAACTTATAAAATCAATGAAATGGACACTTACAAAAATATAAAAAGCATGAAACCTCCAAAAAGTTATTTGATTACATATAATAGGAACAACTGACCAATAAAAATGCTATTAGTTATATAACAATATATGCTTACCTAAATCAATTGGTCCTTCTCTCAATCCATCTAATTCATATAGCCTTCCATTGACAGGAACATAACTAACAAAATGAAAAGCATCTTCTTCTTTTGCTGATGTTTTTGCATCAAATTCAAACATTTGTTGTCTGAAAGTAAGCAAAAGATCAAAGTTAAAGAGAGAAAGAATGAAATATTAAGGCTATCGTTTTTATATAATATAAATTCTCACTACCTGGCAAAACTGTTGTGAACTTGTCGAATCACTTCTGAGTTACTTAATGCCAAGCCTTTCATCTAAAATTTTAAAAATTAAGGATATTAAAAAATAAATAAAGCATATTAAAATAAGAATTCACTTCCCAAATGATGTAAAAAAAATTATAAAAGTGCTATACTTACAGCAGCATCAAAACTTTGCGAAAATTCTTTAAACTCTGAAAGTGTTTCCCCTAAATGGACATCTTGATGAGTACAATTCAATAATACACTCACTATGGCTTGAGTAGCACAAGCATTATTTATTACCTTTAATACAAAGAAAGGGAAACATTATTGTTATACAAATAGTTAATTTATGACAGTAGTCACAGTCCAAATGAATTAAAACAGTGGTTTTCAAATTGTGCTTCAAAGACCCACTGGATTTCTCGAGGCAGTGATTCCTTTAAATTATAATTATAAAAGGTATTTAAGTTCTTTTCTAACCCCTTCAAGGCAATTAATCTGGGATGCCAGTGCATGAATGTGCAGAATACATTTGTGATCTCAAAATCTGAAAAAGCAATATACAGAAAATCATTCCTCACCGTTCCATTTCTGAAATTTAGCTAATGCTAAAATTGTAATTTTCCCTTCCATTCTTCTTACCTTTACTGATATTATTACCCAAACTCAGAATATTCGAACCCTCCAATCCAGCTCAAGTCCTACATCTCCCTCAGAAAGTTTCCCTCTAATAAATTTACAGCCCATACTGATCACTACTTTCTCTGAACTCCCATTTAATTGACAAATCGAATAGCCTTTTCTCAATCCTTATGGTTCTTTGACATTTTCAATCATCTTCTTTTCCTAGACACCCTCACCTCTCTAGATTTTTGTGACATCACTCCTACTGGCTCTTCTGTCAGTCTGACTGTTTCTTCTCAATGACCTTTGCTAGAGTTTTATCCATGACTAACCTTTGCTGTCTCTTGTCACCCAAGGATCTCTTCTGAGTCCCTTTTCTCTTCTCTCTCTATACTGGGAGTTTTTAAAGAAGTTTATGAATTTAAAACAGTTTTTTTTGGGAAACTACAATTTCATAAAATTAGTTTTCTTTGTATTCCTATATACTTTATACATTTAAAGACATTTTAAGAAAGGGTTCAAGGGCTACACTAGACTGCCAAAGGAATCTATTATGCAAAAAAAAGGTTAAGAACCCCTGTCCTAATCTCTTTCCTAAACTCAGTCCACATCATCCACTACATTTTGGACATCCTGAATTTGATTCTTGTGATACCTCCCAAACTTAACATGCCCAAAACAAAACTCGTTATCCTTCCCTCCAAATTCTCCCTTCTTTCCAATGTTCCTATTACTGTCAAAGGCAACAATATCTTTATTGATACTTATCTCACATATCCAATCTGTTCCAAGTCTTACTTCTACTATATATCCTATTCTCTCCAGTCATACAATGTCTACTCTGGTACAGGCCCTCGTCACCTCACTCCTGAACTATTCCAAAAGCCTCTTAATTGGTGTGCCTGCCTCAATCGGCCTCATCCCAATCTATCCCCCACTCCTCTGTCAAAGTGAATTCCTAAACCACAGATCTGTCCACATCAATCCCCTAACTCAGTAAGTTCCAGTGGTTCCCCATTACCTCCAGGATCAAATATAAAATGCAGTCTGGTCTTTTACAACCTAGCTCCTTCCTACCTTTCCAGTCAACCCTCAAAACATACATTTGATAATCCAGTTATATTGCCCTATTTGCTGCTCCTTGAACACTGTCTTTTCAATGGCTGTCCTTGGTATGCCTGGGATGATTTTCCTCTTTACCATCATTTCCTTGCTTCCTTCAAGACTCAATTCAAAACTAACCTTCTGCAGGAGGCCTTTCCTAGTCACCCTCATTGCTAGTGCCCTCCTTCTAAGATAATCTTCCATTTACACGGCATCTGTATCTCTCTCTCACACACACACACACACACACACACACACACACACACACAGTTATCTGCATGCTGTCTAAGTGAAAATTAAATTTCAACTAACTTTGCTACTGACCACTTTGTAACTAAGTTTTATGACAAAAAAACTCTCTAATGTTTAATGACTAATGAAAGTTGATAAACATTAAAAATCAAAACCTAATTGTCTGATTCTCGTTTAAGAAGCAAATTGTCAAAGAAGTTGGGGGAGGACTTTAAGACAAATACTGTACAGTTAATCCTTAATATTTGCACCTTTAACTTATGAGACCCTCAAGCACTCATATGATTTTATTAGTAGCCTCATTTTCACTTTTGTACTGGCAACTGTACATAATTTTGGCTATGTGCAGTAAAGGGAATAAATGAGAGGTACGCAAGTTTCTGGAGCAGCAGGCATCCATCCTACTAGAAGTGTCACTGGTCTTCTTCACCCTTTGTAAAGAGCTCCCAGTGCATTCACTGCATATTTTCACTGTTTGCCTTTAAAATACAAGTTTTGTGTTGCTATTATGCCCTGGATGATCTGATCAAGTTGATGCATCCTTCACAATAATCTCCAGTGCTATCCATTAGCCATGAAGGATGGCAACCAAGGTCCCAGCAACCTTTCTCTTTGGTTTACATAAGGTGGCCAAGGGAAAAAGGTTTACAACAGTATAATATACAGTAAAATGCCCCCACACTGTGATCTAACACAGTGGAAGGTGAGATTCAGGTTTAAAAATTTAGTCTTAAGACTTTTATTTGCTATATAATACTTATAGTTGTTGCAGACTTCATTGTTACAAAAGTGAGTATTGTGTGAAATTGATCTTTTGTTTGTTTTTTTAAACTGAGATGTTAGCATAAAAAGTCACAGAATTCTAAGGAATTACTAGTGAGAAAGAAATGTTTTGCCTGTTGCGAATTTTATTTTATGTACATTTTACAGGTCATTTCATGGTTACCGGGTTAGGAAAAGTGCATATTACCAGAACAAATGTTTTTTTAATAAAGAATTGTATTTAGAAAATTGTATTTTCAGCAATCTCTAGCAAAATATTAGTTTTTCGTGGTTGAAGGAACCTTTACATTCTACTTCCATAGGTTCAAACTTGACTTTCTGTAAGAAAATTGACGTTTTCTAGGAATATTACCCCAGTGAAATTTGAAGAATGTCTGTATTTGCCATGTATGTAACAAAAAAATCACTATGTATTAATAGTCTTTTATGAATAGCCTTCTGTCATGGACTGAGGGAACTCAAGCACAAATTAATCCAAGTTCAGGTTGAAATCTACAGTAAATGTTTTAGGAATACTTCTACCCTGTCAATGTACTACACAGAATATAAGAATTGGCACTGTGCAAGAATAATATGCAAGCTTTTTAATTGTTCCAAAATTTCCTTGGCCATTTCATACACTCTCATAGCTTTATCTCACTCAAGGATGACTCCTCCCAAATATCCAGATTTCTAGTCATGATGTCCCTCTGGAATTCCAGATTCACATTTCCTAAAGCCTGCTAGACATCTCCTGCTGTACATACAGGCCACTCAGTCCCAGTATATACAAACTTACCCTCTTCTTCCAAAAATGTATTCTTCCTTCTAACTTCCCCATAAAGGACATCACAATTTTGTTACCCAAACTGGAAATTCCATTTAAATAAAAAAATTCATTCCTCAATGTTCAAAATCTTCATTTTCTTTTAGGGTCTTCAACATCTAATCAACTGTCACTTCCTCTCAATTTTGCTGCCATGACATTCCTTGCTTCTAACTCCTTCCTTGCTATTTTCATTACTACCATGTTACCTCAAAACCAATTATTTGGATTATTACAACCACTTCCTGACTTACCTCTCCCTAAATCCTAGCCCTAATCAACTACTGATGTCAGAGTATTCTCCTTAAGGGACAGTACTGATATTCATTCCATCATCTATGCTCCAGACAAACTAGACTACTTGCCATTCTCCAAACATATGGTATATGGACGTTCCAGTCTGATATTTATGTCATTCCCACTTGCCTGCAATACATGCCATTTCTACTTATCAAAATCCTACCCATCTTTCAAGGTCAAGGTATGTTGTCATCTCTTCCACAAAGTTTTCTCTGACTTCCCCAGATAAAATTGATCTTTTCCCTCTTCTAAAGTGGAATATTATAACTCTCTTACAGAAGCACTTAATACATTCTATTACATTTCATCATTATTTGTATGCCTTTTTTAACCACACCCTTATAAGTTCCTTAAAGTCTGTTTTATTTTTGTACCTTCAACAGTGCCTTACATAGCAGGTAAATCATTAAATGTTGAATAATCGATGAATTTCTTTCCACTGAAATAAGACCATTATAAAAATAATATTCTGGTTAACATGGCTGGTTTTGTAAAATAAAAAAAACCTACCAATCTGCCTATGCTAAGTTTTCTAAAAATATTTTCAGGTTTTTTAAATGAATTTGGTGCCACCAAGTGGCTGAACTATAAACTACTAATTTTAAAACAATCTTTATGTAGTATAGCTAGTGAATATTTAGTGAATAAGTAGTACTGAACTTAAAGAGTGCAAAAGATACAAGTTCAAATTCTCCTTTATACAAATAGCAGCTTTGTAGTCTTAAGCAAGTCACTCAACCACTTTTAGCCTCAGTTTTGTCTGTAAAATGGGTATAATAGTATGTACTTTAAAGAGTTGTGATGATTAAATGAAATCATTTATGCAAAGCACTTTGCAACTATTAAAGCATTATCACAAAAATAGAATTTAAGAATTAGGACATCAGTAGGACTCTAATACAAAGCATACTCCATACAACATACTCCAAAGACAGTAAAACCACCTTCAACACAAAGCCACTTTCCTCTAAATTGTTAAGAAGGTTTTCCTGACATTAAGCTTAAAGAAAACTTTCTGCCATTTCTATCTACTGCACACTGTTTCTACCCACTTGAGCCAAACAATACAAGTCTAATACCTCCTCTACATGAAAGACCTTCAAATACTTCTAGTACTATGGACTCAAAGTCCTCTACCATCCTGGTTACCCTTCTCTGGTCACTTTAAGATCACAGACTGAGTGCTAGAAGGGAACTCTCCAGCCAAAGAATATTCTCCTAAAAATGCAATGCCCCAAACTGACCATGATACTCCAGATGAGGTCTAACAACAATGGAGTACACTGGGATATTCACTCCCCCATTTCTGGAAGCCTTGTTCCCTTGAACATAGCTCAAGATTATATTAACTTTGGGGGAAATCCATCCCATACCTGCTGACTCATTGAACTTGTTATACACTAAAATTCAGCACATGATTTTTTGACTACTATCTATCCAAACTTTTCTCATCTTAATATGAGATATATTTGTAAAGTTCAATTTTTTTGTGACCAAGTATATCTATTACTCCTATGGGATTTCATCTTAGTGAATTCAGACCAATGCTTCAGCATGTCAAGAACCTTTTGGATTCTTATTCTGATATCCAGTTTGTTAGCTATTATCACATATGTCCAATGTAACAAGCTGCCGAGAGGCCACTAATTTTTTATATCTAAAATACAGAAAAAATTTTAACTTTAATATAATTTTATATAACTAGCCCTCATTTATATAAATTTCTCCCAACTATTTAATTTGCAAGCAATCTTTCAACATATTTGCATCAAATTTTAGATCTCACTGAATCTTGAACTAAGAAGGGACCTGATACCAGGGAAGTCCAACATGTACCTTAACAAGAAGACCCTCTATAACTTAACTGTTCAATATTAGTCCAGTCAGTTGCCTGAAGACCTTCAGTGAAACACAACCAGAGAGAAATAGATCAAAAACAGACTAAAAGTTCTTAACCTTCTTTAGGCCTGTCATAAACTCCTATGGGAATCTAATGAAGTCTATAGACTCCCTATTAATGTTTTTAACTTTTAATCACAATTGAAAGAAATACTAAGAAGTTAGAATTATTAAGGGTAGGGAGATCAAGATGACAAGCATTTTTTTAGGTACTTCTCATATATGAGCCATGGTGCTAAACAATCCCTGTTCTCAAAATTACAGTTTAATAGACATAAAAGAGGCATAGGGATGGGGGGGCGGGGGGAAGAGGAGAAGGGGGAAAAGTACCCACCTTAAGCCTGGTGGAACACTTAGGAAACTACTTTAGTAGTCCAGATGACAAGTGATAAGGATCTAATCTATGATGGTTGCTAAGTGAGTAGAAAGAATTGAAGAGATATAAGAAATGTTGTGGAGGAAGAATCAATAAAACTTGGTAAGCATAAGAGATTGGAGTTGAACCCAGGACTTCTTGACTCCAAGTACAATACTTGGATCTCTTATATGCTTCCTCTCATGACAGGTTATTTTACCAAGATAACTCAAGTTTTTAAAAATACAAATTGTTCTCTGCCTTGATTGATTTGTGAATGTACTGTAGTTATAGGGATTTTGTATTTCATTACAATCAAGAAAAACGGATGAGCTCTACAGAACAATTATTTGAAGATTAGCTCCAATCAATCATTCAAACAACAAACATTTAACAAGCACTTAAACTACATACCAAGCACAGGGTTAAGATCTAAGGATACAAAGACAAGAGTGAATGGTCCTTGCCTTTGAGAAGTTTACATTCTAATGGAAAAGACAACATATACTTAAGTACATATGCTAAATTTCTATTATGCACATACATACAATACATATATATATTTAAATGAATAAATTTATTTATTCACTTATTCAACCAGTAAAGGTTGATTTGGGAAGGAGTGCATGAGTAGCCGGAGGGATAGAGAAAGGTTTCATGTAGAAGACAGCAGCTGAACTGTGTCTCAAAAGAAACCAGGGATTCCAAGAAGTGGAGGTAAGGAGCAAGTGCATTCTAGGGATAGTAGACAGCCAATGGAAAAGCACAGAGATGTGTGCAAAACATTGAGAATGCCAGTATATCGAGAGTGCAGAGTACATAGAGGGCAGTAATATATAAGGATACTCGAAAGGTAGGAAGAATTCAGATTGTCAAGAAATTTAAATGCCAAATAGAGGATTTTATATTTGATCCTAGAGGTAACTAGAAATTATTGGAATTTGAGTAGGGGAGATATGATTAAACCTGTATTTGAAAAATCACTTCACTGGCAGTACAGAGAATGGATGTGAATGAGGAGAGGCTTCAAGCAGGCAAGGAAGCTAACGTATTGGTCCAAGTAATGGGTGACAGAAGCCAAAACCTGGGTGGTAACCAAGATTCTGGAGAGGAGGGGACTTATGAGAGAGATGTAGTAAAAATAAAAATGTGGAGTACAAGAGAATGAGGAGTCAATAGTCACATCAAGGTTGTGTAGCAAAATCTAAAATACCAAAAACTAAAAGCATAGTGGTACTCTCAACCAGTTATCATGAATTTTTTAAGTTTATCTTCATCTTATTATTTATATCCAGTTTCTCAATTTAAAAATAATTATCTGTATCCATTTCACCAGTTTTTATTGTAAATATCATCTCAAAAAAAAATACAATAAAGGCTCAAATTAAACCCAATTAAGAACAAGAAGCACTACTGGAGAAGCAACAAAATAGCTTCATATCCATGAAAGACTGGTTCAAAATCAAGCCCTACCACTATCTGTATGACCTTAAGCAAGTCACTTACTTTTTTTTGAGCTTTACATAAAAAGGGGGCTGATATTTATATTACCTAATTCATAAGGTTTTAAGGAAAAGTGCTTTGGAAACCTTAAAGCACCAAAGAAGAGGGAACATCGACGGAACTATTAACTGGTGCTTTTAATTTTGCTTATTCCTTTTCCACAGGTTTTTTTCTAATATACTATCCACAATTATCTTCATAGTTAACATTTATATAATATTTCTTTTCAAAGTTTACAAAGTTTTACAAACTTTTCATTTATCATCACCATTTATGCAAATGAGGAAACTGAAAACAAGAAGAGTTAAGTGACTTGCTCAAGGTTACCCAACTAGTTAAGTGTAAGAGATGGAATCTGAACTGAAGTCTACCTGACTCCAAATCCAGCATTCACTCTACTACATCGCTCTGCATACAGCGTTAATCATTCAACAGGTATCAACACAGTGATCTCTATACTAGCTATTACGGGTATATTAGCTATGTGGGAAATATAAAAAATATATAAAACAAAGTGCTTGCCTTCAAGGAGTTTAAATTATCAAAAATCTTATGAAACAAATAATGTGAAGAAATAATGATTAAGTATTTAAATGAAAGCTGTAGATCAGTGGTCAAACCCAAATGGAAATGGGCAACAAAACTTGGAAAACCATAAATCAACCTTGTCTATGCTATCCTGTATTTTTATTTTTGTTAACCATTTTCTTAGTGGTCATGAGTTGGATACCTCTGATGTGGACAATAAGTACCACAAGGGTTCAGTAGTCAGGAAGGCTTCACGGAGAAGCTGAGACTTGAGCTAAACTTTGTAGGAATGACAAGATTTAAATGCGCAGAAAAAAAGAGAGCCCCCACATTCAAAGTAGGGGGAAAAGCAAGGGTATGGAAGAAAAAATGAGGATGGTATTTTGAAGGAATAATAAAGAGACTGGTCTAAGTAGAGCAGTTCACCTTAGATTATGAGTAACATCAGGCTGGATTATGAGGGTGATAAAAAGAACTCTGAGTAGTTTAGATTTAAAGATCAATGTGAAGCCAATAAAAGTTCCTGAACTGAGATATAAAATGAGAAATGCTGTGTTTTAGAAAGGTTCAATGTGCAAGATAATTAGACAGGAAAGAAGATAAAACAAAGGAACTAGTCAAGAGGTTATTATATCAATTTTGAGTGTGAGGCATTTAAGGCCCTGCATGAGGATGGTGGAGGCAAAAATGGAGGGAAAGTGGCAGGGATGAGAGACGTCTGAAAGAAAGAAATCATAAGGCACAGATATGAAGGTTAAAGGAGAGAGAATAAAAAATAACTTTAAAGTTTCCACCTTTGTCCCCTAAGAAATTGATGGTAGTACTGACAATAACAGGAAAGCTGCTTGGGTAGTTGAGTTTGGTTTTAAGCAGACTGAATCTGAGGAAGTAGCTAGAGATCAAAATGGAAATAAATGTCAAACAGACAATTGTCAACAAGGACCTATTTTGCAATATTAATATTGCTTCTTTAGTCATACGATGCTACACTATATTATACTATAAGCTCCATGAATCCAGGAACTAAATTTTTGATATTTTTTTGGTATCACTCCAGTTCATTCAGTGCTAGACAAGTAGAAGGCATTTATTAAGTATTTGCTGACAGACTGATTTGAAGGACATCACTGTTTTGGTAAATTTACAAGAAACATAAGCATACAACACTAAGAACAGAAAACATTAAATGTAGGAAGGGAGTATAACAGAATGGACACATGGCCTTGTGCAAGTCCCTTAACTTCTTGGAGCCTCAGTTTGCTCATCTGCAAAGTTAAGAATATGGACCTGTCTCACTTAAGAGGATTGCTGAGAATTCAATGAATTAATATATGTGAAAACATTTAAAAAACTAGTTACTATTAGGAGATAATATCAGAGCAACATCAAGATTCTCCCATAATAATTCATTCCCTCTCTTGTGTTAATTTCCTTTTCTTTCTTATAGGTTTCTTCCCTGTAACCTGTAAATATGGTCAGGTCTTAAATAAATCACCACCAAATCCTAGTTTCCCTTTTCAAATGCTAGCCCATCTTTTTTCTTCCCTTTTAAAAAGAAATTTTTCCAATATGTTTATTTTCACCTGCTGCTTTATTTCCTCATCACCATAAGGGCTACTTCAAGCTATCGGTTCAAAATTAATTTTTAAAGTACAGATAATGGATTCAAAAAATTTTGAATACTTGGAAAACACTCAGAATTCTAGGAAAAGCTGCAGAAAAAAAGTGGATTAAGAAAAAAGGCACCTAGTTAATAAAAGCAAAAAGTATAAAAAACAAAAATTTGCTAGAATAGCATACAATTGCTTTAAATGGCTTAATATAATATAAATCTGTTGGTGTAAGAGAACACTGTACTACATGAAACCTCCTATTGTAAGGATTGTCATACCTGCTTTGCAAAAAATATTGTGTCAAGTCTGGAATCCTGAACCACAGAGCCTGCTGGTTCTTCTCCTGGCTGCCACTTGAAAAGAAAAATTAACCCATGAACTGGCCTACAAAATAAAATACAAATTAATGATATCTTTTGTGCCATATGGTCTTAGTAGGTTAAGTTATGTCCAGCTAATTATAAAATCTAACAACAAATTAGAAGTAACCCTTAAAGATACTACCCCTCTCACCTTACTGCCTCTCAGACCCCCTACCCCCAAAAGAGCAGCTTTCACCATGCACAAAGTATTATTTCTAAGAAACGGATTCACTGAATCCTAGATTATTATTTACTCTTTAAGTGCCATAAGTTAGAAACAGAATTGTAATGTAAAGAAAACAGACTATTTAGCTCTAAATTATATTAATTTATTTAAAAATTGAAAATAAGTGCAAGATAAAGCTAGAGCTACTTTTAACATTCTACATGGTATTCCATGAATGAAGTTTATCAACTGAAAAGCATTTATAGGAATTAATGAAAGTAAATCTTACTAAATTCAGTCAGTCCCCTATGTAGGAAAACTAGTCAGGAGTGAATTACACACCTGAATGGTCACCGTTTCTCAGCCTTGAAAGCTTTTTTTTGTCAATGGAAGCCAACCTCTACTATGTGTGAAGAAGCTGTAGCTTTCAAGGTACCCCCTTGTACCTTAATCTCTGAGAGCCCCTTGGGAGTCACTGTTATGGCAAATCACCTCCCTAGTCCTTGTTTTAATATCTCCAATTATTGAAGGATGGGTATGATTTAAAAACTGAGCTAACATAACCTCCTTCAAGATCTCTTTCTACTTCATGCAGAGCACTGTGCTGGACACTGGGGAAGATACAAAATTAGATATAATCACTATCCTCAGAGAGCTCTCCATTTTTATGTCAGTGTTCCCATCCTGAAAACTCACTATCCCAAAAAGAACAGTTTACCATAAAAATACCATTCTTTTCTACCAACTAGCGCTACTTTAATTAAAAGGTACTGGAGCCTCTGCCAGTGTACCTTCAAGTCCCAGTTGTCAAAGACCCTCTCATCACACAAACTATCCATCCCCACCCATCACAAATCATATCCCAACATCCTACCTTAAAAGTCCTGGTCTCTACAGGCTACCCTACAAATCAATACTAGTCTCCTCTGTCTTGTGTAGTGGAATACCCCACTAAAGTTGTGGAGATAATGGAGTTCAAGGCTCTAGTGTTCAGGTTCTAAGGTACTGGGCCTACAGTAGTTGAGGGATAAGAAATATTCCTATTGTCTCCAGCTGGAATGTTTAATACACTGCTGAATAGTAACAATGTTAAAGATGATAATCAAGTTCTACAGTAACATATGTAACTTTCCTATGATAGTAACAGATATGTACAAAACCTGTACTCCCGCTTTTTTTGTCTGGGCCTGAGATTACTCTCTCTACCAATAAAAACTGGCAACTGTTACGCAAATTAGTCTTAGGTAAAGTTGTCTGAGGCACTAAGAGGTTAAGTGACTTGCCTAGGGTCATACAGCAAGTGATAAAATTTGAGACTTAAACCCAGGTTGACTTGACTCAAAAGATTGACCTTTTTCCACCATAACCCAAAGCTTTCCTCCCTTCCCTCCTCCTCTGAAAAAGTGAGAATAATCTTTTGATTATCCTCCTGACTGAGAGATACACATATATAAATAAAATGTATGTGTAAGTAGAAATGGAAATACATTGTTATTTAAAACCATTCAATTACATTATAGGTTAAAACGGGCCAGAAATCTAAACACACGATATCACAGTTAGGAAAGACCTTAATTCAACAAGAATTTATTAACCATTTTTAATTTATTACAATTTGTTAATTGTATTTTATTATTATATAAAAGACACTAGAGAAATAAAGAAAACAAAACAAAAACCTGACCTCAAGGAGCTTACTGTTCACTGTGGAGGACATAACAATTATATAAATAAGTACATACAGGATTATCTCGGGAGGGAGAGAACATTAACAACTTGGGAGATCAGAAAAGGCTTCATGACACTGTGGTGAGCCTTGAAAGTTCAAGATTCTGAAAGGCAAAGATGGGAAGGCAGTACTTTCTAAGCAAGGGAGACATCTTACAAAAAGACAGTCATCATAAAGAATGCTAAATATAGGGAATTTCAAAGAAGCCAGTTTGGCTAAGCTAGAGAACATGAAGGAATTAACATAAAAGAAGGCTCAAAAGTAAACTAGCTAGATGGTGAAGGTCTTTTAAGTGACAAACTGAGGAATTTGTACTTTATCCTAGATATGGAGGGGTACTAGATTTCAACCATGGGAATACAGACAAGGGTCACTTTGAGATGCTCATCAAAAGTTCAAATTCACACATGCCCAATACAAAACTCATTATCTTCCTTTCCCCCTCTCCCTCAATCTTCCTTTCTCTCCTTTTCTTTTGTGATTTATATTGAAGGGACCACCCTTCTTTAAGTCCCCTAGACTCACATCCAAAGAATCATCCTGTACTTTAGCTTCTCCCTCATTTCTAAACAGTCACCACATCATGTCCATTCTATCTCCAGGATGTATCCAACATGTATCCCTTTCTTTCCACTAACCCAGTTATTATCCTGTTTCAGGCTTCATCACTTCCCACTTAGATCACTGCAACAGCTTCTCTAACTGGTTCTTCTACAAGTGTTTCCTCTTCCAATTCAACCTGGGGAATGCTATTAAAATTGGTATTCCAAAAACCCAGGTCCATGTCATTCTCCTCAAGAATCTTCAGTAACTCCTTATGTCTATAGAATAAAATACAACATCCTCAGATGTTTAAAGATCTTTGTTTTGGGCCACCAGTTTACCTTTCAGACATCTTTCACATTACTCCCCATCATGTCCTTTACATTCAAACCCAATTGGCCTAAATGTGGTTCTCTCCAGATGATACCCCATCTTCCACCCCTGCCTAGGGTGCTCTCCTTCCTTAATCCCACCTCATAGAAGCTTCCATCAAAGCTTGGCTCCAGTGCCCTCTCCTACCAGAAGCCTATTTTAATCACACCAGATGCTAGGGTACTCCCTCAAGAAATTACTTTTGCATATACTTTGTATTTAACTTCCTATGTATAGGTTGTTTCCTCTCAAACAGAATGTAAGCTCCTTGTTATTCCTTTTTTTATCCCCAGTGCCTAGCACTTAAATACTTGCTGACTGTGTGTTGAGGGACAAATCATTTAACTTCTCAGCCTCAGTTTCCTCATCTGCAAAATGGGGATAATAACACCTATAGTACCTACCTCACAGAGATGTTGTGAGGCTGCATTAAGAGAGGCACAGCTTCCAGGAATAAGGAAGGTTTAGTCCTGCTGTACTCTGCCCTGGTCAGACCACATCTGGAGTATTGTGTTCAGTTCTAGGTGCCGCAATTTAAGAATGACATTGTTAAGCTTGGAGAATGTCCATAGGAGAATAACTTTTCAAAGCCTTTAAGATGGCTTTGAGTTTATTTCATATAAGGATCTACTGAAGGAACTGGGAGATAATTAACATGAAGACTGAAGGGAAACATGATGCCTGTCTTCAAGTATCAAAAGAACTGTCATGTCTTAGAAAAGGAATTAGATTCAATATGATTGATCCCAGGAACCAGGAAATTCCAAAAAAGTAAACTTGAATGTGAAGTTAGGAAATATTTCCTAAAAGTCAGAACTATGCAGAAGCAAAATGGAAACCTCAGCAGGTGGCAGATTTCCCTCACTGGAAGTCTTCATAGGGGAGGGATGATAACCTGTCATGTGAACTCTGGTGAGGATGCTATCTAGGGCATGGGTGGCACTAGCTGACTGTTAAGGTCTCTTCCAACCTTGAAACTCATGCATCTTTGATTGCACTCTTCTGCTCAAAAACTCTCTGTAGCTCCTTACTGTTGAGTGAGTGAAATTCAAACCCCATTACTTGGCATTCAGGATCCCAGTTGATTCTGCCATCCTAGCTTCACCTCAGATGGCTTCCCTCAACACATCCATGTTCCACACAAACTGGACTATTCTCTATCCCTATAAATTGCATGTGCTTTTCTCTGATACTTCTATGCATTTGCTCAATACAATAAGAATGTATTAAGTGTCTACTACGTGCCAGTTACAGTGCTAGGCACTAGGGATTCAAAAGACAAAAACCAAAATAGCCCCTGCCCTCAAAGAGCTTACATCCTATTATGGGAAAATAACATGCTCAGCAAATTAAGTAATAATACATTCCAAGCACTTTCTTGGGAAAGAGTACTAGCAAATAAGGGGACCAGAACAGGCTTTCTGTGGGAGGTGGCACCAGAGCCTAGCTTTAATGGAAGCTAAGGATTCTCTAAGGTGGGGAGGAGGAAGCAGTGCACTCCAGACATGGGGCAAATCCTGTGAAAGGCACATAGGTGATGGAAGGTCAAGTGCAGGAAATGGCAAACTGGCCCATCTGGCTATGTCAGGTGTGTGGACAGTAATATGCAAATAACTATGAAAAGGTAGGCTGAAGTCAGAATATGAAGGGCTTTAAAAGCCAGGGAGATTTCTACTTTATCTTAGAGAAAAGAGGAAGCTATAGGAGTTTTTTTGAGCAGAGGAATGATATGGTCACCTCTGTGCTTCAGAATGTGGTAACCAGTGTTAGAGAAGAGAATGGCTACAGGAGACTATTGTAGGGAGGACTATGGTTATGGAATATTACATGAACTTTCAGATATGGTTGAGGCCTTGGTTAGTTTTGCTGAACCAACTTTTCCCTTTTAAAAAAAAAAACTATTGCAAAGGGTTACTAACTGGAGGGAAAATAAGAAAATTCTTTTTTTAAAGGAAGCTACTGCAAAAGTCCATGTGAGAGTAAGACAATGAAGGACTGAAATATGATGACGACTGAGTAGAAAGAAATGTAAGGTATTTCGTGGTGGTAAAATTGATAAGATTTGTCAATTGTCTGGAGATAAAGGATGATAAAGAGGTAGCTGACTGAAGTTGATTAGAAGAATGGCGGTATTCTCAACAGAAATAAGGAAACTGGGGTTTTGGAAGGTAGAGGCAATGAATTACTTTTTATGTCTGGAATGCTCTTCTTTCCCCTCTTGTCTTGCTGAGTCCCTAGCCAATCTTTAACATGTTACTCAAAAGCTATGTCATCAGTGAAACCTTCCATGATGCCTCTGGTCAACAATCAACTTTTGCCTCTTATTTATTACACAGCAACAATTAAACTCTCTGATACACTAGTAATGTGATATTGGATATTCTATTTTTCTGTATGTTGGTATATTACTCCCTTATTAGACTCTAAGCTCCATAAGGACAGGGACTATGTCTTATCAACCTCTGTGACTCCCTAAGCGCCTGGCACAATGCTCTGCACAAAGTAGGCACTTCACATTTGTTGAATGAATAAAATGAATATGGAAAATAAATCTCAAGTTCTAAAAAATGGACTTTAAAGTTGGGGACTGTTTGTACTGGAAATTTAAAACATGGACCTGCTACTGTAATTATATAATGGATACATACATACATGTCTATGTGTGTGTATATACATGTATGCACATCTAATTAAAATGAATTATCAAGTATAATTATATTTTTAAATTTTAGTTGGATGATAAATTGGGAAAAGAAAAACTGAAAAAGAGCTTACTTTAATTTCTCAAAGTTCTCTGGCTCCAAACTCCATATTTCCTCTACTTGTGCTCCTCGACAACCTAAAATAAGGGAAAATATTTTTTCAGAAAATTTAAATATATTTGCTTACAAAGATTAAAGATACAAGTATAGAATAAGATACAAATTATGTATAATTTATTTCACCGTGTAACATTATTCTCATTTACAATTTGCATCAAAGTTTGCGGCGATAAAAGTTGCCAGATTTCTCAAATTCTTTCATAGCACTAGCCAAGTTTCTCTCTCACAAAATGGAAAAATTAAATGCTTTTTTCCTACATGTAATAAACAAAAGTACATAGAAAGAACATTTTTATTAAGCACTCAGTCAATCTTAACTATTATTCTTATGAAATTGCCACAACTTCTTATGACAGAGTACCTTTCTTATTGTGATAGGAATTACGAATAATATAGTTCTCAACTGAATGTAACTAAATGTTCTACTTCTCCCTTGGAAACAGTTCTGAGAGTATAGATAGATTGGGCTGAAAAACAGATTCAGAGAAGATTTGACTGTTCTGGATGCCAGAAGGAACTGAAAGGATGCACAAGTAGAAAGTAATGATAGATGAAGACTAACTTTTCCACAGAGCAGAATCAGTTCTAATGACTTGTCAGTGAATATACTTCAACCAACTCAAACAGGTAACAGGTCAGACACAAAGGCAGCTTCTAGAGTGTGGACTCATGAATACCTTCAGGAAGGGTGAAACAGGCAAAAGTACAAAGTTAGTGTAGAACATCCCAAAGTTCAGGGGAGTTGAAAAGTGTCTTCCTCATGCAGCGACCAAAACAGGGAAAGAACCGGAGAGGGCAGGGCATCTGTGAGTTAACAAGCTCTAACTAATGCTGAGAAGGAAGACTGAAAAGCAGGTTTTTAGAGACTGAAGCTCCCACCAGACTTGCAAGGGGCACCAACCCTCTGGTTCTATCTTTGACTATCAAAACTGACCTACCCAACAAGGACCAAACCAAATGCCAACCTTCTCCAGAAAGCTTTCTGGTATTATTCATCAAAAGTGATCTTGTCAAAAAGGTTAGAAAATGTACTTCCCTCCTCCCTTTTAGAAGCAGTGGTGTGGAAAAGGGTAGGAGTATTGGTATAGAATATGTCTATCAGTCATGACAGTATATACTGACTTTGCTGAAGTGCTTTTTCTTTTCAAAAAAGTCCTTATTACAAAGGGTGGCTAGTAGGAAGGAGCCAAACATATTTAGAAATAAATGTGATTAAAAACAAAAAATATCAATAAAAATTTTTTACATGATCTCAATTTAAAGGATCTATCCCATATAGTTATTTGTATACATACATCTCCCTTATACGATTTTTTAATTACCTTGAGGGTAGGAATGTTTTTATATTTTATCTAACTGGCCTTCCAAGCCCTCGCATATAGTTTCTCACATAGTATGTTATGCATTTGATAATTTGTCAAATGAATGAATTTTTAGAACACATTTAACGTATGAAATGAAGTATGCCTGTATTGGCAAATTACTTGCTACTTAATGGTCTCAAATTTTTCTAGCTCCAACTTAATGATCTCTAAAAGTCATTATTATTTTTCACAAAGAAAATTTAACAATTAAAAATACCATAACAGTCAATGTCTCAGAAGTTAAATATTTTAATTTATGGGTAAATACCATCTCATTCAAGTAGGTAAAAGAACAGATACTACCTGGTATCAGTATGAGAAATCTAACCTCAGCACAAGGGATCAAATTAACAGCTAAGAATACAGCCTTAAGAAAGAGATAACATATTGGAAAATAAAGTTGCAGTATAAAGAAAAGACAAAAAGCAGTAAGTTACAAAGAAATAACACATGTAATGTTAAAAAACATTCCAACAAGCTCCAGCTTTACTAAGTTACATGCAAGTCACTATGCTAAGTCCTGAGGTTACATAGAAGGAATAAACACCCTGGAACCTTGAGGAGCTTATGTTCTGCTATGGAACAGAGGTAAACCAGACAAGTAATGTAAGGCTAGATGAGCCACAAAGCACCAGCAATGAGTGGGATCAGGAAAGATTTCAGAGAGGGGTCATATGACTTTGAGACTTGAAGGAAAAACATCTTCCAAAGGGTGGAAGTGAGGAGGACATGGAAGCAAACGTTGGGAACATCTTGCACAACGGCAAAGGCAAAAGAAAAAATGCTGAATTTGAGCAAATTTGACTCAAACATAAGAATGTTAAAGGGAATTTCTCTATTAATGGATTAAGAAATAAACTTGTAAAAGAAGGCTCTCCAGATTATATAATGTATTTAAAATGCCAACCTGGAAAATCTGCTACGGATGTTATTTTACCGATTTATGCTACAGAAATAATCACTGTTATTGAGAAAGGGATTAGGATGATGACAATGAGCTTTATTCTATATGCATGAAATATGCATGGAACTCTGCCTTCTTACCTTCACCTTTGGCCTTCCTGGTTTCCTGTAATACTCAGTTTAAATCCCACCATCTATAAGAGGCTTGTCCAGATGTCCTCAGCTGTCAGTGCCTTCTGAGATAATCTTCCCCTCCCCCCAAATAGATTGTTTGTCCCTTCCTCCACTAGAATGTGAGCTCCTTGAAGGCAAGGCCCATACCATATTTTTGCCTTTCTTTGTATTACCAGTGTTTAGCACAACCGTGACACACAGTAAGCCCATAATCAATGACTGCAGTCTGACCTGCAGCTCTCTTTTTCCCATCCCCAGCACTTAAGAGTTAATTCTATACTTTTGTCATACCTAAAATCAAATCCTATCTAAGACATTAACTGTGTGACACCTCAGGCAAATCACCCAACCCTCCTCAGCCTTAGTTTCCTAATCTGTAAAATGGAAATAACAGCACCTATTTCCTGGGATTGTTGCATTTCACAAACCTTAAAACACTACGTACATGCTTGATATTATTTTTATTATAACCTGCTCCTTTATTTTTCCTAATGGGCAAGATAAATAAAACTTTTTAAAAGCTGACAGCACAGGATCTAGTATACAGTGAGCTGCTTAATAAATACTTGTTGATGATAGCTAGAATTTACATAGCACTTTAAGGTTTGCAAAGCACTTTCAGAAATTATTTCATTTTATGCTCACCACAAAAATGGGAGGTTGGTGCTATTATTACCCCACTTTACAAATGAGCAAACTGAAGCGGGCAGTCTTCCTAACTCCAAAGGCAGAGCTTGGCTGCCGGCTGACCCATTGCTTTAAAGGAAGGGTATCCTGAAGTTTTATGGGAAGATGGATGGAAGACTGGATCGTGTAATCGTGAATCCAATTAAGAGGCTATTTGTTTCTTGACCCATTATTAATAGAAAAAATTCCCTTTAACACTCTTACGTGTGGGTCAAACTTTTGCCCAAATTCAGCATTTTTTTCGTTTGCGTCTACCACGGTACAAGCCGTTCCTAAGTCTGACTGTATTTTCTCCTCACTTCCACTCATTGAAAGCAGTTTTTCCTTCAAATCTCAAAGTCCTATGACACTTCTCGGAAATCTTTTCTGAATCCAATTAAGAGGCTATTAAACATAAGCCAGGCAGAGTGCGATGAGGGCCTGAACTAGGGTGTTGAAGACCTGAGGCTCAGGGTCAGCGGGGAAACATTTTTTTTTTCGGTCGGGGCGGGAAGATCACTTTCTCCCAGGAAACCAACTTGGCCACGAGGCCTTGCGTCACAAGCAGGAGGAAGAGCAGGAGGAGGAAGAGGAGGAAGGGGGCGGGGCAGCAGCAAGGCTCAGAAGGCAGTTTCCCCAGGAGGTCTAAAGGGGGCGGCTTCGCCCGTAAGGACTCGGCTCAGACTCTCTCGGGCGTGCACCCCTGCGGTGAGCAGGTCATCGCACCCGAGACTGGCTGGACCCGAAGTCCTGGGGGGTTTAGGAGCTGTACCTGTCCCGCAATGAAATGAGATCAGGGGGCAAGGGGACCAGCCGGGGGTAGGGAGGGGAGGAGAGGAGGAGCTGCTGCCGCGGACCTTGCTCCTGCCCCGGGCGGGGAGCGGGAGGGTGTCCGGGAGCAGCCCTCCACTCGGTCCTCGCCCCAAGCTGAAGAGCGTCGGGTCCAGCCCACGCCGGGTCCGGGGGCCGCCTCCTCCTCTGGGCTTCTTCCCAAGTTTCAGAAGCTACGCGGTGCCCTCCGCTCTCACCGAATCCTTTAATGAGTTCAGTGAAGACCCCGGGGTCGCTCTCCATGAGGCACCACTCCCCGGCGCTGCCCGCCATGGCCCCAGCAGCTCCTCTCCTCTCGTCTCTCGCCGCCTCTCAACTCCCGGCTGTCGCCGCCGCAGCCGCCTAACACAGAGCCCCCAACACCAGGCGCAGACCCCGAGCTCAGCAAATCCGCCGCGGCTGCCCTCCACCCCACGTCACCGCGCCTCCTTCCCGACAACCTCCGGGACTCCCGTCACCTGAGCCGCCACAGCCGGCCTCTCTAGCCTTAAACGAGGAAACGAGGTCCAAGGGAAGAGTGGCCCCTTTCCCGACCCGTAGCCTTCAGCGAAGGCGAGGGAGGGGCCGAGCAAACGAGGGGGAGGGATTCTGGGTAGGATGGTGGGCAAAAAGAGGTAACATCCGGGATCCTCGAAAGAGGCGGGGGGGGGGGGGGGAGGGGGGAGGGAAGGGGCGGGACGAAGTCTGGTAGGGGAAAGAAAAACAGCTGCCTCTGCCTCTATTACTGCTTCCCACGGAGGCCAGCCTCTGTCGGGCGCCCCGACGCGGAGCCGCCTGCCCTGAGGGGCCCCGCCCGACTCTGTGCGGCTGCGCTCAGGTGAGGAAGCTCCTGGAGGCGGTTCCCCCCGGAGGGGCTTTGTGCGGTCGGAGCGAGCCCTCCCCCTCCCCCCGGGGCCCGCGCGCCTCCGGCGGCTCCGCTCGCTGCGGCCTGGCCTCCCGTGGATGAGCGGGTCTAGGTCCTCGGCGCGGGGAGGCAGTTGTCCTGGGGCCGGGTCAGGGTCCCACCTGGAGGAGTTGCGAT
Source organism: Notamacropus eugenii (assembly GCF_028372415.1). Lineage (NCBI taxonomy): Eukaryota > Metazoa > Chordata > Mammalia > Diprotodontia > Macropodidae > Notamacropus > Notamacropus eugenii. The sequence goes on along the minus strand of NC_092873.1, from coordinate 449,643,485 downwards.
GCCGTGGGCGCTGCCCCGCCGGCGCTTCCCGCTGCGGTCATGGCCGCTGACGTCCCTGCGGGAGGGACTGTCCCCCCCATCCCTACCCTTTCCTGCGGCCGCCGCCATTCGGAGATTAGGGAAGGGGGCGGGGGGAGAGATGGAGCCTCGGCTTTGTCCGAGTCCCGGCAGGGCTTGGCGGGCCGTGTGGATTCCGGAGGTCCTCGAGGGGGCGGTGTGCTTTGATTTAAGGGGTGGCGAGGGGAGGTGATGGGGGCGACGGTGCTTTATCGGCTTCTTCCAGCCCTTACGGGATGTGGCGATTCTGTCTCCGTAGGAAAGGTTAAAATCGAAGTGACGGAGAATGAGAGCGGCCTGGTGTGTCTTTCCTTTTAAAGTTACCCACACGATCCTTGTTCTGAAGGGCCTGGAGATCGAGGAAAAAGGGCCTTTACCTCGCAAAGACTGAATTAGAAATCCTTAGGGTCTTTTGAAGCGACCCCTAGTGTAACTGCTCTGGGGAGTCAGCCTTAGAAGGAACAGGGTGTTCCAAAAATCTTAATGCTGTTCTAAGCTCTAGTACCTTAAAAGAATGGTAATGGCATTTACTTAGCTCTTTATCTGCTTGGGAGGTAGGTGTTATGACCGTTTTTGCAGGTTTAAAAATAGACTAGTGATTTGCTTAGGGTGAGAGAGGTAGGGTTTGAATTCGGACTCCAGGTCTACCTCAATACGTCTGTGCTTTAGAACTTTGATAAGTCTTGAGACCTCCTGTGTTGGCTTTCAAAATACAGGTGGGTTTGTGGGGTTTTTTTTTTGATGATTTAGAAGACGTATACAATACTTTGGGGACAATAATCGGAGTATTGGACCAGAAGTTAAGAACTGATTTCAAATCCTGCCTCAGACCTGAGACTCAACTAGCAGTGTGAACAGGGAAAATCACCTAGCCAATTTTTGCCTCAGTTTCCTCTATAAGATGGGTATCATAGCACCTACCTCACCCGGGTGTTATGAGGTTCAAATGAGATAATACTTGTAAAGCTCCCGTAAATCTTAAAGGGCTATAAATGCTACAGATGCTAGCCAACCATTATTATATTTAAAGCACTATAGGAGTGGTATTAAATTGAATGAATTAACAGAAACATCATGATTTGTAGAATAGCTTTTATCAAGTGTAGGGGTAGCTTGGCCAAGTGGATAGAGAGCTAGGTTTAGAGTCAATAAAACATTTATTCACATTCTGTTTCTGTTACTCGTATGTGACTCTGGGCAAGTCATTAAATCTATGGGTCCTAAGCAACTCCCTAAGATTTAGTTTGTGCCGTAATTCTTGTTGCTTCTCTGTGAGATATCCTGTGTATATTTTGTTTGTATATAGCTCTAAACTAAAAGAGTGCCAAACAGGTTCATTGTGTTTATGGTATTTACTGTGATGTGTTGATACCTATATTTTGCATTTCCATTTAAAATAAATGAACAGACTTAAACTACATAGAACTTTAATTATGAATATTCATCATATTAGAAAAATCCCAATCATTACTGTTCATATTTACTGCATTTTGTTCTTAATCCATCATTTAAAAAAATTCAAGCATATTATCAGTTTCTTTGGAAAAACAGAAACGAGTTTCTCTAGAGTGAAAATCCTTACTAACTCCCTAGAGTGATACAGTTGTTAGAATAAATAAATAATTTACATGCTAAGACCAACTCCATTGAAGAATTAACTGCTTTGTTATTTTAAACAATCTTCTGATTATACATGAGTGGGTTATCTAATTACAGGATTACCTATGTCATCCTCTCCATCATATTGCCTCTGTTCCTTTCACTGCCCCAGTCTGTCCTGGCCTGCTGATGATGAGGCTGACCAGAGAAGGTAGAAGAGCATTACGTAGAGCTGGGGTATAACAGACCTAGATTAAAAAATGACTATGTCCACACAAAGATTACTGTTTTATTGTATATTCCTTTTGTTGTCCATATAACCAATATTAATGACTTTCTTTTTAATTTCATATTTAAATGTACTCATAGTGTTTTTGTTTTTACCAGTTTGATAACTTTTTAATAATAGTCAAACTGAATAAGTCATCCAGAGGACTAACTATGCATATTGTTACTCACTCCTTGCTTGCTTAAGAGGTAGGGGACTCAAATTGCAGGTGAAGACAACATTTTCAGATATGGCCAATAAATGGATTTGGTTTTCTTAATTGTACTTACTCTTTTTTAAAAGTTTGGGATTGGGGGGAGTGGGAAAGATTGGGAGAGAGACCATAGAGAATGATGCCAAAAAAAAAAAGAAAGAGGAGGGTCATTATAGTATCTTTTATAAGGATTTACAGAAGAAAGTTTGGATGGAGGTAAACAGGACAACTTCACAAATAACATGTTTAATTCATTTTACCATTTTGAAAAGAAGTATGCTGTACATAATAGAATTCTGTGGTTTTACTTATAATCCTCTGCCTATGTTCTTTTGTATATGGAAATGCTTACGTGTCAAGTTGAGAATAATGGAAATAAAATTTAAAAATTTTTTTTAAATTGAATAGGTAAGAATTTTATCCTGGCCCTACCATTAGTTATATAATATGTTATATGACTGTTCTCTGCTGCGTAGCCCTCTTCCAAATGGAGTGTCACAAGAGGATAAAAATATGTAAATGGCTAAGAACTGTTAGCATCATTGCTAAAAAATAATCAAATGTGCTTATCCTACCAATTATGTGTCAATAAGGTCATATGCAAAAGGATAGCACATTTTAATGATCTCTCAGTAAAGAACTTAAAACTTATTTTTTAGCCTTGTCGGAAAGGGAAAAAAGCAGGCATTTATTGAGCATCTCCTTGGATCATAAAACCCTGAAGGGTATATGCTATTATTTTTTCCCATTTTAGAGTTGAGGAAATTGAGTCTGACAGAAGTTTAAGTGACTTGATCACAATCACAGAGGTAGTGAATACCTGAGTCTGAATTTGGAGTCTTTCGGACTCCAGGCCAAGCACTATCTACTGTACCATCTTCTTCTCTTATTATGATATTAAGTAATTGTGTCCACCTCAGGCATGTTCCATAGATGAGATAATATAATATTTCAAGAGCTCTTTGTGACTCTAGATGGGACAAAAGATACAAAGTATCAGTCATGGAAGTTTAGAACTAGATAACAAAAAACCAGTGTTTGTATGTATAGTATACTCAGATGGCATTTCTTTTGTTCAGTTTTTGTAACTTGTGCTTTGTGAATGTCATCTCAATATATTTGCCTTTTTATAGAAAATATTTTACATGAACTACATAATCCGTAGTCAAGTTGTTTTATCTATATCTTGATTAGCCATAATGTTCTCAGCTCATGGCATACCAGTTGGTATTTGTTGGTATGTTGCTTTTTATAGCATATATTAGAGCTGGAAGGAACCTTTCAAATCATCAAACCCAACCCTTGCATTAGAGACAGAGTAAGTGGAGCAGTAGGTAGAGTGGTCAACTTGAAGTTAAGAAAACCTGAGTTTCAATACAGCCTCAGCTGCTCATTAATTGTGACCCTGGGCAGATCATGTGGCAGAATACGCTACTGTAATATTATAAATAGAAAAACAACAAAAATGAAACTGAATGGCATAAAAATTGAAGTTGGCTCCTAGGAAAAAAATGAGAAAATACATCACCTTCCCCTCTTCCCTGGTGAAGGACTATGAGTGTGGATCATTGCGTATGCTATTGCACTCAGTTAATATTTTAATTAGTTTTGCTAAACTGCTTTTTTCTCCTCTTACTAGCTTGACAACTCTGGCAAGTCACACAACTAGTAACTGGCTCTCCCAATTTTAGTTTTCTCATCTTTAAAATGGGAATAATAATAGCATGTACCTGACAGGATGGTTGTAAGGTACAAATGACATACCATAAAAAGTTTGCAAGTCTTAAGGTGCTATGTAAATGGAAAGCTGTCATCATCATCATCATTATCATTATTTTTGCAGATGTGGTTACTGAGGCAACAAGAAGTTAAGCAGCTTGCCCAAGTTCCCACAAGTAGTAATGAGGATTTGCACACAAATTCTGACTCAAAACCCAGTATTCTTGCTTCTGTGCCATGCTGCTGACATATGTGCTTTGGATGTTTAGGTACAGATATTCCGCCTCCCTGCCCCCCCACCAGATTATAACCTAAAGGACAAATACGTTTTTACAAGGAAAGGCTTAAAATAAGATTTTCCAGTAAAACAACAAAACTTGTTTTAAGCAAAATTTAGTGTAGTACAGTAACAACTTGGTATGATTAAGGAATTTGTATAGACTCTTGGAGTTGATTTTAATAGAATTTGAACATGTGCTTAGTATTATTGCTGTGCAAATATTCATGCTCGAGGAATAATTATACTGACTTGTAACTTAAAGTGTGTTTCTTTTTGCATAATATACTCTGCTACAGCATTATGTAGTAGTAAGAGTACTGAGTTTAGAGTTAGATAATTGTGGGCTCACAGATTTCTAGAGGAAAAGGACCTTTGGAGTTATCCCTCCTCATTGAGGAAATGGGCCTGGACAGGCTAAGTGATTTTTCTAGGATAATACAGGAAGTAAGTGGCAGAGCCATGATTAGAACCCAGATTCTGTAACTCATTCCCCAAATGTATAGATCACTTATTCTACTGCAACATTTAAAATTAAAAAGAAGTTGGACTACTAAGGTTCTTTCCAGCTCTATATCTAAGAACCTATGATTATAAAACATGAATTTTTATTAGAATACATTATAAAGAAATGTACTTATTGAAACCATAGAAAGAGGGTTATTTTTGACAAGTGACCTTTAAAATGAGTTTTGAAAAATAAAAAATTTTAAGAAGGTTTAAGGCAGTTAAGTAGCATTTAATAAGTGCTTTATATGTGCCAGGCACAAATACAATCTATACCTTGAATGAGTTCACATTTTAATGATGGAGACATGTAAAAAACCATTAAATAGAAGATATGTACAGAGTAAAGGGGAGGGAATCTCAGAGGAAAGGCAGGTGTCCTAAACAACTTCCCTCAGGTACCTGCTTATTTAAAGCAAAGATAGCTCCCAATACACCTCTTGATTCAGTTCCATTGTTGATACAATTGTATGCTTATTATTATTAGACATTATAACCAAATAAGAGCTAGAAGGAAAGGGCTTTTTTAAAACTAATAACTTATGCTTCTAGTGCCCCCACTCCCCACATAATAGACAACATATTTAGAAATTCAACATGTTTATTGAGTCCCCACTGGTTAACACTATGTTAGAGTCAGCTCACATTGTACAGTGACCAACTTTGATAGATTTAACTCTTTCCAGTAATACAAGGATCTAAGACAGTTCCAAGAGACTCATGAGGAAAATGCTGTCCATATCCAGAGAAAGGACTGTAGAGTCTGAATGCAGATTGCAGCATACTATTTCTTTTTTTTCCATTTCTCATGGTTTTTCCCTTTTGTTCTTATTCTTTCATAACATGACTAACATGGCAATATGTTTAATATGATTGCACATGTCTAGCCCATATCAGATTACATGCCATCTTGGGGAGGGAAGGGAGAGAGAAAAATATTTGGAACTCAAAATATTGTAAAAGTGAATTTTGAAAACTATCTTTACATGTAATTGGAAAAAATAAAATACTTTTGAGGTGGGAAGAGAGGGGAAAAAATGTCAGCTCTACTTAATCTTTTTTTTAATCCTTCTGAGGCAGAGATTATTAACCTTTTTTATGTGTATCATGAATTCCTTTGGTGGTCTGGTGAAGCTGGAAATTTCCTCATCTGAAAAATGGGGATAATAATAGTACCTGCCTCACTCCTAGCTTATGCTTGGAATGGTTCTGGTGTACACTATGGTTTCACTATTTTCTTTGAAGTATTCTGAGTTCACAGAATGTACCAATATGTAAATGCAAATAAGAAGAATTGAAGGTACTTTATATTTTTTAGTTTTTCTGTTTTATATTCCAGTGGTAACCTTGTGGTATTCTTGGCAGGTTTCCTAAAAAAAGAAAATAATGGAGGAATCTATAAGCCAAATGCAGCCACTGAATGAAAAACAGGTGACCAATTCTGCCAGTGGTTATGTATGGCAGGTCACAGACATGAATCGACTACACCGTTTCTTATGTTTTGGTTCTGAAGGTGGTACTTACTACATCAAAGAGCAGAAACTGGGCCTTGAAAATGCTGAAGCTTTAATTAGACTGATTGAAGATGGCAAAGGATGTGACGTGGTACAGGAAATAAAGACTTTTAGTCAAGAAGGAAGAACAGCAAAACAGGAGCCAATACTTTTTGCTCTTGCCATTTGTTCACAGTGTTCTGATATAAACACAAAACAAGCAGCATTTAAAGCAGTTTCTGAAGTGTGTCGAATACCTACCCATCTCTTCACTTTTATTCAATTTAAAAAAGATCTAAAGGAAAGCATGAAATGTGGTATGTGGGGTCGTGCACTCAGAAAAGCTGTAGCAGACTGGTACAGTGGGAAAAGTGGCATGGCCCTTGCTCTGGCTATTACAAAATATAAACAAAGAAATGGCTGGTCACACAAAGATCTTTTAAGATTGTCTCATCTTAAACCTTCTAATGAAGGTAAGGCTTACGTTTTATTTTTAGTGTCTTTTTAATTTTCTGTCCTAATGAAGCAAGCAGTAGCACAGATAAGTCCTATACTTTTAATAGTCATGAACTGGGTAAGGATAAGAGAAAAATCTTTTTAGAGCAGTGTTGAAAAAAACAAGGAAGAGCAAAGGTAGGATTGTTCCTCTGGGTAGATGAAACCTTGATGACACAAACAAAATGGTAGTGTAGCTATTTGACTTTTATTGTGCTTTTGTTTGCCAAGGAGAAATCTTGGGCTGGAAAAGACAAAAATAAAGGTTAATAGGAAGTTAAATGGATAGGGAATGACCTTGAGATTTTATTGATAAGGAATCCTAGATGATGTAACTACTTCTAACAGTACAGATAAGCAACTTCTCTGCAATCTACAGACTTATAAACTTGTCTAGAACACTAAGAGTTAAGTGATTTGTTCAAGGTCACATAGCCTGTGTATAATAGATGCAGTGTAGACCTTGGTCTTGTAAATTTCAAGGCCAACCCTATTGACCATACCACATTGTGAAGATAAATTGGAAGATAGCAAGAGAGCACTTAGATCTCCTTTACTTCCTTCCCTTTGTTGAGTGGTTGAAATCACCTGACTCAAGCATCATAACTCCAGGATATTGAAAGAACTGATATGGATATTACTAGTTAGTCATCTTTGAAAGCTCATGGAGTATAGGAATGATGCTGCAGGATGGAAGCAAGACAAATTCTACTTTTTTTCACAAAAGGGCAGAATATAGAATTGGCAGACTTAGCCAGTGAGTTTGACTTTGATCTTTGCAAAATTACATAATATATTATTAAAGATGTAGTGACTGTATAGGAAAGGAAGTAGTGGTCACAGAGGATTCATTAAGAAACAGGTAATGCTAAACTCACCCCATTTCCTTATTGATAGGGTCACTATAATGGTAGATGATAGAAGTGCTTTTTTAGAGAATTACAGATTTAAACATTGAAGAAACCTTAAAGGTCGTCCTATTTTTCCCCTTTGTTTTTACAGATAAAGATGAGGGCCAGAGAAATAATAAATTTCTGAATCAGATATCAAACCCAGGTCCTCTGACTGCAAGTCTAATATTCTTTCTACCATACCATGCTGCGTCCCAGTAGTTTACCTATGCAACATGATAGTCTTTATGCTATTCTTGTGGAAAAGATGGAGTTGTAGCATAGGTATGGTTAATAATAATATAATAACTATATTTTATATAGCTTTTTAAGGCTTACAAAGCACTTTATAATATGTTATTTCATTTACTTAGATGGATTCATAACTATTGGATTAGCCAGGCATAAAGAGTAGTCATTTGTGTTCACTGTCAGTTTGGAAAGATATCTCTCCTACTTGAGAGGTTTATTCTTAGCCCTGTACTATTAAGATAAAATACAGATTTGAGCATAGTCTTAGACTTGGGTTAAAAAATCCATATTACCAATAAGTAACCTGATGTGAAAGCTTAATACGACTTGACACAGTGATTTTGCAACAACAAAAAAAATGGCCACCTTTAAGAGTTACAGGGTCCAGGTCTGTATACTGTGTCCCCATACTCCTTGCCCCCATTCTCTACCTCCTCACCCCCAGAGGACAAAGAACTTATTTGTCTATTTTACTTTGGAGGGGAGAACTAGGAACAATAGCTAGAAATTTAAAAGAGGCAGATTTAGACTCAATTTTAGGAAAAGCTTTTTAATAGCTTATTTAAGAGTGGGAGAAGCTGCCAACGGTTTGGGGGGGTCATCAAATTAAAAACTAGATAAACATTTATTAGATATGTAATAGAGGGGGATTTATCTCCATTGGTAAATGATTGAACTAGATGACTTCTAACTCTGAGATTCTGTGATTTGGGTCTTCTCTACACACTGTCTGTTCACCACTTTTTCCAATCCATTTTTCATTGTACTATCAGAATAGATTTGGCTGTTCAGCAACTATTTAAAAATCTCAAATGACTTCCTATTTCTGAATAAAGTTCTAATTCTTGTCCCTGACATCAAAGATTTCCACAATATAGTAACCTTTTACTTCACCATATTTCATATACTTACTTCCATATGCTCTATATAACACTACAACCAAATAAGAATAATCACTGTCCACCATAAACATCTATCACTTCTCTGCCTCTGAACCTTTACTCTGGCTATTTTGTAAAACTAGAATGCCTCTTCCCATTTCCATACCCTACCTTTCGCCTTGAAGTCTTATTTCTTTCTTTTATTTTTTAAAAATTTCTTAATTTAATTTTTTTTCTTTTTAAGTTTCAGCCTATCTCCCTCCCTCCCCAACCTACACTGGAAAAATCTACTATTTAAAGATACAGATGGGGTGGGTGTGTGGGTGTGTTTGTATATGTGTAAAACCACACTATGCATACTTTTATTCATTACTTTCTCTGGAGGTGGATAGCATCTTTCTTCATAGGTTCTTTGTAGCTGATTTGAATATAATACTCAGAATGGCTTAGTCATTCATAGTCATTCTTCAGAAATATTGCTATTGCTGTATACAGTGTTCTCTTGTTTTGGCTCATTTCACTTTTCATTGGTTCATTCAAATCTTTCTAAAATCAACCTGCTCATCTTTTCTTACAGCACAGAAGTATTCCATCATAATCATGTGTCACAACTTGTTCAGCCATTTTTCAGTTGATGGGCATCCCCTCCATTTCCAGATTACTACAAAGAGAGCTGCTATAAATATTTTAAAACTTATAGGTTCTTTTCCTTTTTCCCTGACCACCTTGGGAAACAGACCTAATAGTAGTATTGCTGGGTCAAAGGCATAAGCAGTTTTATAACTCTTTGGGCATAATTCCAGGTTGTTCTGTAAAATAGTTGGATTATTCACAGTGCCACCAACAGTATATTAGTGTCCCAGTTTTTCCACATCCCCTCCAGCGTTTGTCATTTTCCCCTTCTATCATGTTAGCAAATCTGAGAGGTATGAGATGATATCTCAAAGTTGTTTTAATTACCATTTCTCTAATCAATAATGATTTAGAGCATTTTTTCATATGACTATAAATGATTTTGATTTCTTCCTCTAATTACTTATTCTTATCCTTTGATCACTTATCAATTGGGGAGTAACTCATATTCTTATAGACTTGACACACTTCTCTATATATTTGAGATATGAAACCTTTATCTGAGAAACTGTCTGTAAATAATCCCCCCCCCAATTTTCCATTTTCCTTTCAATCTTGCCTACAGTGATTTTATTTGTATGAAAATATTTTAATTAATGTAGGCAGAATTAACCATTTTACATCTCACAATACTCTCTCTTGTTGATAAATTTTGTCCATAACCTGATAGGTAGTTGTTTCATATTCTTCTAATTTGCTTATGATACCTCCCTTTATATCTAGGCCACGTATCCATTTTGACCTTATCTCTAATGTCTAATTTGTTGGTCAATACTTACTTTTTGCTAGCCTGCTCAACAGTTTTCCCAACAGTTTTTGCCCAAATAGTGAATTCTTATCCCAAAAGCTTAAATCTTTGCATTTGTCAAACATGTTGTGAATATGAGACTGAAATGGTCAAATTGTCACTTTAAGGAAAACTGCTTTGGCAACTATGTAGAGGATAAATTGAAATAGGAAGAAACTTGAGGCAGGGAACTCAATAAGGCTCTTGCCTTAGTCTAATGGGTACAAGGTAAAGAGGCCCTGAAATAAGATGGTGGTTGTAAGTTTAAGAAGAAGGGGACACATACAGTAGATGATGTGGAGGTAGAAATTTATAATTGGATTTGCTATGTATGCTAAGAAGAAGTGAAGAATCAAGGATAGTACTGAGACTGAACCTGGGAAACTGGAAAAATAGTGGTTCTCTTGACAGAAATAGAAAAGTTTGGTAGAGGGATAGTTTTGGGCAAAAAATTTCTTGAAGACCTATCCCTGGAGCATCCAGTTTGAAATGTTCAACAGGTAGTTGGTGATAAAGAACTATAGCTCAGGAGGGACTTGGGTTAGATTTGTAGATTGCTAAGCCATCTGCATAGAAATGATAAGCTTATGAAAACAGACCTTTTTATCAATAGGGAGGGTGATAAAAATGGGGTCTGGAACCCACATTTCCTGAATCTCGGTTAACTATTACATCCAGTGTTCCAAGTTGTAATTGTGGGGGGAAATTGTAAATGATAATATTACAAACTTATTTAGTTATACCATTCAGAAAATATGTCTTGACTAAAAAATGAAATTTATTCAAATGACAATTTTCACCTGCTAGAAAATAGGAATATTGGCATAGAGTGGAGCCAAGATGGTGAGCTTGAGGCAGCAACCAATTGAACAGTACAAACATTCATCTCCAACCAACTTTAATGCTTCAAATCAAATTTTAGAGTGGCAGAGCCAACAAAAGATCAGAGGGAAACATATATCCAGCCTAAGACAACTTATAAGATCCACAAGAGAGGTCTGTATTGTGGGTTCAGGCCCTGAGCATGGCAGGAGTACAAATGGTGGGCATTGGAGGTGGCTGTGATAGCAGTGACAGTAGCTTAGGCAGCTCTCAGCCCAAATACAGTAAGAAGATAGCTCCTTAAAAAGTAGAACTGGCCAAGTTGGAAGTAAAAAAGCTAACGGAAGAAAATAACTCTTAAAAATTATAATTGAACAAGTGGAAATTAATGATTCCATGGGACATCAAGAATCAAAGTCATGAAAAAATAGAAGAAAATGTGAAGTATCTCATTGGAAAAACTGGTCCAGGAGAGATAATTTAAGAATTATTGGACTAGTTGAAAGTCATGATCAATGAAAGGACTTGGATATCATCTTTCAAGAAATCATTAAAGAAAACTTGCCTGATATCCTAGAACCAGAGGGTAAAATAGACTTTGAAAGAATCCACTGATCACCTGAAAGAGATTCCAAAATGAAAACTGCCAGGAACATTGTAGCTAAATTCCAGAAGTCCCAGGTCAAGAAAAAAACATTGCAAGCAGCCAGAAAGAAAGAAATGTTATGGAACCATGATCCGAACTTAGCAGCTTCTGCATTAAAGCATTGCTAAATTGTTTGCTTCCCTACACAGAATGTGCTACTTTGTAACTCTTTAAGAACTATATCACTATTAGGGCAATTGGAATGAGTATACACAGGCTGACTGTGTGGGTATAAGGTAGCTTTGATAGTATGATATCCAAAAAAATAAGGGGTGAGAAAGGAGTGCACTGGGGGAAGGAGAAAGGGAGAGGTAGAATGAGATAAATTATTTTACATGAAGAGGCACAAAACACCTATTGCAATGAAAGAGAAGATGGAGGTGGAATGGGTAGTGGGTATCACTTGAATCTTACTCTCACTGGAATTGGCTCAAAGAAGAAATAAAATACAAAATCATTGGGTATAAAAATGTATCTTACCCTATAGGTGAGTAAGAGGGGAGAAAGTTAAGAAGGCAGGACTTAGAGAAGGGAAGGCAGATTGAGGGAGGCAGTGATCAGAAGCAAAACATTAGTGAGGAGAGAAAGGATGAAAGGAGAAAGAGAACGATAAACAGGAGGAAAAAGAGATTGGAGGGAAATACGCAGTAGTCATAACTGAATGTGAATGGCATGAGCTCACCTGTAAAACTGGAATTGGATAGCAGAGAATTCTACAATACGTTTATAAGAAACATACTTGAAACAGAGAGACACACAGTAAAGGTAAGGAGATGGAGCAGAATCTATTATGCTTCAGCTGAAGTGAAAAAGAAGCAATCATAATCTCAATCAAATCAAAAGCAAAAATAGATCTAATTAAGAGATAATGAAACTGTCGTACTGGAAGATACCATACACAGTAAAAGAATATCAGTTCTGCACATGTGTATAGTAAGTGATATAGCTTTAAATTCTTAAAGAAATTAAGTGACTTAGGAGGAAAGTAAAATTATACTAGTCAGGAACCTCAGCTTTCTCCTCTCAGAATTAGAAAAATCAACAAATAGAATTTTAGAAAAATATAAGACTTCTATGGAAAGTTGAATGGGGATAGAGAAGCATATATGTTTTTCTATAGGTGTGTGGCACCTATACAGAAATTGACGACGGGCATAAAAACCTGATTTCAAATGTACAAAGGCAAAAATATTAAATGCATCCTTTTCAGATCATAATGCAATGAAAATTACATTCAATAAAGAGAAATGATAAGTTAGATTAAAAATTAATTGAAAACTAATCCTAAAGAACGAGTGGGTCAACAAATCATAGAAACAGTTTCATTAAAAAGAACGATGACAACGAGACAACATACCAAAATTGATGGGATGCAGCCAAAGCAGTACTTGGGAAATTTTATTTCTCTAAACTCTTAAATCAGTAAAATAGAGAAAGAGAAGATTGAATTGGGCATACAACTCAAATAATTAGAAAAGTACAAATTAAAAATCCCTTGCTAGGTACCAAATTGGAAATCCTTAAAACCAAAGTTGAGATTAATAAAATGGAATGTGATAAAAACTATCGAGCTAATAAAACTAGGAGTTGGTTTTACGGGGAAAAAATAGGATAGAAAAAACTAAATCTGACTTTAAAAAAAAATTACCAGTATAAAAATGAAGAAGGTAAATTCACCAGTGAAAAGGAAATTAAAGAAATTTTTAGGAAATATTTAGCCCAATTACATGCCAATAAATCTGATAATTTAAGCAAAATTAATGAGTATTTGCAAAAATATATATTATCCAGATTAAAGAGCAAATGGAATACTTCATCTTAGAAAAAGAAATTAAGCCATCAGTGAGCTCCCTAAGAAAAAAATCCCCAGGCCAGATAGATTCACAAGTGAATTCTGCCAAACATTTAAAGAACAATTAATTCCAGTCCTATATAAACTATTTGGAAAAATAGGCAAAGGAATCCTACCAAATTGCTTTTATGACATAAATATAGTGCTGATACCTAAACCAGGAAGAGCTGAAACAAAACTGTAGACCAATTTACCTAATGCATATTGAAAAATATGAAATGTTAAAAAGTAAAAATTTAAAATATTTAAAATTATAAAGTTTTAAGTTTAAATATAAAAATATTTTAAAATTTAAATCAAATACTTCAGGAAGTATTTGAAGGAAGGAAATTATAGTACTCTATCATAAGTATCATACTTACGACCAGGTGGGATTTATACCAGTAATGCAGGGCTGGTTTAATATTAGGAAAACTATCAGCAAAACTGATGTATCAGTAACAAAACCAAGAGAAATCAGGGGATTTGATCATTAGATGCAGAAAGAGCTTTTGACAAAATACACTAGAGAGCTTTGGGGTAAATAAAGCTTTCCATAAAACGATAGTCTCTATCTAAAACCATCAACAAACATTAAAAGGAATAAGCTAGAAGACTTCCCAGTAAGATGAGGGGTGAAGCTAGGGTGCTCATTATTACTCATATTATTCAGTATTATATTGGAAATGCTAGCTATAGCATTAAGAGAAGAAGAGGAAATTAAAGGAATTAAGATAGTGAGGAAATAGAATCATCACTCTTTACAGATGATGTGATGGTGTACTTAGAGAATCAACCAAAAAAACCTCTTCAAATAATTTAACAACTTTAGCAAAGCTGAAAGATATAAACCCATGTAAATCATTAGCATTTCTGTATATTACCAATGAATCCCAGCAGCAAATTACTTAAAATAACTACAAACAGTATAAAACAATTAGGAGTTTACCTGCCCAGAGAAACCCAGGAGACATGAATACAGTTACAAATACAATAAAGTTAGATCTAAGCTATTAATTGCTCATGGGCAGGCCTAGTCAATATAATAAAAATGGCTGTTCTGTCTCAGTTAATTTACTTATTCAGTACCATACCAATCTACCAAAAAAATTATAGAGCTAGAAAAAAATAAAATTCATCTGGAAGAATAAATGTTAAGAATATCAAGGTAGTTAGTCAAAGGAATTTTTTTTTTTTTAAAGTGGCCTAGCTGTACCAGATCTGAAGCTATATTATAAAGCTGTAATCATCAAAACTATTTGATACTGGCTAATAGAGTGATGGAACAGTGGAGTAGATGAGGTACACAAGACACAGTAGTAAATTACTTTAGTAACCTAGTGTTTGATAAGCCCAAAGCCCCCAGCTTCTGGGAAAAGAACTCACTATTTGACAAAAACCATTGGGAAAAAGAATATAGTAGAGCAGAAACTAGGTATAGAGCAGCATCTTACAACATATACTAACATAAGGTCAAAATAGGTACGTGATTGAACAGTAAAGGGTGATACCATAAGCAAATCAGGAGAGCAAGGAATGGTTTACCTGACAGATCTGTGGACAAGGGAAGAATATTACCAAATGAGAAAGAAATCATTATGAGATGTGAAATGGATGATTTTGATTACATTAAAAAGTTTTTACACAAATTCATTGCAACAAAGAGTAGAAGGAAAGCAGAAAGCTGGGGAAACTTTTACAGCAAGTGTCTCTGATGAAGGCTTCATTTCTTAGATACATGGAGAACTGAGTTAAATTTATAAGAATGCAAGTCATTCCCAAATTGATAAATGGTTAAAGGATATGAACAAGATGTTTACAGATGAAATCAAAGCTGTTTATAGTCTTAAGAAAAAATGACTAAATCAGTATTGACTAGAGAAATCCAAATTAAAACAACTCTGACATACCATCTCATACCTTTTAGATTGGGATTGGATAATATGACAAAAAGAAAATGACAGATGTTAGGATATGAGGAAATTGGGACACATGCACTATTGGGATAGCTAGGAATTGATCCAACCATTCTAGAGAGCAATTTGCAATTGCCCAATGGCTAATCAAATTGTGCATAGCCTTTGATGCACCAATACCACTACTAGGTCCATGTACCAGAGATCATTAAAAAAGGGAAAAGGACCTATATGAACAAAAATATTTATAGCAGCTCTGGAAATCAGTGGGATGCCTATCAATTGGGGAATGGCTAAACAAGATGTACATGAATGTAATGGAGTACTACATGAATGTAATGAAATACTATTGTGCTATAAGAAATGACAAGCAGATGGATTTAAGAAAAGCCCGGAAAGACATACCAACTGATCCAAAGTAAAGTAAGCAGAAGCAGAAGGACGTTGTACAAACCTTGTGTGATGTTGTTGTGTTTGTCCTTCATTCTTGAGGAGGACCATGATGTCAAAATGATGACATGACTTGCAGTTGACTTTGATTTGAGTGAGGGAGGACTGTCACCAGCCTCACTTTCTTCTCCAGAGCCATCAGGTTCCAGTGGCCAGATATTCATCAGGAGATGGATGACTGGAGATGGCCCAGGATGCAATGGGAGACCCTGGCCATTTTAGGCCAAGGTCTTATTACATTACATATTACTCACTTTGAGTGAGATACACCCATGCAATGAATAGGTTTCTTTAAGTAATTACTCAGGGGATGACCCCTTTAATCAAAAAAAAAAAAATGAAACTGGAAAGGAAAGACCCTCAGGGTTCCTGGGTAAAAGAGAAACTGTTACTATTTACTATTTACATTTACTCTGTGCCAGGTAGGCGGGGACCTGTTGTCCAATGCATGAACTCCAAAGTGAATTGGGCTTAAGGCTTGGTCTTCAAGCAAGAAATATAACTAGTAAACCCAAAGGAAAAAAGGCAGCTTTTAGCCATGGAAGTGTATCTTCCCCTGGATGGAGTACCCCAGGCAAAGTTGGAGAGGAGAAGAGAGGAACTGCTACTCACTCAAGGTGGTGTTTGTCCTTCATTCTAGAAGAGGACCATGACATCAAGATGATGACATGACTTGGAGTTGACTTTGATTTGAGTGAGAGAGGGCTGTGCAAGGTCACCAGCCTCACTTTCTCCTCCAGAGCCATGAGGTTCCAGTGGCCAGATATTCATCAGGATGACTGGAGATGGCCCAGGATGCAATGGGATACCATTTTAGGCTAACCTTGTGTGATCAACCATAAGTGACTTCGCTCTTCTCAGCAATACAGTGATCCAAAGTAATTCCAAAGGAATTGATGGAAAATGCTGTCCACTCCAGAGAAAGAACTGATGGAGTCTGAATACAGATCAAAGCATACTATTTCCACTTTTTTTGTGGTTTTTTCTTTTAGTCTGTTTTTTCTTCCACAACATGACTAATATGAAAATATGTTTTACATGATTGCACATGTATAACCTATGTCAACTTGCTTACTGTATTTGGGGAAGGGAGGTGAAGGAGGGGAAATGTTTGCATTTCAAAAAAGTTTTAAATGACTTAAAAATTATCTTTACATTTAATTGAAAAAAATATTTAAAAAGGAAAAAAGCAAACACATGAAACAAAAAACAAAAATAGATCTAAATAAAAGAGGTAAGCAGGGAAACTATATTTTGTTAAAAGTATCATAGACAACAACAAAATTTTTTGCAACAAGTTTCTCTGATAGGGCTTCATTTCTCAAATATATACTGGATATAGAAGTGAGCCAAATTTAAAAAATAAGAGCCATACCTCAATTGATAAGTGGTCAAAGGATATGAAGAGTTATTTTTGGAAGAAGAACTTAAAGCTGTCTGTCATACCTGTTCTAAATCACTGTTGAAAGACAAAGTAAAACAACCCTGAGGGACTAACTCACACCTATTAGAAATGACAAGTGCTTGAGCAGATGAAGAAAAATAAGTCCATTAATGAAGTGTTGGTGTAGTGAATTGGTCCATCCATTTTGGAGAAAAATCTGAAACTATGCCTAAATGACATAAAATTCCAAGTCAATTCCAAAGGACTTGTGATGAAATAAAAATGCTGTCCATCTCCAGAAAGAGAGAACAAACTGATGAATTCTGAGTGCAAATTGAAGCATAATTTTCTTGCTTTTTAAAAAATTTGTTTTCTGATATTACTAATATGAAAATGCATTTCACATGATTTCCCATTTAATTGATATATTGTTTGCCTTCTCAGTAGATGGGAAAGAAGTGGGAGGGAGAAAGAGAATCTGGAACTCAAAATTTTAAAAAGAAAAAATGTTATAAATAAGTGAAAAAGAAAGAAAGCAATCAGGAATATTGATTCAGAAACTGAAAGTGGCAGATAGGTTAGGTTAAAGGGTAGGTTAAAGCAATTGAAGTATTGTCAGAGTTAAACTCCTTTATGTTTCCTCCCCAAACCTTCCCCTCTTCCTAACTTCTCTATTTCTGTGGAAGATATCACCATCCGCTGAGTCACCCAATTTACCCCCAATTTACCTGTCATATTCAATTCCTCATTCTCACCCTAAACGCTATATTCAATCTATGGCAAAGTTCTATCAATTCTACCTTCCTAACATTTTTCCTATGCCCACTTCTCGACATTTCCACCATGCTGGTACAGACCGTCATTATCTCCCACCTAGACTATTTAGTTGTTGGGTATCCTTGCTTCAAATCTCTCTATTCCAGTCTGTCCTCCACTCAGCTGACAAATTGACGTTTTTTAAAGCGCAATTCTGACCATGTCATCCTTCAGTGTCTCCATTCAGTAAATTACATTAGCTTTCTAGTTCCTTTCATGCCAGACTTCTGTAATAGAGCTATTTAAGATAGGCAGGGTGGAGGAAAACATTCTTTAAACTGATCTTAAGCCCTTGAATATTTGAATTTGTTTATCTTCAGTTGCTTAAATCTTTGTAGGTAAAAATATAAGGTACCATGTTTTTGAAGGGCTCTGTTATTGATCTGTTTGAATGAGCTTTCATTTATTCCTATGTCAGTCTTAGATTCACATGCTATTTATAATTTTCTCATTTTCTTAAAGGACTTGCTGTTGTGACCAAGTATGTTACAAAGGGTTGGAAGGAGGTACAGGAAGCATATAAAGATAAGGCACTTTCCCCAGAGATAGAAAAATTACTGAAATATCTGGAAGCTGTGGAGAGAGTGAAGCACACAAAAGATGAACTGGAAGTGATTCATCTAATAGAAGAGCATAAATTGGTTAGGGAACATCTTCTGACTAATCATCTAAAGTCTAAAGAGGCAAGTCAATTTCTTAGAATAATTTACTCTTATTTTTATGTGTTCAAACTTAATTATTCACATCATTAACATTAATAGTATTGTCATTGTAAGTTATAAGTGGATGGATGCTTTTCTCTCATTTCATTATGTCTGTTTATATAAATGTAACAGGTGTGGAAAGCCCTGTTACAGGAGATGCCTCTAACTGCATTGCTGAGGAATCTAGGGAAGATGACAGCTAATTCAGTGCTTGAGCCAGGAAGTTCAGAAGTTGCTTCAGTATGTGAAAGACTATGTAATGATAAACTTTTAAAAAAGGTAAGATTTATTAAAACTGAATTGTTTTTGAATGAACGTAAAAATATATGATATGTATTAGATGTTAAACTGTCTTGAGTATTTTTGTCTTTGATCTAACATTCTAAGTGGGCATACACTCAGGTCAGCCTTTCTGCTATTTCTTTATTCTGTGGTTCTGTGTCTGTTTAAAGGGAATGAAGGGAGACATAGCAATTACTGGACGCAAGCTCTCATTACTATAGGTAACTTCCAAGTGAGGAAACTCCTTCTATGATTACAGGTCCGTACCTTCTCAGCAGCTTAGAATCTTAGAGCTTTTCCTAGAACAGAGGAGGCAAACAATTTGGGCCATATGGCCTGCACACAACAGTGTGACCCAAGCCACATTAAAATGTAATTTGAAAATATGCAAGAAAATAAAACATAGATGACATTACATTTTTAAACTAGATCAATTGTGACCCACAGGTATCTAGTATATGCATTAAGGGCCTCCATTTCTATTCAAGTTTAATATCATTAGCCTAGAACCCTGTTGGATTAAGTGAGTCCCCCATTCACACAGCCAGTATTTGTCAGAGATGGGACTTGAACCCATACCTTCATAGCTTGAGACGAGCTCTCTATACTGTACCATGCTACTTGATGGCACACTGAGTAGATTGCTGGGCTTGGAGTCAGTAAGAACCCAGTTCAAATCCAGCCTCACATACTTATTAGTTGTGTGACCTTAGATAAATCACTTAATAACTGTTTGCCTCAGTTTCTTCAACTGTAAAATGGAGATAATATTAGTACCTACTTCCTAGGGTAGCTGTGAGGATCAAATAAGATAAGTCTTTGTAAAGCATTTAGCACAATGTCTAGCGCATAGTAGGTGCTATCTAAATGTTAGCTATCATTTTTAAAAATTTTTTATTTTCAGTTTTTAACATTCACTTCCATAAGATTTTGAGTTTTAAATTTTCTCCCCCTTCAGCTCCTCCCCTGATATAGGCTCTACATATATGTTCATATTAAACATATTTTCACATTGGTCATATTGTAAAGAAGAATTAGAACCAATATAAGGAAGCACGAGAAAGAAGAAACAAAACAAAAGAAAAAAAGAGAGCAAATAGTCTGTTTCGCTCTGCATTCAGACTCCATAGCTCCTCCTCTGGATGTGGATGCGTTTTCCATCATGAGTCTTTTGGAGAATGTTAGTTATTATTACTGTTCTTATTATCATACACACACATATACACATACAGTGAGTATAAACTATTTTATTCTTTCTAGAAGCTTGGCAGTGGAGGGGGAAAAGAATGTTTGGATCTATGCTAGTAATATTTTATATCAAAGCATAGATGGCATGCTCACCAATTTGCAGATGGAATAAAGATGGAAGAGATAACTATCATAGTGGATGACAAAGTCAGGATTCAAAAGAATCTTAAAAGGCTACAGCATTAGACTATTAATAAGTTAAAGTTCAGTAGAGAAAAACGTAAATTCTTACATCCAGATACAGAAAATCAACATAAATACAAAATGGAGGAGGTATAGGCAACATAGCAATTGTTTTGAAAACTACTTAAGGGTTTAATGGACTTCAAGCTTAATACAAGTCAATAATATGAAGTGGCAGACAAAAAAAAAGCTAATTTAATTTTAATACCACTTTAAGATAGGCAACACAGCTTCCAGAAATAGGGCACTGATAGTCGCACTTTACTATACTTCCAGTGGACCCTTTCTGAGTATTTTTGTTCCGTTTTGGGCACCATAGTTTAAGAAGGATAGGGATTAACTCGAGACTCCAAAATAGGGTGACAAGAATAGTCAGTGGCCTTTAATTCATGTGGGGCACATTGAAAACACTAGATAAATTTAGTCTTAAAGAGATGACTCAGGAAGCCATGACAGCTTTCTTCAGGTGTTTGAAGAACTATCTTGTGAAAGAAGGTTTAGAATTGTTCTGTTTGCCCTAGAGTACAGAACCAGGAGCAATAGGTGGAAATTGTAGAGAGCTAAGTTTAAGTTTGATGTCAGGAAAAATTGCCTAATCATTGTACCTGTCCAAAAGAATGAGAACTTTCCTAAGGTTAGTGTATTCCTCCCCCTTAGAAGTGTGTTTAAGCAGAAGCTAGAGAGGCACTTAACAGGTATGAGATAGTAGAGATACCTTTATTGTATGGAATGTTTGGCCTGGATGACTGTCTCTTCCAGCTCTCAAATTTTATGATTCTTCTCATTTCAAAGGTACTGAATAATTCCACCCTTGTTAAAATAGTTATACAAACTGTTTCTTGAAGTAGCTGGTTATTAAACTTTGAAAATAGTTCATGCTCATTTGTGTATTATTGTCAATGATCTCCTTACTAATTTGCTAGTTATAAAAATCCAGTACTATAGTTAATGTTTTAAAAATTATGCTAGAAGCATATATTTTTCATTTAGCTAGTTCTTTGACAAATTATATCTATATTAGCTTATAGCTCCTTGAGGGCAGAGACTTTGTCTTATTCATATTTAATACTTGTCAACCCCAAATGCCTAGCATTTCATAGACACATTTTTTATAACACTTTACCTGTCTCTCCTTTGACATTATTATGTTCTTTGTGGTTGTTGTTTAGTCATTTTCAGTAGTATCCAACTCTTTGTGACTGCTTTTGAGATTTTCTTTGGCAGAAATATTGGAGTGATTTTCCACCAGGCAAACAGAGTTAAGTGACTTGCCTAAGGTCACACAGCTAGTAGGTGTCTGAGGCCAGATCTGAACTCAGGTCTTCCTTATTCAAGGCCTAGCACTCTATCCACTGCACCATCTAGCTACTATTACATTCTACACTGTATTATATTTATGTACACATCATATTCTCACCCATCCACTCCTCTCCCCCAACCCCCTCGCCCCTGTTTATTTAAGTGCCTTGAGGAAAGGAAATTCATTCAGATTAAATAAAGAAATGGATTTACCTTACCTAAAGCACTGATTTAAAATTTGAGAGGAATACTTAATCTTCATAATTATCTTTAGTTTTAAAGTTTTGTTCATAATTTTTAAATGTCTTTATCTTATCGGTAGGCTCGTATACATCCATTCCATGTTTTAGTTGCATTAAAAACTTATAAAACAGGACATGGGCTCCGAGGAAAACTGAAGTGGCTTCCTGATGAAGAAATTTTGAAAGCATTGAATACTGCATTTTATAAAACATTTAAGGTAATAATTTTATTTGTTTCAGTTTTTTTAAAAAGACAAAGTAAATATGTAACATTATTTAATATTAATGAAATACCATTACTAACACTTGTAAATTTTAGCCATAGAGCTGAAGAATTTTGATGAGGCATTGATTTTTTTTAGTTCTTCTGATTTTTTTTTATTTTATTTTTCCTGTAAATTTTTTGTTATTGTTTCTAAAAGTAGTTTACCTGCCTGTAGACAAAGTACTTGTTGGATTTCAAATCAATTTAAGATACATAATTTCTGTACCAAGCTGTTCTAGCCATTTACTTTGAAATTTGCCTAAATACTATAGGATATGCTAAAATATTAGAATATACCCAATATGAAGTTACATTGGTAAAGTAGAATTCTGTTTAATTAGCTAGCTTCTAATTTGAGGAACAATAAGATGTTCTATTCATCCTGGCTATACCAGACTTTAAAGCAGAGAGAAATCTTTGTTGTGCTTACTGCATGCCCAGAGAAGGGTAACAAATAATGTCAATTTTTTGAAAATGTATTTCACAAATGTATAAATATTCCTCTAAAAATTGTCCTCATGAAATGCTGATTTAAATGCCAGCACTAAAATTTAAAATACTGATTGGCTAACCCAAATTTAACATTGATAAAATTGTCTAATAATAGCAAATTAAAGTTTTTTTAATTCAGAGAAATCATTGCTTATGAACTCAGTTCTGCAGTATTATCAGTGTGGATCTCCCTCCATTGATGTAGACTGTAGCTCTTTCCTTCCTCTCCGCACTTTGTCCCTCTTCACCTTCTCTCACAATAAGTGTGAGGGCACCTAATGTGCCTTGGACTTTTCCTTCTCTTGATGTCATGAGGACACCATTGGAACATTGACGCTCTCATTCAGTGATCTCTCCCTTTGACCATATCTTTTTCTTACACGTATTTCTTTGGTGACATCCTTTATGCTACGTCTTCACATTGCCTTGTAATTTGTTGTAAACTATTCACATCAAATGTGTGCTTCTTCATTGCCCCATGACTGAGCTTCACTCTCATTCTTCGCAGGTTGTAGTATTCTGTGATTTATAGCCATACACCATAAGTATGATGACATTAAGAAAGTGATCTTTTGTTTCACAGAAAAGCTTATGGTCATTAAAATAGCTTTGCAGTTTCACAAAAGCCTTCCAGCTTTCACTCTTCTTATTCAATGCATACTGATGGGTGAGCTCCACAGCTTTTCTCTGTACCTGCAAACCATAGACTAGACCATGGACATTCCTTTTTTTTAAATTATTTATTTTTAACACAGTTTATAGCAGATAAAGCAATTCCAACTTTTGGTAATGGACATTTTTTATCTGCTTGTTGTTGTTTTTTTCCTATGTGAACTATTAGACCAAACTCTTTTCATGTGATTATAGATCCCATTTAGAAGGCTCAGCAGTTTTATAGGGCTTGATGCAGTCAGCACAGTGCCATCTGTAAACAAAACAATGTGATGACTTCACTATATAGAATCACTCTTCAGTTTGAACTATGCAGTTTAATTTACTTCATAACACTTGCATTTCTCTATTTTATTTTTCTTGATAGTAATAATTTTTGACAGTCTTGTTTCCAAACAAGGTTTTTTTATATGTCTTTTAAATCATCTAACATAATTTTAAAATGTGTATTGAAGAAACTTTTATTGAGAACCTTTAAGGTGACATTTTACCCTTCCTAATCAATTATTTCTTTTAGTAATCAATAAATAAGCAAAGTGGGATCTTGTCTTTCAGTTATTTTTGTGACACTAGTGTCATGTTCAGAAGCCTACCTGTTGCTTTTTAATGCCTTTATCATAGTTTTCATTGGTATGTGTATTGATATTATGAGTAGAATTTTATAGAGATGAGTAGGTGTATAGGTCATTGACTGTTAATTTTTTGGTGGTGATAAAGTATGTTATTTTTCCTCACCTTTTCTAGCTTCTCATAGGTCAGTGGTTATTAATTTTTTGGTGGTGATAAGGTGTAAGATATTTTTCCTCACCTTTTCCTATCTTCCCATTCTTTATATTCCTTGAGACTCAATCCCTAGAATTCTCAAAATTGTCATTTCCACTGTGAACTTCCTTGGTTTATACATGCACTAATAGAGTTGCTTTTCTCATCTGCTTTTTCAGTGCCATTTCCATTTCTATGAACACATTAGAACTTGAAAATTAGAGTCTAAATGGGATGGTTCTGCTAACCACAAGGGTGAAAAGAGTTTGTTTTAAAAATCTTTGGAGATCTTTTCCATATTTTTTCTGTTATCATCCTTTTAGTTTCATTCTTAACTGTCCTCAAGATGACTTTATTTAGTTGTGTCACCCATCACAGACTCTTATTGTTTGACACAACACTGCTTGTAATCTACTTTTCCATAAGATTTTTCAAATGTTTCTTTGTTATAAACTGGTGTTTCCCTTGGATGCTATAACTCTCCAGTTTTGCAAGTAAGTCAAGTGTTTAAGATAGTTTAGACTTTTAAAAAAAATCTCATTGTTGCATTTTATTTATATCAGTTAAACTTCCCTTTAGCATTATTATAGTAGATATGAGTCTTTTCCTCCTTCTGTTTCCAGTTTGAGTTGAGTCAGTAACCTAAAGAAGTCAGACCAGAACTATTTTAATTGCATTTCAAATCTTTTCTTCATTTCTGTTTTAGTTTTGTGCCAAAGTCTCATTTACGTAGGAAAAGTATTTTTGCTTCTTATTAAAAATGACAGCCCTTCCTAAGTTCCAATTTATATTTATGGGATGAAACTGGGGACTTGGGGAGGATGGAACTTTGCTTTGGCGAAATTATGTAATAATAACGATGATGACTGTATGTCATTTCTTCAATTTCTTGCACTAAAGCCCTCTAAGGCTTATAGACTTGATGTCTCTTCATAATGAGTAACTAGATTCTTGAAGGCAATGTGAGTGAAACACAAGCCTCTGACTTGGTTGTACCATCCTCAAAAGACTTTGAGTATGAGTTGCATGATGAACTTTGTAGCCTGAGAACCAGCTAAGAACCATTCTAAGAGGCTTATCATTAGGTTTGCTGCAGGATGATGAATTTTTTGGCTACAGGAACTCTAAATGACATTTTCTTAAGTTTAAGAGAAGTTATACTCTTCACAGAGTAGAGTGCTTATACTAATGAAACCATATGTTTTTGAAGTATTAAAATATATTTAATTATTTTTTTAAAATATAAGCATGATATTAGAAAGTTTTCCCCTTTAATTAGCAAGTTTCAAACAGTCATCTCTGGATGTGTCCTATGGAAGTGCTTTATTGGTAAAAAGATGCCAAATGTTAAAGAAAGATTTTTACAGATTCTCAAATTTAGAAGCAACCTCAGAGACCATATAGTCTATACATGAATAGGAATCCCCTCCACAATATCTTCCCAGAATGGATTTACCTGTTTTCACTTGAAGAAAGGTAATAACAAGAAACCTTCCAAGAAATATTATTCCACTTTTGGACAACTCTACCTTGTTTTTATTTTTTAAAAGAAATTATTTATTTTGTTAAATATTTCCCTGTTACATTTTTAAATAAAATTTTTTTAAGTCATTTTTAAAAATTTTGAGTTTCAGGGCAGTTAGGTGGCACAGTGGGTAGAGCCCCAGCCCCAGCAACAGGAGGACCCAAGTTCAAATCCAGTCTCAGACACTTACTAGCTGTGTGACCCTGTGTAATGCTGAGATTAAAGATCTTCCCCACCTATTAATGGCCCTGCCCATTAAGGGGAGTTTGATTAGGGGAGATTTTGTAGGAAGGCCCACACCTTTTGTTAATGAGGCACTGGTTCTCAAGGGCTGTGGTGCCCTCTGGCTCTGAACAATGTGTAAGTACTCTGAGGTGAGGTTTTACTTTGGGCTTAGTTTTTGGAAGGTTTGTGTGCCAGATAAGACTCTGGGAAACTCTTGAGCAGCCCCCCAGCTTTGAAAACCCAGATGTTGGTGCTTCTCTCTCTGGTAACTATGTATATATGGTCAGACAGTTGTATCTGTCTGTTCATTTGTGATGTATGTGTTTCTTATATCAGGCAGCTGAAAGCAATGTCTGTTGATTTTGATTTCTTTGTATTTTCTCTGAAACTTAGGTTGCTGACTTTTTCCCCTGAACTAAGTGAATGATATGTGTGCTTGATTAAAGTGATTGTTGACCGCTCCAAATTTTAGAAATGCAAACCTAAGAACTTGCGATTGCAGACCCTCCTGTGTATGTTGGGGTGTTTGCTTTTACACCCTGGGCAAGTCACTTAACCCTGATTGCCTGCCTAAATAAATGATAAAATTTTGAGTTCCAAATTCTCTCCCTCCTCCTTGTCCCTCCTCCACTGCTTGAAAAGTCAAGCAATCTGATATCCATTATACATGTGAAGTCACGCAGAACATTTCCATGTTAGCCATGGTGTAAAAGAAAACACACAAACACAATAATAAGAAAAGTAAAATGAAAAAGGTTGCTTCGATGTGCCTTCAGAGTCCGTCAGTTCTCCCTCTGGGGAGATATGGATAGCATTTTTCATCATGGATCTTTTGGAATTGTCTTAGATCATAGCTAAGTATTTCATACTTTATCATCGTTATAGTATTGGTTTCACTGTGTACTTTGTTCTCCTGGTTCTGCAACTTGGCATTAGTTCATATAAGACCTCCCAGGTTTTTCTGAAACCATTCTGCTTGTCATTTCTTGTAGCACAACAGTATTCCATCACTGTCATATAGCATAACTTGTTCATTCATTCTCTAATTTATGGGCATCCTCCTTATTTCCAATTCTTTACTACCATAAAAAGAGCTGCTATAAATATTTTTGTACTAATAGGTTTTTTTTTATCTCTTTAGGATATATATCTAGTAATGGCATTGCCGTGTTAAAAGGCATACAATTTTTGGGCCTAGTTCCTAATTGTTCTCCAGATTGGTTAGACCACCAACAGTGTATCAGTGTCCCAATTTTTCCACATGCACTGTAACATTTGCCATTTTCCTTTTCTGTTACATTTGCCAGTTGTATAGATATGGGGTAGTATCTGAGATTTGTTTTAATTTGAATTTTTCTAATCATTAGTGATTTAAGTATTTTTTATGTGACTATTGGTAACTAATTTCTTCTGAAAACTGCTTGTTCATATCCTTTGAACATTTATCAACTAAGGAAGGGCAGTTATTTTAATAAGTACGACTCAATTCCCTGTAAGTTTGAGAAATGAGTCCTTTACCAGAAAAACTTTGCTATAAAAAATTATTTCCCAGTTTTGTGCTTTCCTTCTAATTTTGACTGCATTGGTTTTGTTTGTGCAGAAACTTTTAATTTCATGTAATCAGAATTATCCATTTTACTTTCTTATGATCTTCTCCTTCTTTTGTTTGACCATAAACTCTTCCATTATCCATAGATATGATAAGTGGATTTTTCCATGCTCCCCTAATTTGCATATGATATCACCCTTTATGTCTAAATTGTGTACCCATTTTGACCTTATTTTTGGTATAAGGTAGGAGATGTTTTTCTATACCTTGTTTCTGCTGAACTGCTTTCCTGTTTTCAAAGCAATTTTTGTCAAATGGTGATCCCCAAAGTCTTGGATCTTTGAGTTTACCAAACACTAGATTAGTATGGTCATTTACTATTGTGTATTGCATACCCATTCTGTTTCACCAATCTACCACTTTGTTTCTTAGCTAATAAGAGATTGTTTTGATAATTATCACCATGTAATATAGTTTGAAATTAGGAAGGGTTTATCAATTAGCATATAAAACTCTAAGTTGAAATAGTAAGTATTCTAATATATAATTTAGACATATGTAAATAATTTTTTACATTTTTAGTATTTTTACATTTATGATTTTATATGATCCTAACAACATCTCTGAATGATAGACAAAGAAGAAAGTATTTCCTCCATTTATAGATAAGGATACTTCTTTCCCTTTTTTTCATTGTTTCCCTTAATATTCTTGACCTTTTGTTCTTACGAATGAATTTTGTTATTTTTTCTAGTTCTATGAAATAATTCTTTGGTAGTTTATTGGTATGTCACCAAATAAATAAATTATCTTAGAACTGTCATTTTTTATATTGGCTCGGTTTCCCCCCGAGCAATTAATATTTCTCCAGTTGTTTCAATCTGTATTTATTTTTGTGGGAAGTGTTTTGTAATTTTGTTTATATGGTCCCCGGGTTTGTCTTGGCAGGTAGACTTCCAGTATTTTGTATTTTCTTCTGTTAGTTTAAATGGAATTTCTCTTCTATCTTTTCCTGCTAGATTTTGTTGGTAATATATAGAAATGCTGATGACATACCATCATATACCATCCTGTCATCTGCAAAGAGTGATAGTTTTGTTTCCTTATTTTTTTTAATGCTTTTATTCCTTCAATTTTCTTTTCTTGTCTTAGTGTTACAGTTAGTATATCTGATACCATATTGGATTAATAGTGGGGACAGTGGTCATCCTTGCTTCACTCCTGATCTTATGAGGAAGCTTCTAATTTATCTCTGTTAGAGATAATGCTTACTCTTTGTTTTAGATTACTACTTAGTATTTGAAGAATGGCTCCATTTATTCCTGTGCTTTCTAATTTTTTTTTTATAGGACTGAATATTGTATTGTGTCAAAAGCTTTTTCTCCATCTATTAACATAATCATATAATTTTTATTGTTTTTGTTATTTTTATAGTCACTTATGCTGGCAGTTTTCCTAATATTGAATAAATCCTGCATTGTTGATATAAATCCCACTTGATTATGGTTTATGATTTTTGTGACATGTAATCTCCTTGCCAATATTTTATTTAAAATTTTTGCATTGATATTCATTAGGGAAGTTGGTCTATTGCTTCCTTTCTCTGCTTTTACTCACTCTCATTTAGGTTTAAAAGCCATATCTGTGCCATAAAAGGAATTAGGACTCTTTTGCCTATTTTTTCAAATAGTTTATGTAGCATTTGAATTAATTATTCCTTAAATATTTGGTAGAATTCACTTGTAAACCCATTAGGTTCTGGGGATTTTTTCTTAGGGAGCTCATTTATGAATTGTTCAGTTTCTTTTTTTAAGATTGGGTTATTTAAGTTTTCTATTTCCTCATCTGTTAATCTAGGCAGTTTATATTTTTGTAAATATTCATCCATTTCACTTAGATTTTCAGTTTTATTGGTATATCCTTGAGTAAAGTAACTCCTAATAATTGCTTCAATTTCCTCTTCATTGGTGGTGCATTCACTCTTTTCATAACACCTCTAATTTGTTAAGAATTTTTTCCTTAAACGAAGCCAAAATTTGTTTTTATCACTTCTGCCTGTTTTTCTTATTTGTATTTTCTGAGATCAAGCAGAACAAATCTAATCCATTTTCCATTCATTCATTCACATCATTTATGAAGTATTTACTGTGTGCCAGGTACTTTGCTGGTGATATAAAGATAAAAACATTCATTGTCTTCAAATGGCTTGCATTTTATTATAGATGAAAATAACCTGAACACAGATATGTAAAATAGAAAATACAAAGTAATTTTTGTGTTGTTAGGCATTAAAGTCTACTAAATCAATTTAAGCTGGGTCATGAAGGGAATTAGAGATTGTATGATGCAGAAATGAGGAGAGATTTATATTACAGCCAGGGATGATAATCACCTGTGCAGAGTTGCAGAGTTTGGAGATCAAATTTTGTATTTGGGAAAAAGCAAGTGGACCAATTTGACTGGAATGTAAAGATTGTGAAGAGATTAATATGCAGTAAGCCTAAGTAGATAGACTGGAGCCAAATATTAAAGGGTTTTAAGAAGCTGATATTTTATCTTAAATGTAAGAGTTAATTGTCGGAACTTCTTGAGCATAAAGTGACAATGGTGAGACCCATGTGTGTTTTAGTAATATCTTGTAGCAGTTGTGCATTTTAATACCTGATTTTTTCCCCCTCTTTTAGACAGTTGAACCAACAGGAAAACGTTTCTTGCTAGCTATTGATGTGAGTGGTTCCATGGACCAAAGAGTTTTGGGCAGTATACTCAATGCTAGCACAGTTGCTGCAGCAATGTGTATGGTGAGAAAGGCTTTTTTGCATTTTGTTCTTTTGTGAAATATATATTATCTACCCAGGCTATAAAGCAATGATTTTAAAATATGAGTTGATATGATGATTAAATTAGGCTTTCACTTACTTTCTGATAATATATAGATACTTTTTTCCATTGGTTTTTGTTAAGCCAAGTCATTGTTACATTGACAGAATGCAAATAGTAAATAGATTATTCTTTTTAAACATTGAGGAATTAACTGTTAATAATGGTTTTGAAAAATTACTAATAAAAACTACTTAATAGCCAGTCTTGGAAAAAGTAGTGAATTAGGACTCAGTTGATCTGGGTTCTATTACAGATTCTGTCACTGTCTAAATATTAGATGACTCCAGTTAGGTAAGTCATTTAACTTTAACTTTCAATGTCCTTATCTATAAATGGAGGAAATACTTTCTTCCTTGTCTACCATTCAGGGATGTTGTTAGGATTATATAAAATCATAAATGTAATAATACTTTCAAATGTATTAAATTATTTACATATGTCTAAATTATATATTAGAATACTTACTATTTCAACTTAAGAGTTTTATATGCTAATTGATAAACCCTTCCTAATCCACCGAAGATGACTGTAATTGAATTTTTCAGGTTGTTGCAAGAACAGAAAAAGATTCCCATATAATTGCATTTTCACATGAAATGGTACCATGCCAAGTGACTACGGATATGACTTTGTGTCAGGTATTGAAGGTTATGGATGAGGTAGGTAACAGTTTTGTGAATAATATATTTGTTGATGGTGAATATAATTTGCTTCATTATTAGATCTAGTCCAAGAATAAAAAAAGTTCTCAGCTGATAAACAGAAATTCCACTGCATTAAATTTCACTGTGTACAGGGCACTATACAAGGCAGTTCAAGTAATGAATAGAGAAGAAAGTTTCTTTAACCAAAATTTTCCTGCTTTATCTTTTATATTTTTAAGACTGTGTTTTCCTGTCTTACCCAGGCTGGAAGTACAGGGGTTACTTATAGGCCTGCCTCACTCTGATCAGCATAGTATCTTTGACTTTCTCTGCTTCCAGCCCGAGCCTCTTCACATTCAGCCTCCCCTTCTTTAGGCCCAACATTCCTAGGAAACATTTTACATGAACTTAGTGCAGACACCTGTCCGGCTTAGTCAGCTACACCCTAGTCTCAGAGAGCCTGCTGGGCTTACCATCAGGGGAAGCCACGATTACGGGATTATGCCACTATGCCTCACTTCTTTGTTTTATGAAATGTTGCTTGTTTCTTTTCATAATAGAGAAGTAATATGAAACTGTATTGTGGAAGACAGATTGAAGTGGGGAGAGCCTGGAGAAAAGAGACCAATTAAAAGGTTATTGCAACAGTTCAGTTAAGAAGTAAGAAGGGTCTGAACTAAGGTGGTGATTAACGTGAGAGATACTGTACAAGTAGAAATATAGCAATTCATTGATTATGTGTCCTGGAAAGTGAGGAGACAAGCTGATAATGTGGAGTTTACAAACCTGGGAGACTGGAAGAATGGTGGTCCCTTCAGTAGAAATTTGAGAGTTTTGACATAGGCCTGTATTTGTGGAGAAAGATTAATTTTTAGGCATGATGAGTTTTGAAGTGTCTTCGGGTATCTATTTTGAAATATTCATTAGGCAACTGGTGATGATGAACTACAGTTCAAGAGAGAGACTCAGTACTGGGTAGATACATACATACATACACACACCACTGCAGTTACAGAGGTAGGCATTTGTGTGGACACCCAGTTCCTTCTGAAAAGATCCTGAATGAGTAGTTAGGACACCAGCTAGCTGTTGTGGCTCCTACATTTTAATGTGACAATACTCACTAGAAATTTTTCAAGATTTATGTAGGAAAGTAGAACAGCATTGTGACAACAGCCACTACCTTGTCCGTGGAATTTGTCAAGTCAACAAGCATTTATTAAGCATTAACTAGCTGCCAGCCACAAGCACTTAGCTGATTTCTGGGAATACAAAGAAAGGCAAAAACCAGATCCTTTTCTCTAGCTCACAGTCTAATGGAAGAGATAACATACAAACAAGGTATATGGGATAAGCTGGAAATAATTCAGGCAAGCCAGTCGAAGTATTGGAATAGGCTTCTTGAGATGGTGGGATTTTAGGTGGGACTTGAAGTCAGGAGATGGTGATGAGGAGGGAGAGAATCCCAGTCAGGAAACAGCCAATGAAAATTCCTAAAATTGGGAGATGGGAGTGTTGTGAGGAACAGTAAATAGTATCATTATAACAGAGTATGTAGAAGGGGGTCAAAAGGTGTCAAAAGACTGGAAAAGGAAGGAAGGGAGCAGTCTTTGAATGGTAGAGGATTTTATAATTAATCCCAGAGGCAATACTTATGAGTTAATTGAATACAGGGGTGACTTGGTCAGGGCTTGTGCTTTATGAAGATCAACCTGACAGCTGAGTGAATGATGACCGAGAGTGGGTGGGTAATGTAGAGTGGGGATACCAGCCTGCAGGCTATTGCACAAGTCCAGGTGTGAAGTGATGAGGGCTTGTACCATAGTGGTTAATGTCAGAGGTAAAAAGGGAGGCAGGAGGGTGGGGAGAGGGGGATAAGAGAGATAATAGGAAAGTAAAAATCAGCAGACATTTGCAGCTGGGATGGGTAGGGATCATAGTGAGAAGTGAGGTTTTGAGTCTAGATGACTGGGAGAATGATAATGGTAATTAAATTGTGGACATGTTGAATTTAAGATGTCATCTAGTCATCCATTTAGTGTTGTCTGTGAGATCTGGAGGTCACGAGTGAAATTGGGGCTAAATAAGTAGATCTGAGAATCATAGTCACAGAAATGATCAATCGAATTCATGGGAGGTGATATTACCAGGCAGAATAATAGAGGAAAAAGAGAAGAGGGTCTATGATAGGGCCTTGAGGGAAACCCGCCATCATTTTAGTGTGACCTGGATAAAGATTCAGCAAAGGAAGAGGAGAAAGATCTGTCCCAACTAGTAGAAGGAAAACCAGGAGAGAGCAATGAAAACCTAGATGGATGAGACCATCAAGGGGAGAGAGCACTTGATGTCAGAGACAGCAGAGATCAAGAAGCATGAAGACTGAGAAAAAGCCACTAGATTTATCAGCTAAGATCATTGGTAACTTTGGATATTTTTCACTGCAAAGAATGAAATGTTGCTTTCTAAAATAAGTATATTTATAGACCTAAATAAAATTCTCCCTAAACTACTTAATGGTCATGGTGACTTTTTTCAAAATCTTAAGAAGTCACATAATGATGTCAGCAGACTCTAAAGAATTAATAAGAGAGTGAGAGAAAAGGAAGTGGAGGGTTTATCAATTGTAGAGGACCTTCTCAAGTTGTTTAGACACAAAACTGAGGAAAGCTATGGGACAGTAGCTACTAGGGAAAGACACATCAAATGAGGATTCTTTTTAGGGATGGAGAGGGCATGGTTGTATTTTGGCAGTAGAGCAGCAGTCAGTAGACAGGAAGACATTGAAGATAAGTGAGAGTGGGGATTGTAGAAGAGGCAATCAAGATAGGATGAAATTGAATATGAAGGAATCTTATACTGGAAAAAAATGCTGTCCTAACCATTTCTTCTCTTGTGTATTTCTGTCATTTCTTTGGCTTATCTTCCTCAAACCAAACAAAAGAGAGCCTATTCAAACAAACTTAAAGAGTTTATTATTCAAAATTTTAGTGTGTAGACTTATACAGAGAATGGGAGGACTATCTTTTCTTGCAGTTTTGGTATAAAGGTAGTTTTATTATAGTGCATATAATACAGGTCATGAACTCATGTATCAAAGTATAATGATTAGTAGACTAAACTATTATCTTAAATACCACACTAATATATCCCCTATGGGCAGATTGTATCTTGAACAACACCCCAGTTTAGGAGCTTAATGTATGTATAAATCGATAAGTGAAATGATTCTAAGTTTATTAGATTTATCTACTTGCTAAAGGTGCTGTTTTATACCTAATGTTCATTTTTTTTTTTTTTTTAGATTCCAATGGGTTGTACTGATTGCTCTCTCCCAATGATATGGGCTCAGAAGACAAACACAGCTGCTGATGTCTTCATTGTGTTCACTGATAATGAGACCTATTTTGGAAGTGTTCATCCAGCTGTGGCTCTGAGGGATTACCGGATGGTAAATTGGATTTTGATATTTTGTTTCATAACATAGAATCCTGAAATGTTAGTATATTCAGAGAAAAATGTATGACAGCATGTAGTTTTTCTCAGTTCAGGAAGGAACAGTGGTATTCTAGTAATATTAGCTAGGTCCTTAGAACTAGGCAGGTTTAAGAAAAATTACTGGACTGATAAATTCTTTAAAATTTTAGCCATTCTTAAAATACATTATTAGTAACCTTTAAAACATGTATTTCCAAAAATGGGGAGAAAAGATTTATATGTAACTCAAGTGGATTTATTTTAGTCATTTTAAGATGCTTCATAAATTCAAGTAGGATTTCTGAAATCTATTTAAAGGTTTGCATAAAACCAAAGTAGCAAAGTAGCAAATATAAATTTCACTGGTAGGTAGTATAGTGTTTAGAGCACTGGACCTGGAGTCAGGAAGACCTGAGTTCATATTCAGCCTCATACCTAGCTATGTGATCTTGGGCAGTTTTTGACTGCTATTTGCCTCAAGTTTCCTCAGCTGTAAAAAAGGGATCATAATAACATCTGCCTCCCCGTGTTGTTGAAAATATCAAAGATATTTGTAAAGCACTTAACACAGTGTCAGGCACATAACAAGTACTTAATGAATGCTTATTCCTTCCTGTCTTTCATTATTTAAATGACAATTTAAATGTTTTATAAATAGCTTATTTATTTGATAAAGAAAAATCCTTTTGCAGCTTAACCTATAGAGAATTTTTTACTCATGTTCTTAATGCTAAAGCAGGAAGGAACTTTTCATAGATCATCTAATTGAAATTCCTCAACTTACATGAGGAAAATGAAATGAAGACCCAAGAATTTAGTGAAATTCTGCCTTTGGGTAAAGCATCAAGGCATTAAAATTAAATATATTTCTTAGATCTTTAAAATTTAAGCTAAAACTTTAAGAGAATTTTCTTATTTCTAAATAAAACGAAGTTAATATTGTAAACATAAAAAACTTATGCCAAGATATTACAAGGGATATTTCCAAATATTGCATAATCAAAATTTTGGAACTTTGACATGATAAATATTTTCAGAAATATCTAACTCAGTGTCTTACCATAGGTTGGTAGATTTAGAACTGGAAGAGACCTTAGGAGCTCTGTTAGATCTATGACAGAGAAGTTTTAAAGTAGCTAAAATTTTATATGCTTTATAGTTAGTGTAGAAATTAAATCCATATTTAAAATAATCAAAATTCTCATCTATTTAATTTTACCCTGTGGATCTTTTTCTTTCTACAGAAGATGGATATTCCAGCTAAACTTATTGTTTGTGGAATGACCTCCAATGGTTTTACCATTGCAGATCCAGACGATAGAGGCATGTTGGATATGTGTGGTTTTGATGCAGGAGCTCTGGATGTGATTCGAAATTTCACAATGGATGTGATTTAATCTTCTGGCACCAGCACTTCACTTCATATCTATTGCTGGCAGTGGATTTTGCTACAAAGATCTAATTACCAGCTAAACTTAACTGAAAAATGACAAACATATCAGAAAGTTACCCTTTTATCCTTTTTTCAGAAGGAAAGTAAGAAACCTAATTACTCTCTTGTTTACTATATGTAATTTAAACTGCTAATAAATTAAACTCAACCAATATTTTATAAAGCACCTATTGCTAAACTCACTGTAGAAATTTTACCTCCAACTTCTACTTAGAAGAAAAAAATTTGCTTTCTGATGCATTCACTGAAGAATATTTTTGCTTTAGAAAATCATCAATACTATTTATTAGGTGAGAGACAAAAACAAAAGTGGTCCTGACATCATAGACTGTGTGCCAGCTTAAACAATTTGCCTAAACTGTATTTAAAATTTCCTATGTTCTCATTCAAAAAGGATAACTTTGGTGATACTTCCATTGTTTAAATTCCAAATACTAAATATACTCTCTGGGTGCACTAGACCATGTAACTGTGATGGGATATAAAAAAAAAATGATCTGTAAAGTTTTCTACCTGGGGTAGGGGAGAATAAGGAACAGGTGGTCATACCAAGAAATTTGAGGAAGTAATCAGAGCTACATCCTACCCCCTAAAATAATGTGTGATCTTTATGATCACATTTTTTAGTAGTTTCTTATATTTTGAAAATCAACTTTAACAATTTTTAATTACCATTCATAGAATGCAAGATAGATAATCAGAAATAATAGCAAATTCTTTGATTAGCAACTTTGAATAAATTTACATTTTGATGAATTGTTTTCTAGAGAAAAAACACTGTTACTCTAGGTTATAAGAATATTGACATAAATTCACTTTAAAAAGTTTAGTTGATCTTGACAATTCCAATAATCATCAAAATTAAACTATCTTAAAACTTAAAATTAAATCTCAGAAGTGAACATTTTTCTACTTTGAAAGTATATATTTTAAAATAATTATGTTCTTAACTATTATTTTAGTTAGTTGCATGTTAAATGAGTTTGTTCTCTACAATGTAAAACAGCCACTAACTACCTATTGCCAGCTATTTTTTCTGGTACCACAAATTTAATTATTTTCTGACACAGAAAATATTTGACAAAAAATATGTCTACTGGTAACTTTTAAATACATTTTGTAAAGGATTTTGTGGCCAATCATTGTTTATGAATTAAAGCAATAGGTTCGCTAACATTTTCAGGGAAATTTTTAAAAATTGAGTGTGGTTATTAAAATGTTTTTTTTTTTTTAGTACACCAAAGTATACTAAGGAACATATACTCTTGATAGGAAATTTTCTTTTATCTTAAAGTAACTACTGAAGTTTTCAGCTTTATTTTTTGTAATTTTCAAATGATTTTTCCAACAGTGGTCCCTGAACATTAAAACTTTAATTTTTCATTTATTATTTTAAAAATTAGTGTGCAAGAAGTAAAACTAGCAAATAAAGATCTTAACTTTCCACTTGCTTAGCCATCAGAGATTTATATGTGTGTAGTCGGGTAAAACAGTACTATTGTAGTTATATACATATGTTTTTTCTACTTTTAAGAAAATCTTTTCACAGTAGTAATTTTAGAGCTGTGATAAAGCTGTTATTGCAACCCTAACTTCAGATATCTTGATAGCAGGTTCAGATTGCTTCCTGCATGAGTCATACTATAATTTCTTCCATATTTAAGGAAGTATGATTCCATTGGTATCAGTACCTTCTCCACCAAAGTAGATAGCAAATCTGTCAGTTACTAGGCAGTGTTTGAGAGCTGCCATGGCTAAAAAAATTATTGTCCTTCCTGCAGCCAGCCTGACAATGAGCCCCTCTCCATTTAGCTAACGTAGTCCTTATACAGCAGTTTATCACCAGGCAACTCCTTAAAAGTCCTTCCAGCTTGGTAGAATCTGCTAGACTGCACTTCCTAGATTGTGAGGATATAGGCCATATTTTTAGTAAATCAAGCTGTTATCAGAAAACATCCTTCTCAAAATGCAGTTACTTCTTATACTTCTGACATCATAACCAAACTCTAAGATATATTTCTAAAATATTTGATTTATTAGCCTTCTATCAGACTTTGTGATTGCATATTAAGATGCTTTTGATACTTAAAACTGTCATACCATCCAGATGGAATTTAAAGAACATTAGATGTATATAATTAGTTATTAAAATTACTTTTTGAGTACAACTCCCTAAGTTAAAAAGCTAGAAATATAGGATGACTTCTTATAGAAATGCTGAGATAAAGTATAAAAAAGAGACTAATTACAAGTGCAAAATACTTCTCTTTTAGTATTTATAAAGTCAACAATCTTTTGTAAGTATCTTCAGGAATTAATATCAGAATCATTCAGAGAAATAATTTATGACCTTGGAAAAGGTTAAGTCTAATTTAAAATATTATGGGGATCATGACATAGATGGATTATTTCATTCTTTTTTTTTTAAAGAACCAGA
The DNA here is from genome assembly GCF_028372415.1 of Notamacropus eugenii. NCBI lineage: Eukaryota > Metazoa > Chordata > Mammalia > Diprotodontia > Macropodidae > Notamacropus > Notamacropus eugenii. The sequence continues at coordinate 449,605,209 of NC_092873.1, read as the reverse complement.
GACTTATTTAAGTTGATGTGTAAGGCCTTGTGTTTTTTTTTCCCTATTGACACAATAAAGTTCTTTTGGGATGTTAGAAACAATACCACTTTGGTAGTGTTTTAGGAGATGGGAAAAGAGAGAAAGGTTGTAAGTTTGTGGTCAACATTAAAGAACCATGTTACCCCTATAATTTACTTACAATTCATTTTGGCACAGTTTGGGAGTTGAATGTGTTTACGGGAATAACAAGGTCCTGTTAACTTACCTCACTATGTAATATACTATGGCACAAATTACACTTTGTGAATCATTTTTAGCTTTACTTCAATTATGAGGAAAAAAAGTTACTTTTACAGTTTTAAATAATGCATACTGCTATTATATCCTAATTCTCTATGAAAAAGCAAACATAATCTTTCAAAACTGAGGCTGAAGTAGTGTTCTTGAAAAGATAGGGGCACGAAATTGATGGCTACCTAAAAGTATTTGAAGAACTATCATGTGGTAAAGGGATTGTGAGATTTGTTTTGCTTGGTCTTAAAGGGCAAACTTTGGAACAAATAGGAAAGTTGCAAAAAGACAAATTTAGGCTTGCGGAAGGAGTTCCTAACACCCTTCCCAGAAGTTAAATGTTCTACCTCAGGAGGTAGTAGGACTCCACTACGCCCCCTACCAAATCCTAATTCCCATTCCCCACTAAAAGTCTTCAAGCCCAGGCTGGATCACCACATGTTAGGTATATAGTAGATCATAATCTTGTTTAGATAGGAATTCTACATGAAGTCATATGATAAAATTTAGTGTTGGAAGGGATCCAAGAGTTCATCTTGTCCAACCCTTCCTCCCTATGCCCTTCTCCCCAAAAAATTTACAGATAGAGAAATATATCCAGAGTGGTTAAGTGACTTGCCCTCTTCCATCACTGAGATAGTTTAATTAACAGAACAAAAACTAAGTTTTTTGCTAATTCTACCCTACAGTCTGAGTAGTGGGCAGGTCATGGCAATTCTGTTTCATTATTTTATTATAAATACTTAGGCATATAATTTAGTATTTTTTGTAAACATTAAGTACTTTTGATTTAGGAATATTAGAGAATTTTGTTTACTTAACTATAGCTTTTGTTATATATCTCTGGCATCTCAACTGCTGCATGACTGAACCACTTTACAACTCAGTTCCCCATTATAGAAATCTAACTTGTACTTGACAGATGGTTTGATCTTTGTCAAGTACTTTGAGAGTCTGTGGGAAAAAAAAATCTTTCGTGTAAGTAACATTTTATTAATCAAAGACACTGCTTGTAAGTTTGTGATCTTCTTTTAAAATATATGGTCAGCATATTTTGAAAACCACTTTACTTAAATAGGTGTTTTTTAAAAACAAAATATCTAAATTATCTTGTGAGAAATAAAAGGTCAGAAAAGTTCTATATAGTCATATAGGTTGAGTACTGGCTTATTAGGACAATTACTGGGGGTTGGGTGGAAGCATGGAAATAAAATACCAAATATACTCAAGTGGAATCAAGGACTCAAAATTTGATTGAGGGGAAAGCCCATCAGAAAACCCTTATTGACCATTTGATTTTAAAATTTACTCTTTAAACTGCAAATTATTTTGAGGGACTTTAATCTTTATTTCATAACAATTTTTTGCCATGATAAGAAAAATTATGAAAAATTGAAAAGGAATTACAGAATGTGATCTTTTATCTTTGGATGATGCACCAGGATTTTTTAATAAAGTTTAGGATCTGTTACTGAATATAAAGATTAATATATTTTAAAATTAAAATTGTTCTCATCTCTGTTTGAATTTTAACTTAGGAGAAGTTATAGCTAATAATCCACAAACATACCACTGTAGCTTAGGAAACTAATGAAAAGGCACTGTTTATCAACAATGTTTTCATTTGACATACATTTGATAATTTGTTAGAAGCACTGTAAATATAAAATTTTAAAGGTATAAATTTCAAAAACCAAGTTTAACCATATAAATAATAACTTTGTATTTATTGTACATACTTGTAGTCTTAGGTAACTAATACCCACCCTTCATCCTTTCTACCTCTTAGTGACACTCTTCTTTTTATATTAATACCCTCCCTCTTATACTTAATTACCTCTCTCATAAAAAAACAAAAAGTAACATTGTTTCCTTTTTGATATCTCATTTCAACTCTGCTTTAATGGGGTTATGCACAGTTGTAATGTAGTACACATATGGATCAGAAAAAAGTAAATTTTTGTTTTAGTTTCTTTGCTTATAGGACTATTCTTTTAAATGCCTTAAAATATAAGATTTTAATATTTAGTTTTATACTAGTAATATCTGAAAAACAATGTGCAAATCTACTGGGGAAAAAAACCTGAATTAATATATCTTATCCCTAAAGCAGTTATGATAGCAATAGCTGCCCAAAATGTCTTAAGATCAAAGTCTTTAAAAAAAAAATTAGAGCCAACCCTAGAAGTAGAATTATCTGAATAGATTTTCTAAATAAATGGCATTTTAAATTGTTCTCATTGGGGTCAATAAAAATCTGCATAAGTAGCATAATTTGGAGTCTTCTACTACAAATCTTAGTAAGTCTATATACTACTTAGGGCATAAGAAAAATCACATAAGCAAATAACTTGTATTCAGTTTTCATACTTTTATTAAGTACCAAATCAGTGGATTTTCTTTCAGAAAAGACTGTCTTAATCATGGTGTGACTTTTTTTATATGGTAAACTGACAAGGGAACAAGGGCATTAGTTAGTAACTCTACTTTCTGGATAAATATGTAATAAATTACTTTTTACTAAACACTGAAAATATTAAATTGTACTAGGATGTTTATAAGTAGTAAAGAGGATAATATAAATTGTGAGAATTAAAGTTGGTAAATCTGTAACTGACAGTTAAGATCTAATTCTTTGTGACATTGATGATAAAATTGTGTGGCTAGCAATGTGTAAGCTATTGTTTCTGAACTATAAAGCAGATAGATCTTTTCTTCTGCTTCCTCAGCTGTGGAGTTTCTGCTCCACCTAGAACCTACACCAAAATAACTTTGTTGTAACCAAACAAAAACCACATTAACCATATATTCTCTTGGTTGTTATTTTAAAAGTCAGGGTAGTGGGGTCAATGTTGACATACAAGGTCACACATAATTGTTGGAATATGCAAGTTAAGAACTAATTCAAAGCCTTTTATTAAAGTTTTTAAATGAATACTTGTTAAGTTTATTCATTTATAAATGGGAATTATTTAGGAAACTCTCTGGCCCCATAAAGGATAAATTACAGTTGATGTGTAGCATAATTGTTATTGACAGACTGGTATATTTTTGTCATACTAAGCAGTTCTGAATAGTGTACATACAAATTAATGTCAGAATAGGGCACCTGAGGATCACGCTCTTGAATTTCAGCTCTTCCACTACCTGTCTTCTCGTGTGAGGTCTAGATGATACAGAAACTATAATCTACTTCTGCAGAAGTAGTGGTTGTATGCTGTTATAAATATGCTATGTTTGGAAAGGCATTGCTTTCCAAACTCTGTCACTTTTGCTGCTACTGTGTTATGAAAAGTTTATATAAAGTAAAATTAAAATATTTTTAGAGTGGTTAGAAGAGCCTTAAAGTGGAAATTTCAACTTTTACTGCCTTAAAGTGTCACTCTCCAGTACAAAAACAGGGTCTCAGTGTTACCATATACTGCCTTAAAATGTTGATCTGGTATTTCTGAGGTATAGAACTCCCAAGTTCTTTTAAATAGAGACTCTCTAGTTTTGTATAATGCCTGGAAATAAACTTTAAATTTAGAAACTTTACATTAGTTTAATTATCAGGCAAGCATGGGCACTTTAGTGTTTGCATATTCTATATTAGTCAAAATATGGGCACCTTCCTACCCCCAAATCTGATTTGCGTAAAACATTGTATTCCTAGTGAAAAGATCAGAAAGAAAAGTGATGAAAAAAGTAATGAATATAAACAAGAGTGATGATAAAAATTACTAGAATCTTTATTTGAGTTTTAGGAAATTTTAAACTTTCATAGTAAATATATTTTATACAGTAATTTTGCATATTTTTGTCACTGTACACGAGGGCTGTAAAATTTTCCCTTTCAAAAAATCGCATTTCAGGAGGGTGTTTCATATTTATATTGATATAATATTCTCTTGACACATCTAGGAATCATTTGATGGTTTGATATTTTTTTTTACTGCTTTATATAATTCCAAATAACCTAAGCAGAATATTATGATTATTAGATAACCTATTAGAATCACACTGTATTAACCCTTTGTATGGGACATATCCTCTGGAAGCTTATCTCCAAGAACAGTGAATTTTAGGAAGCAGGTTTGTTCCAAATTACTTGTGTAAATCAGTATATAAAAAACCATATTCCATGTATGTAACTCATAAAAAAAACTGTATTGGGAAATAAAAATCAAAATAAAATGTAGTAACAGTTGCAATAAAAAAATCTAGGCCAGTGCTTTGGTCAATTACATATCTTTTAAAGTTCACTGTTTTTCAAAGTGGAAATAGTTTTTAATATTAAAAGAAAGGTCAGCCATATACAAACATAATCCTGACAATAAAATTAAGGTACATGTATAGATTCAAAATTCCGTAGAAAGATTTTTCCGAATTCTGCTTATTTAATGCTTTATAAAATCTTTGTAGTTTCCTCTGTATATCTTACCATGAACTGTCATTTTTTTCAAGGAAATGCATATGTCTATTAATTGTGGTATTATGAAATAATTCTTCAGAAACCTTAGGGCTTTCGTTTCACCTCTCCTCCTAAGTCTTGACTGGATAAATACAACAATGAATAAATTCATTTTTCTTTAGAGACTAGGGCAAATAAAATTTAAACCTTTGTAAAATGCTAGTTGACTGCATACTTACTGTAGAACATGAGATGAACAATTAATAAACTGCATATCAAATTGTCTTCTCATAAAATTTTTGTAGCATTTAGTATTTTAAACAAATTTAAATTTGTTTTATAGAAAGGATAACAGGCCCTTGCATAGCAATTTTTCATTTTAAGAAATCTGAATCAATGACACACAAAGTTAATATTTAATAACTAAGTCACCTAAAACCCATCTAAGAATTCCTTCTGAAATTCCAGTGGAAAATGTGGTTTGGAACACCTCTACTGTGCAATAATGACTGACTATTCAGGGAAGAGGAAATGGGTGTAATGCATGATGAAAATGCACTTATTAACATAGGCATATGACAGCATGAACTCTAAAGATATAAAACAGCTAAAATATAGATTCCTTTGAGGAAAAAAGTGTTTAATAAAATAGAATTGAAGCAGCTATGAAATAGGCTTACAGCAAGAGAAAAGCTAATCACATCTCAGGTTGTTTCAAACAAGAATAAACCATTACCTGTGGGCAAATAAACATTTTATGGTTTGTGCCCAACTAAGTTTTCTTGGAGTTTATGGTCATGTAATTGAACCATGGGATCAGAGACTAGGCCCACACTTAACCCTTTCAATTCTGCAATTTCCATTCTGGGGCTCGTAACCCTAATAATTGAGTGCCTGCTTCATTTTAAATGCATACACACAACCCTACTTCCTCCCCATCTCACCATCCACCCTTGGTACATTTTATGTCCACACCTCCCCTCTTCATCATCAAGACACACTCTTTCTGCTATTGGAATGGGTGTGGTATGTCAGCGTATTCTGATTGCCAAACTCAAATATTACTATCTGGTCCTTAAGCCACAGATAAACTTTTTTTAACCCCTGGTAAGCTCTGCTTCTCTTTTGTCTTTCTGTCTCAGTGCTTAGCACTCTTCCACAGAACCTAGCCAACAATAAGCAATTAAATACTTATAATTCATTTAATACACTGAATAACACTCAAATCCAGGCCAGTCTAATTCCGTTAGAAACCTGTTGCTATAGTTTCAACATTTTAGTTACAGCTAACAATATTATGAAAAGGGAAGAAACTAAAACTGCAATTTTCTTTGTGAATAATCAGTATCCCATATAAAAAAACATTAAAATTACTGAAGGAATTCCAATCATAAGCTTTTATTTTTTAATACATGTGACTGAAAACATTTTCCCCAAACACGACAATGTGGTGGGGTAGAAAGAGCTGTGCAAATTGGTCTCCTAATAGAATTCCCACCTCCAAAATTTAGCTGTGTGATTATAAGCAATCATTTTATTTCCCTACACCTCAGATTTCTCATTTGTAAAATAGGGGTTATATTTGTACTACTTTATCCCTCACAGTCTTAGGGTGAGATATCACCATATATAAATGTTATTCATCACATTTCTGTCTTACTGTTCCTAGATTTTATTATTAAAACTTTGTACTGGTAATACTTTCCTCTTTTCTCAGAAGAATGCTTCACTTCTCCCCTCCAACTTTCCCAACTAACATAGTTTAGGTAAAAGCAAGGAAAATGTATTGAGAATATACAGTGAATGAAACAAATCATGTTTTGGAAGAATAATATATCCTCTATACTTCACCTCTCACAACAAAAAAATTAAGATTATAATGGAACGAGGTCTTTCAATGCAAAAAACAAAACAAAACAACCAGTGGCTCAGGAAGACAGTGAACTTGTATAACAATCTCAAATAGCTGGATGACTTTAAGCAAATCATATAAGCTCCCTGTTGCCTCAATAAAGGACCTGGAAGAGACTTCTGAGTTTTAATTCTAACATTCTGATAAAATGAACTTAAAAGACTTCTTAACTATAAGGTGTCGATGCTATATTCCTACCCTCAACACACCTCTCTCTCTCTCTCTCTCTCTCTCTCTCTCTCTCTCTCTCTCAGGAGTCAAACAAAGCAGCACAGAGAAATGCCAGTTTTGCTTAAGGCTCATGTTGACCAGGGGTTCTTAATTTTTTTTGTGTCATGGATGCTTTGGCTGTCTAGTGAAGCCTGTGGACTCTTCTCAGAATGTTTTGGGTTTTTTTTAATTCATAATTGAAAGAAATGCTAAATTTTTGTTAGAGGCTAGTGAAATAAAAATATAATTATTTCTATCCACATTTCACAGGCCCTGTGAAATCTATGAAAGAGATTAAGAAGACTCTTATTAATCTGTAAGGCAGAGTTGAGATCAAATGCAAATTTCAGCAATAAATGTTTCCAAAGTAAATTATTCTTACAAAACAGGCTAAGCCAGGTACAGAGCACTGAGACCCACCATAGGCCCACCTGATACACTGAAAAAGCTGCTCTTGTTCCTGCTCAAATGTTAGAGATTTTCTTCAAATTGCACGAATACTGTAAAATATAAAACTAGGTTAGCCATTTAATGAAATTTAGGGTTTTCAGAATAAAGATGTCTAATATTAGTGCTTTTAAACCAATGGCGTAGAACAAAATCCCTTATCTATATTTAGTAATAATACCAAAGGCTGTGGTGTTTAAAAGCTTTTCTTGGAATATCTAGAGTTCTTAATATCTTGATCTTTAGTAGTTAAGTGCTTTCTCATCTTTCTAATCATCACATACAACAAATATGCATTATTTCCCCAGTAAACTGTAAGGTCCTTGGAGACAGGGCTTGTTTCAGTTTTTGTTTTTTAGCCCCAACATCTAGCACACCATGTTCCATGTAACAGGTCTTCATGAATGCTTGTTTGACTGGACTATAAAGTTCAAATAGTCTGTTTTCTGCGCAGTGCATAAAAATTTGATAGGGAAAGAAAAATTTGCTAGGAAAATCTTGATTACTCTGAGCAGTCACTTTTTAAATGGAATATTAATCAGAGATAAATTAACTACATTCTTCTATAACCTGTATCTTTTTCTGTGAAGGTGTTTTCTCCCTGTGGATTCTCAACCATGCTCACACAAACATGTGTAGCCACCTCTTCTCTAGATAACATATAACCTAAAACAGTGCCCTACCCTGAATAAAGCTGACAATGAGTAAACTGGTACTAATGATACACACTTGATGATAAAACTAAAATTTAAGACATACTTTCCCTTATTTATGTGGTAAGCTGATTTCTTCTTACATTTCAAATCTGGGTTAAGGGGGTGGTTTAAGCTGAATTATTTATTAATCAGCTCTGGGTTACTAGTTTGGGTTTGGGATATATGCCATTTTTAGGTATACACTGATAACATTTTTAATTGAAATTTCCATCCAATGCAAGAATCTTCTTTACAACATTCCACAAAGACTGTAATGCAACCCCTGCCTAAACATTTTTTATGATGGGAAATATGCCACCTCCTCACAAAATAGCCCATTGTATTGTGGATCACTTCTAACCATTAAAAGGAAGTAATATCCCTATAATGCCTACCAGTTAGTTGTAACACTGCAATTTGGAGTACTAGTCAATAAAGTCAATAAAGAAGGATTAATGTATTTTCTTTAAGACTGATTGATTCTCATTCTATTTTCCTAGCATTACACAAAGGCTGGATAGTCTATGACTGACATCCAAGACTTGACTGGGAAATATTAACAGAAAATAGGGTATCAAATCTGCAGTCCCTAAAATACTAACCCTTAACTTTCAATTCTCACGTAACAGTTCTAACAATATCTTAACATTTTCTAAAAGAAGTTGTATTCCATCACTGTGTGGTTTCACCACTGAACTACAAAATTAAGAATACAAAGTACCAATCTCCATGTTGCCAAAAAAGTTAGCCTAGCCTTAAAGTGCAATAGGAATAAGAATATTTAGTAGGTTTCCACAAGTCTTTATTGTTCATCATTTTATAGGCCATTCTTTGAGAAAGATTTCACATTTTCAAAGAATTTTTAAAATGTTGTATAAGCAAAATGACTAAAATGCTGACATTTGCCAGCACAGCCAAGGCAGTCTATATTACTGTCTGAAATTCTTTGCTCCAAACTTTTTAAAATAACACTGATGAACTAATGGAAGCAGCTTGCCTTCTCTGTGAAGTCTATGAGTATCAGCTGCTCCTCCAATAAAAGTCCCATTGACAAAAATTCTTGGAACCTGTTTAAGTATACAGAAAATAGGTTAGTTATTACTTTATCTTTTTTCAGTAATGATAATATTGCCTAATTAATACACTAAAAATATAACATTTAATTATAATGTATATAAATATAGTTCTTGCACGTTATAAAATGCCTTCCACGTGCATACAAATGCAAATAAACACAAACATATCTCCATACACAGGACCACAAACTTAAAGCTAGAAGGGCCCTTAGAAGTCATATGGTCTTTTTTTAAAAAAAAAAAATTTTTTTCCAGTTACATGTAAAAACAATTCTTTATATTCTTTTTAAAAAAAACTGATTTCCAAATTTTCTCCCTCTCCTCCCCTCTCATTGACAAAGAAAGCAATTTGATATAGGTTATACATGTGAAGTCATGCAAAAACAAAGAAATCATGTAGTCTTACAATCTCATTTTAAAGATAAGGAAAATGAGGCTTAGAGAGGTAAATTGAATTCTCCCAGCTCACATAGCTAGTAAGAGATAGAACTGAGTTTAAACCTAAGACATCAAAATCTAGACCAATTAGATTTTGCCATCCTCTTTCATGATACTTTCTCTCAGCCCTCTTAGTCAGTAAAGTCTTTCTTTCCTCTCACGTGCTTAGTCTGGACCCCTCTAATGCAGCTAGGTCACACAGTAAATACTGGTGGGCTTGTTGTTAGGAAGATTTAAGTGCAAATCTTACTTGAGACACTAGCTGAGTGACTCTGGGCAAGTCCCTTAAACTTTGTCTGCTTCCATTTCCTTTTCTGTAAAAATGAGGATAATAGCACCAACCTCTTACTGCTGATCAAATGAGATAAAGTAAAGTGCTTTGCAAACTGAAAAGTGTCAAATGAATTCTAATTATGATTATTATTTAGTATGTAATTCTGTTTTACAGTTTGAAAAGAATGTATACAAAAGGATATGTTTTATAAATGTAATAAATGTTATATATAAATTTATATAAATATATAAATCCACATAAATAAGCAAATAAATAAATATATGTTTTATAAACACATGCAGAGCCTCCACAATCTGATTCAACCCACCTTTCTAGTTTTCTCTCATAACTCTGCTCATACATATTATACTACAACCAAACTGAATTTTGTTATTTTCCCAAAAATTCTCTACACTTGGCTCCTCCTGTGCCCCAACATCCAACTCAGCAACACCCTTCAAATTTCCACAGCTTGGTTTGATCTCTCTTCTCTTTGACTTTCACAGAACCAAGTACCTTTTTTGTGGCACTCACCTCTTCTATGTGTACACTTTTCCTTTCTTAATACACTAAAAGCTCATTGAGGGCAGGAGCAGTATCTTATTCATCTTTGAATCTCTTATAGCACCTAGCATAATTCCTCACATGAACCAAATCTTCAAAAAGTATTTGACTGAACTGACACCTATTTCATGGTTAAATATTCTGAGAAATCTCTGAGTTTCTGAGGCTAAAACAGTTGGAAGACTGGCTAAGCCCTCAATTACATAATTAAATAAATTCAACTGTATTAGTTGAATGAAAAAAAAATAACCTAAACAGGACACAAAAATGCAATCAGAAGGGAAATATCAAGTTTTTAGTAATATGCTAAACAGTGAACAAATTGTCCAAAAAAACATCCGAATAAATTACAAAGAGGTTAGTGTCTGTGTGAACACTTACTGAAGAAAAAGTCTTATGAGATTTTAGAAGGTTACACAAAGATCTGCTTGCTAAGAAAAAAACTTCTGATGCATACTCCTCACCCTTTCACCACCAAAAGAGGGACAGGAGAAAAATCTATACATTAAATTAATTGTGCTACTTCCCAGTCTTGCCCTCTGGTTTTAGTATCCAAAGGGTTGGCTCAGGAAAGTACCACTTACTTGACTTCTGGACCTAAGCCTCCTCCAATTCTGTGTAACCACAGACTCAACTCAAAAGCTTGCTGGAGACTTGCTGTAGGTCCGGTACTATGTTAGGTGCTGAAGGAGATACAAAGATAACTTTGACATAGTCTTTACTTTCCAGGTGGATCACAAGAAAGTTAAGGAGTATGAGCTACGTACACACAACTACAATACAAAGTAGAATGTTCTAAAATGTTCTAAGAGAAGCACAAATGAAATGCAAAAAAAAAAAAGTTTATACTTTTAAGATAGGGAATATTAAGAATTTACTCACAGTTCTTGCGCCAGTCATTTTGTGAAGAGCATCCTGAAACTGGCTTCCGTATTTATGCATGTCCAATTCCACTGCAGTATATTTTATATCCATATCACTGAAAAGTTTTTTTGCCATTGTGCAATAAGAACAGGATGTTTTTGAGAAGATCACTACACAATTATGTGAAATTGTTTCCTATAAAGAAATGCATAATTTTAGTCTAGACTTTCTTGTGAAAGTGACTCTCAAGAGGAGGTCTAGGCATTTTAATAGTTCTAATAATCAAAGAGGTGCAAATTAAAACAATCATAAGGTCCTATCTTATACTCATCAAATTGGCAAGAATAATTTAAAACAACAAAAGGTGCTTGAAGGGGTGAGAGGTTTTCGTCTGTTACTGGGAGCTGCACTTGTTTTTCTAAGAGAGACGTTAGTTAATTCACAATAAAAGTTACAAAAATAAATCATACCCTTTAACCTAATAATTCCAATGTCAAGAATCTACTCTCAACATGTTACAAAACAAATACACATAAAAACTCTGTTCAAAAATTTTCAAGTCAGTCAATAAGCATTTATTAAGCACCTACTATATATGCCAATTCCTTTGCTACAGGCTGGGGATACAAAGGGAGGCAAAAACAATCAATGATGTCAAGGAACTCATAATCGATTAGAAGAAACAACAGGCAAACAACCATGAACAAAAAGATACAGATAATACATTAGAGACTATCTCACAAGGAAGATACTAAAATTAAAGAAATTCAAAGAAGGGTTCTTGAAGGAAAATGGGAAGCCAAGAGGCAGAAGTCAGGAGGGTGTGGTAGAAATTCCAGAGATGAGGGGCAAACAGGAAAAATGCAGAGTCAAGAGCCATAGTGTCTTGTGGAATGAGCAACAAGGAGGCCGGAGTCACTGGATCACAGAGTATATAGAAGGGAATAGTTTCAGAAGCCTGGAAAAGTAAGAAGGGATCAGGTTATAAAGAGTTTTAAAAGATAAAGTGAGGCACTAGGGAGCCACTGGAGTTTAATGAAAAAGGGAGTGCCATAGGCAGACCTGCATTTTAGGAAGATCGGTTTGACAGCTGAATTGCAATTATAATGGTAAAAAGTAACCTAAATGTCAATTTCTAGAAGCAACCTAAATGTTCAATAATAGGGAATGGTTAAATAAATTGGGGTACATTACACTAACGTAATGAAATAGTAAAATCAATCAGTAGGCATTTGTTATATGGCTCCTATGTGCTAGGCATTGGGATTATAAAGGCAGAGCTAAAATAGTCCTTGCCTTCAAGAAGCTTACATTCTACCAAAGACAAATATCTTCATACATGCATACTAAAATTAACAGAGGGTAAATTATTAGAGGAGTTACAAGCAGCTAAGGAGAAATCAGGAAAGGCTTCATGCAAGAGGTGGTGAGTTTTGATGAAAACTAAACATTCTAAGACAAGTGAAGCAAGTGAATTCTAGACCAGAGGGATAACCTGTGCAAAGGCAAGGAGAGGAAATGGAGTGCCTCGTGAAGCACAGAAACCCAGCTTAGCCAAACCAAAGAGTAAACGAAGGAGAATAATTTGTACCAAGGACAGGGAGATTTAAAACATGTAGATACCAATGAGGCTAGGCAAGAGGAGAGGAGGGCTCCAGCTAGGGTGGTTACTGTACATAGTATAGGAAAAGAGTACTAGATTTGGAGTCAGAGAACCTGGGTTCAAATCCTAGCCCTTCCACTAGTTGTGATCCCAGGCAAGTCACTTAACTTTTCTGTACCTCAGTTTCCTCATCTGCAAAATCAGAGAGAAAGACTAGCTGATCTGTTAGGTCCCTTTTAATTTTAAATTTGTCTTCTTCCATAAATTGTCCCCTTTGGCATCCTCACTCTTATCACTTATTTTCAATCTCTCCCTGTCTATTGCTTATGTAAAACTACCTCATCCTGAAAGAACTCTTACTTGACCCTGTCATCCCCAATAACTGTCTCCTCTGCCATTTGTGGTTCAACTCCTTAAAAAGGCTATAATAGGTGCGTCCACTTTCTCTCCTCTCACTCTCTTTTTAATCCCTTACAATCTGGCTTCCAACCCTATCATTCCACTGAACCTACCCTCTTCAAAGTTACTAATGATCTCTTGGTTGTCCAGTCCAATGGCCTTTTCTCAGTCCTCGCTCTTCTCGATCTCTCTTGAGCCTCTGACAACACTGATGACTTTCTCCTTGATACTTTCTTCTCTATAGCTTTCAGGATGGCACTGTCTCTTGGTGGTAGTACTCCTACATATCTGATCACTTCTTCTCAGTCTCCTTTGCTAAACGATATCTAAATCATATCCCCTAACCATAAGTATGCCCTCAGGGTTCTGTCCTGTGTCTACTTCTCCCTCTATATTATTTCACTTGGTGATCTGATCAGTTCCCATGAATTTAATTATGATCTCTATGCTGACGATTCTCAAATCTATATTGCCCTAATCTCTTTGGTGAACTTCAATCTCACATCTACAACTGCCTTTCAGATATCAGGAGTCATTCTGGATTCTTCACTACCTCTTAACCCACTCCTTCCCATGGACATCTAATCTGTTACCAAGTTTTTGCAACATCTCTTAAATATGCCCCCTTCTCTCCTCTGACACTGCCACCACTCTAATGCTGGTCTTCATCACCTCATGCCTGAACTATTACAACAGCCTGCTGATGGGCTTCCCTGGCTCATCTCTCCCATTTCCAATCCATCTCCATTCAATCATTAAAATGATTTTCCTAAAGTCCAAACACGACTATGCCATTTGCCTACTCAATAAACTTCAGTGGGTATATCGCTTCCAAGATCAAATATAAAATGTTCTGTTCGGCATTCAAAGTCCTTCCTAAGTTAGCCCCCTTCTACATTTCCAATACGTTTACACCTTACTCTATGGCACACTACACTCCAGTAACACTGGCCTCTCCTGGCTATTCCATAAGTAAAACACTCCCTCTCTCAGCTCTGGGCATTTTCTGTCCCCCATGTCTGGAATGCTCTCCTGCTTCAATTTCACCACCTAGCTTCCTTTAAGTCCCAACTAAAATCTTACCTGCGACAGGAAGCCTTCCCAACCCCTAATTCCTATGCCTTTCCTCTGTTAATTATTTTCTACTTATCCTGTATATCCCTTGCTTTGCATTCAGTTTGTTTGCATTCAGTTTCCCTCATTAAATTATAAGCTCCTTGAGGGCAGGGACTATTCTTTGCCTCTTTTTGGACCCCCAGAGTACAGTGCCTGGCACATAGAAGGCACTAAATAAATGTGTGATTGATTGCTAAAACAAGACTTAGAAACTCACTGGATATGTGGGTAGGGGTGAGGGAGGAATCAAGTATACGTCAGAGGTTGCAAATATTGGTGACTGGAAGAACAGTGATGCTCTAAATAGAAATGGGAATGCAATGCAAATAAGGTCTATGAGTATCAGGAATACAAAGATATATGAAAAGACTTTTTAAAAATAAAAAGCAAAAAAGCAAAACCAGAACTATGAAACACTAACAATATAAGAAGAGAAATAAATGATAACAAATGTAAAAAAGAATCATGATAAGAATTTTAGAGAAGGTACCTAAAAAGTTCCATTTTACGTGTTAAAATAACAAAATTTAATTAGTACTGTTGATAATAAGGTTTAATTAGTACAGCATTGTTTATAATCTTTTTTTTTAACTCAGATGTGATTTGTAAATTCAGTATGAGTTAACAATGTGGTATGGTAACCAAAAAGTATAATAAAATCTTGGGTTTCATTAACAGATGCCAAAATAGCTAGAACAAGTTAGAAAACAGCTCCTGTTGTAATTTGTTCTATTTAGAGCAAATCTGTTTTTACTATATTGATTAGAGTGCCACAGTTCGGAAAGGAGGTTTTACAAAATGTAAACACATCCAGAGGAGAACTATGATCAGTAAGTCAACAAACCTTTATTAAATTCCTACTATATATCAGGCTCTCAAGATCTCTCTCAAGACCTTTGGATTTGACTGTGCAACATGGGAGACACTGGCACAGGACCACTCAGCATGGTGTGCCCGCATCAGAAAGGGTGCTGGGCTCCATGAGCAAAGTAGAATTGAAACAGCAGAAAGTTAATGTGGGACGTGCAAATCTGCAGTAGCCACTCCAAATATGCACATGGACTATCTGTGGTAGAACATTCCAAGCTCGTCATGGTCTGATCAGCCACAGTCGGACACACTGAAACTCCACTTTATCATGGTGATGCCATTTTGGTCCTCTTCGAAAATGAAGGACAATAACAACCATACCACTATATATCAGGCACTGTTCAAGGTACTGAAGCTACAAAGACAAAAATGAATCAATCACTTCCCTCGAGGGCAAGGTAATAATGTGTGCACATGTATCTATGCATACATTTAAGTACGCATGTCAGTAAAAAATACAAAAAAGTTAATTTTGCACAAGAGAAAGGCTTTAAGAAAAAGGCAGCATTTCTACTTTGAAGGAAACAAGGGATTTTAAGAGGCAGAGTTGAGGAGGAAGTATATCTTATGTATTATGAGACCTGGGGAATACTAAAGTGCAAAAAAAGCATCACTGGGCAAAAAGCCAGTGAGAAGGCAGTGCCAGTCTGGCTGCATCACAAACATACATGAAGGAGAGTTATGTTTAATAAAGCTGAAAGGGTATATCTTGGCAAGATTAAGAGGGTCTTTAAAAGCCCAGGGAATTTACATTTAAATCCTAAAGACAGTAAAAAGTCACTGGAGATTCCTGAGTAGAATGATTTATTCACTCATGGGCTTTAGGAAAATCCCTCTGGCAGCTGTGTAGAGAATGGACTGGAGTAGGAGGACACACAAGAGAGTTCAAACATGAGGCCATGGTAATCATCTAAGGCAAGAAATAAACACAGTCCTGAATTAGGGCGGTGCATGGGTAAGGGAAAAGAAGAGGGCAGTAGGAAAGACTTGAGAAGGTATAAATAGCAAGATTTGGCAACTGATCGGATATGTGGGATCAGGAAGAAGCAGTGCAGGATGATGCTGAGGTTATAAAACTGCATGTAAAACTAGTTATATAGTGGTTCCCTCAACAGAAATAGGAACTTTGGGAGAGTGGTAGGATGGAGAAAGGGAGTGGGGGGGCAGGGGAGAGAGAAGAGGGATGAAGAGGAGAGAAGAAAAGTTCCACTATATACATGTTGCATTTGAGATGCTTCTAGGACATCCAGTTTTGTAATGTCCAATAAGCACTTAAAGATATATGAGTGGAGTTCAGGAAAGACAAAAAAGTTGATCTGAGTCATGCACGGAAATCATAATTAAACCAATGCAAGCTAAGGAAGGCACCAGATGTGAGTGAATAGAGAGGAGAACCCAAGACAGAGACTTGGGATAGACCCACAATTAGGAGGTGTGATAGGGGTGAATGAGCAAAAGAGCCTGAGATGTAGCAGTCAAACAGATGAGAGAATGGAAAAAGAAAAGTTTCATAAAATCCCAGGAAAAGTATTCAGGAAGAAAGAGTCAAAAAGAACAGTGTGAAATGTTGCCAAAAGGTCAAGAAATCTGACAAACTGTTATCACACTTAGCAATTAAAAGATCATTGTCTATGATCATATAATGGTAAGACTACTAAAGACCATGCCATGAAGTTCATCTGAAGGAACTGAATTTTGATTTGAAAAAAATTATACTTGGCAGACACAGTATATGATGGCTCTCTTCAAGTATTTGAAGGACTATCGTTTAGAAAGGTAATAATAACAATAATGATAAACATCTACATGATGTTTTAAAGTTTGTAAAGTACTTTAGATATATTATCTCATTTGATCTTCACCACCACCCTATGAGGATCAATGCTATTATTACTCTGATGAGGAAACTGAGGCTAGAAAAGCTTAAGTGCCTTGCCCAGGTTCACACAGCTGGCAAGTGCCTGAGGAAACATTTTAATTCAAGGCTTCCTGACTTCAAGTACAGCTTCTTATCCACAAACAGGTTCTGCTTGCCTGCACAGTGTAGAACTTCAATGGGTGGAAATTGTAGAAGGGCAGATTTCAGTTTATTATAAGGAAAAACTTCCTAACAAATTAAAGCTTCTCAAGAAATGAATGAGTTACCGTGGAAGGAAACAGATCTATCATCAAAGGTCTAAGTGAAACCCTAGTAAGATATTTCATCTCAGGTAGAGGGGAAACTATATAATTTCTGATGTTCTTTCTAGGACTCAAATTTTTTTAATGTTAAATTTAAATCCCTTAACACAAGCATTAATGCCAGCACATCTTTTAAGATGATTACAACTCATAATAAGTTGCTTTTAGTACATTAATGGACTGAGGGAAAAGAAAAACAGAAGGCCTATTTCACTAAGTTAACTGGGTAACAAGCTGAAAAAAATAAGGGAAAAAAGGAAGGAGGCTAAAAAGGTTGTGTGTGAGAGAGAAGAGAGTGAAGAAGAGAGGACAGGAGAGGAAAGAAGCAAAAATGGTATTGCATAATCTAAAACAGAAGAAAGGAGACTGTAGTGAAGAGGTACCAGGTCAATTAAGTTCCCTACATCAACACCTAGATACAGTCAGTGGCACAGCTTTGTTGCTGTCCAAAGTGACCTCATGATGGGTCACTGGGGAGATGCAACATTCACCTAGCCACCCAAATGTATGGGACATTAATAAACTAGATTTTTACTTATTTGAGGCCTAGGACTAATGAGTCCCAAGGATTATATGATCTTCATAGATTTTTTTAAAATAACAGATTTTAAAATATTACTGAATTGACAAATACTTTGCTGAACTACCAATGACAGAGTAAAATGTTGAGAAAATCCATTAAATCAATTAAGATTACAGAGTTCACTTTTCATAATTAAAAAAAAACAACACCTGATGTTGAACTGCACTCACCTGGATCTGATTTATAGGAGCAATTTCTGATTTATCCATGGAAGAGGATGTTCTATTCCCCATCCTAAGGGGGGGAAAATTAAAATTACACAACTCTTTTTTTTATACCTTTTAAGGATAGCAAATCACATATGCATCATTTTAGAGAGAAAAATGTAAAAATATAAGTTACAAAACAGATAAATTAGGTGAAGGCCATTCACATCAGAAAAAAAGATACCTTAATTAAAGTATTTATTGAAGAGTTCCTTTGAATAGTACATTTCCCACCTCTGACTCCTCAACTACATTTAATGATCAGTTATATATTCAACATCAAGAATTCATCGTGCAAGAATTTACCAACTTACCTAGATTCCAGAAAACCACAATTCCATAGATTAATCAAGAAAATATATGTCCATAACAATTTCAATTCAGTAAACTTTCTCCTATCCTAAAATTCACTTTTCCTATATAACCATAAGTTTAGCATTTTAATAGTGAATTTTCAAAGGAAGGTTTTTACAGACATCCTCCCTTTTTTTCTTTTGTAGAAGGTTTTAAAACACTGTGAGAAAAGGACTACTGCACTGAGCCTGCAAAGTACAGCATACTCAGAATTTGAATGAAAGAGGAGGGGTGTGTGGTCTTATTCCCAACCCAATGCTTCAGCTGCTACAGTATATGGAATACCTTCTATCTGCAATAATTATTTCAACAAAGAAATTTTAAAAACAATCATGTTAATTCCAATAGATTCCCTCAAGAGCCCCACACTGTAGTATCAAGCTTTTTAAACTTGACAATTACAAGTCTAAGAACTGGGGTCCTTTTTCTGTGATAGTCACTGTTTTCAAATTTCTAGTGAAAGTGAGTATACTTTCTCAGGAACTGGTGATAATTTATTCCACTGCTGGACAGTTCCAGCTGTTGCAAAAGATCTTTATAAAGTTGAATTGACATCTTCCTGTCTTCAAGTTCCATCAGTATTGCATAGTGCTGACCTCTGGAACAATACACAACAGATCTCTTTCTTCCTCTAAGTGACAGTTCTTTAGAACACTTGAAATTAGGCAAAATGTCTCTCCTTTCCAAACTATATACATATCTTGGATTCTTTCAACTATTTTTTACTGTCATTTTGCAAGCCTGAGATCACCATCCTATTGTACTGCTCTAGAAAACACTTTTATTTGTAAAAATAAAAATAAAAAAAGTAAAAAAACACCCGTATTGTGGTAATATTACAGATGCAGTCTGACCAGCTCTAAATAGTTTGATTATGACTTTCCCATAATCTAAACACTATATTTCTCTTAACATCTTTTTCCTTCTTTTTTATTTTTTTGCAACTACATTGCACTCCTAAAGCATATTAAGCATTAGGTCAACTAAAACATAAGATCATTTTAAAATAAATTAACGTCGAACTAGTGTCTTTCTTTTCTGTACTTGTGCAATTGATTTTTAAACATAAACCAGGACTTTACATTTACATCTGCTAAAATTTTATCTCCGCAAAAGCTCTTGTGGTATGGACATAAATGGGAGCTTTTGAAGACTATATCTTAAAAGAGATCAATGGGAAAAGGCCAGTATGCAGAGGTTTATTACAAAGAGGTTGACTATCAGGTGATTTTTCTTTTGCCTAAAACAACCCATGAAATCCATTTTATCTTGTTAGCATTGCAATTAAAATGAACTGTCATCTGTTATATTAGGGATCTCTCCAGTTTTGTGCCAACTGGAAAACATAAGCATGTCTATGCCTTCATGTACAATCACTGATGATAGTGCTG
This sequence comes from Notamacropus eugenii, assembly GCF_028372415.1. Lineage (NCBI taxonomy): Eukaryota > Metazoa > Chordata > Mammalia > Diprotodontia > Macropodidae > Notamacropus > Notamacropus eugenii. The sequence goes on along the minus strand of NC_092873.1, from coordinate 449,585,360 downwards.
AATGGCTAATAGGCATATCTCCATGGAATTCTAATAAACATATGCCATTAGTCTGACTTCCATTTCATCTATGTGGATATTCTCTTAAGTCATTGTATATTACAATTCTGCCATCCCTCAGTGAAAGTTTAATGAGTTGTCTCAACCCCCAAAATAAATAGATAATAAAATCATCACATCTACTCCTCTACTGGTGACAATATTTCTCAAACAGGGTTAAACCAATCCTCAGATGACAGCCTGCCATCAAACCCATCCCAAAGGCTTTTCTAATGCAGCAAGACTTGCCAGAGCTTATTCTCTCTCTGCTGGCATAACTTTCTTCTACCTACAGTCATATCATCCAAGTCATCTGAGGTACTGCAACTTTAACAGAGAACCATGGTGATCCCAGACATGAGATGACATCAAGGCACCATTCAAAACATCTTAGGGACAACTGTACCTAAATGACTGAAAATAAATTTAACGCTGCTGCTATTTAGCTCGTGTTTCATCACGATCCAAGATTATTTTGTGAAAGCCAGCTAAATGATTTCCTGAAACCAGTACATATGCCATTTCTCTTTAATTTACCTAATGAGTAACCTTCACCAGAAAAATGAAATAAGATTTATTCTAAGTGAATTTCATCTACTCCTAACGATGGTTAATTTTTCCTTTCTGAAATATTCCATTTTAATAGATGATCAGGGTAGTTAGCATCTCAAAGATCACAGGATCATCCATTTAGAACTGGAAGGCCATTAAGTCCAACCCCATCTTTTCCCAGATGAGCAAAATCAGGGACAAAGAGGTTCAATGACTTGCCCAAAGTCACAAAACTAGTATCTATGGCAGAATCTGGAACTGTCCTCCTGGTTCCCAGACAAGGCCTTAACCATGATATGTCATTTGGTACAACATAAAATTACATACAGTGCTGGTGTCACCTTTTGTCTATTCCTCAGCTCAACAAGCTCCAGAAAGCTACAATGACCACCCACCCAGAAGTGGCTCTAGGGATGTGATCCCTACCACTATATAAACTGATTTCTTAATTACAGTGGGAGATATGCTTACAAAGAAAACTGCTATTAGTCATTTTCTTTATAAGCTATAAAGACTATAAGATTCTTAGTAGTTAAATTGGGACATTAGAGGCCATCTAGTCTGGCCCATTCATTTCTGAAAAAGAGTGCTGTAGCATTCCCAACAAGTGGTCATTCAGCAGAAAGATTTCGAAGGAGCAACATACTACCTCAGCCCAACCCCAATTTAAGACTGCTTAAATACTTAGGAACTTTTTCTTCACAGTGAGCCTAAATGTGCTTCTTTGAGACTTCCCTTATAACCACTACTTTACTTCCTCTGGAACCAATAAAAACAAGATTCATTCCTTTTTCATAGGATAGTCCTTCAAATACTAGAAAACTGCTATCATGCTCCACTGTCTTCCTCTTCTCCAGGACCTGGCAATATAGTTCCTTGAACTAATCTTACATGGCATATTCTTCACTCCTTTCACCTTTCTGGGGACTGTCTTCTGCAAACATCCAACTTTATGTCATGTGGTAAGATGTGGCAATCAGAACTAAACATAATACTCCAGGACAGAATATACCAAAATTATAACCTTGTTGTTCTAAACACTAGGCTTCTCTCAAAAATGGAAGTTAGATTTTAAAAAGCACACAACTGCCTCCTTATTGTTTTTTTAATTTTGACAAGAATATGAATGAAGCTTACTTGTTTATAGTTTGTAGGGTTCACCTTCTCCTCCTTTTGAAAATTAGGACATTTTCCCCTTCTCTAGTTCACTAACACACCACCCATTTTCTAAGATCATTCAAAAAATGCTTGATATCTGGAAGTTCTTTCAAAGGTCTAGGATATCAAGGAATACGGAATTAATTTCACTGAAGATGGATGAGATTGCTGTCTGAACATCTTCCAGGAGTGGAGAATCTGCAGGCTATAGAACACATGTGACCTTCTAGGTCCTTGGGTGCTACCTTTTGACTGAGTTGACATTTTACAGAACAAAGCCTTTTATTATAGGGATAAGGCCATAAGTTCTCCAACCCTGATTCTCTTAGCATAGGCTCCAAGTCCCAGCTAACTACTTTGTTGAATTCTTCCACTTCTAAAAGTCATACTTACCTGAGGAGAAAAAAGGTAAGGGCTAAATAGTATGACTCCTTACAATTAACCAAAATCACCAGCCTACACTCGTCTCACAAATAATCCTTTACTTATTATTCCATTATCATCAGCCTACTTCCCCTAACCTCCTATACAATAATCTCTTCATTAATCTTTCCTGACTTTAAAAAAAAAGTTGCTTGTCCAATATAAACTTAAAGAAAAAGGAGTTAGATGTTCTTAAGAGCTCCTGTTTTTCCACAGCTAGATGATGCAATGAATAGAATGCTGGATTCTGGAGTCAGGAAAATGCGAGTTTAAATTCTGGCTCAGACACTAACTAGCTATGTGACTTTGGGCAAGTCAAATTCTTCATCTGTAAAATGGGGGTAGTAATAGCACCTACTTCACAGAGTTGCTGTGAGGATCAAATAACAGATGTGAAGACTGCATAGCTTCTATAAAGGTCAGTTATTACTAAAATGAAATGTTAAAGCTCTCTATAAATGCTAGTTATTTTTTCTATTTCCACTCCAGGAATTTCTATCTAAAGAACTGGAATCAGTACTTCACCATGACCAGTGCAGGGTAAACATTCTTGTTTTTGGCTCTTTTTCTAGATGCCATAGAGATCAACAAATCAATAAACATTTTTAAGCACCTACTATGTGGCAGAACCAAACTAAGCATCAGGGACACAAAAAATGGTAAAAGACAGTTCCAGTCATCAAGAACCTTACAAACTAACCATAAGATTACTACTTGGCAGACCAAGTATCCTGCATATATATAACAATGCAACTGAGTAGATTACTTATTTTCTACAGATCAGACTTCTTATATGCCATCTCTTTTAGTTAAATTACTTCTACAATCAGTTACTCTCACTCTATCTTGTTTCTTATTAGCTCCAACTTTAGAGGATGACATTTCAGCTCCTTAATGTCCAGGGTAAACATATCTTCTTTCCCCTACAGACTCAACACTCACAAACCATCTGTTTAATAATCTGGCCTAGAATTATATCAGAGATTGATGTTAAATTTACTGATGTGTAGTTTCTAGAATCTATTCTTCGCCTTTAAGAAAAAAATCAAACACTTGGTCTCCTCCAATCTCCTGGGCACTTCTATTTTTCATCATTACTATACAAACTGTGTTCCCAATATCTCACCTTCAAAATCCTCCAGGACCAGAAGTTATTAAATACAAGTCATCTGAACCTGGACAGCTGACTCATTTAAAGTGTTCTTTTACTATCTTCTTGTTTATCGTTCTGTTGCAATTTGCTCTCCTAACACTTCCAGTTTAAACACCACTATCTTTGCTCAATGGAAACATAATAGTAACAAAGTGGTTGTCTTATGTTAACAAATTAACATTACACTCTTGCAAGCAGCAGGCCTTCCCTTTCTTGTTCTTCTCCCCAAATACAACTACAGAAGATATACTCTATGATCCTTAGCAGCTTTTCCTAGGATCTATGGGCAGGGCTCATGTGGGGCCGTTATCCTTATTGAGGTCCTTAGGTTTTTATATAAATCCCTGATGGAGGAAACTCTCTGAATTTCCTGAATGTCCTTTTCCCACTGTCCAGGAATTCTGGGTTCTACTTCCTTAAAAAAAAGCACCCCAACTTCCAAACTCATCCAAATGACCCATGTCTGGAGAGCCCCCTTCCACACTCTAGTTGCTTAAAGCGCCCTCAGCCACATATAAAGAATTCCAGTTCCTATATCCCCTTCCCCCACTGATCAATTAAGAGAACAGGCAAATCATTTTATTAATAGCTAGCACTTTAACATCACAAGTCGCTTTGCAAAAACTATCTCATTTTATCCCTAAAACCACCCTGAGAAAGTACATGCTATTGTTACCCTCATGTCACAGAAGCGGAAAGGGAGGCTGGGGTGAAGTGACTGGTCCAGGGTCACACAGCCAGCATCTGGTCAAATTTGAACTCAAGACTTCCTGACTCCAGAAGGAGTTTACAAATTCTTTAATCTGTAAATTACTTTAGTGATATATACTCGCTGGCGATCGTGGTGCTGGAGCTAGCCTTTACTTTTAGGGGGTGATGGGGGTGGGGGGTAACTAAAGTCCTTCCTTCTCCCTCTCATAGTTTACGGGTAAAAGATGGGAACTCTTCCTCCCCTTCTTGTCTTGGGATTTCTGAGTCGCCCCAAGGCCGAGAGAACGGATCTTGACGGTGGTGGCGCCCTGAACCCCACCCGAGCTGTCTTGGGCGTCCAGAGGGAAGTAAGGAGGGAAGTAAGAAGGGAAGACCCCCCCGCCCCTAGGGCAGAAAGGGCGCCCCCCCCCCCAGCTACGTCAGAACCTCTACGAGTACAAGCCCACAAGGGTGCAGCCCCTACCCCAGCCCCCGCCCCAGGCGCAGGCCGAGGCTGCCCCCCCCCACTCCCCCGCTCGGGCCCTGGGGCTGCTCGCTCCCCCCCCCCCCCCCGAACGTGGGGGCCGCCCACCCCCCAGGCGACAACGCCTTCTCCCCTCCCTCCTCCCGCACCGTACCCGACCGTGACCGAGGCGCAGGAGCTGCAGCGTCTCTGGGCGAGGTGCCGGGCGCCTGCGACCGCCGCCCTGGTGAGCAAGGACATGGCCCGAGAGGAGACGGGGCCCCACCGCCGGCGGCGAGACCTGCCCTCCCCAGCTCGCCCGCGGCTCCCGGAGCCGGTCAAATCCGGGGTCGGAAGAAATCCCCCCCTTCCGGGACCGACCTAACGTCAGAAGAAGCGGACGCCGGGACGCCCCGCCCGGCCCGCCCCCAGGCCCGCCTGCTAGGCCGCGCTCGGTCTCACCAGCGCCGGCGTCCCCGGCTGAGCGGCTCGGCGTGGCCCAGTCTCTCCCCGCGCCCCCGGGGCCCCGTAGAGCGCGCCTGCCCGCTCTGGTGGGCGCGGGCGCGGGGGGCGGCGGGACTGCGGGCTGGGCCGGGCTGCCTTTGTTACGCCCTGATCCCGGCCCTGGCGGGTGGGGGATGTCCGGCAGCCCTGGGGGGAGGGGTGGGGGGCGAGATGGGAGAGACCCTTACCTGCGACCGCGGAGCCCGAGTCTGCCACTAAACTGCGGCAGAGCCCCGGCCTGGGGCGGGGGACGACGAGGCTTTGAAGAAGCGAATCGTTAAGGAGAAATTCTGCTGTCTTTTGGTTTTGCCAAACCTACATTTCCCCCATTTCCCTTTCCTAACCCTTCCCGCATAACAAGTTTTTTTAAAGAAGAAGAAGAAAAAACAAATCAACCCTACATCAATAAACCGAAAAAAGTCGGGCGGTGAATGCAATGTTGCATCCCCGTGGCCCCCCACCTCCACTGGGTTCTCCGGGCGCTTAGCCCCGTGGCAGGCTCCCAGTCAGAAAGCGTCCCTTGCTTGGGGACCAGGCTGGTTCTTTAGAACTTGGCCACATTCCTTTTCTTTCGATGGAGGGCGTGGGGGACGACACACACCACTTTTCTATAGGACCTACTGACATACCGTGGGCAGTCCTTTTAAACGTCATTTCCCAAGCCAAACAAGGATGCCAACAGCCCTCTGGGGTTTATACGGCACTCAGCCACGTAATTATACGGTGGGGATCCTCCACACCCTTTGCATTTTGCCTATAAGGCAATTATCTCTAACTCGATTTGAAAGATAGTCTATGGACTTTCCGGAAGCCAGTGGCAGAAATTGTCCCTGAAATTTCAAAAGCATTGATTGGAACCGGTCAGATTGTTTGTTTTGTTTTATTCCCCATGATACAGTAGCTGAGTTGATGATTCTGATGGCCAAGGTCCAAGTCAGAACTCTGTTTCCGATTGGAATTTCTTTTTTTTAATTATTTTATTTGTTTTCAGTGTTCTACAGTCACTACCATATATATATCTTATATTTTTTCCCCTCTCTCCCCACTCCCTTCCCACTCACTCCCCAAGAAGGTGTGCAATCTTATATAGGTTCTGCACATACATTCCTATTAAATACATTTTCACCTTAGTCATGTTGAGTAGAAGAATTAAAATGAATGGGAGAAACTATAAAGCAAAACAAAGCAAAACATAATACAAAATAAATGTTCTGCTTCATTCTGTGATCCAATTCCATAGTTCTTTCTTTGGATATGGAAGGCGATTTGCCTCAAAAGTCCTTTGGGAATTTTTTAGGTCCTTGCTTTGCTACGAAAGACTACATCTACTAGAAAAATTCCCACACTGTGGTCCTTGCTGTGTTCAAAGTTCTCCTGGATCTGCTCCTTTCACTCAGTATCAGTTCATAGAAGTCTTTCCAGGCCTCTCTGAAGTGTTCCTGTTCATCATTTCTTACAGCACAATAGTATTCCATTACATTCATATACCACAATTTATTCAGCCATTCCCCAACTGATGGGTATCCCCTCGATTTCCAGTTTTTGGCCACCACAAAGAGAGCTGCTATAAATATTTTTGTACAAGTAGGACCCTTTCCCATTTTTATGACCTCTTTGGGATGCTGTCCCAGAAGTGATATTGCTGGGTCAAAAGATATGCACATTTTTGTAGCCCTTTGGACATAGTTCCAAATAGCTCTCCAGAATGGTTGGATCAGCTCACAGCTCTACCAACAATGAATTAGTGTTCCAACTCTCCCACATCTTCTCCAATATTTATCATCTTCCTGTTTTGTCATGTTAGCTAATCTGATAGTTGTGATGTGGTACCTCAGAGCAGTTTTGATTTGCATCTCGCTAATAGTGATTTAGAGCATTTTTTCATATAAGATAGCTTTAATTTCTTCCTCTGAAAACTGCTTGTTCATATTTTTTGACCATTTATCAATTAGAGAATGACTTGTATTCTTGTACATTTTACTCAGTTCTCTATGTATTTTAGAAATGAGGCCTTTATCACAGACACTAGTTGCAAAAATTCTTTCCCAGTTTTCTGCTTCCCTCCTAATCTTGGTTGCATTGGGTTTGAATTCTATATTTTCATACCGCACAGTCACTCATGAAGCACAGACTGTGTCACAAAAATTCTTCCAGGGGTCTGTGATATCCCTGAGATGGGTCCTCCCTCCAGTGGTACATACGACCCAGGTGGTAGAATACAGTTGGAGAATGAAACATAGGCCGTCAGACATGGTCAACGTGTTGACTTGTTTTGCTTAATTTTACTTTGTAACAAGGGAGGGTTCTATTGGCGCTTACTGAGAAATGACAACGAAGGGAGGGAGAGAACCATGCTTTAATAAATATTAAACAAATAGATGAGGGGAAGGGAAGGCAGACAATATACCTTCAGTTCTAAATCCTATGATTCAATGAACTGAAAGGTTGAGAATGGGGTCTTCAGCGTAATTACATAGCTGAGTATTGTATAAAAATCAAATGGCTTGAGAATGGGGTCAATTCTTAAAAAGTTGTGTATTGTAGATAAAGCCTAGGTGAAGTGCATGATTTTTCAGGTAACTGATTCTTTCAGTGCCTGCATATTCCTGTGGCTATTTCAAGGAAATGTATCTTTCACTCCTAAATTTTGCATACATTCATATCAACATCTTTTTCATGTTTTCCTTCAAATAATGGGGCAAATTGCCAGAGTAGGATTTTTTTTAATAATTGTTCTGTATTGAGAAGTTTCTGGGTTCTTCAATTGTAAACATAGGGTGTATGGGGTATTAAGGGCAGACTCGCACCTTTGGTGTGGGGGCGTGCTGAGCCCTTTTCAGGACCTCTTGTGGTGTCCAACCAGTCACCCAACTCACCTGTGGCTCCCAAGAAGCTGTAGCATTCACAGTGTCTACATCCTGAGTAAACCTTCTCAAGCAGAGGCTAAACCATGTTGAGAGCAACCAACAAGTGGTCCAATTGCTCCCCCATCCCATAGGAATAGGCATGTGAGAACAATTTGTTCAGATAGACATGAAGGTGGCTGAAAGAAGGAGATGTGGAGCACTTCGAACTTGGTCAGAAATTGAAGATGACAAAGTCATCCACTGCAACCCTGGCCATTTGCCAGTTGTCCTGACTTTTGTCCTGCCACTGGACTTGGATGACTCTGAGTGACGCTGATGACTTTGTGCAACTTTGCCTTACTTAAGGCACACACACAAGACATCAGCTTGTGATGTCATTGGTCCCGTTTGGGTAAAAGAAAGGACAAACATCAACCTGTAAACATAATTTAAAAACATTCCAATGAAGTCAGCAAGCATTTATTAAGTAAGCATTGTAATGTAGAATTTAGATTATGAAAATAATACACCTGTCACTATAATTTACAGTAACCATGAGTCAACATAATATTTAGAACATTATGCTACAAGAAAAATCACAAACATTTAGAATGACTTTAAGTAATGACTTTCAGATTACTTGGAATTTAAATCACAAGGTTTTCTCTTTTTTATATACATAAAAAGAGCATGAGAGTTAGCTTTAAGTTCATGTTCACCAGTGTTATGGGCTATTGTATTAAATATCATTCAAAATAAAACCTAAAAGTTCTGTCAGTTCAACCTGCACCACTAAGGAGAAGGTTAGGGAGAGATTTTTGTGTAATTAGACCTGAAAGTGTCATAACTTTTATCACCTCATTTTCCCAATGGATGTTGTAAAGATCCTCAAACAAAAAAGAAATTAACTGAGTGTACAGTAGAACAAACTAATTTACATCAACTTTTTCCTGACTTCCACCTGGCATCATCTCCTGTTTAAAGAACATTCCCATAGTGATAAAATATGTGTTTTCTACTTCCAGAGTCTTTATAAGCTTAAGAAATCAAAACTAAATGCTTTCTATTAAGATGTGGGAAGATATTTTTAAAAAGATATTAAAGGACTGAATGAAAATGATCTGCAGTGCCATCTGGTGTTTAAAGCGTAGAATACATTTATTCTTTGACTTTTCCCCTTATCAAGTAACAACTAACCAATAATCATTAATCATTCTCTTATTTTCTTTTGTCAAGAGGATAAAATACTGATTGGATTGTTACATTTTTTTAATTCAAAGAGAAAAGTAATGAGCAAGGAGACTAGAAATAAAAATCTAAGAGGACATAAAGAATCTAAGAAATGTTTGTTTAGTTGATATGATTTGGTTGTAGAAGGGATGTTGGAGATCATCTAGTCTAACATTTAGGATTCCTTCTTGGTAAGTGATCACGAATTCAGGAAATACTAATTCAGTTAAGAAAATAGTAGATACAATTCTCTCTATATCTAACTGATTTATAAATTGCATTAAATCTTTTTTTTAAATTTAAGCTACAAGTACCATACAGGATAAAAAATCCATTTCATAAATCTAATATCATTATTATTAGTTTGGTTCTGAAGACTGAAAGTACTGAGGTGACACAGGGGAGCTTTTACACAGGAATGTTTACTTCAGAAGTTATAACATAAATAAACATACCCCCTCCAATTTGTGAGAGGCATAATCCGAGTCCCTTTTTGTGCTACCTCTGTCTTTGAGAAGTAGAAAGGGATTAGGTTCATAGTTTAGCTTGGTTACTTAAAGCATAGTCCCCATTCTAAGCCTAAAAATCCCACTAGGTATCGAGTGTCAGGATCCCTGATTTCTCAAAGTTTCTATGTGGATGTGACTGGCTGCTGTACCACCTGCAATCCTGGCTCCAAGGTCTCCATGGCTCAAATTCCTGGAATTTGGGGATCACCTTTGGCCTGCTGAAACTGAGGAAGAAACAAAGCCGAAACAAACACCCCTTAGACCTATTTCTTTTAAAGTAAAAAGGAGAGCTGGGGAAGGGCAAGTCTCCCCTCTACTCTATTTTGTTCTTGGTATCAACACTACTTGGAGCTAATAGAAGAGTCAAAAAAGATAGTGAACCATGCATGTACTACTTTTAAAGACACAGCGAGTGAATCAAGGAGGCTACCCTATCCACATGGTATTGGCAGAGTAGGCTCCACCTTCACTAAACTAGGGCATGTTCAAAAGCCAAGTTATACTTACATCATTTGCAGAGGTTCCCAAGTGTTCAATACTGCCCCCTGGGGGGGTGCTAGACTGATCAGGGAGAGAGTAGTAACCTCCAGTGCAACTGAATGGGGGAGGGGGGACATTGAATAAAAATAACGGGGTGGTGGAAGCATAAGAAAAAAGAGATCAGAAAATTTAGAAAAACCGTTCATTTATATTTCATCTGTTATGTGAGTTAAAGTCATAATGGTTGTATTATTTCCAAATAAACACCAAAATTCAAGTTATTAACTGATCAGTGGTCAAATACACCAACAAGTCTTAAAAAGCAAGTGTTGGCAGGTGAGCATTTCGGGCATTGTCAGGAAGTCCAGCATTCATTGACAAGAGTATGTGCATGGAATGACTTGTTTACAATACAATACTATAAGGTTACATGAGACAATATTGCATCATCTAAATTTTAATGCAGGAACCCCCCCCCCAAAGTTACAATAAATTATTAAATTTGCATCATTTTATAAAAAAAATTTTTTTGAAATGACACAATTTTTTTTTAAAAGTTAAAGGGTTAAAGATTCCCACAGGGCACTGAGTAATTTTTTTTTCAAAAGGGGGCAGTAGGCCAAATAAGTTTGGGAAACTGTTTTAGAGCAAAACAAAACTACAAAAACAATCCACTGACCTTATTATTCATACTGAATCAGGTAAGTTGATATAATTCAATGGTTTCCATCACAAAGAGACAGGAGGATAGGGTCATTATGGCATATTATACCCAATCAAATTACACTAGAAGTTTTAGCTGATGGCAATATTCATTAATTTTTGTTTTAAAGTGTTTGTAATAATCTGAACCTTCTTGGAGAAAAGAAAAAAATAAGTAGATTAATGCCATTCTAAGTTTATGTAATGTAGTTTAATTGGACCTTCAAATCTACTCAGCACATTCATCTCTAGTTGATTTCAAATTCCCCAAAATACTTTCAAACATTCCCTCCCATTCTGTACCCCACTACATTCTCCTAGGTCCCTTCCACTGCAGATGACCTTACCTCCTAGGTGGTGAAATTATGGCCATCCAATATGAGTTCCCTCAATTTCTTGCCTCTTGACTATATAATTTTTCTTTCTTCACCCTATTTTTCTTGAAAAAAAAAAAACAAAACCCAAAAGATTCCTACTTTCCCAAAATAAACCCTTCATTTATTTCCTCAGTCTTGAAATGGACGGACCAAGACAAGCACAGGCAAGAGTTAATTGAGAATTTGGGAGCATCTTTATTAGCCAGCAGCTGTCCACTAAGGAAGAAGCCCCGAACAAAGGTGTGCGTGCCTTTTAAGCATCTTAGCACCTCCCGGTACAGCCTTGCGGTTCCAATAGCACACATTTTTCACAGAACAGTTTTGACAGGGGTTCCTAGGTACTGCTAGGCAAGGGGGCACAACAGAGAGGGGGGCCCAGGCAGCTGCTAGGCAAAGGGGTACAACAGAGAGGGGGGCCCAGGCAGCTGCTAGGCAAAGGGGTACAATAGAGAGGGGGACCCAGGCAGCTGCTAGGCAAAGAGGTACAACAGAAAGTGTAGCCACTAACAGTAAGTGGCTACTAGGCCCAACCCTGCCTAGAAACTCAACAGACATTTCTCAACCCAGGGGCTCTGGGAGGGAGGGGAAATAATGTCCACTTCAGTCTCATCTATCCTCTCTTACCTCCTCCAGATGCTTGCTTTATTATCTCATCTTAGTTTAGTATCAGGGAGAGAGTGTTAGATTTAGGATACACCATGACTCTGACCTTTAGTTTACTGTTCTTAAGTAGGGATCAGAACACTTGTCCTTTACTTCTCACAGTTGTGAGGACCAGGTAAGACCTATGTGATGTTTGGAAATCTTAAAAGCACTACGTAAATATGAGCTATTATTATCCCTCCTCTAGTGGCTTTTTTCATTCTACTTAGAAACAGCCTCAGGTTTCCCATATACTAAAAGAAACTTTCCCAGGATCCTTATTGTTCCCTCAAGATAGCATCGAATTTCTCTCCCCCCTTTAATTAACAAATTACCTGGGAATTACATTTCTGGTGATGATACCATCTGTTCCAGTTCTAAATTGATTTTCCTAAAATCAATCCTCCCTGTCCTTGAGCCTAAACTGAAGGATCATTTTTTACTTGCCCCTCTTCTAGTTACATCTCCTTACGCCATACCCTCTTTGTCTCTGGAAATCTAAATCTAAAATGTGTCATTTTTTAGCTTATTTGCAATATAATGGTCTCTTGAGTCTAGGTGGTCCCCTCAGATACCTAATGGAGTTCATATAAGATGAAAAAATGGTGGCAAAATTACAATAGCCCAGAGCTCCCAATTAGGGAAACTGATAACCTTCAGGCAAAGATATGACTATCTGGCCTACTTTAAAGTTGTTTATCTCTGTGACTAGACTCACTTGAGTAGAGAGAGTTGGAGAAAGAGCAGACCTTTGTATTGAAACTTGCTTGAGGCCTTGAAGAGGTGGACACAGCACTGGTAGCTTTAGTAGAGCTATCTGCTTTGAGGTAAGCCCCTACAGGTGTGGGCTTATGGCTCTGTTTTCCTTTTCTTGCTTCTCCTGCTCTGCTGTGCTTCTGATTCTTGGTCAGAGTTGAGGGGGCCACTGTTGTTTAGCTCTCGAGGTTTCCACTCCTTACTATCAGTCTGTTTCTTGAAGACCATGTGTGTCTCTGGGCTGTGTTTCAATCCCACCTTACAACGCAAAAATGATGATAGTCCCAAATTATTTTCAAGGCTCTCTGAAGGGAATTTTGTGTCTTTGAATAACAAATCCTAGGATGTCAATAAGTTCTCAAACTCTCTATTGTACTTTTAAGTATACTTGTTCTATCACCCCAAGAAATTATAAATTTCTTGATGGCAGGGACTGTTTCATTTTTGTCCTTGTATCCTCACTACCCAGCACATAGTTGACACTTAATAAATGCTGAACTACTTAACTATATTCCTATATTGTTTGTAAGGTTAGATTAGCTATTCCGTAAGCCAGAGATGTCAATATTGAAATAAACAAAACTCCAGAGTAATATAGAACCAGATTAAAATATAATTGGGAAAAGTTTAAAGAAATAAAAAAAATATATAACATAAGTAATGTTAATGTTAAATCTATTCTGTTATATATAGATCTTCCAATTCTTGGTGCAGTTTGATACCAGCTACTAGAATAACATTAGTCATTCGTTTGATTTCAGATCCTTGTAAATACTTAAAACCATAATACACAACTGAACTTAGGGTCAGCCTGTGAAAGACTGAGTGAATAGTTTTTCTGAGCTCCTTTTAAGTATTTTATATCATTCTTCCCATTCATCATTTTATGAAAGTATGATGTTCTAGAGTTCAAAAACAAAATTGGGGAATTTGCTAAGGATGTAAATGGGAAAAAAAAGTTAAAGACAAGTACAAAATAATATGACAGATAAGACCTGCTATTATAGCAGCTGTTTAATTTCCCAAACTGAAAATGCAGCTATGAGTGAAACTTCACAACATGAATTTTGTTTTAAGTGATGACAGTAAGCATGTAATTCAGAGATTTGCTTAACACTCAATAAATATTTGCTGAATTGAATTCAAAGCTGTGTCATTTTCTTCATGTTTGAAGTCTTAGTATAGTGTAGACAAAATTTTTACTATCAGGCTATTTATTATAGTGAATGGTTTCCCCTAAGAGTGACTTCGTTAAAAAAATAAAAAAAAATTCCCTGGAAATGAGGCAAACATCCAGGATGAAAAGAGCAATATTGCTTTGGCAAAGGCCATAACTACTTCAGTAATCAAATACTCCATATTCAAAGAGAAAGTGCACGTTAAGATATTCAAAATACAAATAATACTTCCGAAACAGAGAAAAATATATCGGTTCTTGCTAAGATCAACTGTAAAGTCTCAAGATATACATACATACATATAATGTGTGTGTATTGTATGTAAGGTATATATAATGTGTATATGTATGTATGATTATATATAATGTATATGTGTATATATGTATACACATATAGATACACACATGCATATACATAGTATATTTAAAAGCAATCCCTTCAGGTTAACCCTAAAGCCCTGAAGGGAATAGAAGTAAGCCACTCTCAGAGGACCCTGCCCATAAATGTGTGTGGGAGTGACTAACACAGGCCCAGGAGGGGAGTTACTCTGGCCCATTGCAATAGAACAGAACTGAAGTAAAGAGAGCCTGAATCAGGATGGGTAGTTAAGCACTTTACAAATATATCATCTGATTCTTTTTAAAGAAATGTCTGCTTCACAAACCAGTCTTCATATTTTTAGGTACAATAATTAGAGGAGAACTTATTATATCCATCCCTTTATCAAGAGCCTATTTAAGAAGTCCTTTCATCCTTTAGGTTTAGGTTTAACAGCATTAATCGCCACCCTCACCCCTGCAATTTAATGATCAAGTCACTAGGTGGCAGTGATACCACATTACATTTTTCAACGATACCCTTACACACAGCTTTTAATACTTAGTGGGAGTGTTCTGCACTACCTAGAATGGGGCAATTATTACACCTGTTAACCCAGAGGTGCACTGTTGGGTATTTTGATTTTTCCTTCTTGGCTTCCTATTAATCTTAGCTAAAACTGCCCTAAAACAAAAGGGAACTGCCATTTTGGACATTTCTAAATCAGAAATGGCTAATAATTACATTAATCTCAAATAAAGTTGTTTCTGGAAAACTGGTGACTAAAAACATAGAATATTAATGTTTTTTTCAATAGGGAGGACATGGACAAGTAAGTGTTGCACAGGATGTTGATCTGCAATACTTGAGTATCCATGGGGAAGACATCAATTGTTCACTAAAGAAATAAATATTGAAAATATTGACGTTACATGTGCAGTCATTTGGTAGCTCCAGATTTACAGATTAAACATCTACTGGCAGTTATTTCACCCCTATCATTTAGGCAGGTTAATAGCAGGTGGTAGTTATGCCTGTAACATAGAACTATGAGAAAAATGCATGGTAGATTTAGGACTTAAAGGGTCCTTAAGGCAATCAAGTCCAAACTCCCCCTATTCTCTCACCCTCCCTACATTTTATATCAAAGAGCATGCTCTGCTTAAGCCTGTGATACTTCTAATCAAGAGTTTCACAAACTTTAATAGTACAAAATAAAAATTCTGTATGACCATGGACAAGTCATTTAATTGCTCCATGCCTCAGTTTTCTCATCTGTAAAATGGGGGGATTTTGTACTCAATTGCCTTTAAGACACTTTTACCTCTCAATGTACTATCCTATAAAATCAGCCAGTCTTAACAGTAATCATTCCATGCAAATACAATCATTTCAGTTCAATTTAATATTAAGCACTCACAAGGGTTGGAGGCAGGAAAACTTGAATTCAAATGCTGTCTCTGCCACTTAGCAAGCAATGTCACATAACTTCCATGTGCTTAAAGCAATCTCCTAGATTTATCTACTAAGCCTATTTTAGTTATGATCTGTATATGTGTAGGGATTTCCCTTGTTAGAAGATCTCCAACTACTCCTTCTAGGTGATGGGTGATACTAATATTTTAAAATGATAGTCACTACATTCCAGGAGTTTACATTCTACTAGGGAAAGGGGGAGGAGTAGATATAAATTGTACATGAATTATGTACATGCACATTCATATAAAGTACAGGGTAATGGAAGCAAAAGGAGAGAATCATATTATTCCAGGAAAAAGTTATTATTTAAAAAAAAAAAGGAAGAGCAACTTCTAAAGAAATTGATGTCTAAAATATCTTTCTTACTTATGTGAATTTTACTTCATCCACTCATAGTGAATTTTAAGTTATAGCCCAAAGTCCCAAGGCCTCCAGGCTTCAGATTAACTTGATTACAGAGCTCTCCTGGGCCAATCTCAAACAATAGCAGTTGTTTTTTCTTCAGTGCTAGTTTTTTGTCTCCAACTTAATCAGAGGGAAGGAAAAATGCTTTCCTAACAGTTTGGGATCAGTTACTTAAGCCCCTAAATGTCATTCCTCTTTCTGCTCAAATCTTGACAGTGGTTTTAGTATTATTGAGAATATATATACATGTAAGTAAAATCGTTCTTTTTAGTTATGGAAAGTAGTGGGTTTTCCACAATATCCTTAGGAGTATACCTTTCATCATTTTCCTCTACAATTTGGCTTGGAATTATTACTATTTTAAGCTGCTGCAATTCCTTGCAAAAGACACTTCATCTCCCAACTCCGTCCTTTTTACCTACAGTCCCCTCACGCCTGGAATGTCCTTCGTCCTCCCTCTCAGCGTGCAGGTTCTTCAGGCTACCTTTAAGATTTCAACTCAAATCCCAACTTTTGCAGGAAACCTAATTCCAGCGTTCCCTGAAGGATGACATCTATTTACTTTGTATACCTCTTGTAGATTCATAGTAGTTAGTTTGTAATCTTCTCTTTTAGAATATGTGCTCCCAGAGGTATGGACTGTTTTTGCATTTCTGTGAATTCCTAGCTCTTAGCCAACTGGCTGGCACCTCCTTTGTAAACTAACTTACCAAGAAAATATTTACATAGTGAATTTACAACTAATACTACCTGTCTGCCCTATTATAGTCTGATTACAATGGGGAATATCCTACCTACCAATAGCTGTTAGTTTTGGCTTTGCAAACTTCTTTGACTGAGTTTCCCTTAAAATATTTTTAAAAAGTTATTCCTTACAAACATTTTGAACATTTTTAAACAAAGTTTATGACTACATCCTCAAGGTGGGTGGGTTTTGAATATTAGTCTTAAACTGGTTTCATTATAGATATCACCCCAAACAGTGCTGGAATATAGTCCTTCAGCCATGATGTCTATGTGTGTGTATACACAACATATATACATATGTATATATTTAAACACACATACACATGTGCACACATATATGTGTGTGTATACCACACACATATTATATATATATATATATATCATGCCATATCCCATTGAATAGATGTCATAGAAAGGGAAGGATCCTTAAAAGTCAGTCCACCTCCCTTAATTTTTACAGTTGAAGAAACTGAAACCAAGAAAACTTAAGTGACTAACCCAGAGTCATACAGGCAGTAAAATGCTTGAGGCAAAATTCAAACCCAGGTCTTTCTAATTCCAAATTCAGGGCTCCATCCAGGACCACAGTTTTATTAAGTCTCTTATTCTCAGTCTGTTTCCATACGATGGCGCAGAAAGAAAACAGCATCAGTGCTGCCCTGCCGTGTAGAAAAAAAGTGTTACTGATCTACTAAGGAAGAGTCAGGCACAAGGAGCCTCTAATTAGCTCTACCCTAAATGTCTGACTTAGGACAAGTTATTTAGCCCGCTGGAGCCCCAATTTCTTCATCTGTAACAGGGGGATGATAATAGCAGGGTTTTTGTTAAGATCAAGGAAGATGATCGTTGTAAAGTGCTTAGCACAACGCCTGGCACATAGTAGGTGCCTAATAAGCGTTAGTAACCCTATCATAACTATTAATTTACATGATATATTTATATCACATTCATTGTTTTACCCTTTTAAAGGCTGCAAAGAGCCTTTTTTCACACCTTGTTTGACATCAGCGAGGCGGTCTTTTTAACTTTTACCCACATCCAGCGGGTATCGGCTGTGCCTCCTCTAAGGAGGCACACTCTCTCTCCTCCTCCTGTCTTCCTCCTGGACTCCCCCAAGTCTCAGATAAAGTTCTACCTTCCGCAAGAAGCTCTCCCCACATTTCCTTTACACTAGAGCCTTCTCTGGGATTATCTCCAGTTTTTGTCGCATGTATCTTGTTTGCGCACAGTTCTTTGCAGCGTTAGACCATGAACTCCTGGAGGAAAGGGACTTTTTTTAACCCTGGTCTACCCAGCGATGGGCATAGTGCCCGGCAGACAGCAGCCGCTGAACAACTGCTGATTGGCCGACTCCTAGAGAACCGGACTGCGTTTCGCCTTTCTCCCGAAGGCTTGCGGACGAGACTTCATCCTTCTAGGAATAAGATACCAGCCTCCAGCTCTCCTGGAGCTTCTAGCCCACCCAAGGTGGGATTCACAGGCGAAGAGAGCGCCATGCACATTAAAAGCGCCTCCACAGGTCGTAAGAAAGAGCAGAAGTAGGCATGAGCCCGGAGGAGTCAGGCACAGCCACCTAGCAAGCCCAGAACACCACCGGCACAGTGGCTAGATCTGAAGACCCGGCGAGGGCCGCCGCGCCGAGGTGGGCTAGAGCTGCCTGTACCGCGCGTCAGCCACGCCCCGAAGTCGGCTGCTTTCTGAGCGGCGCGTGGCTGTGCGCGCTGTGCCCGGGTGCGCTCGGGCCGCACGCGCACGCGCATCACAAGCGCGTACCCCGGTCAGTCTAGACTGAGCGTGTGAGGATTGCGCGGTCTGCGGCGCCGCGTGCGTGTCTGGCCGAGCTCCTCTCTCGGGAGGCCTCGGCTCCCCCTGGCGGCAGCGGGACCGCGGTGGCGGCGGCGGCGGCGGCGGCAGCGGCAGCGGAGGCACTTCGAGCTCAGGCGTTCAGCTCGGGCAGCCGGCGGCGGGGCCTTGCCCGATAACGCGGGGTCCTCAGCTGCCTAGGTGTCTGGGGCCGTCGTCTTCGCGGGCGGCTGTTAGTGCCGCTCCTGTTGGTGCGTCGTACTGGTGACGGCGGCTGCCGGCTGCCGGCCGGGAGGAGCAAGGAGCCCGGAGGAGGGAGGCGGCCCAGGCGGCCCAGGCGGCTCGGAGGCTGTGGGGCCGGCGGAGAGGACGCGGCCGAGGTAGCGGCGGCGGCCGAGGCGCAGGGGGGGAAGATGGCGGACGTGCTGAGCGTCCTGCGCCAGTACAACATCCAGAAGAAGGAAATCGTGGTGAAGGGGGACGAGGTGATCTTTGGCGAGTTCTCCTGGCCCAAGAACGTGAAGACCAACTATGTGATCTGGGGGTGAGTGAAGCTCCGCCGGGGCGCGGGGGGGGTGGGGGGGCGGGCCGGGGAAGGACAGCGCCCCCTCCCCGCTCTCCTGCCCGGACTCCCTGGGGAAAGAGGAGACGGGGGAAGCGGGCGGCGGGGAAAGTTTTCCCCCGACGCCGGAGTTCAGTTCGGGGGCCAGAGGGGCAAAGGAAGGGCCGTCCCTGCCCGTGTCCGCTCCCTTGAAACCTTTAGGGAGCGAGCGGGGGGCGGGACCGAAGGGGTTCTGGGGAGCCTTGGACTCTGGCGGGTCGCTTGGCGTTGTTGGGGCGTCCCTTCCCCCGCCCGCTCGCCCCCCACCTCGCGCTTCCTGCCCGCATTCGTCCTTTCTCCGCCGTCCAGGGGTCCGAGCACGCTGTTGGGGGCACTCAGACGGGGAGGAGGGGGCTAGGTAGGCGGGTGGGAACCTAGCGCAGTTTAGGGATGTCATTGCTAGTCTGGGAGATGGATGATGCCCTGCCAGGGTGGGTGCGAAGGCGGTAGGTGCCTGGTGGACATCAGTCAAGTGGCATGCAGTAATCGCCTACTTTGAGCCAGGCTCCAAGAATGGCAAAAAACCCAGTTCCTGCTCCCCAGAAGTTCACTCTAATGGAGATGAGTAGTTATAAGGAATGAGCCTTTTTAAAAGATGGTGTGATGGAGCAAAGGAATATGATTACCTGTGTGGGCCCTAATTTACCTTTTTAGGTCTGGTTTTTGAACATTAGGAAGTCCCTTTGTGTTTCTTTGCTTTGCTAAAATTGTGATTTATCAGGAATTTGGGGGCACAGGACCCTTACTGTCGTTTACTTACGTCCGTCTTGTGCTTGGTGAGGTTTGTTTTGTCTCCTAACATTTAGGCTCGTGGGAGCCAAAACTTCAGTCTTCTGCAGAGGGAAAGGTGTAGAACTTGAACTATAGTTGAAAGGCCAGGTGAAATTCAGTTATTCTTAGGTAATTTTTGTCATATCGAATTCTTAATACAGAAGAGTTTAATGTTCTTGGTTGATTTTTGTATAGCATGTTATATTCAGTTTTTCTTAAAAGTATCTCCTTAATAAAATTTGCATAGGTTCACAAAACTTTTTAAAATTATTGTGTGTTTTTGTTTTATGAAGCACATTCACTGAGCAGCTAGGGAAGTGTGGAGACAAAAAACAGTGCAAACTCTATTTGAAAGGAGATTACAGTCTATTAGATGTGACACATAGATATTTATTGCTGTGTGATAAATGCCTTGGGACTTAAGAGAAGAAATGTTCACTCTTGACTGTATTTGAGCTGGTTCTTGAAGGATATGCAGAGTTTATACAAGTGGAACTTGGAAAGGGAGGACTTTAAAGGAAGATGAAACTGCATGTGCAACAATATAAGAGGCAAGGTAACTTAGGATATGTTTGAGGAAGTAGTCCAGTTTGAGGGGATTAGAAAAGTAGTAGGAAACCAGGATAGAAAGCTATATTGGGACCTGATTAGGGAGACCTTTGAATCACATATTCAGAATTGTATTGCTGAAGTATAAGGTGTTCCTCCCCCACTCCCCAATTTGGCATGTATTACATTTGTGTACACTGATATCAGTGCTATATCCTTACATACGTATTCATTTTTCCTTTCTAAGACATTCCATTTTAGTCATTGAATTTTTTTAAACAATATGTAGGTTTGGGAAGGAGCTCTTGTGTTTGCAGTAGGCCTAGGGACCTTTAGCAAATAAAGTCCCAGGCAGTTTCCTGAAGCACTGAGATGTTAAGAGTTATAGGATTATTGACCCAGATCTGGAAGAGACTTCAGAGGTTGACTAGTACAACTCCATTCATTTTACAGATGAGAGATATTAGGCCCATGGAGGTTAAGTGACTTGCAAGGTAGTAAATGTGATAGGTAGAATTTGAACCTTAATCCTCTGTATCCAAATTCAGTGTTTTTTCCCCTGTATTATACTACCTCTAAGTACCCAGAGGTAGGATTTAAACCCAGTTCTTCGTACCTCTGGTTCTTCCAAGTAACAGTGTCCCTCCTGAACTTTCTGATAAATTAGCTTGGTATATTGTTCTTAATTTCATATTTTCCTTCTTTTCATAAAAGTGCTAACAGTGAGATTCCCAGAATGTGAGCTGCAAAAAGGAAGAAAAGCCAAACTGTTGAACTTCCTGGCTGGATGATCCAAGCCTGAATGAGAATGGGATGAAAAAAACTTTGCTATGCAAACTGTGATAGAATTGATTTTGTACTTAAAGTTTTAGCATGGCTTTATTAGACTTAACTAACCCAACTGGAAATCACTGTATGAAAGTATCGTGTGTGTGTACATACACACATGTATACTATGTTTTGGAACCTAATATCCTGTGGTGTAGTATTGAATGTGCAAACTAAAGACCTGGGTCAAGGTGTTTTGTGTAAATTTTCTAGGGAGACACTTAATATGATCTAACAGCGATAAAAAGAATATAGTATAGTGACATTTTTCCCATCAAAAGATTTTAAACTATTTTACACTGTCTTCATTCTGTTAATTTAAAAATTGTGCAACATAGAAGTTCAAAACTAATTT
This sequence comes from Notamacropus eugenii, assembly GCF_028372415.1. Classification (NCBI taxonomy): domain Eukaryota; kingdom Metazoa; phylum Chordata; class Mammalia; order Diprotodontia; family Macropodidae; genus Notamacropus; species Notamacropus eugenii. The sequence continues at coordinate 449,563,802 of NC_092873.1, read as the reverse complement.
GTTTCTTTATGGTGTAACAGAGATATTTAACTTTGATCTTTTTCTACTACCTCTTTTCAGAGATAGTAATACAATGTGCGGATGACACAGTGTATCTTCTTGGAAATACTGTAAAGGTTTTTTGGGACTGTAATAAGTAGGATGGAACATTTGCCTGATGAAGGAATCTTGAGAGAACAGTATGTTCTCTTGTTTGTTTCAGTGAATGGTTTGCTAGGAGGGGAGAGCTGGGTTTTGGAGATGGGTAGATAGAAGATAACACTAACAAACACTACGAGTGATGGGTAGGGGAAAACAGATCATAGATGGTTTTTTCTCAGGATTTAAGAAACTTGACTCCAGAATAATTGAGCAGTTTGAGAATAGTTTGGGTATTTGTGAAAAGCATATTTTTTCAGGTTTTAGAAGTCTGTTTTAAGTTGTGGGTGGAAATCACAAAAAAAACCTTTCAGTACTCTGTATGTTTTTAGATCTCCTAGGAAAAGATCACTAGCATCTTGATCCGAAGCATTTTTAAAGCTGCTGGTGAGATATTTTTGTGTTGCTTGCAGTTAGTAAAGGACAAAAACTGACTGTCAGTTTGTTGTTAATTGAAGTTTATATGACCTAGTAATAATAATAAAAACTCAAAGTTATGTAGTAATTTAAGGTTTGTAAAAAAACTCTTTAACAATCTTTTGAGGTATGTAGTACTAGCATTCAGGTGAGTAAACAAACTTTGAGAAGTTAAGTGCTACAGTTAATAAGTCTGATGTGAAATTTGAGCTCATAGAGGTCTTCTATCTCTATGTCTAATGTGCATCAAAGCATGGTGGTTAGAATGTTCCGTAAAATGAGTCTAATAAGATCTTTATTACTTACCTCACAGGTTTGTTGTGAAATAAAAATGAGATGATAGATGCAAAGTACAGTGTAAAGTTAAGAAACAGTATATGTCAGTAGCAGTGGTTATGCCAGAATACTTCTCAAATATGTTTTGATCTTGTGAGATTATCTTCTTTTATTCTTTCCCCTCAAGTATTTCAGTGGTCAACAGTGAAACTTCTAATTAGAATGTTTTACATATATATATTATAATTTTATACGTGGGATAATTACCTAGATCAGTGGGGTCAAACCTGCAGGATGCATATTGACTTAGAGAACCACAAAATAACTTTGTGTTATATTTCTTTTGTATCAGACATTTCCCAATTTTAATCTGTTTTGGTCTATACACCAATACTGAATTTGAGACAGTGAGTTTGACATTTCTGATCTAGGTGAGCTATGACAAGATTGAGGTCTAAGTGAGATAATGTATATGAAGTTCTTCGTAAACTTTAAAGCTCTAATAAAATGTCTATCTAGATAGCAGTATTAATTATCCTATACCAAGGGAGCTGATGTTACTTAAATGAAAATTTAATTTTTTTTAAAAAGTGAAACTTCTTAACAGTAATTTAAAATTGTATTACATATATTCTAGTCAGTTGTATCTAAATTTCTCAACATCATTTTAAAAATATTTTTAAGAGTTTTAAATTTGCATTTTATTAGATCAGAGTACATAGTGAGATATTTTGATGATGTTTTAATTTTGCACTAACATTATGAATACTTATTAAGTGCCTACTGTGATGTGTAGTACTAGGGAAAATGCAAAGATTAACAAGTCAGCCTCTGATCTCATAGAGCTTCAAGTAAGGGATATGACATAATAAAAATAAATATAATATAGAATAATACCTCATTAGTACATGGAGTTATAAAGTGCTATGCTGTCAGGTCCAAGAATGGGATAAGTGTGAATGAGGGGAGCTGGGAAAAAGTTTCGTAGTGAAGATGGCATTTTTTTAGTTTGGAGTTTAAAGAATGAGTATAGATTTTCAGTGGGTTGGGGTGAGTGAGCGAAGACCATTCTAGGCATAGAGCAAGGTAGGGAGATCAAAAAGTGTTGAGCATATTTGGGGAAGGACAAGTAGTACAGTTAGTTTGGAGGTTAGAATGTGTAGGAGTTAATTAGTATGAAATAAGGCTGGAAAAAGAGGGCTTTGGTTGCTGATTAAGGAATTGGAAGAATTTTAAGTTAAGAAATGATAGGAATCAGATCTGTATATGGAAAGGTAAATTTTGCCTCACTGTGAAGGATGGATAGAAAGAGATTTGAGTAGAAAGTAAAGGCTAGGAAACTTGTTAGAATGCTAATGATCTTGTAAATATAATAGTTCAGTAAGATCATAAAGCTTAGAGCTAGAGGGGACATCAGAGTGATTTAGTCTAACTTGCTGATTTTACAGATAAGGAAACTGAGGCTTAATGAGGTGGTGGTTTGTCTAGGGTCACACAGTCATTGGGTAGTAGAGCTGGGATTTGAATTGAAGTATCCTAAATTTTTATTTTTCCCAGTACATCTTACTGCTTGTGAGTAAAACTCTTACTTTGTTTATTTCAGGACAGGGAAGGAAGGCCAACCCAGAGAGTACTACACTTTGGATTCTATCTTGTTCCTGCTTAATAATGTACATCTTTCTCATCCTGTATATGTCCGACGTGCAGCAGTAAGTGGAACTCCTTTCAGTGGTTTATTGCTGTAGGAACTACTATTTTTATGTAAATTATGTGAGACTTTTAATTTTCATGTTTGTAACTTCAGAAGAATGAAGGGGAGGAAAAGTGACACAGGTAAGAGTATAGGAGACTAAAAGCCAGGCTAGTGTCTGTGATTTATGTTATTTTCATATGAAACATGTTCGTGTGTTTACCCTAACAAGAATAGGGAGAAGTTGCTAGAAATTATTCTTACCCCTGTGTAATATACTTCTACCAGGGCATTTGATGATATAAGATATTTTATGGTACATTGTGCATTTTGTAGTTATATTCCAAAAGCTATAGAAGGGTAGAATTCTAGTTCTAAAATTTAATTACCCTATAGCTTCAATAGAGTTATGGTAGTTGCATCAATAGCTTTGTTTATATATCTTTTAGAAGCAGATAGATATTTTGTTAAATCAACTTTAAAAATAACCAAGAGAAACTTTTCTCTGTTTTTAAAAACTGTACAGAAAGTTTGAGGCTGTGATAAGAACATTTAAAAAATATTGTCAGGGTAATTAGAAATGATAATATATATTTGCCATTAGAGTCTATTTCTGTATCTTGTATATGTAGGCTGGTTAAAAAAAAAAGCTTGCATATCGATCATGTATAGCCAGTTTATAAAATTGAATTAAGAATTAACTTTGCATTTTTATGACAGATTTATCTTATTTGTAAAGTAAATGCTTTCATTTCTTTGATTATCTTTATCCTGAAGTTTTCACAGAGGGTCTGGCACTGTCCTCTGTACTATATTTAACAGTGAAATGAATACACTATGTAGAATAAGATAATAAGCCCAAGATATGCATCTAGACTCTTTTCAGCCAATTGACCTTACTCTTACATGTCATCATTGTAGGCCTAATTGTTGATAATATTGGAATATTTAACTTTGCCACTTGAAAAAAAATCTCTTAACCCTATGGGTTAGTGTATACTAGGAATATGAAATGGAGAATTGAGACGGTTCTAATATCCAGTTGATTCAGGTTCCCAAATTTATTTTATTTTGAAAAATTTGTCCAGTGTTTTCTTCACCTTTAGTAGTGTTTTAAAAAATGTAGAAATCTGAATCACTTTTTAAAAATGTAGATACTTGCAGTATTTTTGTTTTATTAAAGTTTGTTTTCCATCCTCCTGAAATAACCTGCATGTTATTATTTAAGGAGGTAGTTTGTTTTTGCATATATGGAATCTTATTAACTGGAAACTACACAGGAGAAAAAGAAGCTACATGGACAGAGGCTTGGTGTGGAGTTAGAGAATTTGTGTTCAGATTCCGTCTGGCCCTTAGTACATGTAACTTGGAGCAAGTCACTTAATTTTTCTGGGCCTCAGTTTCATTCCCTACAAAATGAGGTTAGGCTAACCCTAAGGACCCTTTCAGCTCTAAATCCCATCTAAATCTTGATCCTATAAAGCTCTAATCAAGAGTAGAAGTAGCAGGAAAGTTATCTGATGATATAGTAAGAAGCAGTGTGTAGGAAGTGTCTTCAGTTTGGGAAGCAAAAGAAACAATTTATCAGATGTGTAAAGTATGACACCTATGATAAAATAGTGAGTGTTCAGAGTTACTTTCGGAGATCGAAATGGGATAGATAATGTAAAAACAATTACTTTGTGGAAAGTGGAAAGAATATTTGAAATCAGAAAACTTGGTTTAAGGTCCTAGTTCCAACACTTACTAACTATGTGACTGGAAGTAATTTAGTACCTGAAAGTGTTCCTTATCTGTTTTCTGACAAAATTGTTATGAAAGATGTGCTTTATAAATCTAAAAGTCATAACCTAAATGTAAATAACTTATATAACTTATAGTTCCTCTTCACAACAAATTATTTCTAAATGTCCTGTGTATTTGAAAAGAATTCAGCCAAAATTTATTTCTGAAAAAAAATTTAGATAGTTTAGTATCTTTTGACAGACTTCTTTCTATAATTATCCTATTTAAAGATATTTGGTATGTGGATATATCTGAGTGAAATTCAAGAATTCATGTGATTTTTAATTGAGCAAATTTCGTAAATTTTAAAGTACTTTTTACTGATGTCAAATCTATGACTTTCTCTTTAGACTGAAAACATTCCTGTGGTTAGAAGACCTGATAGAAAAGATTTACTAGCATATCTAAATGGTGAAACGTGTGAGTAATTAATACTATTGTTCTTTAGATTAAAAACATTTTCTGCCATACTAAAAGAGAAATTACAATTGATGTTATCAACTTGTGTTAATATGTAGTTAAACCTTTATTCTGATGTAGCTGATACTCCTCTTTTTGAATTATGAGACACTGTTGTGCCTGGTTCCTGCTCTCTTGGGATCTTCCGTAGGTATACCACCAGTTTCCATTGTAAGAGTGCTTAAGTTTAGAGAATTGTTTCAGCATTTGACTTTGTAACCTTAGTACTTGGTATGTATATAAAAGGAGTTAACACATTTGTGATTGATTTGTTTGATCACAGTTCCAGAACTCTGGAGCTTATGCCTCTTGAGATGTTTCTGTGAACAGAGTGGGAATGGGAGACACATAAAACTGAGCAAAAAGTTGTCAGAGCCTATTTGGGATAGATGGAAGAGCAAGGACAGAAAAAAGCCTGTGAGAGTTTGAGTGTAGTAGGTTACAAGGTTTAGAACAAGTTTTTGTAATTGTCTTTATTTTCATACTAGGCATTGCTCTCTAGGAGGGAAAAGTCTGTGATCCTATTTATTTGTCTTGTACTTTATACCGTAGGTGTTATACTGTATATACCATTATACCATAGGCAGCTCACTAATTTATTTCATTCACTAATTTATTTCAGCTAATTTATTCATTAGCTGCTTTCACATAAATTATGAGTCTACATTAAAGGTTCCTAAACTTATTTGGCCTATCACTCCCTTTTCAAAACAAATTATTAAGCATCCTTAACCCTTTAATGGTTTTTTAAAAATTTGCATCATTAAAAAAAAATATAAAATTTTTTTTTTTTTACAAAAAATGATATATCAAATTTAGTAGTTTATTGTAAATTTGTGAGTTTTTTTCTGCATTGGAATTTTGATGACAATATTACGCCATGTATTATAAACTGGTCAGTACACGCACGTATTCCTGCTGACACATGCTAGACTTCCCAACAATGGACAACATGCTCACTTGCCAACAATTGCTTATTAAGATCTGTTGGTGGACCTGACCACTTATATTTTATTATAACATTATTTGGAAAATAATGTAATCACTACGACTTTAACTGTGTTACACAACACATGAAATATGTATGAACGGTTTTTAAAAATTTTCTTCTCTCCTTATGCTTCTACTGCCCCCTTATTTTTATTCAGTACCCCCAGTTGTACCTGAGGCTACTACTGCTACCCCCCCCCCCCCCCCATCATTACGGCACCTGAGGGGTGATATCGCCCACTTTGGGAACATTTGAACATAGAAACATTGCTAACAAGAACACTAAGTCTAACATTTTCTTCTCTTGCCAGGTCTCACATTAGGCAAAATTTTTGCATTGATTCCTTTTCAATATTTTCTTTCCAGAGTTTGTAAACCTCCATAAAATATTCTTTTCCTCTATTTTATTGTCTATCTCTTATTTTTCTTATGGAACAGGGATTCTTAATCTTTTTAGATTAAAGTTTAGAGTCATGGACCCTTAGAGTCATGAACTACGGAAAGCCTTTGAATCCCATCTCAGAATAATATAATTAAATGCATAAAATAAAATGCTTGGAATTACAAAGGAAATTAATCAAATTATGTTACTAAAATATTTCTTTTAAAAAGTTCACAGATCTTAGGTTAAGAAGTTCTACATATCAATTTGATAATATCATTTTTTAATTTTTTAACCACATTTTTTTCCTACCTATTTTAACACATTACTAAATGGTCACAAAAACCTAAAAAGAAGTCACTATTAAGAGAGCTTTTCATATAAATTTATAAATCCTTTTAAAAATGAACATATAACCATTAAAATAGCTTAAAGTAGACCTAAGTCAAGTGAGAAAACAGAAGGTCTTAAAGATTCTTAAGATAAGTTTTCAGTAGTTTAATGAACAAATATAGATGCTATCTTTGTTTGGAGCTTTATGCTAACTCCTGAGAGAAATATAAGTATGATGTGCTCTCTGACTTCATGGAGACTATAGATATTACAGATACGTAAATTTAGCTATGTTGTATATAGGTTTATATTTTATACCATTTTATAACATTCATAATCAGGAATACTTTATAATGAAGGAATTTATATAGACCTACAAAAGGTGATTTTTCATTTTCATTTGTAATGAAATGAATTATTTATAATGAAAAGAATACTGGATTTGAACTTGAAGGAGATCTTCTGCATGTATGAAAAGGTTTTAAACTTCATATACCTCAGTTTTTTCATTTTTAAAATGAGGGGGTTGGACTAGATGACCTCTGAGGTTCCCTCTAGTTTTCTATCAATAATCTTGTAAACTTCCTGCCTCCTAAATGAAATTACGCTAGAGAATCTAAGAGAAATGGGGGTTTTTAATTGAGATCTGTAGAATGATAAACCTTTTTTGGGTGATGGACTGGTGTATTTTCACTAGGGTTATCAAGTTGTCATTTGTAAAGATCAAATGAAACAACATGAATACAAAAGCCTTATATCAAAGCAAACTGTAAACATCGAACTTTCTGAATGAGTCTTTTTTAATCTTTAGCAACATCTGCAAGTATTGACAGAAGCGCACCCCTTGAAATAGGCCTTCAGCGTTCCACACAAGGTACGTCTGAAATATTGATATGTTCACATTACATTCTAATTCATTTGGAAGGTGTATCCTTAAAATTACCCCTTTTTTCTTTCAGTAAAAAGAGCAGCAGATGAAATATTAGCAGAGGCAAAGAAACCACGAATTGAGGTAATGATTATAAAATATGATTTATTGTTACAACAGATTGGTTGCAGTTGTATTTTAATTTTTTGTGAATTATAAAAACTCTTTGTGTATTAAGCCTTGTTTGCATCATATTTTTACTTGATTTTGTGTAATATTAGTTTGTATTTTTCTAGATTTAAGGCTAGTATACATTTTATTGTATATATCAGCATATTCCACACACTTGCCACTTTAATATGTGTATTTATAGTAATATTGCTTCATATTGATATTAATGTCATTAATATTAGTGATAACTCACATTTACATTGTGTTTTGAGGTTTGTGAAGTGTTTTATTCACAATAGCTCGTAGGGATAACCAGTACAAGTATTCTTAAAAGGGAGAACTTGAAACATTGAGAGGTTAAGGGACTTACTTGTGTTTCCTCAACTAATAAGTGTCAGGCAAAATTTCACAGAATCTCAAGGTGAAAAGAAACTGTAAGAGGCTATGTAGTGCAAGAATTCTCTGTATAATCACCTTTTCAGATATTGCTTAAAAATCTCTATCAAGTAGTAACCTACTGTTCTTCATGACAGCCTGTTATATTCTTAAAGTTCTACTAAGTTTCATCTTATTAGATTTAGCCTAAAATTATAGACTGTCAAAAATCTTTTTCGATCCTGGCTGGAACATTCATGTGTTAGAAATTCCTCCTAGCTTTTGTATTCTTTGTAATATTAAGAGGCATGACATGTATGGTTTTATCTAAGTAATGGACAAAAATGTTGGGATCCTGGCTTTGCCACATACTATGTATTTGACCCGAGGTAAGTCATCTAACTCCTTTGGGTTTCAGTTTCCACATCTGTAAAATAAGGAGGATTAGATTGACTTGACTACTAAAAGTCCCTTTCACTTCTCTGTGAAATAACATAGGACCAAGAACAGAATCCTAGGTCACTCTTCTGAAGACTTAGTCCATATTAAACCATTGGTGACTACCCTTTGGATCCAGTCATTCAATTACTTTTAGTCCTAAGTCTCTTGACTACAAATCTATCACCTTGGGTGTTTGTCCTTGATCATTTAGTTTGTTTTCAGTTTTTCATAATTCTGTCTTGAATGCCTTTGTACATGTTATTATTTTTTCCATATGGGTTATTTCTTTGAAGTATATTCACCAAGCTAGACATATCCGGCCAGAGGATATGAATGGTGTTAAAAATTTCTGTTACTTTTTTCCCACCATGGCTCTCCAGAAAGATCAAATTATAATAATTAGATCTTTACAGTTCCCAAAGGGTTTTCGCATACATCATCTTATTTAATCATCACAGTATCCCAGTGAGGTAGGTAGGGCAAGGATCTCTTCTAATAAATGGAAAAACAGGCTTAACAAAGTCTTGTCTTGCCCCATTCTACGAAATAGTCAGTGGGAGAATACGAACTAAAACCTTTGTCTTCTGACTCTTGGCCTGGTGTGATTACTATGATACCATATTATGTTGCCTTGCAAAGAAGAAATTTAGGTTTGACATGAGGGAGGAAAAGATCCTTTATGATAATTATCCAGAAATGAGTCAGGCTGCTTCATGTGGTAGTGGGTTCCCTTTCACAGGGAGTCCTTAAGCATAGGCTGAATGACCATTTGTTGATTATGCTAAAGAGGGCATTTTTGTCCAGGTGTGCATGGGATTAAAAGACTTGTAGCGTCCCATCCATATACCAGCTTGGAGCTATAGTGCGCTGGAGATTTGTGCTTGGCATGCTTATCAGTTCTACAGATTGGTTGCTAACACATTAAATGATGAAATCAGGATTCATAAAGGGCTAAACCAGGTTAAAAACTTGGAGTCAAATCTAGTATGATGAGATTGAATAGCAGTAAATATAACATTGTTCCTATTTCCTTTGAGGTCAACCTGAACAAATCTAATCTCTTGGATGAGATTAGAAGGTATGTGACATGCCTTGACCTATTGAAGACAGTTATTGTATACCCTCTTAGTTTTCTCTTCTTTAGGCTTAAACATCCCTAGTTTCTTCAGCATGAATGAAATGTTTTCAGGGCTTGGCAGTTACCTTGTGGTTACCCTTCCCTTGAAAGTCTCCAACTAAAATGTAATGTTTGGAACTGAACACCATTTATCCCTAAAATTTTATCTTTTTCTGTTGGTACCAGTGATCTGTCCTTTCTGAAATTCTTTTTGGATCCTGACAGTTATTCATCATGTTAGTTATCCATCCTAGATTTGTTTCTCCTACAGATTTCATAAACAACTCAAGACCAAGATAAGAGTTATCTAGTTTATACTTTACTGGAAGCATGAATCCCTTTTGTGATGTTCCAAACTTGATGCTCTTCTAAACTCTACTTGGATACTTAGAGTGATGGCAAAATTTGCTATCTCCTTTGACAACTAATTCCATTTTTAGATTCAAAAATTGTTTAGTTTGGGTTTACCTATGGTTTGTATTCTTTTAAGAGGCAACTGAAAATAATGGAGAATCTTTCATTTGACACATTCTTTTTTTCTTCTGGAATGATTTATCTTCTTTGGGGAGTCCTAAGGCTTGTACTAATATCCTTTATTATCCTTCCCACTTCTTTTTTCCCCTCTGGAATGACTTTTTACTCAAATCCTTTTTGGGAAATGAATCAGCCTTTCTAATCCTGTTGTCTTTGAAATGAACACACAGTATTTCTTTAGCTTTTCTGATGTTTGATTTTATTAAATTGCTTTAGTAACTACAGGGAAAGGGAAATTGGAGTTTAAAATCAGACTTTTGGATTTATAGCAGGAAGGGACCTTGTAGGTCATCTACTTCAGCTGCCTTATTTTACCCCAAGGGAGGTTATATGATTTTAGTGACTTGTCCACGATTGCCCCTTCTGGCTACATGCTACTTATTGGGTGGAATAATAAATATTTGAGTTAAAGGTTCAAATGAGATTAATTAACTTGCATCCCAGAGTGTGACAGCTTCAGTGTTCCTCTGTTTCAGGACAAAGATGTATAGGTCATGACCATGACTAAAGACTTAATTTTAGCTTACTTACTTAAATTTCTTGGAATAAGTCTTCAATTCTGACTTCTTAACTTTTAATTTGATACATAAAAGTCAGGTAATTTAGAATGATACATAGTCATTGAATTTTAGATTTGGAAAAAGTCTCCTAGAGATCATCCAGTCCAATCAAGGAATTGAAGAGCAAAACATCCTTTCATGTAATGTTCATCCAGGACATCCTGGAAGATATCTAGCTTATTACCTGTGGAGGCAGCTCATTCCACTCTTGAACAACTCTAATGACTGAGAAGTGTTTTGTTGAGCTTAAGTCTTCATTTAAACTTAGATTTTTGCTTCTGGTTCAATCTTTTGGACCCAGCAGAACAAAGATAATCCTATACTTCTGCATGACAAACTTTTAAATACTTGAAGATACAGCTTTTATCTCCTTAAAGTACTTTGTCTAGGCCAAATATCCCCAATTCCTTCAACTCATCCCTGCATGGTACTATTTCTGGTTGTCTCAATACCCAGTTTACCCTCTTCCAGAGATATTTCATTTTGTTAGTTTTTTCGACAAAGTGTACTGAAATGGGCACAGTACTACAGTTATTGTTTGACCGGGGTAGAATACTGTCAGAATACCCCACCTCTCATTCTTGGTGCCTTCTAGCGTCAGCCTTTAGATCTTAACAGCCTCCATACCATTTATTCTTATTAAGCTTGTACTTCATTAAACTTTCAAGCTCCTTTTCACATGAAAAATGTCTCACCACCTGGTATTTGTGTAGTTGTCTTTTCAAATATGTGTATGATACATTTTGCTATTGAGTTTTATCATATTAGATTTCTCTCGGTGTGTGTTTCAAATTATTTTTGGATTCTGATTCTTTTGTCCAGCATACCAGCTGCTTTAAGAATATATATTATTCTAAGGCACCTAAATGGCACAATGAATAAAATACTGGGCCTGGAGTCAGGAAGATTTCAGTTCAAAACTGGCCTCAGACATTTAGTAGGTTTGTGATCCTGTGCAAGTCGGTTAACCTTTGTCTGCCTCAGTTTTCTCAGCTCTAAAATGGAAATTCTGATAGTGCCTACCTCCTAGGATTATTGTGAGGATCAAATGAGATTTTTGTGAAGTGCTTTTTACACAGTGTCTGGCACATAATAAGTGCTTAGTAAATGTTTATTCTTTCCTTTCCTTCCCTGATAGAAAATACAAATAAATAATAATGTGGGGTTTTAATAAAGAATCATAAAAATTAACTGAGCATGTCACATTGAGGGGATAGATTTAATAATAGTTTACCTTTTTTGTCCATTTACTTTGGGACCTTTAAATGAGGATGAAAAGATGTCATATCTCTTTTAAAATTTGAAGTCTTTTTTATAGTTTGGAGAATAACTCAGTAACTAAATAGGAAAATATTTCACAGAGTTGTCCTTTTACTGAGAAAAAAGTGCAGCCAAAAGTTTGCTATCTTCTAGATGGACTTGGCTTAAATAGTTTGTCACTGATAAAGATGGTGAACTGTTTGCTTAAACTATGGAAATACATTTTGCCCTCAATTCTCCCAGTGTTCCTTATTTTTGCTTTCCTTTTTCTTATGTTCAGTAAAGGAACTTTGTACAAGTTATTAATAAGCCAACCTTGGAGAAAATAGGTACTTTTTAAAAAATATGAGTTATCTTAGAAATATGTTTTGTATTTTCCCCAAAGTATACGTTTATAAATTTAGAGTTAGAAAGGACCTTAGATGTCATCTAGTCCCAGCCCCTTCAGTTTTATAGATGAGGAAACTGAGGCCCAAAGAGCTTATGTGACTTGGTCAAAATCATATTTGTAGTAAGTAGTAGGTCTAGGATTTAAAATCGGGTCTTCTGATTCTAAATCTATTATATTCCACTTACTGGACTGCATTTTTAATTTTAGAGTTTGAAGGGACATTAGTAATTTTTTAGTCCAACCAACTCATTTTACAGATGAGGAAACAGAAGACTGAGAGGTTAAGGTGAGACAGTAATTGACAGCCCTTTTTGGAACTAGTCTTGTAACTAAACTCATAGCTCTTTCTATACCAAGCCACTGATATTTAATTATCTCTTATGCTCTGGCAGCACGCAAGACTAAAAACTTGTCTTATTACTAATAATTTCATCATTCTTTAGTCTACTCTGCATTTCTACAGATTTTATCATATAACATTGTATGATCTTGTAGAATCTGAAATTCCACCATCATATTCTAATGCAACTTAGAGTTTTATTTGCTAACTAGTGAAAGCATAACAGACCTGTATTTTTAAAAAGTCTTATTGTCATCTTTTGTTTTTGCATCACAGTAGTTTTCAAATATGCCATTCCCTTCCTGTGAGCCTTTTCTTGATTGAAAAAAAAAACAGTTAAGCTGAATCAGTTAACACATTGATCATTTTTGACATATATAGAATTCTATACTGTTAGTCCTTCCTTCTCTAATGAAAGTAGAAAAGTACATTTCCTCAACTCTTCTTTGCTCTAAAGCTTGATCATTTAAATTATACAGTTCAGCTTAATTTTATTCTTTTCATTTACGTATTATTGTAGTCATTATGTCTATTATGTCTACACTTTCCTTGCCCTCAATCAGTTCATACAAATTGTCCCAGGTTTTTCTGAATTCCTAATTCCTTCTGGTTCAGGAATATTCTGTTGTATTTATAAAGCTCTATGTAGCTTGTGCTTTTAAAAGTATCAGTGCCATCAGACAAATGAATAAAAATCACTATGCTAAACTGATCTGTAACAACGTGACATAATTTCAGATTAAAAAGAGATAAAAATCATTTGATGGCTAAATTTTTGGATCAGCGTGAAACATAACATCCGTTATTTCATTTGAACAAAGAAAAAGACTTAACAGCTTATTAAATATACATTCATTACATTGATATATTTCTTTTGTGAAGGAGTAAAATTTCTATGAACCTTGAAGTCTACTTCTGTCTAAGACTTTAATTGGTAGAATGTGTAGGTGCATGTGTGTGTGTTTGCATATGCACCATGATAACTATAAATTTTTCTTAGTTCCTTATTTTATTATAGGTCATTTTGCTTATGAACTTTTAGCAAGTCCAATATACATATATAATCGTTTCTATTTTGTGCCATGCAATAATGCAACTGATAGTTGCCCAACTTAGTATTTACTGGAGACCCTAATGGAGACTAAAAAATAGCTTAGACATTTTGTATTAAGAATGAAATACAAGTTTTGCTTTATACCTAACCAGTTTTTATTGTTACTAGGATGAAGAGTGTGTGCGTCTTGATAAGGAGCGATTGGCTGCTCGCTTGGAGGGACACAAAGAAGGGATTGTACAGACAGAGCAGATTAGGTAAGGAATTTCCTCATTTCAGATTGGCTTTTTAATAATACTCAGGAGTGTATATGTGGAAGCTCCACTTTTGTGTGGGTAGTTCAACATTTAATTTGATTTTACTATTAATAAATTGCCTGCATTTTTGACTTCCAAGTATACTTCCCTAGTAGAACAGGTGGTGGGCTGCTCAGTCCATTATATTTGATAAACTGAAGTCCCTAATACATGTGCTTTCTGAAAGTAATTTCCTTGACCATTTTATCCACGTGTACCTTTTTTCTTCTTCAAAACTCCCAGGATTTCATTTTGACATTTAAACCACAGACTACCCTGTGATTGTTACTTAAATTGTTTTTGTGTATAGATCATTGTTCCAACTAGATAATTTCTTTAAGGACAAGGTCTGTGTCATACTCCTAGATATCCTTCCTAGCGCTGAGGTACTTTTAGATTTAATCAGAGAAGGAAAATTGTAACAGGTAAATTAAAAAGCTTGTGCAATGGTGTCAAACTCAAAAGGAAATTGAGGCCACTGAACACTATACACAAGGGTCCCTGTGGGGTCACATTGACTTAGTTTTAAAATGTAATATTTGCCTTTGTTCTGTTGTATTTTTACTGTTAAATATAGCTCAATTACATTTTAATTTGGTTTGGGCCACATTCAGAAGCGTTGTGGCTGTGACTTAGACACCTTTGTTGTAGTTTTTTTGTAGTGTGTTGACTATGGTGAAGAACACCGATCGCTCTCTTTGGGGAATTTTTGAGGCAGTTACTGGGGAAAGAGTGTTGACGTTTACCTGAGAGTGTTCAAGTGACAATATGAACCGTGAGGGCTACGCATCATGTCACTGAACATCCCTGTCTGTACCTCACCATGGAAATGACCCTTCTAGGTTTGGTGTGGGGAAGAGCAAACTGACCCTTCTATTCCTCTAAAGCATCAAAGCTTTTGGTCCTAGGACCTCTTTACATTTGTTTTTTTAATTTGAAGAATGATTTTATTTTTTCTCAGTTACATGTAAAAACCATTTTTAACACTTTTTTAAAAATAATTTTTGAGTTCCAAATTCCTTCCCTCCTTCTCTTTCCCATTTTGAGAAGGCAAGTACTTTGATATAGATTATACATGTGTAGTCATGAAAAACATTTCTATATTAACCATGTTGCCAAAAAGAACACAGACCCTACCTCTATCCCTCAACCCCCAGAAATGAAAGCTTAAAAAAGTATACCTCAGTTTGTATTCAAGGCTCCATCTCTTACCTAGTTTAATAGAAGACTGCTGGATCCTTATCTGCGTCTGAATTTAATCTGTTCCTATATGTTTTGATTATTCTGATATTATCATGAAAATAGTTTTGACCTTGTGGACCCCCTGAAAGGAACCCTTGGAGGGTCTTCAGGTCACACTTTGAGAACCAGTACTCTAAAATATTACCTTAAACTTTTAAAATCTTCCATACTTCTAGGAGGACCAGGCAGATAATTTCTGGGGTTTTTTTGCCTTACATGTGTCCTTGAGTGAATTATTTAATCCATGTACAAATAAGCTTTTTGCTTTATGCCTCATGCTTTAAAAAAAAAAATTTATTTTTAGTTTTCAACATTCACTTCCATAAGATTTTGAGTTCTAAATTTTCTTTGCTTCCCTCCCTGAGATGGTTTGCAATCTGATATAGGCTCTACATATACATTCATAGTAGACATTTTCACAAAGAAGAATTAGAACCAGTGAAAAGTAGAGAAGAACCACAAGAAAGAAGAAACAAACAAAGAAAAGAGAACAAATAGTATCCTTTGATCTGCATTCAGACTCCATAGTTCTTTTTCTGGGCATGGACAGCATTTTCCATCATGAGTCTTTTGGAGTTGTCTTAGATCCTTGCATTGCTGGGAAGAGCTAAGCCTATCAAAGTTATTCATCTATGCCTTGTGCTTTTTAAATTGCTTAAAAGGTGCATGGATATATCTTTTATAAAAGTCACGAAGTATTAGTTACATACTTTGACTAGGAAAATTCACTTTTCATTTTCTGATGCCACCATATTTGTAACTTAGATTGCTTTATTTATGTCTTTATTAGAGTGTCTTTAATGTCTCGTGTAAAAAAAAAAATGATTTAGATATTGGTGTTTTATTTTAAGAAAAATAAGAAAAATGTTGTTTTTAAACTGTGCAATTGTATATTCTTTCCTAGAGGGAAAAGATTATTAAGTACAGTTCAAAGCCAGTCACTCATCAAGTGTGTACTGAGACATATTTTTGCACACGAATAAATGAAAGAATCCTTCTTAAGGTGTCCCTAATATCTTAGGTTTTAGACTCTGGAGATTTCTCAACCAGTACCTTTCAGACAGAACTATCCAGTGAATTTTCACCTTCATGTAAACAGAATTTCGTTGAGTCTAACATCTTTCTTTCAGCCTAATAGCCGTAAGTTGCCATTTTATAAATCTTATATTTTGAGAATCAGCAGATTTTTATATTTTAGATAGCAGAACACTTGTCCTTTTGTAAGCAGGGTCAAAATAACAATCCTAAAACATTATGGCAGTTCATTTTATTCTGCTAACCCATGAAATTCACAAGTTTTTAAAATTCTTTTATGTCATGGTTTGGAACTTTGAAGTGGATTTTTAGGAAATCAGACTTTGAAATTTTTTTTTTGAAGTGGAAACTTATTAATTCTAGAGATGTGATGAGTACTTTTTTCAGAAAATGTGTCATTTAACATAGTTATCTGGACTTAGTGAGCATATGTTTTTATAAAAAAATTGAATTGTATGCTGAGCTTACTCAATAATCTCCCACATTTTTTTCTGAGGAATTATTGATAGACTATTTCATAATGTAGCTCTTATTTGTAGATACCTTTCAAATTTGACCAAACTATATTCACTTCATTAAATATTCATTAAGTGCCTAGTCTTTGTGAGGCATTGTGCTGGGCTTTTTTTCATAGAAAAGTAAGTAGAAACTAGAGTTTGCACTCAAGGAACCTACAGTTGTATGTGTATGTGGGGAAACTTGTACGCAGATACTGAGAAGCTGAGGGGAAAGAGATATGTATGAACCAATCATACCCTTTCTTACCAGCATTTTCAGTCTCTGCTTATCCACTTTCTCCCACTTTTCTATTCACAAACATCCTGATCTTTCAAAGTCTTCACTTGATTGTACCATATTCTCAAGTTATTGTCCTATGTCTTGCTTCCCTTTCATGTCCAAATTGGTAGAAAAATCTGTCTATTCTTATTGTTCTCCTTTCTTCACTTCTTACTCTCTTTTCAATTCCTTCCAGTCTGACTTCCAGTTGCACTACTAAATTGAAACTCTCCAGTCACCAGTGATTTTTAATTAAATCAAACAGCTTTTTTTCTTACTCCTTACCCTTCTTTGCCTCTGTAGCATTTGACATCAACCCCTCCCTTCTAGGTACTCTAACTTTGCAAGCTTTTCTTGATACTGGTTCTTTTCCTTCCAGTCTGACTACTCCTTTCTAGACTGCTTTTCAAGTTCATCTTTCATATCCTGTCCCCTACATGTGACTATATTCCAGTGGTCTGTCCTGGGCCCTTGCCTTCCAGGGTCCCTCATTGCCTCACTCCAACTTATTTTTTCGGAATTATTTCTCTGTATTTTTCCCTTAGATGCATGTACTCTATCTTTGAACTAACCTGGCCTATTTTCAGTTGTTTGTGGTACACAACATTTCTTTGTGCAGTGTGGCCCTCATCCCTGGGATGCAATATCTTTGCACTGAAGTCACATGGAGAGTTCAGCTCAAGTACTGTTTCATACAAGAAGCCTTTCCTGAATCTCCAGTTTTTGTTGTTGTGTCCCTTCCTGAAATAACTATTTTGTTTATACATTTTTAATAACTTAAATGTGAATGTGTTCTATATCCCAGGAGAGTTTCCTCCACGAGAGCAGGGATTGCTCTTGTTTGTCTTTATATCTTCATTGTGTAGCACATGGTGCCTATCAGTTTGGGGGTACTTAATAAATATCTGTTGAATTGTTGAAGAAAGAATCTGAGTAGAAAATTAATTTCTGCTGTTTATATTTGTGTCTCTTTAAGAAAGAGCTTCTAAATATAAAGAAAATGTTATCATAATTTATCATAGGTGATTTTTTTTTTCCCTTTGATAGAAAATAAAATCAATGTTTCTGTCTTTAGGTCCTTATCTGAGGCAATGTCTGTGGAAAAAATTGCTGCAATCAAAGCTAAAATTATGGCCAAGAAAAGGTCCACTATCAAGACTGATCTAGATGATGACATAACTGCACTTAAACAAAGAAGTTTTGTTGATGCTGAGGTAGATGTGACCAGAGATATTGTGAGTCGAGAGAGAGTATGGAGGACAAGAACTACCATTCTGCAAAGCACAGGAAAGGTAATCTTTTAAAATTTTAGTAATTATATGGAGTGTTTAGTACTCCATAAATGGGGATTCGTTGTACTGGTTGGTTAAAACTGGGTGCTCATGAAAATGAGATTTCCAGTTCCATTCTTTTATAGATAACCTAACTTGCTTTTCTATTTCCTAGCCACATATAAGATGTATTTAATGACATTCCACCATTTTTCCTTTTTGAAAAAATTATTATTTTCTACTTAGTTAACTGAAATTTATAGTGCTTTTAAGGTTTCTAAAAATCTTATAATACACTTTACCTGGACCTTTCCTTTAACAAATAAAGAAGCATTTAAGTTTAAATGAACAAGGCACTATAATAGATGCTGGGGATACAAAAACAAAAATGAAACATTCTCTGTCCTCAAGGAGTTCATTGTACTGGGAGAAAACTATGTATGTCATAAATTTGATCCTTATTACACTGGTATGAAGTAGGTATTATAGCTATTACCTTGGCTATTGTAGCTATTACCTTGGCTTTATACATGAGAAAAGTGAGGGGTTCAGGGAAGTGAGGTTATTTGCCAAAGTTTGCACAGCTAGTAAGAATCAGAATTGATTTAAACTTAGATCTGCTGAGTTCAAAACCAGTGTTCTTTTTATTATATCACAAATTATAACTGATAAGGAAAAATTATAAAATTAAAAAATCCTTAACCTCAGGGAAGAATTTACGTTAAATACTGATTATTTTATGACTCCAGACTTATTTTCATTTGCCTTAATCACTAGTCGTACTTGGGAGTTTAAATTCATGGATGAGTTCATCAGTTAATAATAATTGAATTGTAGTGTCCTAGATCAGTATTTTGCAGTTCTACTTCATATTACAATAATAAAATTTCTTATTTTTCTTGGAGGATTATTTCATAGATGAACCTTATAAATGAGAAATTTGTCTAACTTCATCTCTAATTATTCTCTGTTAAAAGTGTTGGAAGCACACTTGCCAGAATTTTTAATAATTGTTGGTCAAAGTGATGATTAACCCTCACTATCATAAAGAAGATAAATACAAATTAGTTAACAGCAGGGTAGTATGGAAGACAGTACTAGTAGTGGGGTTAAGGAAGGCTTTATGTAGAAAGGAATACCTGAGCTGCATCTTGAAAGATGAGAAAAATTTTATTAGACAGAAGTGAGAAGGGAGGACATTGGTACTGTGGGGCACGGTGTATCAGTAAGCACCCTGACATACATGGGGAGTCTGCTATCACAGGGTCTTTGATCTACTTGTCCAAAAGGAATGGCAACTTTTGAGGGGTCAACAGTCACTTTAATCAAGCACATGTATCATTCACTTAGTTCAGGGGAAAAAGTCAGCACCTTGAACTTCAGAGAAAATCTAGAGAAATTTAAATCAATAGACAGTGCTTCCAAACTGTCTGACAGTAAGCAATACATACATCACAAATCAACAGACAGATGCAACTGCCTGACCATACATACATAGTTACCAGAGAGGGAAGCACCAACATCTGGGTTTTCAAAGCTGGGCGGTCTGCTTTATGGCTTCCTAGAGTTTCATCTGGCACACAAAGCTTCTTCCAAAAACTAAGCTCTCAAAGTAAAACCTCACCCTCAGGGTATTTATACATTTTTTTAGAGCCAGAGGGCATCACAATCCTTGAGAACCAGTGCCTCATTGGAAACTTAACAAAAGGTGTGGGCCTTCCTACAAATTTTCCTGGGCCCATTTAATGGATGGGGAAGATCTTTAATCACATTATTCAATCAGAGGCACTTGATTAT
Organism: Notamacropus eugenii; assembly: GCF_028372415.1. Taxonomy (NCBI): domain Eukaryota; kingdom Metazoa; phylum Chordata; class Mammalia; order Diprotodontia; family Macropodidae; genus Notamacropus; species Notamacropus eugenii. The sequence continues at coordinate 449,543,803 of NC_092873.1, read as the reverse complement.
ATTAAAAAACAGCAAAAGAGCCCACTTTGCTTGGCAATACTCAAGGCCAGTGAAGTGGCACAGAGACAAGATGGGGTATCTCTTGAGGAATAGAGAGAAGACTGGTTTAGCTGGATTGTAGAGTGTTGCAGAGGGAGTAACATACAATGATGTTGGAAACGTTTGAGGTTTAGACTTGTTTGTGAAAGCTGTTAAAATCGCACTAGAAGCATTTATATTTTTAAACTATAGGGTTTTATGGAGCCACTGGAGTTAATTGAATAGGGGAGTGACATTGTCAGACTACATGTGGGCAGCAGTGTGTAGGACAGACTTGAGGCATAGAGGCTATTTATGAGGCTCTTGGAATAATCTCGGCGAAAGGGGTTGAGGACTTGAACTGAGGTTGGTAGTTTTGTGAGAATATAGCAAGATGTGAGCCTTGAGAGGAGAGTCATCATGGGGAGGTAAAGATAATCAAGATTGGATTGGATCTGTGGGGTTGAAGGAGAGTAAGGAGTAGAGAATAAAGTTGAGAGTATGACTCCACAGTACACAGTGCCTTTGACAGTCATAGGGAAGTTTGTAAGAGGGATGGAGGGAGGAGATAATGAGTTTAGTTTTGGACAGGGTAATTTTTAGGACATCCAGTTTGAAAGGTCCAGTTGGCAAGTTGATAATGCTAGTCTAAAGCTCAGGAATGACCAGTACTGGATATATAGATCTGAGTCACTGAAATTAGTCCCATTGGAGTTGCTGAGGTTACCAGGAGAGGGTATCAAGTAAGTTTGGAGAGGGAGAGAGACACAAACAGTAGACCTGCTTCAGAAAAAGGAGACACTGAACTGGATTGTTGACTTTTGGAAGTTTGTTAAAATATTTTGCATTTTATTGCAGTGTGGTGGTAGTATTTTGTGATTTGCTGAATATTTTAAGTAGTCTTTAAAATATTGTATAATCCTTTTTTGAGAGGCAACTTATAGTATGGGTAGAGAGCTGGCCTTGGGATTAGAAAAAACCTGGGTTCAACTTCCACTACTGACACATCCTGGCACAGTATGTGGAGCCCTGGGCAAGTTATTAAACATCTCAGACTCCCATGTTAAATCTTAAAAACTGCAACTTGTAAAACAGGTACAGATCTCTATTGATGGAATTTTCCCATTGAAAATTCCATATATCAATGAAATCACAGGTCTAGTTCCCTTACCCCTTCTAAAAATTAATAGTTGGTTCCTCAAATAGTTGTCCTTTAAACCTGTAATTTAAAAGACTTGCTGAATTGAATTTTTTTTTTTTCATTTTAAAAGCTATATGTTGGTACCAGCTCTCCTTTTGGGACATCTCTGATTTCTTAATAGAAGTTGACAGGAGGGAAATATCAAAATAATTTTATTCCTCTCCTTTTTTATTTACTTAGTTTAAAAATTAGTTTTTTGAAGCTTCTTGTTTTTACTTCAGTCGTTTCTGGTATGTACCACTCTTCTTCAGTGAGCAGTTTTTTATAACCAAGCAAAACTCTCAAGTTAAACAAGCATTACAATGGTCTTCACCTTCCCCCCGCCCCCCCCCAACTGAAAAGGAGAGGAATGTGTTTTATTATGTGGTCTCTAGGGCAAGGGTTGGTTTTGGGTGGGAAATTCAGCTTTGTTTTAGTTTTCTTTTTGTTTACATTATTGTAGTCATTGTATATAGTTTTCTGGTCTTGATTTACTCCATTGTGGATCAGCTTATACAACTCTTCCTTTTAGAGTCATCTTTTCTGTAACCTCATAATGAGGCACATATCTACACTGAATTTTTTTTTCTTATTTTGATTATGTAATGACTAAATATCACTGGGAAAAAGTATGTTAGTTAAAAACTTTGTCTCGAGCATTTTGATGGCAAAAATATACTATTAAATTACACAATTTTCCTTTGCCACTGAGCATAACTTTAAGAAGTCTTAGTTGTCTACCCAGATTAATCAATAAACATTTATTTAAACATTTAGTATATGTCAGTCATTCTGCTAGATATTGAGGATACAACATTAAAAAAGTGAAATTTTATTCAAAAAGCTTTCTAAATCTCTATTCTCCCTCTGTTTCCTGTTCTCTCTCCCTCCCTCTCTTTTTTCACTTCTCTCTTCCCCCTTCACCCCCATTTACTGTTCATATTATTTGTATGACTACAAATTTGGGATGGAAAGGAGATGATTCACAGTACTAAGAAAATTTACGTTATTCTGATACTCAAAATTTTATTGATCACTAGAAGTAATTGTCCAATATATTCCATAACATTGTTGTCTTTACCTCCCTTAGAAATCTTATAAACCAGTCCTTCAATGCCTACCAAATTGTGTTGTCTCCAGCACAAATCTCTTCTATATATGCATTTTCCAGATTGGCTCCTTCTTTTAGTCTTTACTGTTTGTATTGTCCTTAAGGGGTGTTTGTAAAGCAAATGTTTGTTGAGGTCTAGTTTTCTTTATAAGAATTCTTCAAATGCCTCTTTTTTATTGAATATTCTTATTCTTTCATTGATGATTTGGCTCAGCTTTTCACAGTGTTACTTTGGGTTGCATCCTGGTGTCTCCCCTGGACTTTGCAGCACATTTTTAGTTCATTCCTTCCTTAGGTTTCTGGTGAGTACAGAATAAACTTTGTTTTATTAAATTTTCCTTTCCTTTATATATTCTGGTTGTTTTCACAATTTGTTGTTTGTCATTGGGATTGTTTACTGTAGCCACTATATGTCTTGGGAGTTTTCAGAATAGGATAGTTTTGGGGTTTTTTTTTGTTGTTGTTGTTGTTTTTCTTGGAGGCAGTCTGTGGATTCTTTTAATTGGTGTTTTGTTTTCTGTGTTCATAAGTTTGGGGCATTTTTCTTGTATTATTTCTTGCATTATGGTGTCCAGTTTGTTTTTACTTGTTCTTCTGGGAGACCTATGATCCCTAAGTTTTCTAAATGTATATTTTGCCTTCAAGATCAAGATGTTTTACTTGTATAGAGTTGTATAGAGTTCATGTTTTCTTTTAATATTATTGCTTTTTGCTTTTCTTCCAGATATCTCTTCATTTTCATTCCAATCAATTCTCTTCATTGTTTTTTTGTGGGTGTGTGTGAGCTATGCCACTGTGGATTGAAGTTTTTTCGTTCTGTTGTGCAAGTCATAAATTCTGCTTTCATAAATCTTATTTCTCTAGGTCATTCAGGAACATCCTGCTAGTGGTTGTATGCTTACTTGGGAATACATAGGGCTCTCTGCCTTCTCAGGTGTTCGTTCATTTTTCTTTGTCTTGTGATATTTTTCATAGGTATCTGGAGTTGTTTAGCTGATCTGGAGGCCAAATTCCCATCTGTTATTAATATCTGCTTATGCTTAAGGTCTGTAACTGAGTGTTTTTCCTGAGTTCTTTTGTAAATTAAGTCTCTCTCTCTCTCTCTCTCTCTCTTTTTAAAATTTCTGTATTGCTCAGTTTCTTACTCTTTCTGCTTTTGAGGGAATCCCCTCAGTTCTGGACTTCAAAGTTATTTTAATCTCCTCCTACACCAGAGTGTTTGCCTTTTATTGACCTCAGTCTCTGCCCCAAGTGACTTATAAGGGCATATAGCTGGCTTCATCTAGATCCCAGTCCCTTTGTTCCATGCCTTATGGAATACCACACACAGGCTTGTGCCCTGTCATCGTTCTTCTGTTCCCTTAGTTCTCTTTCTGAGCTATGTTGTACTACAGTAGGTGGACAAGGTGCTATCCCAAACAGAGCAAGCTCTCTTAAGTAAGGATTACCATGTCCTCTAAGTTATTTAGTTTAGCATGCCATTTTCCCCTCTCACTGTCATTTCATTTAACTTACATTTTGCATCTTTAACTTAATATTTCCAGGTACTTTTGTAGTCAGGACATTTTCTTCTTCTGGGACTCTACTTGGGTATTTTATGAAATTACTCTTCTGGTTTGGCCTCTTGGGCTTCTCTCAGTCTATATTATTTCATCACTCTATGCATCTTTTCTTCTTTCTTGCCTCTTTGGATAATATGGGTGGGTTTTGCTTTTCCTTAGATGTGGCAACAAGACTGCACCCTCACTTCTGTAGAAATTCTTCAGTTTGAATCAATATCCTGATGCAAAAGCTGGTGACTGAGGTTAGGTTTTGGCCTTGTCCCCTGCTCTGTCTCCTTGTGTAGTTTGGAACCTGGAGTTGACTCTGTCCCTTGCTTTGACCCTGATTGGTCTGACAGATGTTTTCACTTATCCTGATAAACCGCTTCTCCTGTAAGATTTTAGCTGCTTTGTTTCCCAGGTGATTTCCTGATTCTTTCTCCTGCTGTGGCTTAGGTTGTATTGGCAGTGTACTAATCTGGACACTAGTCTGGTTCTATTATTTGCTGTTATGTATGATTGGGTTCAGGCTGTCAAATGATGTGCTTCTCCTTTTCCTTCTATCTTATTTTTTTTCTATGTACTCTGTGATCCAGTGACAATTTACTTACAGGTCTTCAAACATGACTCTTCATCTCCTGTCTTCATGCCTTTGCACTGATGGTATGTTGAATGCTCTTTCCTCTTCTGTATGTTTTAGTCTCCCAGGTTACTTTAAAGGCTTAGCCCAAATCCTACCTTCTGTAGGAGGCATTTCTATGTTTTCCCAGCTGTTCATACCTTTTTCTTTTAGATTCTATACTATGGATATATATCTTCTATATATGTAGGTGTTGACATTCTATTTCCCTATCATAGTGTATAGTCCTTGAGGGCAGGGACTTTTTTTTTTTTTTGACTATCTTTGTATCTGTCCCCAGTTCTTGACCCAGTGCCCAGAATATGGTAGGCACTTAATAAATGCTTGTTAATTGACTGGTCCACATTATGATGTAGTAATTGATGTTTATGGTGACTATGAATCGTAAAAATACCCAAAGCAACCTCAAGTTTTCCTAACACTGAACCAGTCTTGCATTCTGAGCTATAAATTCAATCTGGTCATAATGTGTATTCTTTGTGATATTATGTTGTAGTCCTCTTGCTGATATTTTATGTAAAATTTTTACTTCACTGTTTTTTAGAGATACTGCTCTGTAGTTTTCTTTTTCTGTTTTGGTTCTTCCTGGTTTAGATACTGAGACTATATTTATGTTGTAGATTAAATTTGTTTATACTCTTTCTCAATTTTTCAAACAGCTTTTCTGCTATAGGAATTAATTGTCCTTTGAATGTTTGATAGAATTAATTTGTACATAAGTCCAGCTGATCTTCGGGTTTTTTTCCCCCTTTGGAAATTAACTTATACAGCTTTTTTTTTTTCTGTCCCTAAGATTGGAGTTTTTAAGTCCTGTTTTTCTTTTTGTTTTATTAATCTGGGAATTTGATATTTTTATGTTAATTTCATTTAGATTGTTGCTTTTATTGGCACATAATTGACAAAATAGTTTCAAATAACTTCCTTTCATGTTTAATACTGGTAATTTGTTTTTTCTTTATTTTAAAAGTTAAATTACCTAATGGTTCACCATTTAATTTTTTTCTAAAAACCAACTGCTAGTTTTATATAATTATTTTATTTTTAATTTTGTTAATCTCTTTTTGATTTTCAGGTTTTCTAACTAGGCTTATTTATTGGTTTTCTATCATGTTTAGTTGCATTTGCAGTTCATTGATCAGTTTTTTTTTTCTGTTTTATTGATGAAAGTATTTAGGGATACACATTTTCTCTTCAGGATTGTTATGACTGCATGTCTAATATGTGAAACATTGTATCATTGTTGTCTTTGTCTTTAATGAAATTATTGATTGTTTCTAAGATTTGTTTTTTGACTCACCCCTTCTTTAGGATTATTAGTCTTCAGTCTTCAGTCAGTCTAAAGGATTTGTTCCATAGTAGGAAAATTATAATTGGGCAAATTAACAATAAGTAAAAACAAATCACATGATTATATGTCATGATGCAGAAAACATTTTTAAGAAGTTAAAACCTATTCCTGGTTTTTTAAATACCAGAAAGCATAGTTATAAAAATTGAATTTTTCCTAATATGAGAAATAACATCTACACAAGACCAAGAGTCACCCTGACATGTAGTAGGGATAAAAAGAGGCCTTTTCAGTAAGATCAGGGGTAAAACAAATGTGTCTGTTACCACTATTACTATTTGATACACTGCTAGAAATGCTAAATATACCAATAAAATAAGTAGAGGAAATAAGTGTAGGTCAAGAGGAAACAAATTTATTCGTTTTTGTAGATGACATAATGGGTTATTTACAGAACCATAGAAATTCAACTAAAAAATTAATTGAAACAACTAAGAACTTTAGCACAGTTATAGGATATAAAATAAACCTTTAAAATCATTAGCATTTCTTCATATTGCCTGTGAACCAACAGGAAGAAAGAAATTCCAGGTAAAGTAACTACAGAAAGTATTCTAAAAGAAAATTCTTGTAGATCTACTTGCAAAGACAGACAGACCCACATGCATACACACACATTCACGCACTCTCTCTTTCTCTCGCTTTCTCTCTCTCTTTCTCTCTCTCTCTCTCTTTCGCTTTCTCTCTCTCTCTCTCTCTTTCTCTCTCTCTCTCTATATATATATATGTGTATATATATATATATATATATAAAACTAGAGAAATTTTAATTACTCATTGTTTAATCTAAGCCATTATCTGAAAATGACACTACCATCTACATTACTTAATCACTGTTGAATTGAGAGTCTGGAAGATCTGAAATGAAATTTAGGTTCAGAGAATTACTGCTGAGTGACTTTGGACAAGTCAGTTTGCCTGTCTTGGCCTTAGTTTTCTTAAATACAAAAGGAGAATAATAATAGTACCTCCCTCCCAATGTTGTTGTGAGGATAAAATGAGATAATTGAGAAACAGTTTGCAGACCTTAAAACACTATAGAAATGCTTATTGTCATCATTGCAATCAAACTGTCAAAGGATTACTTTATAGAACTAGAATAAAAATTAAGATGAAATTCATCTGGAGGAATAAAAGACCAATAATAGGAATATTTTAAAATTTTTTCCGTTTTTTTAAATTTTTAAGTAGAATTTTATTTTTCCCAGTTAATGTAAAGACATTCATTTTTTAAAATAAAATGTTGACTTCCACATTTTCTTCCTCCTTTCCTTCTCCTCTCCCTAAGATGGTAATCACTTTGATATAAACCTATTGCTATATTAGCATGAAGGAAGAAAGCTTGCAAAAAAAATTATAGTTTGCAAAAGAAAACATGAAAAAAATAAAGTGAAAGTAATATGCTTTAATCTGCATTCATACTTCATCAGTTCTTTCTCTGGATATGTATATATCATTTTCCATCATGATTATTTTGGAATTGTCTTGAATCATTGTATTGCTGAGAAAAGTTAATTAGATGATGATAAAGAGTTGATAATGAAGAGTTGATCATTGCGCAATGTTGCTGTTATTGTGTATAATGTCCTCCTAGTTTGCTCACTTCACTTTGCTTCAATTCATCTAAGTTTTTCTAGGTTTTCCTGAAATCCGCCTTCTCATCGTTTCTTATAGCAACATAGTATTCCACTAAATTTATATACCACAACTTGTTCAGCCATTCCCCAGTTAATGGGAATTCCCTCAATGGAAATAATTTTTAAAAGTGGAAATGAAGGTCACCTAGTAATATCAGACCTTTAATCATTCTACAAAGCAATAATCATCAAAATGATTTGGTATTGGCTGAGAAATAGGTAAATCATTTGAATAGATTAAGTACTTCCTATACAGAAGCAAATGAGCACAGTAGCCTAGTGTCTGATAAACCCAAAGATCCATTTCACAGACTGGAAGACAGTCTTGGAAAAAGTAGGTATATACCAGTCTCTTACAACATATACTAAGATAAGCTCCAAATAGGTCCAAGACTTAGGCATAAGAAGTGATATCATAAACTAGAGCAGCAAGAAAGAAATTAAGATCTAAATTAGGGAAGGAGTTGATGACCAAATAAGGGATAGAGAGGATCACAGAGCAAAATGTGGATGCTCTTAGTAAAATTAAAGTTTTGTGCAAACAAAACCAATCTAGCTAAAATTAGAAGAGAAGTAAATGGAGAAAAAAATCTTTGCAGCATGTCTCTGATAAAGATCTCATTTCTCAATTATATAGGGAACTGATTCAAATTGTAAAAATAAGAGCCATTGCCTACTGGAAAAACATTTAAAGGATATAAACAATTTTCAGAGGAAAAAACTCTAAATTATCTCTAACAAAGTACAAAAATGCTCCAAATCATCAATAATTAGAGTAATGAAAATTAAAACTGAAGTTCCACTTCCAGTCCTTCAGATTAGCTAAGTTGACCCAAAAAGAAAAAGGCAAATGAGAAATGCTGGAGGGGATGTGGAGAAGCACGTACTTTAATGGAGTGGTAGTAAGGCTGTGAAGTGGTCCAGACATTTTCAAAAATACTTAGGAACTGTACTCCCAAAGTTGCCAAGCTATAGTCACTTTGAACAAAGAATACCACTACTGAATTTATGCCTCCAAAGAAAGAGGAAAATTCCCCTTATGTACAAGAGTATTTATAATAGATTTTTTTTCGTAGGAGGTCAAAGAGCTGGAATCTGAGATGGTAACCTTTGTTTAGGGAAAAATTGAGCAAATTATTATATACAGATGTGATGGAGTATGTCGATTGTGCTGTAAGAAATGACAAAGAGGATTGTTTTCGAGAAACCTGGTAAGTTTTGTGTAAACTGATGCAGAGTGAAGTGAGCAGAATCAGGAACAACTTATACCATCACAATAATATTGTAAAAAAACAACAACTTTAAAAGACCTGTTAACTCTTGTCAATAACACTGAGCAACTATCATTCCAGAGGACTCATGATTAAACAATGCTGTCCACCCCCATCAAGTCATGATGAACTCAGTGCAGATTGAGATGTATATATTTTTGGCATGGCCAGTACTGGAAATTGTTTTGCTTTACTGTGTGTGTATTTGTTACAAGGATTTTGTTTTTCTTGCTTTTTTCAGTTGAGAGATTATGAGGTAGAAGACAGAGAAAGTGGATTTTGGTTCTTTGAAAAAATGTAATTAAACAGTGAGTAGAATAAAATGAGTAAAATAGGGAGGGGAAAGAAATCAAAGAAAGGCCTAAAGCTATGAAATGTGTTTTTAAGAAAACCAGTTTCAGAAGTTGTTCTTCGGGTTGCAGTATTGCTGAAATGATAACATCTAAAATCAACTAAATTATTTATGGTGTAATGTGTGGTTGTATATCCAGACTGTAAACGTAATAGAAATATTAGTTTCTTATTCTTATACTATGATCTTAAGAGAAAATATTAATAGACAGTTGGCAAGGACTTATAGGTTATCTGACTTATCTCCCTTATTTTACAGATAAGAAAATTATTCCAGAGAGGTTAGATGACTTGGCTCAAGTCACACCAATAATAAGTTTCAGAATAGGGTTTTGAGTGGAGTCTTCTGACTGAGAATGCAGCTCTCTATGCTCTGACTCTACTGCCTCTTTCCTTTGTTCTCTCCCTTTCCACTTTTAAGGTACAACGTAGGCAACCTAAGAATTAGTGCATTGGGGTTAGATTTAGCTTAAATTTCTTATGTATTAATTTAATAGCACCTTGGGAAAGACCTTTTATGGACAAAGCATTATCTTGAGAAAATCTCAAGGTGTATTTCCTGCCTTTATGGAGTTAATAAATGTTCTAGTGCATAACACACAGATATATAATAATTCTACAGAGTTCTATTTGAAGGCTTCTGAAAGAAAGTAATAAATGCTTGTTGACTTGTTAACTTTATACAGTGTCCAATCAGGAGTTGGTTCCATACCTTACTGGGGCACTGAAAGACTCCAGTCAGATGATGGAAATCACATATGAAATGGGGGATACAATAAGGCTCATATTCTAATGGGGAGAAAATATAAAAATTATACATATATACATATATATGTAACCTACAGGTTATACAGTGTAAATGGAAGGTCTTATTTGAGCACAAAATCTCGTCCATGAACTGAGATTGGAAATGAATAAAAAGTAGAAAAACCAAAAAGCCCAAATGGTAAACCCTGAAGGAAGAGTATAATGATGTCACAGTAACTATAGCTGTGTATGAGATAACATTCACCCATAAAAAAGCAATGTAATGAAATAGAAAGCAAAACCCAACACCAGGTTAATTGCAAGAGACACACTTGAAACAAAGATTAATATGGAGTTCACATTAGTGGCTGGAGTAGAATTTCTTAAAATTTAGGTAGATTGAGAAAAATTGGAGTAAAAGTCATGAGCTTGGACAAGGCAAAAATAAAATTATACATTGGTTAAAGATATAAGCAGGAAACATTATGCTTGAAGGTCATTATAGATAAACATGCCTCTTTCAGAATTAGACACATATATAAATAAGAAGTTAGTCTCTGGAATCAAATTTTAGAAGTTAGATATGATATATCTCTGGCTTAAACTTCGCACAAGATGAGCAGTTCCAGATACAGAATAATACAGAAAAAAGGATTTGTACATGAAGCTGCAAATCTGTAGTACATACAAGCTTGCTTTTCTTTTAAAATATGCGATAAATTCAACATGTTCTTGTTAGCATTATTTGTAATGGGAAAACATTAGAGGCTTTTGTAGGAAGGTCAGGGATAAAGTGTGTTTGGTTGCCACCATTATTTGATAGACTTCTTAAATACTAGGGGCAGTGTATGATAATGGATAGAGAGCTGGCCTCAAGTCTCATCTCTAACACGTACTGGCCACATGACCTGGTCAAGTCACTTAACAACTGAGTGCTCCAGCCAACACATTAAGTCTCTTAAGTTGCAGTAGAGGAAACAGCATTGGTTAGAGGGAACTTTGTCCATTGGGACTTTTCTAGCTCAGTGAAATCGCAAGTCTAATTCCAATCATGTCTAATCCTAGAAATGCTACTTATACCACGAAAATGAAAAAGAAATTGAGGGGATACGCATAGGCAAAGCAGATCCAAAGCTATTGTTTTTTATAGATAACATTGTGGTTTACTTAGAGAACATTAGAGTCAGCTAAATATTTAAACAGTTAACTTGAATGCGGTAGCAAGTTATAACATTACCCACCTAAATAATCAGCCTTTCTACATATTATCAGAAAAACCCAGCTGATCTGAAAATCCAGCTACTCTAATCTAGTCAGCAAGAATTTTTAAAGGGCTTATTTCCTGCTAGCCAACTTGCTATGTGCTAGGGATACAAGGAAAAGACAATATGAACACACTGTCCTAAGGGAGCCACTCTAATGGGAGGGATACAGCATACACTTAAATACAGGCATGCCAGGTATATACAGGATAAATTGAAGGCAATCTCATAAATACAAGAGAAGATGCAAATGTGTGTGCTTGCATGTACACATGCACACATACGTACATACGCATACTGGGTAAATTGGAGGCAGTTTCAGAGGGAGTTGGGAAAGACTCTTTGTAGAAGGTTGTAGCTGAGACTTTGATGGAAGTCAGGAGGCAGAGTAGAATGAGTATTCAAGGCATTGTGAACAGCTACAAAGATACAAATAGGAATTACTTGATTACATGCATACAATAATCAACATTGTGTCTACTGTGCATCAGGCACCGTTCTAAGAACTAAGGATACAAACAGGCAAACATATATTAAAAGTGAGCTGTCTACAGGAAAAGTAGGAAATGACTAAAAGGAAAGGCACTTGAATTAATAGGGATTGGGGAAGTTTTCCTATAGCAAATGGCATTTTAATTGGGATTTAAAGGAAGCCAGGCAAGTCATAGTTGGAATGGAAGAGTGTTCCTCAAATGGTGGACAGCCATAGAAAATGCTCAGGTCTGAGAGATTGGAGTATGGGATTAGGTTAGAAAGGGCTTTGAATGCCCAATGGAGCACTCTGTATTTGATCTTGGAGGTAGTAGGAAACCACTGAAGATTTCTGAGTAGAAGGTCAAAATAGTCAGACTTGAGTTTTAGGAAAAATCATTTTAGTGTCTGAATGGAGGATAAATTGGAATGGGGAGAGACTTGAGGCAGGCAAACCCACCAACAGCTTATTGCAGTAATCAAATTGTGTTATGATGAGAGCCTGCACTAAAATGATGGCGATGTCAAAGGAGACAAAAAGTGTATTTGGGAGATGTTGCAAAGTGACATGAACAAGCCTTGGCATCAAGCTTGGACAGGGAGAGAGTGTGGGGAGGGATGAGTAGATAAAACACTATAGAAATCAAAGCTAACTTAAGCAATTGGAAAAACATGGGCCCTGTCATTATAACAGTATTAAACTGTTCATAGACTTTAACGCAGTAATACCATAGTTTGTTATACAACCTCAACTAGGCCCTCACTGTTACTACACATTTCTTCTACATCTCCTTTACCAACTCACTTTCCCATTCACCACAAAAGTTCTTAAACTTACTGTTCCCACCTTAAACCTTCAACAGTTCCCCCTTACCCTAACCCTGCTGAAAACTTTGTCTCATATTTTACAGAAAGAGTTGAGTTTTTTTTCTGTGAGCTGCTCTTACTCATCTTCTATCATGCAGTTGCCTTCTGCCACTGTCTTCTCCTTCACCTCTGTCTCACTTGATGTCTCTCACCTTATTGAGTCTAACTCCTTTACTTGGTAAGGCCAAGCAGTTCTGTTTCATCCAGTCTCCTTCAACAGATTGCCTCCTCTTTTACTTATTTTCAGTCTCTTCTTCTTTACTGGCTTATTTCCTTTTTCTTGCAAATATTCCCATGTCTCCTTCATCCTGAAAAACCCCTCACTTGATCCTTCCATCCTTGATAACTAACATCCTGTATCTTTTAGGTCCTTTGTGGCCAAACTTCTTGAAAAGGCCATTTAGGATAGGTGATTATATTTTCTTTCCTCTCATTTCTTAACTTCTCACAATCTGGCTTTCAACCTCATCCTTCCATTGATCTCTTAATTGCTAAATCCAGTGACCTTTTCTCAATCCTTATTTTCCCTGACCTTTCAATACCTGTTGATCACTCCTCCTTGATATTCTTTTCTTTTGGGACATCACCCCTCTTGTCTCTCATCCTACCTATGGGAATGTTCTATCTCGGTCTCCTTTCCTGGATTTTCTTCCAGGTCATGCCCTACAAACTGTAGGTGTCCCCCACAGCTCTATCCTGGGGCGTCTTCTGTCTGTAGACTACTTCATTTGGTGATTTCGGCATCTCCTGTAGATTTAATTATCATATTTATGCTTGATGATTCTCAAATTTACTTGTCATGTCCTGATTTCCCTGCTGACTTCTAATTTTGCATCTCCAAGTAAATTTCAGACATTTTGAATTAGTTGTCTCATTATTTTCTCTTCTAAATCTCTCCCCTTTGTACACTATACTCTTCAATCCAATTATACAGACCTCTTTGTTCCTTGAACAAGACACTCCACCTTTCCATTCTGATCTCCCTTTCTGCCTACTGGCTTCCATGGCTTCCTTCAAATCTCAACTAAAATTACATTTTCTTCAGGAAGGTTTTCCTAACCTTCTCTGAACTGTAGAACCTTCCTTATTTCAGTTATTTCCTAATTTTCCTGTATATAGCTTGTTTTTATTTATTTGTTTGCATGTTATCTCCTCTATCAGGTTTTCCTTGAGGGCAGGAACTGTCTTTTGTCTCTTTTTGTATCCCTAGTGTTAGCCCAGGGCTGGCACATGATAAGTACTTAATAAATGTTTATTGATTGATTACTTCAGTGAGGCTCATACTCCATAGAGATTAGAAAAAGAAAGAAGGAAATTCTTGTGTAAAAACAATTTGTTAGCACTTTTTGTTGTAGCAGCAGGTAACAGAAGGTTCCCATCATTTGGGGAATGGCTGAACAAATTATATGACATGTGAATGTAATGATATGGGCAATAAGAAATGATATATAAGATGGATTTTGAAAAACCTAGGGAGACAGGAATGAATTAATGTAGAGGGAACTGAACCAATCAGGAGAATAATGTATCTACAACATTGTAAAGTAAAACAGCTATGAAAGATTTAGGAACTATGATCAGTGTAATAATCAGTCACTACTTAGGTGGAGTGATTACGTATCATATTTTTCACCTTTTTGGCAGAAAGGAAATGGATTAGAAGTGCCGAATAATAACATCTTTAGAAAAAGCCAGTATGGATTTGGTGTGCATGATACACATTTTCCAGGAAAGGACTTTTATTTAGGGTGCATTGTGTCACAGTGAGGGGAATAGTGAAGAGAGTCATTGAATCTTTAAAAATATGAACAGAATACAGCAGACGAAAGGAAGTTCAGAATGAGACAGGAGCAGAGCCAGGTTAGAATTTTCATGTTAAATTGGAAATATCCTTTAAAAAATTTCAAAATGTACATGAACTAAGATTAACAGTTTTTTATACTGTCTTCTTTTTCTGTTCTTTGTGTAATAGAATATTCATGTTCGTTGAGTTTATCTTTTTTTAATAAAAAAGGAAATTAAAAATCAGAAGAAAGCATAAAGAATGAATGTCAAAGAGGGGGCAATCAAATAGCATGGGTTTTTTTTTTTGTTTTGGGGGGGTTTTTTTAGATTGTAATGACATCAGATGTGCTCATAAAATTTATTTGCTGGCAATATCAAGCACAGATGAAGCATCCGTAGATTCGAGGGCCACTTAGGACGCTCTTTTGGTAATCTTAGGGCATTTTAGGGAGGGTATGGATTAAAATCGTTCCAGTAAAATAGTGAGATTAGCACATCAGGGGAGTATTTTGAGATAATTTGTTCCATGTCCTCTATTTCACTGATGAGAAAACTAAAGTTCAGAGTTTCAGAGGTGTGCCCACATTCTGCCAGTGAAAAGGTGGTAGAACCAGGACCAAAACCCAGTTCACCCAATACTTATTTTTATTCACAATATCATGCTGTTTCTATACTAAAGAGTATTTTGAAATTTCAAATGTGCCATACTGGTATCTATGCTGACCTCTCTCTATGAATTGTTTTATTTGACTGAACATATTTTTTGCAATAAAGATCTGAGAATGATTTCCTTTAGAGTTGCCTATTTGTATCTCTGGTGCTTAGCTTTGCACATAGTAAGCTTTTAATGAATATTTTTCATTTATTCCATACCATTTCGTAGAAAAAAATTACTTCAAGGGTTATTTGTATCTTTGGGCACCCTTTTTCTCTATGGTAAGAGTTTTAAATCACTTATTTACTTGTCTAGTTTATTCCCTTACTGTCATCAATTTTGAGGGAAGTATATAGAATGTCCCTCTTACAAGATTAATTCCCTTTTTTCAGCCAGCTTCAGTGGATAGAGTATTGGGCTTAGAGTCAGAAATCTGTGGGTTCAAATCCTGTCTTTCATACGTGCCTGCAGAAGTATCTTTGAAAAGTCACTTAACATTGTTGTTCTGAGCAAATCTAGTATTTATTTATTCTTCCTCAGGTGACCCACAGTTAGCCTATGAAAACTTCTGAGTAATGAATGAGATATGAGAGTTTAGATCTGACTGACTAAATCTTCAGAAGTTCTCTAGAAAATTTTTCTTCCTATCCTGGTTTATTTCTGAAATTCTTTATGTCTTTTTTAGTAGTAAAATACCTTCTATGAGTTAGGATATTTTGAGGCAGGGAGTTATAAAGCATGAATTTCAGAGCTGTAGTTATTTAAGTGATCTGAGAACATAGCAATACACTTTATTTTTTTTACTATTGCATTAGTACTGGAGAATGATGTGCTGATGCTACATATATGCTGCTCACTTTTGTGGCAAAAGATTATTTCAGAGTTGTGACTTGTTCACTTAAACTGATGTTGATCTTCATGTGCTCTTGAGTTTCAGTGAGGCAAAACATAAATGTTAAATCTTTTGAAAGGAGTGATAATCAAGTAGTGAATGAGAAAAACAAATGTTAAATTCTCCTATTTTCAGACTTAATTAGCACTTCAGACCCAGAATCACCAGATGAATGATTTTCTTTTGAGCTGTAGGTGGCAGAATTGTATCATGATTTTATTAGTCTTACACTTAAAATAACTTAATAAATTTTGAAATTTTCTGGTAGCCTGAAATGAAATCCAAAGTTTTGCTTCATTCAGCTGCTGATTTTCTTCTCTGAATAGTAATGTTTGTTAAAAATAACAGATACAAATATTTGAGTAATGATACAGAAATATAATACTTTAATTTTGTAGTTTTAAAAATTGGTTAGATAAGGCACTGTGATTTCAGATGGGCCTGTTATTTTGGTACTATAGTACCAACCATAGTTGTAATAGTATAGTCTGCCTTTCAGATTTATAGGAGCAAAAGAGATGTGATTAAAGCAAGTTCTTGTGCAATTTTTCACTTGTTATAAACATCGAAAATAAGTAGTTTTGTCTTTTCATAATAACTTTTCAAAGAGTTACCTGCCATAGTTTTTTAATGTAAATTTTTTCATAAATTAAAACTCAGTTCATATGCATTTATTAAATGTCTGCTGTGTTCCAGGAACTATGTTAAGTACTAGGGAATCAAAGAAAGACAGTCCCTGCTCTCGAGGAGCTTACAGACCAATCTGTTTAACATAATTCATATAACATGATGTCAAATGTCCAATAAAAAAGTTAAATTCTTCCATCTCTAATGGTAGTAGAATCTTTCCGCATTCTTGACCCCAGCCTGGATTATTGTCTAGATTAGGACCTTTTTGTCTGCTAATTTGCAATTTTTCAAAAAACAGGGGAGTACCAAAAGTTGGAGTAAAGAAAATCCTGTAAGCACTGACCACTGTTCTTTCATTACATCTCTGTTGAGAGGTGGACCTGGGGTATAACAATTACATCACTATTTCCAAAATAATTCTGGTTGTGTCCTTTTCCATATTTTTAGTTTACTCAGACAAAACTCATATACCCCTTCATGGTCGTTTAATCGTTGTTCAAACTGAGGGGAAAAAGCTGCTTCTATTAAATTCTTTTCATACTTAGGAGACCTTTAGACACTTTGTTCACCTTTGCTAATACAAACGAATGAATTCTAAAATTCTTTTTACTTTTGTAGTAGTAACCATTGAATGACGTTTTTTTAACCCAGAATTTGATTTTATAGTGCTACAGAAGTTGTTTATTGTTGTGTTCCTTTTTCTTTCTTTTGAAAAAAATATATTTTTTTCCAGTAACTTAAAAATTTCTTAGCATTTATTTTTAAAAATTTAGATTTCTGAATTCTCTCCCTCCCTATCCTTTCCCCTTCATTGAGAGGACAAATTCTTTCTTTCTTTATCATTGCCCTTCATTGAGAAGATAGTCAGACACCAATTACACTTGTGCAGTCATGTAAAACATTTCTGTATTAGCTGTGTTGCAGAAGAAAACACAAAAAAAAGAAAGTAAAAAATATTGTTTCAGTCTACACTCAGACATCAGATCTTTCTCTGGAAGTGAATAGCATTTGTCATCATAAGTCCTTCATAATTGTTTGGATCATTGTATTGCTAAGAATAGCTAAGTCATTCACAGTTAGTCATCATATAAGTTTGCTGCTACTATGTATATTGCTCATCATTTCTTGCAGCATACTGTCATGTACCACAGCTTGTTCAGTTATTCCACAATAGATGGCCATCCCCTCAATTTCCAGTTCTTTGTTGCCACAAAAATTGCTGTTAATGTTTTTGTACATAGGTCCTTTTCCTTTTTTTAAAAATCTCTTTGGGATATAGACCTAGTTGTGGTATTACTGGGTCAGAGGTTATACATGCACAGTTTTATAGGCAGTGTTCTGTACACGTTGTACCCCCACTTCTAAGAATCCAGAGAGGTATGCTTTATTATATTTCTTTGTAACTGCCAAGCTTGGTCATTATAATTTTGCACCATTCGCTTTCTGTTTTTTGCTGTTGTTCTTTTCACTTATGTTCTAATGGTTATTGTATATATTGTTTTTCTAGTTTTGCTTACTTCAGTTGGCATCAGCTTATATGTCTTCCTGTGCTCTTCTTCATATCCATTATTTCTTATGTGTTATGATGTTTCATTATATTCCTGGACCACAACTTATTTAGCCTCTCCCCAATCAGAGCATGTACTTGTTTTCAATTCTTTGCTGCTACAAAAGTGTGCTTAGGAATATTTTGTCATATATGGAGCTTTTTAAATTGTTATCATTAATTTTCTTGGGTCATAGATTGTAGGTTGTAGAATCTCTTGGAAAAAGGTTTTAGGTATTTTAGTTACACTATTCTCATAAACATAACTTTTATGCATGTAATCTTTATTTCATGTTTAGGACCCTCAGTCAGTAAACATTTATTAATTAGCTTCTGCAATATTCCAGGCACTGTACTGCATTCTGTGGTGTGCAAATAAAAAGAATGATACAATCCCAATTCATTAGGAACTTATGTTTGAGAAAGAGAGAGAGAGAGAGAGAGACAATAAAGTGATGTGTACTTGTGTGTGTTGTGTAGATATATAATGGATAGAGAGGGCACTAGCAGTTGGGAGGATTAGGAAGGGCTTCACAAAGGAGTTGATGATATGTCTTGAAGGAAGAGAAGGGTATCTGTGAGACAGGTATGGAGGGAAATTATTCCAGTCCTGACTGGTGACCAGTGTAGAAGTAACTGAGACTGAAGTTGTAGTGCCATTTGTTAAGAACCAGCTTGAAGGGCAGTTTGAATGTACCATATGTGGGAATAGAGGAGATATAGTGACCTCTATCTGTGTATCTCAAGACTGCAAAAATAGGTTATGGTCAAGGTGGTAAAAGGCTTTAAAAGCCAAAGAGAAGAATCTTTTGTCCTAGAAGCAATAAGGAGCAACTGGAGTTTATTGAGTAAGAGAGTGACATTGTCTGATCTGCACTTGAGGATAAGTATAGAGGATGGATTAGCATAGTGCCTGGCACATAGTAAGCATCTAATAAATGCTTATTGATTGACTGGTTTGTTGACAGAATTGGAGTGCTGAGAGGTTTGGGGCAGGCAGATCAATTAGAAGGCCCTTGCAATAATCCTGGTGAAAAGTGATGAGATGTTGAGGGAAAATATTCGCTGTATGAGTACAAAGATATGCAAGATACTATGGAGGTAGAAATTGTAAGATTTACCAGCTGAATGGAGATTCAGAGTTTTGCACCTGGGATATTTCAGTGAAATTTATTAAATACATTTGTTAATAAAGTTGTGGTAGGTGTTACTGGGTCCTTAGAGTGAAAAGTACAGTACAGTATTCTTGGCATCTTCCCTCAAGAATTTATAGGTTACTTACTTTTTAGTTTCATCCTGCTAGGAGTTTGTAGTCAAGTCTCTGGGTCTCAGTTTCTTATTCTTCATTGCCTTATACCTAACAAATTAGGTTGAAAAGCATTTTTATTTCAGAAATTTTTATTTAAGGAATAACTAACCTCTGTTTCAATTGTTGCTTTTTGGGGACTGAGGGTGCTATCCTCTTTGTGATGGGGGAGGAAGAATTATATAGCTACAACCACAGATGATTTAAACGAACTGATACTATCTCACTAAAATTTTTGCACTGAAATTACTCTCTTTCCAGGAGAAGAGAATTCATACACTTAGGGAATTTGAGCTAAGGTTTTAACAGATCAGAGTGCTCAGCTATATTATAGTAGGAATGACTTGGAATATGTATTGGTCTAGAAGATGATCAGTCAGCAGCCATTTATTAAGCACTTATTATATGCCAGGCACTATACTAAGTGCTGGTGATACAAATAAAGATAAAACCAGTCCCATCCCTCATGGGAACTTACCTTGTAATGGGAGATACAGCATGAAATGCACCATACACAAGGAGTCTCTAGCATCTGGGAAGACAAGTGAAGACCTTCTTCGGAAATGGTATTTGAGCTGCCTCTAAGATAACTAGGCATTCTAAGAGGCTGAGGTGAAGAGGGAGAGCATTTCCATGGTTGGACTATAATATAATGGTAGAAGTTGTAGAAAACACTTTTGTGGGGAGGAGGGGCAGCCAGAGGAAGGGATCAGGGAAAGTTATCCAGAAATGACACCTCAGTTGAACCTTGAAAATGATGTTATATACTCTAGTGACTATTAACTTTAGAATAAAATATAAATTCTATTTGCCATGTGAAACATTTCATCACCTGGTCCCATCCTACTTTTCCAACCTTATGCATTCCTGTATTTCATCCACACTACATTCCAGTCAAACTGAGCCTTTGCTGTTTCAGACAAACTGCTAGTAATTCAGTTTTGCTGTGATGTAGAGTGAATAAAGGGAAAGAGTGTGAAATAAGAATGGAAAATTGATTGAAACCAAATTGTTAAAGTCCTTAAATGCCAGGATAAACCAGCCTGGACCCTCAAAGTGGCATAAGATGAGGCTATCCCTTTCTTATACAATAAATCAATCAAGAAAATGTTCATTAAACATAAACTATCTACAAGACCCACTGTAATAGAAAGACAAAATGGAAACAACTCCTGCCCATTAGCTTCTTACATTTTAGCTGAGTGACAGTTCAGATCGGGACTGGAACCTATGATTTCATTGATGTGGAGGACTCCCAAGTGAGGAAACTCTTACTCCCAATACAAATCAAAACCTTCTCTGCAACTTTTATAGTTACAGCCTAAAGCATTTAGAGAGTAAGTGACTTTTATGCAGATCTATATGTCAGAAGCAGGAATTGAAAACTAGGCGTTCTGTCTTGAGGGTCAGCTCTCTATCCATTTTATCATGCTGCCTCTATATTATACACACACATATACACACATATGTATAGGCATGCATATATACATATATAGATTAGATATATTCTATAATGTCTGCTCTGTAGAATGTGTTTATATATACACATATGTATACACATATATATAACATACATATGTAGATAGTGTAGAGTGTGCTCTATAGAATATGTATGTATATATATGTGTGTATATATATATATATATATATATATATATATATATATATATATATATATATATGCACATCCACTATACATACATATCTATTCTGAGGAATATCTGCACTATAGAATATAGGTATATACACACATTCTGTGCATATATGTAGATAGATAAGATATATGTTCTATAGAGTGTCTGCTGTGTAGAATATGTGTCTTTAGAGTATAAAATACGGCTCTATAGTAGACACCAGAATATATATCTAATCTATGTATATGTATATATGCATGTATTTACAGTTATGTATGTCTGTGTGTGTGTGTGTGTGTGTGTACGTGTACAGACATGGTATTTTTGAGAGGGTGTGCACTAGCAGCTAGGGGAATCAAAAAGAGTTCAAGTAAAAGGTATTGCTCAAGCTGAGTCTTGCATGAAACTAAGGATTCCAAGAGGTGGAAGTTAAATATAAGTAACATTCTCCAGGCATGAGGGATGTGCAGTGCAGAAACAATGATGAGAGGAAGGTTGTCTGTGGAACAGTGAATAGATAAGTATAGTTAGATTGTATTGGCAGAGGGCAGTGACATATAAGAAGACTGGAAAGATAGTAAAAAAGAGGTTTTGAATAGATTTAAATGTCAAACATAGGAGTTTGTATCTGATCCTAGAGGAAATAAGGAGCCATCGACATTTAATGAGGAGATGACATGATCAGACCTGTGTCACGTTTTGGCAACCTTGAACAGTATGGGTGAGTTTGGAATAGACTTGAAGCAGAGAGACCAAATCAAGGCTATTTTGAGCTAAGAAGTAAAGAGGACCTGACCTGGTGTAGTGAGGGAAAAGGAAATGCCTGTGAGAGATGTCAAAGAGAAAGACAACTCAGAGTGTGTTTTGTCTTGTGACAACCAACTTGAGGTTGGGTCAGTCATTAATGGAGTTACTACTATTACCTGAACTCTTACCTATTACACTGGATAGAACACTGGACCTGAAATCAGGAAAATCTGACTTCAAATCTAAGATATTGTCTAGTTGTGTGACCTTGGTTAAGTCTTTTAACCTCTGTTCTGCCTCAGTTTCCTCATCTATAAAATGAGGATAACAACACCTGCCTTCCAAGGTTGTTGTGAAGATAAAAGAAGGTAATATTTGGAAGGCTTTATGTATTTGTGTGTGTATATACACATATAGAGAGGTAGATATGTATGTATGTAAGTAAGCAAATAAATAAATAAATATTAGTTGTTATTATTAGTGAGTACCATAATACCATAATAACCAAATTTATACTCCTAGTCCCAGTAATACTCAATCCCCAATTGCCTGAGATTAAAATGCCTCTTCTCCTCCTCCCCTCCTGCCTGGTCTCATTTCTGCCCACCTCAGTTGCACCCCTTCAGTGTCTGACTCTAACTGTACCTGCCCCTTTCACTATCCCCTGTGGCACATTCTCTTTATTTTGTACTTCTTTCTCTCATGTTTCTCCCATCCTCCCTTGCTGAGATCTGTAGAGGCACCTAGGTGGTGCAGTGGATAGAGCACCAGTGCAAGAGTCAGGAGGACCTGAATTCAAATCTTACCTCAGACACTTGACACTCACTAGCTGTGTGACCTTGGGAAATTCACTTAACCCCAATTGCCTCATCCTGGGTCATCTCCAGTCATCCTGATGAATATCTGGTCACTGGCTTCAGATGGCTGTGGAGGAGAAATGAGGCTGATGACCTGCACAGCCCTCCCTCACTCAAAACAAAGTCAAGTGCAAGTCATGTCATTATTTCTCTGATGACATGGTCTTCTTCGGCAACGAAGGACGAACACACATTGAGATCTGTCTCACCCTTCCTAAAACCCCTACAAATGATACTAGTAGGTTCTTGGCTATGTTTTCAGCAGATGTTCTTAACTTTTCTTGTATTATGAACCCTTTTGGCAATCTAATGAGCCTATGAACTCCCTTCTCAGAAAAAAATTTAATACATAAAATAGATGGGATTACCATGGGAACCAGTTTTATTGAAATAGAAATCTAATTTTTCCCTTCCAAGTTGAGGACTCCCCAAAATTTAGCCTATTTATTTTTTATCCCTTCTTTCTCTTTTTTTGACCTGGTTGTTGATGTCTCTTATTTCCTCTTCCTCAATTCATCCTTTTGAAAACAGACTTCCATTCTTACCACTTTACTGTTCCCAGAAATCTGCAAAAATTTCCAAATCAACAAGTCCAAAGGCCTTTAAAAAAAATCCACATGCTTAATAACATGTCTTGATTTTGATACAATACCTACTTTTCTCCCAGCAGAAACTCTCCTCTCTTTGCTTTAGACATAATATAATCTCTTGGTTCTGTTCCTACTTCTCTAACAGTTTTGTCTTTACTAATTCCTTGTCTTCTTTCTGACTTACTAATGTGAATCTTTTTTCACTAAGTACTCTGTGTTTGTATCTTATCTCTTTTCTGATATGTTTGATTTATCTCATTAATCTTATTTAAACTCCCAGCGCTTCAAATTACCAAACATATACAGAATTGTATTTCTAGTCCTGACCTTGTTTTCTGAGCCCCAGACCTACATCTCTTGATGCCTATGAAATGTTTCTACGTACATATTCACTGACATATTCCTGAATCTGACCTCACTTTCTTTTCATCTAAACTTGTTCCTTCTTCTCGTTCTTCAAAATCACCATTCATCTCATCTCTCATATTTTAAACCTTCAATTTTTAAATCCAGTTTAGAGCTGGAAGGAATCTTAGAGATGATTTAATCCAAGCCTCTCTTTTTACAGATGAGGAAACCAAAGACCCATAGCGGTTCAGTAACAAACCCAAGGTTACACATGTAAGAAGTAGAGCCAGGATTTGTATCCAGGTCTTGTGACTCCAAATCTAGTGCCCTTCCTACTATACAACTTGGACTCCAATCTCCCCCTCTACCCTCTTAACCAGGCTGTCAATAATTTCTGCTAATTTCATCTCCACAGTTTCTTTTGCATGTCTCCTCTTACTCAAGTACCATCATCCTAATGCAAGCTCTCATTACTCTCCACCTGTTATGATAGCTTCCTAATAGACCCCCAGACACCCCTTTCTCTCCTCTCACTGTGTACCTAATCGGTTCTTCATACTTAGGCCAGAATAATTTTTCTCATGTTTAAGATGCCCTCAGTTTACAGATAAGGAGTAAGTGCCAATGGTGATGTAGGCAGCAAGTGTCGGAAAAAGGCTTCAAACAAGTCCTTGGCCTCTAGAACAAATGTTTTATTATAGCATATGGAATTCACAAGACATAAAGAGAGGAGGTAGCTAGGAAGACTAAGCTGTCTTCAGTAAGAAAGGAGAGAAAATGACCTGGAATTTGGTAGATGATAGTTGACAGACTGGGTAGGGTGCTTTACCTTCTCCACTACTAGATAGAGATAAATGGATAGAGAATTTATTAAGAACTTTGTGCCATTTGTGCCAGACACAGTGCTGATCACTGGGGATGCATATAAAAGCAAACTAGGAAGCTTATCTGCTAATGGTGTATGAGGAAGACAACTTGACAAGCCTTGTTCCTAGCATGATAAGGCCAAGTGTCACCTTTTTATTTTTTTTTAATTTAACTTTTAACATTCATTTTCACAAAATTTTGGGTTACAAATTTTCTCCCCTTTTATCCCCTCCCCCCCCAAACCCAAGCATTCTAATTGCCCCTGTGACCAATCTGCTCTCTCTTCTATCATCCCTCTCTGCCCTTGTCTCCATCTTCTCTTTTGTCCTGTAGGGCCAGATAGCTTTCTATACCCCTTTACCTGTATTTCTTATTTCCTAGTGGCAAGAACATTACTCGACAGTTGATCCTAACACTTTGAGTTCCAACTTCTTTACCTCCCTCCCTCTCCACCCCTTCCCTTTGGAAGGCAAGCAATTCAATATAGGCCAAATCTGTGTAGTTTTGCAAATGACTTCCGTAATAGTTGTGTTGTATAGGACTAACTATATTTCCCTCCATCCTATCCTGTTCCCCATTACTTCTATTCTCTTTTGATCCTATCCCTCCCCATGAGTGTTGACCTCAAATTGCACTTTCCTCCCCATGCCCTCCCTTCTATCATCCCCCCCACCCTGCTTGTCCCCTTGTCCCCCACTTTCCTGTATTGTGAGATAGGTTTTCCTACCAAAATGAGTGTGCATTTTATTCTTTCCTTTAGTGGAATGTGATGAGAGTAGACTTCATGTTTTTCTCTCACCTCCCCTCTTTATTCCTCCACTAATGAGTCTTTTGCTTGCCTCTTTTATGAGAGATAATTTGCCCCATTCAATTTCTCCCTTTCTCCTCCCAATATATTTCTCTCTCACTGCTTGATTTCATTTTTTTTTTTTAAGATATGATCCCATCCTCTTCAATTCACTCTGTGCACTCTGTCTCTATGTATGTGTGTGTGTGTGCATGTGTATGTGTGTACTCCCACCCAGTACCCAGATACTGAAATGTTTCAAGAGTTACAAATATTGTCTTTCCATGTAGGAATGTAAACAGTTCAACTTTAGTAAGTCCCTTATGACTTCTCTTTGCTGTTCACCTTTTCATGGTTCTCTTCATTCTTGTGTTTGAAAGTCAAATTTTCTTTTCAGCTCTGGTCTTTTCATCAAGAAAATTTGAAAATCCTCTATTTCATTGAAAGACCATTTTTTCTCCTGAAGTATTATACTCAGTTTTGCTGGGTAGGTGATTCTTGGTTTTAGTCCTAGTTCCTTTGACTTCTGGAATATCCTATTCCATGCCCTTCGATCCCTTAATGTAGAGGCTGCTAGATCTTGTGTTATCCTGATTGTATTTCCACAATACTTGAATTGTTTCTTTCTAGCTGCTTGCAATATTTTCTCCTTGACCTGGGAACTCTGGAATTTGGCCACAATGTTCCTAGGAGTTTCTCTTTTTGGATCTCTTTCATGCGGTGTTCTGTGGATTCCTTGAATATTTATTTTGCCCTCTGGTTCTAGAATCTCAGGGCAGTTTTCCTTGATAATTTCATGGAAGATGATGTCTAGGCTCTTCTTTTGATCATGGCTTTCAGGTAGTCCCAAAATTTTTAAATTGTCTCTCCTGAATCTATTTTCCAGGTCAGTTGTTTTTCCAATGAGATATTTCACATTATCTTCCATTTTTCCACTCTTTTGGTTTTGTATTGTGATATCATGCTTTCTCACAAAGTCCTTAGCCTCCATCTGTGCCATTCTAGTTTTGAAATAACTATGTTCTTCAGTGAGCTTTTGAATCTCCTTTTCCATTTGGCTAATTCTGCTTTTGAAAGCATTCTTCTCCTCATTGGCTTTTTGAACCTCTTTTGCCAATTGAGTTAGGTTAGTTTTCAAGGTGTTAATTTCTTCAACATTTTTTTGGTTCTCCTTTAGCAGGGAGCTGATCTGCTTTTCATGCTTTTCTTTCATCCCTCTCATTTCTCTTCCCAGTTTTTCCTCCACCTCTCTCACTTGATTTTCAAAATTCCTTTTGAGCTCTTCCATGGCCTGAGCCCATTGGGTGGGCTGGGACACAGAAGCCTTGATTTCTGTGTCTTTGCCTGATGGTAAGCATTGTTCTTCCTCATCAGAAAGGAAGGGAGGAAATGTCTGTTCTCCAAGAAGTAGCCTTCAATAGTCTTATTTCTTTTCCCTTTTCTGGGCATTTTCCCAGCCAGTGACTTGACCTCTGAATATTCTCCTCACACCCACCTTGCCTCCTGATCCTCCCAGCCAGTGTTTGGGGTCTGAGATTCAAATGCTGCTTCCAGCCTTAGGGCTTTTGGCAGGGGCAGGGCTGCTATTCAGTGTGAGAATTAAGTTCAGGTGGTCAGGTCGGGCAGGGCAGCCTCTCAGGCTCAGTTCCCTCAGGGGGTTTATGCACAGACCTTCCACAATGGATCCAGGCTCCCGCCCGCTTGGGGAGCCCCAGTCTGCAGCCGCCTCTCAGCTTCTACCTCCCGGGGGGGTGGGGGGCCCTGAATATGGGGGCACCCCACTCCCCTCTCGACCCGCCAAAGAGACTCTCTCACCGACCCTGTCACCTATGGGTGGAGGGACCCGCGTGGCCCCTGGAGATCCCGTCCCCGAAGCCCGCTCGGATCTTTTCCTCTCGGTGCCGCGGCCGCTGCAGGGCTGCCCTCAGCTCCCAGTCCCGGTGCCCAGTCCGCAGCGCGAAGGACCCCCCGCGAGAGGTTTGCAGGTCCCTCCGGAACAGAAATCTCCCTCGCTCCAATATTCCGTGGCCTCTGGGTGCAGAATTCGCCGTGAGTTACTCCCCTGTAGCTGTTCTGTGGGTTGTGGGTTCGGAGGTATGTGTATGTGCGCCTTTCTACTCTGCCATCTTGGCTCCGCCTCAAGTGTCACCTTTTTAGAGTCTTAGGCTCCCCCCTACTTTCCAGTGACTTGGAGATGGTCAGAGAGGGGGCAAGGGAGAAAGAATAGCATGAAGTGGCAGTACTACTCCAGTGGTTTTTTACCAGGTATAAGAGGAAAGAAGCAGTTGTATATTTAAAGAGTCTCCATTTGAAAAGAGTTCCCAGGCCAATCATCCCTTCATTTCCCAACTGCTCCACTTCTTTGGATTGGACTCAATCATGATCATGCACCCAGGAACTTCATCACCAAGAAATATATACTGCAAGGTTGCATCACCCTTGATACTCCTCAGTTAGTACTCTTAGTACCCTCTGTCCCACTGATTGAAGAGCAGAACAGAGTACTTCTCCCAAAGCCTCCATTTAATGAGGTTTTCCATGTCAACCATTTCTTTCTTTCCCACTGGCCACACTCTTTTAGACTAGATTCCATTTTGATCATGCAGTGACTCCTTTTAGCTTCATGTGTTTTCTTCTTCCATTATATTTTCAGTTCCTTGAGGTTAGAGATTTTCCTTTTTATATTTGTACTCCCAATACTTAGCATGGCACATGGTAGGGGCTAAGAAATGTGTATTTACAATTTGATTTTTCAGTTAATTTATTTGAAATTGTGGCTTTTACTAAGAGTTATAAAAATCTAAGGACATATATACTAAGAGTAATTGCAAATGTATTAAGTTGATACAGAAATTGAAATTTGTCTATAAATACTTAGTATTTTCTGTTATTCAAAAAGTATAAAATGATCCTAATTGCTTCACCTTTTTCAGAGTAGCTAATGTAAGGTGAAATAGTCTGAAATTGGCACGTGTGCTTGTTATGTTGGACTGGGAGTCACAATACAACATAAATCCTTTATAGGGGATTTTCCAATATTTTGAAATAGAAAACATGTGCAGTGTGTGACATCTGAGGACCTTTCATCTCCAGGAAGGGGTCCTGGTGCAAAAGCAGAGTAAGATTGTCATCCAAGGGATGACCTGAGAACTCCCCTGAGGAGATGGAGGTTCACTGGCTCCTACCTTGGCAACTCTACTTCCTGGCTCTACAAACATCTTGAAGAGATCAGCTAATAGAAGGACCCCTGATACTCTGTCCCTTTCTGTCCTGAAAGTCCATTTTCTAAAGATTCTTAGGCCAGCTGATCTTTATTCCCCTCCTGGTTGTGTTTCCAGCTTTACAGACTTCGGTACTATTCCTCACCTGCAGTCTCACACTAGAACTTTCAACTGCATCTGGGACCTCCTCATATTGGAATATCCATGGAACCTTGTTCCTGTTCACTTGGGAATATCCCTTCCATTTGCCAGTCCATTTATCCACTTGCTGAGTTCATCTAGTTGCTTCTCTTTCGATGAGAGGCAAATGCTGACCAACCTTCACTTCCCCGGAATTTATAGAGATAAACATCGTACCTCAAGTTGCATTCTCATCCAGGAATTTCCCTTCTCCCTCACCTTACATTAGTCCTGCAGTCCTGTGGCTTTGCAAGATAACTGTAGCCTATATCCCCTTTTTCCTGTTGGTGAGTCTTTTATAGGGCTCCATTTTAGAAAGGGGCCCAGTCGGTCCAACCAAGCTTCCTTTACCTCACAGCTGTAAACCTAACTTTCCAGATGTTAATGCCCACTGCAGTCTCACACTAGAGCTTCTCTCAGCCATTGTGGTCATGTTACCCTGGAACGTACTTGAACCTTGAGGACTTCTTATCCTGGAAAATCCTTCCAAACTGGCCCCTCTTTGGTCAGTAGTTATAAATGCCTCTTATTTTCACAAGTGGCCAGGCTGGTGAACCTACTTTACCTATCCAACTGTGCTTCTGACATTCCATACCTAAATACTGTCACTCATTTGCAGTCCCACCCAGGAATTTCTGTCACTTTCTGAGGCTCCCTCACCATGGAACATCCATGTGAACCAGTTGCTTTATACCATGGAAGATAACCATACTGTAAGGGGCCCCTTCTCCAGTTGTTGAATATGTACTGCAATTTCCACTTTGGGGAGAAGCCTTGGTCAGCGAAGTCTCTTTTCCTCTCCACTTTTGGTAGAGTCTCAGTACAGCCAACTCTCTTTCCCCTGTGTTTTGGTTAGTGTCTCTTTCAGCCAACTTTCCCCTTCCAGCAGTGCAGTAAGCATTCAGGATATCAATATGATGTTTAGTTAGTCTCACCTTGGAACGTCCCTCAGCACCTTGGACGCAGGCTGGCCAACCTGTCATTCCCTTGACTTTCCAGATCTAAACACCATGGCTCATCTACAGTCTCACCTGGGTTTTCCTTCAGTACCTGGGACAACTTGACTGGGGAAAAGCCATGTTGTCCTGCTGCTTTGCATCATGTAAAATTACCCCACTGTATTGTTGTTGTTTAATCGTTTTCAGTTACATCCTACTCTGTGATCCCTTTTGGAGTTTTCTTGGCAAAGCTTACTGGAGTGTTTCGCCATTTCCTTTTCTAGCTTATTTTATAGATGAGGAAACTGGGACAGAGTTAAGTGACTTGCCCAGGGTCAAACAGCTAGGAAGTGTTTGAGGCCAGATTTGAACTCAGGAAGATGAGTCTTCCTGACTATAGAAAATGACACTTTATCCACTGTGCCACTTAGCTGCCCAAAATACTAGAGTGGCTTGCCATTTCCTTCTCCAGTGGATTAAGTCAACAAAGGTTAAATGACTTGCTCAGGGTCACAGAACTAGTAAGTATCTGAGGGCCTATTTGAACCCAGGTCTTTGTGACTCTAGGCCCTCTAGGCCCTCTAGGCGCTCTATCCACTGAGCCACCTAGCTGCCCTGTTAAGAAGGTTTGAGAGACAGTTCCGAGTAACTTAATCATTTTATTAATAAGGCCAGCAGATTATTAATAGGATGGTCATTTGGCCATCTCTCTTAGACCAAAGACAATCATGGGGGTGAGCTAACAGTTTACATATACCCTTTGAAGCAAAGAGGGGCTGCTAGTGACATCATGTCACCCTTGGACAGAGAAATTCTCTCTATTCAGACCATACTCGTCCTTGTGCTATCTAGACAAAAGGATCTGTCTCTACCCAAGCTTGAGTAGAACAACAATGAGCTTTCCCATCTTAGGTTAGGTTGCGTAACTTCTGACCAAGAAGAGGAGAATTAATGCAGTCTCATTATCAGCAATGCCCTCCAAGTAACTGAACTTTTTAAAATGAGGAAGTTAGAAGAAGGGGAGAAAACTGAATCACCCCAAGATCTTGGTTATTAATAATCATTTCTAAAATTGGGGGTAGCTGAGAAAGTTCATTTAAGACCATCTAAGAGCAGACTTGCATGAAAGCTAATACAGGGTACCATGGTCACACTTAGATCACCAGTTGGAAACAAGTGCCTCGTTGAAATCACCAGATGGCTGAGCAAAAATGAGGAAAACAATGAAGGAAAGTGGAGGAGAGAACTGTGGCGGTATAAGAGTGGCAGTATTAACTACAGAAGTGAAACAGTAAGACTAGCCTCTCCAGAAAGAATTCTAGGAAGGGAGATGACCAATCTACCCCACCCTCACGCCCCTGGTCTCTGGTCCTAGGGGCTCATCCCTTCTGTAAGTGGGAGCTGTTTGTGATATCTGAAGAAAACCATTCTCTCTTTTGGAAATAAATTAAAAAATCTCTGGTAGCTCTATTGTGAATTTTAAAACATTTTTTAAGTTCCAAATTCTCTTTCTTCACCTTGTCCCCCATGCATTGAGAAGGCAAGAAATACCAATTATACATATGAAGTCATGTAAAACATATTTCCACATTAGCCATGTGAAGAAAAACAATAAGAAAAGCAAATCTCATTCTGTTGCACCATACCTGAATAGGAATAAAATTCAATATTGATTTATAGATCTTGAGCTTCTCAAAGCAGCCATGGATCTTTAAATATTTGGTTTTGGGGACAAGTAATGATTTTAATAGATTGAAAATGCAACATCCTGTATTAGTTATAAACTGAATTCAGAAGTTACAAATTATTGCTGTGAGATTCTATAGCATACTAGACATACTAGGTGATGACATAGTAGGGAAGATCTGCTGAGTTAAATTTTAGGCTTGATGATAATGTTAAAAGTGTAGCTCTTTGAAGTCTTTTAAATTTATTTTAAATGAGGTTAATTAAAAGTCTGTTTACATTCTAGAATTTTGCCAAGAATATTTTTGCAATTCTTCAATCCGTAAAAGCCCGGGAGGAAGGACGTGCACCTGAGCAAAGGCCTGCACCTAATACAGCACCTGTGGTAAGAACCTTTCTGTGCTTATTGACTCAGTAATTTTTAATTTAGCAGAATTTTATTTTATTTTAATATATGTATATTGAATAAAATTTAATTTTGATAAAAATAAAATTTATTTTAATGAAGGATATTCTCAAGAGTAATGCAGAATAGTAATTTAAGTGATCAACTGCTTTTTTAAAATTCAGTTTTATCTTGGATGATATGCATAATTATCTTAAAATATATTGAAAATTTGATTGTAATATTATCTTTGTAATAATTGAGAATAACCATTTCTTTTGCACTTTTATTAGCACTAATATTTGAAGATAAAACAATTTTTCTGACACCTGAGAAATCTCTTCCCTGATTATTGATTTTTGCTAATAGCCTTATCAATTGACTGATGTTTTCCAGGAATTTTTCAATTTTTTTCTGTGATTATGGATAGGAAGCAGAAGTTATAATTAAGAGCATTTCAATATTTTGATCAAGACACTATGAATCCATGTGTATTTCTCTAGACATTAGAGTTATTTGGAATGTTAATGCTTACTGTAGATTAAGTTTTTTGCATGTGGAGTAGCTTGTTATCGAGGGAACATTGTATTTGACCTAGTGGTTGCGTGACAGTAGTACATAAAATTGCTAGCATATTTGAATAAAGTAACAGTTATATATTGAAATCTTTATAGTTCCAGATGTGGCATATATGAATCAGTTTGGTAGAAAATATCTAGGTATTTTGGTTGGATATATTGGCAGCCTGTATTGTAGAGTTAGCCACAGAAACAGTCTTGGGACTATTTTTCAAATATTAAACAATTATAACTGAAGTAAAGGCATCCTTTTAAAAATTACATGTAAAAATAAGTTCGTCCTCTTTTAACCTGGTAATTGTTCATATAAGGGTTAAACTTTTTTAATTCTGTTTTTGAGCAAGACCATATGTGATTTTGAGCAGGAAACTATTTATTAGAGCATTGTAATACAAATTACTAAAAAATTCTTGCTATTCCAGTCAGATAATGAACAGTGTCATTAATTTGACTAATGAAATCACTAGTAA
This sequence comes from Notamacropus eugenii, assembly GCF_028372415.1. Lineage (NCBI taxonomy): Eukaryota > Metazoa > Chordata > Mammalia > Diprotodontia > Macropodidae > Notamacropus > Notamacropus eugenii. The sequence continues at coordinate 449,511,257 of NC_092873.1, read as the reverse complement.
GAGAATTGTTGAATGTGTATAGAAAAATTGAATTTATTTGAAAGTAGGAGAATGTTAATATTATTTATTATGTGATGATTCCTTGAATTTGTATAGTTCTTTGAAAGAATTTAAAGTGTCATTATAGCTTTCCTTTTTGTAACTGAATCAGTAACTAAATTTTATTAAGAACCTACTATGTGCTAGGCTAAGTATTTGGGATACAAAGAAAGACAACTGGTTATTTTAGTATAAAAATGAGCAGCTTTCATAAGTATCTCATATTAAACTAAAAGACATAATGAAAAAAAGGCTATGCAAACATTTTTATTTCTTTGCTCAGTCAAGGTACATTTGACATGTTTGTAGTGTTCGAGTTTTTTTTTCCCTCCAATATTGTTGGGTACTTGGTACTTCTGTGGACAGGTAATAGTAATTGTCACCAGTTTTAAGAATGCCCTTTTACTCAATCTGTGGGAACAGGTAGTACTTTCCTTTCTGTTTTGGTCATGGTTATAAGAGGAAAACCTCCAAGTTAATATGCAAGTTGTGATAGAGAATTAAGCAGTCCTTTTTGCTTTCAAAAATATGGCTAATTGTACCTTTCTTTCAAGGATCCCACATTGCGGAATAAGCCACCTATTCCAGCTGCCTACAACAGATATGATCAGGAAAGATTCAAAGGAAAAGAAGGTCAGTATCGAATTGTTACCTTTCCATATTTTTGATGCACATATCTGGACTGGTTGGTGATATTCTTAACCACATATTATCAAAATCTTACTGAAAAGTTGATTTTGTAAAGAGATTTGATGTGGATTCAAATTTATTTATTACCAGTGTGCCCTTTTTTGGCCTTCAGTTCCTCCTGAGTACCATGAGATGATGGGACTAAATATAGATAATCTCTTAGGTTAGGCTCCTTCCAAGTATACAGTTCTGTAATTTACCACTTATAAAATAAAATCTGCTCTGGATATAGAGCAGTTAATTGCAAAAAGAAGAATTCCTATTTCCATGAAGATATGGAATATTCAGTGCTGCTGTAGCAAGCAGTTTCTAAGATAGAGAGGTATAGAAATGGTCTTTTTAAAACTGTTGCTTTTGTGACTCTCACTACATGAAGTGGTGCCACAGTAAATGGCCATTTAAAGCAGCAGTAATTAACGTGCGCTTAGTTTTTTTACCAAAAGAGTGTAATTTTGAGAGGTAGAAGTGCACATACCACACTCACCCCTGACCCCCTAGTTTTGTAGATGCGAAAATTAAGCCCATATAAGAGAAAGCAACTTGCCCAAGATTACACAGGCCAGAAACTATACAAACTATTTTAAGCAAGGGTTTTTGTTCTGTATCTTTCCACACTGCCTCTCAAACTGCAGAAATAAAATTCTGTTTATCACTGATATAGCTATGTGGTAATTTGATTGGTTTATTTCATTTGGACTTGGTTTGCTATATCTGAAAAATAAATCAAGTGCTGAAAATAATGTTTATACAATATGTTTGAAAAAGAAAACCATTTCGTTTGAGTTCAGAAGAGACTTTTATACTTAACTCACTGTTCTATGTAATAGAACCAGAGAATATTATAGCAAGAAGGAATGTTAGAGAGTCTTTTTCTCTTCCTTCCATTTTATAAATGAGGAAACTAAAACCTAGAGAGATTAACAACGTGTCCTAGTAGATAGTGTATTTGGTGTTGGGGGATCTAGATTTGAACCTTTGTTCTGTTCCTTAAAATATAAGTACTCGAATATGGAATAATAGTAGTAATAATAAGCTAGTATATGTGGCCCTCGCTATGTGCCTGGCACTTTGCTAAATTATCTTGTTGGATTATTTCAAAGACCTTCTGGTATAGGTGCTATTGTTATCACCCCCATTTCACAGTTGAGGAAACTCCGGCAGACATGGGGTAAGTGACTTACTAAAAGTCGTGCTGCTGGTATTCTGACTGCAGGCTCAGCATTTTTTCTACTGCATCACCTAGCTGCCTTCTATGTGAAAGATGTGTGATTTTTGTTATTGTAAAAACTTGTCAGTTGAGTAATTTATGCTACTGATTGCAAATGACAGCTTGTCTAGGACTTGAGTTAAATTTCTAGAGCTACTTGAGGTAAATAGAAGTTTCCCATGGTCACATAGCTAGGAAATGGTATTGGTGGCATTTGCATCTGGAGCTAGATAGATGTGACCTCAGAGGCCATCTAGTCCTATTTTATTACTTATCCAAGTTGTCAATCTAATTTGGACTAGCATCTAAGCTTCCTCAATACTTTTTCCATTATGTCAAATATGGCAGAAACATTTTTGAACAGGTATTTTAATAAGAGTATATTTTGGAACCAGTTTCATTTCAATTAGTGGGTGAAAACAACTTAGTTGCATTTAACAATCATCTTAATTGAAATAACTTATTTGAAGCATAATATTTTAATGCAAAATTGTGATGGATAGTAGAGCATCATGTAATTGTCTTTTGTTTGTATATTTCATTGTATCTGTTTTATCACATCAATATGGATAAATCCCTCCATCAGTGCAGAACACAATATAATCAGGCCTTCCTAATTCTGTGCAACTTTTCTGTATGTCTTCCCAAAAACTTTCATAGAGGAGAAGCTACCTGTTGTGTTGGAAGCCTTCCTTTTTTGGTATAGCATTCCCTGGGTTCCAGTGCAACTCTTAGGTTGTTCATCACTTAGTTTTGCTTAGATATTTTCCTTGTGAAATGATCACCTCTTTTCTGATAGATATTAAGTGGCAGAGCCAGGATTCAAATTTGTTGGACTTCGGCTAAGAGTTGTTTTTTTCCTTTTTTTTGGGAGAAATATTTTGTATTGTTAAAAGTTGGCTATTCTTTTGTGTTCATAACATTGGACCACTTACTCCTTGGGAACTGGTTCTTGATCTTATATATTTGGTTTAAATACTTTTATAACTTGGATATAGGACATCTGTAATACTTAAATTGTCTCAATATCTTCTCTTCAAGGTTGATTGCTTTGGCTTATGTAGAAGTTATATATTCTTTTAATGTTTGCTTCTCTTATGCCAAGTTTTTCTCTTCCTCAGTAGTGTAGTTTTTCATCTTTTAGGGATTTCTCTATAGAACCATCTGAAGTTTCTAATGTTTCATGTTATTTTAGCCTGAACCTGACAAAGGCCAGTACTCTAGTGGGATGCTTATAAGTCATTCAAAAGATAATGAAAAAAGCAGTAGAAGAAGTAGGGTGTATTTAACAAGCATATCCACTGACAGCAACTGACTTAATTTAGCTCAGTTAATCTCACCTGCCTTTGAATTGTGTCTCTTGGCTATTTTGTATTTAAGGGGACAAGGGCAGCGATGTGGTACAGTTGATAGAGTGCTGGGCCTGGAATCAGGAAGACCTGAGTTCAAATGTGACCTCAAATCCTGCCTAGCTGCATGACCTTTGACAAGTCACTTAACTTCTGTTTGCCTCAGTGTCCTCTTCTGAAAAATGAGGTTAATAATAGCACCTACCTTCTGGGGTTGCTGAGAAGATCAAATGAGATAGTAATTGTAAAGTGCTTAGCACAGTGCCTGGCATGTATTAAGTACCATCTAAATGTTAGTATTAATAACCTGAACCTTTACTTTTCTGAGCCAATAAAGTCTCAGGGATGGTTTCAGTACTTTGAAAGGAAAAGCTAGCCTAACTGCTATATGGTTTGGGAGTTAGGATAGAGTTTATAAATTAGACAGTGTATCAGTTTCTTCACATGAAAGTTTTATTTTCTTTTTGAGATTTTGAGCATTCTTTCAAATCATAAGGTCCTTTCTTTTGATTTATATGTTTAGTACTGGGCATTTATTTTGATTTTTCTCTTTTGATACTTTGTTGTTTTGTGACCTTTTTTTTGATAATCCTCCATCACTTACTTGCTGGCCCCTCCTTTTTTGCTTCTGGGTAGAATGCTTCAGCCTTTTCATGTTGGGGTATAGAGTTTATTAACTTGGATTCCTTCTTGGAGTTGGACTGGCAGAGAGGATTAGGATTGACACTAGATGAATGTTAGTCCCTTTTTTGGGAAAAAAAAAGATTTTTCTGTTATGAATTTAACAAGCTTCAACAAACATGAACATTTCTTTACATAAAGAAGAACAAAAGATCATATATATATAAAATTGTGAAACTGTATTCTATACAGTTTGTCTTTGGAGGAAAGAAAAATGAGGGGAACAAAGAACTTTATTATAAATTTAAAAGCAATAGTAAGTTGTACATGATAGTTTTTCAGTTCCATGTGCAATCATTTTTCAAAATTATATTGTTAAAGAAATGCTTGTTTTATTACATAAATTAAAATTTTTTTTTAAAACTATATTACATTTACCAATTGCAACAAAGTTGTCTTGCTTCTCTGTGGCCTTTTTTTGTTTGTATATTTAATGTTTCATTCATCCTCATTTCTTACCCATCAACATTTCTTTGCCTCAGCAAAAAGCGTTGCTGTAAATATTTTTATACTTAGGGAACCTCTGGTCCTTGACCTCTTTGGGCAACATGTATGATAATAGTATCATGAGAGCACTTTCAGACTTTAATTACTCCTGGGTATAATTCCAAATTTCATTGTAGAATAATTAAACCACTTGCCACCTCAACAAACATAGCCTTAGCTCTCTTGCCCTCCTGCAGATCCTCTAACAGTTGTTACTTTCCTTTTTTATCCTATTTGCCAAAACTGATGGCTATGAGGTGATTTAGAGCACTTTTTCATATGACTTTTGGTAGTTTGTATTTCTTCTTTTGCAACTGCTTGTTCATATCCTTTTACTATATATGCTGGGGAATGGATTTATGTATTTTTTTATATCTTTCATCTATGTTTTGGATATTAGTCCTCCTACTTCAGGCTTGAATAGTGCTATCTGCACACGTGTGTGTGTGGTTGTGTGTGTGTGTGTGTGTGTGTGTGTGTGTGTATATTCTTGACTTTTTGACATTTCTTCTTGGTCTGAATGTTTTGGAACCTTCTTTATTTTTCAGAATGACCACTATTTTCATATCAGCATTTAAGTGTAACTTGAGTGATATTAATACATAGTACATGTATATACATATAATCACATTTCAATAGATAATAATTGTCAGATATACATACATTATTATGATAAGCTAAATAAACAATCCCCTGCCTATATGCCTGCAGTAGAATAAAGGAGATAACATGTAAACAAAATAAGTGTAATAGAAAATAGAATATGACAAATGGAGAATTTCTACAAAATGCTGTGAGAATTTCAAGGAAGGATGTGATTATTTCTAGACAGAATCAAGAAGGACTTTCTGGCAGTAATAGGAATAGCCAACATTTCCATAGCACTTTAAAGTTTGTATAAATCACTTGATTATCTTATCTCATTTGATCTGGTAGTATTTTAGCTGTTTCTCGTTGGATAGATGAGTTGGAATTTAACAGATGGAGAAAGAGCAGGGGTGGAGGACACATTCTAGTTATAAGGAATAAATTAGGAGCAAAGCATACAGGTAGGAAAGTGGAGTAGGTTTAATAAAAAGTATGTAGTTTAGTTTGACTGGAGTATGAAATATGGAGGCAGGATAGTATGAAATAGGAAATTATATTGAAGTTTAGATTGTAGAGTACTGTCATTATCAGCTTAAGGAATTATTTGGAATGTAATACAGATCTATTAAAACATAGTGCTTCTTAAATGTTATTTGCTCATGGAAGAGTACAGTCTTTTACAACATGAGGAGTCTTGTTACACTTTGGGAGGTTAAGGAAACTCAAACGTGTATATATGATTGGATATATACAGTTAATGAAGTTCAGGTCAACCCTAGCTCAAATTCTAGGTACATTTTGGTAAAAATTTGTATAATCTTTGAGAATCTGCTACATTAAATAATATTTTAAAAATCTAATTACACATCTACATATATAATACACACACATACATGTGTATGTATTATGTATTCATATTTACACACGTGTGCATGTGCACACCCAGACATATACACATGCATGTATACATATATATGTAGGGTGACCTTTGTATCAGTGTTTACTGTTTTAATATTGACAAAACATTTTAACCAGTCTGTAAAAAAAAATTGTGCTACCATTCATTAGCCATATGACATACCAATTATAATAGAGCAGATCTTGTTTGTGAAGTACAGAAGATTTAACTAGACATCCTTTTTCTCTACAGAAACGGAAGGCTTCAAAATTGATACAATGGGCACCTACCATGGAATGACTCTAAAGTCTGTAACGGTCAGTAAACATTTCTTCATTTTTCACCTAGGCTTTGGTTTAAATAACCAATGATGTGGTTCCTTTTCCTGCAAAAGACTTGTATTAGCAGCATATGTTTTTAAAAATTAATATTTCAGGTATTTTATGTTTCAAATATATCGTTAAAAACTAGTTGTAACTGACGTTTTGTACCTTTAAGTTGATTAGTGCCAACTTTTGAAGACTGAAGAATAGAATAAGAGGCTAACTTGAGTTCTGTGCCTTGCCTTTTTACTCTGAAAAACTGGGTTGTGTGTGTTCAAATAAATGCTGTGTAGAACTCAAGTTTAGGACTCATGCTATTGGATAGGACATTAAGAATTTTGTCATCTGTAGACACTTGAAACATTCTATCTGGGTATATACTTCTTGTTCTTCCTCTTAAATTCAACAAAAATATTTCCTAAAATGTAAGTGCGATCACCTTAATTCCTGCTGACTTAAACTTTTTGTATTTGTTATTAGCTTTTTTTTGACTGGTGACATTATTTTAAATAGATGCACTTATGGTTTATTTAAAAGTCAGAATTTATAAACCTAAATCTGAGGAATTTTTTTTTCCCTTAACATATTTTGCCTGTTTCAAGTTAGTCAGGAAGAAGTAGAATAGGAAGACTGATAGCTACTTGTGATGCTAAAAATGCTTTATTTGAAAGGACCATAGCATGTAGCATATACTATGCTTTTTAAACATAAAAATAATTTTTGAAATTATTTGAAAGAATTTAAATAGACAACTCACGTTTCCCACAATGGCTCTTCTCTTAAAGGAAGCTTGTTCTCATTTTATTTTAAATAAGCATCAGTGAATTACTATAGTAAACTTGAAAGATTCAGGACTACTACATACTTTACTTTTAAGGAGGAATTTGAATTATTATTTCCCTTGTATCACTTCTCCTTCTTGTCTTTCACTTATTGGAAAAATCATGAGACTCTCACAGCGTCAAAGTCCTTTGGGAACTAGAGTCACTGTCCAAGTATACCAGTAAGTTGATGATTGGGCGACTTGTCTATTGGTTTGGCTTACTTAGTTGAAAAGGGGTATACTATGTGATTTATGAATCTCAGGGACATTCTTGTGAAGGAATTTTTTTATCTTGTGTCACAGGTAGTTTTTGAAGCAGATTTTTTTTTTTTGCTCTGATATGTCCATTTCTAGAGTAGCCGCCATTCATACTGTACATGTATTTCAGAACATTAGCTTGATTTCAGTAGTAGTCTTTTAAGTCTAGTAAGTGTCAAAAGTGATTCATCAAATATATAATTTTTCAGGAAATCCTACGAAATTTCAAAAACTATAGTCCACTTTCCACTCACCAAAACATTTATTAAGTATCTGTTACATACAGTGCACTGTATTAGATGTGGAAAATACAAAAATGATAGTCACCACCCTTAAGGAAAGCCTGTTTTTTTATGGATTTAATATGTACCTTATACAAGGTAATTTGAAGAAGAGAGTGAATTCTAACAGCTGAAGGTCTCAGGGAAGGCTTTACAGAGGAGATGAGAACTGAGCTGAGCTTTGAAGGAAGATAAGTATTCTAAAAGGCAGAAATGTGGAAAGTGTGAATTCCAGGCACTCCCATTTTTCCTGTTTTTAAGGTCTAGCACAATTCCTTCAGCATTTTTCATAGAATGGTTAAAAAGTAATCCTGGAACATGAGTTGTCATATAGACAAGAGATTTCCAACTTTGGCCCCAAGTGGCTTGTAAAACTCCTGAGTGTCCTAAGTACATGAGTAATAAACTAGATTAAATAAGTAAACTAGATTAATTTGTAATTGGAAAATGTTTAACAGAATAACAAAAAATGCAATACAACATAAATAATTTTAATTTATGGTTTTCTGAGTTTAGATGTGGCCTCCAGGGATCCATTTCTGAGTTTGGCACCACTGATCTAGACAATGCATTTATTATGTAAACCATATACTTTGTATACTTAGAATGCATTTTTGACACAAAAAAGTTTACTTTTGCTTACAGTATCATGCCAAAAAAAGTTTACTTTTGCTTACAGTATCATGCCAATAAAAATAAAAATTTAGTTCTTTGTTTTATGTGGTCTGTTCCTCTGATAGCGGCAAAATAGCAGTTGGCAAAAACTATTTTAATAGGCGGTGGTGGTGTTGCTATGCTGTGGCTGCTTTTGTTTGGGTGGGAGTGAGGATTTCAGCATCCTGTTCAGAATGTGGGGAGGGACAAAAAAACTAATTATATGTAATTTTTTTTTTTATTTAGAGGTGACCCAGAGGGAAGTAACTGTTTTTGGTCTGTGTACTTAGATGATAGATTTATCATCATTATCATTAACATTATCATGTTCCTACTGTGTGCTGGATTTTGGAGATAACAACATTTGTAGGGGGCAACCAATGTGTGTGTGACACTTAGAAAATACAAAAACTTGAGGACTGAGTCGTAAGATAATAAGATCATTGATGTAAACATTATATAGTTCAAACCACTCATTTTTTACAGCAAGAGAACAGTAAACCTCTTAGTGACTTAGTTCATTGACTTACGTAGAAAGAGCAGGAGGAGGAAATAGAGTTTAATAAGAGACAGAAAGAGTAGCCTCACAGGTAGAAGTAGAATTAGGCCCAAAACCCCACAGAGTCCTGAAACATCCAGATAATTGTTTCCTTTTTTTTTTTTTTTTTTTTTTTTTGGTAATTTGGATTTGAATTATCCATGTGTTTGTTTTTGACCTGATATCACGTGCTGACAAAACCTATTATGTAGATGTTTTATTCTTTCGAAGTGGCAGACAGATTTCTAAGCACTCTTAAATCATTTAAAAGGGTGAATGAAATCTAAATGAACATTTTTTCATAGTAATTTATATACTTTAACAGTAATGGCTCAGAAACTTTTATTGTAGAAGTTTAGTAACATTTTTAAAGTTTGACATTTGGGAGACCAAATTGAAATCTAAGATTGAAGGAAATGCAGTAAACCTATATTTACTGTACTTTCTTTGAAGTAGGTTACTTGTTGAATTATACATGCAAAACTGAATTCTAAGACAGAAGCAATACTGAAACCAGAAAACACAAAGTATTTTGCTCTCACCACAGTTTGATGAGATTTTGAAGGTCCTCACAAACAAGCTGTCAGCCAACTTGTAGGAATGACTTGCATATACAATATTTATAACTTTTGTATAACTGTTTCATTGTTCCTCATGAGAGAAGGTAAGCAAGGAAGTACACATTTGGTTTAACAAAATTCAAATGAGGCCCCACATGAAGAAACCTTTTGTTGGTGATCTGAAATTTATTGGTGATCATTTTTCATCATTTCTAATTGCAGCCTCTACAATCACAGTATTAGCCTATTACCTTCTTCCCTAGATTTCCATTGCCTTAGATTCACTGTCTTTTGTTTCTTTCCATTTTGTAAAGTCTACTTTCAGGCTTAAGTACTTCGTTTATAATGATAATTTTTTTCAAAGATAGCTTTAGCTTCTTTTGAAAACTGAGAAGAAAAGGGGATCAGAAGAGGCAAAGGTGAATCCTGGCTTGTGTCTGAAGGTTGGCTGGTGGAAGAATATTACAGACAAGTGAAGAAGGATCACTTTGAAGCTGAGAAAAGAATTCGGTTCTTGAAGGCTTTCTGAAGAGAAGGGTGTTCAGTGGAGGAATGTCCTCCAGGGAATGATAAAGTCATTTTACAGGTTGTGCTGGGTGACCAGTCATCTAGTAAAAAAGGCAGTAGGATAAGAGCAGAATAGTGGTCGTTGAGTACCTTTCACTGATGAGGGGATGGTTGTGCAACTGTTTTTCAGGTTTACAGCAATAATAGGAAAATGTACTTTCTTCTTAGCACAAAACATCCTGAGACTTGTCAAAACAGATGTCTTCTACTTATTTGTAGTGATTGTTACTGGTACAAGTGACGCTGTTTGAAGGAACCGAGGGTGCATTTCCAAAGATCATGAAATCTTGAGCAAGCAATTGCAGACCCCACAGACGTGTGATATTTTCATTGTTGCCCATCTAAGGCATAGAAAAGAAAGGGAGAGTAAGGAAATAAAAGCCTGAAGAAGAAAAGGTCTGAGAATTGGATACCAATTTCTGGATTAAAACTTAAAGCAGGACCAGAGATGGACAATGTCTAACCAGGATTGGTAAAAATAATTTCCCTAACTGCTTATTAATCCAGTTAGAAGACCATAAAACCAAAGGAATAGGAAAGGAGAAAATTTCCTATTTATATTGACTAAACTACAAATGATAGAGAGTAACTATAAAATAGGTGAGGGGTAAAGGCGGATCATTGCAGTTGACAGCTTTCCTGGAAGTTTACTATAAACACAATCCAAGAAAGCAAAATCCTATACAAGGTGGGAAATTAGACCTTTATATAGATACCACTTTGATTTGATGACCTGAATATGATTGAAACATAATTTTTGTAATGATTACCTTATCAAAAAAACACTATAGGCAGCGTTATTTATAAGGAGCAAACTAAGCCCCCTTTATGCATTAGTAATCTCCCTATGGACACATAGCCTACAAGTGCCAAAGGCTGGATTTCAATCCAGATTTTCCCGCCTTGAGAGTCTATTCTGTCATTTACAGTCATGGCGCTGACTCTCTTCATTAAAGTAACTTTGCCCATCATGCATTGCATATTTTAGGTAGAAAGGACATATACAGAGAGGTAAAGAGTGGAAATTTTGTTTAAGAGGCTAGATATAGGTGGGTGTGATTTGGCACAACTGGTGTGATAAATTTAAACAGACATCAGTTGGAGAAGAGTAAGGATCAGCAAGCTGTATTGGTGGCCCAGCTGAGGTTTGATGGTATGCATTTGTAGTGGAGCCAATTGGCTTAGTTTCATGATTGCCTGCTCCTGGGATTAGATGTAGCAAAAGTGAGTGGCATCTACTTTCAAAAGGTCAGAGATTTGAAAGATAAACAAGTGAGATCTTAGGTTCTGAGGTTTTTAGCAAAATTATTAAAATTGCTAATCATGGAATCCAGGCTGGGTTGAAAGGACAAGTAAATAGATATAGCTGTTTACAGGCATTGTCTTATTTGACCTTCAAAACAGGAAGTATGTCTTTTAATTATTCCATTTTTACATATGAGGAAAATGAGGTAAAAAGAAGTTAAATGATTTGCCCAGGATTACAAAGTTCTAGTCAGTATCTGTGACCAGATTAGAACCCCCAGGCCCAATGCCACCTAAGGTCCTGGAGTAATAAGATGGTATCCAGATATATAAGGTTGAAATGTGCCTGAAATAGCAGATTCACTATGACTGAGGGAGTGGTAGACAGATAAGATAAAAGATTGTGTACAGAAGGAGGGAATGTCCCAATATGATATCCTTCAGCTAGAGTAGTTTTGTGATGTGATAAAGTATATTTAATCATTACACTGGAAGCCAGTTTTATAATTTGGTGTTTATGTTGTGTATGTCATGTCTTAAGAATAAAACATTTGAAATGATCTATTTTAATTGGCCTTGTTTTATACTTAAAGCCTTTTGGATATTTTATCAAAATTATAATTTCAGAATTGTACGAACATTCTAAGAATATTTAAAATGAGCATATAAAGAAATAAATTGTTTTGTCCAGGTCAGATTTTTTAATTATCCTTAATAATACCACATTTTAAAATATAATAGAATGTATAATCTGATTACATGTTGATCTATATCCACTTTACTCTTGAGATTTAGTATTAAAACTGTTGGGGGAAGAAAGATACTTTAAGGAAGTACCTGAGGAAAGTTGGGAGACAAGGGAAGAGCTTGTACAATTTGAATAATAATCTCAGAGTATTTCTAAAGAGAAAATGTTTATAGAAAACTTAACATTAACCTTAAAACTTGAACAAATCTTATATTTTAATTTCATTTGATAAAATATTTTAATTTTTTTCACTTAATGCAAAAATTAATTTAGGTTTTTGGGATTATTCTGTTATATAGCTTTATTTATCACTCATATTGTCCCTTCTCTAATATAGCTTTTTAACTAAAAACAGATCTTATTTTAAAACTTACTCATTATTTGTAATTATAAATGCTTCACAGCAACCATTGTAACCATTATAAGTAAATTTCCAGGTATGTAACCACATTTTTCTTAGCTGTAAATAGCATATCCTGAAGAGAACATTTTGATTTGTTACAAATTTTAGCTTTATATTCTCTGAATTAGAATTAAATTATTTACAGTTGATAGTTTTTTTAAAGTCGTGAGATTCTTTCTGTCATTCTGATGACTTATTCCTTGCTGATTCAGAGGTATATTTTGTGATATTCAGGATTTTAGCAAAATGTTTTAAAACTATTTATTTTTCTTTTAGCCTTTGCCTTTTAGCTCTTTAGATGACGTTCTCTTATTTTTGTCAGTGTTAGTTCGATTATCTAGTGGTCTTTTTTTCTGGTTTAATGTTTAATTCTAAGTTTTGGTTTCTTTTTCAGGTCTTTTTCTTGATGGCTGTTTCTTTTAGTGTTGTTCTTCCTCTTGTCTTTCCTGCTTCTCATGTTCCTCTGTGAGTGTTGACTGTTCCCTCATTTATTTAAAAAAAAAATCTGTGTTTGAAGTTTATTTGCTTTTGGTCTGGCCATATCTTACTGTTTTTAGTATGGAAATTAAGTATGTACTTCGGATTTTAGCATAGTGCTTTGTTTCAAAGTAGTTGAAGATATAATCATCTGATATTCTTGAGGGACATAAATCTTTTGAGATTTGCTTTGTATTTTAAAAAGAAGCAAAAGTTAAAGTGATTAATAATTGAGAATTTGTCTTTAATACTTCAGCTTTCCAGTAGTCTAATTGGAGTTAATAAACAATTCTCTTCTTTGCAGCATATTCTTTCCAGCCTTATTAAGACTCATGTAGAGTTAATTTAAAGTAAAATTTAACGTTTAAGTCATCATTTCATTCTGGAATACTTGATTAATGCCTTTTTACATCTGCCCTTCTACAGATAGTGAAGTCTGGATCCTAATAAGCCCCTTAACATTTATTTTCTCAAGTTTACACTTTTAAATAGAGTCAGGGACCTTATTCTCTCTAAAAATCTAGTGAAAAAAATTGTGCTCATTGATTCTGGTATCTCTAATCTACATATATTCTTGTTAAGCATTCCAGATATCCAACTGTGCTGTCATCCCAGATGAAAAGAATAATTTAATTGTTGATTAATAAGTTTTTCTACATGAGAAATCCTTGATTCCATTTATTCAGAATAGTTTTCCTTTATTACTTTCGGTACCCTATAACTTATTAAGCCCTTAAGTGTCTCTGACATATTGATCAAACTTTTCAAAAAAGTTGATCATTTCATGACAATTTCATGATGATGCCTCATTTAAAAAGTTTTGTAGGTATGGGTGTGGGGAGCAGGTAAAAGGAAAAATTAACAAAACATGAAAAAAATTTTTAAGAGATTTGTTACAAGTTTCAAATCATGCTAAATTAAAAAATAATTTAAGATAATTACATAATTTTATTCATTCTGAACAAGGTTAATTTAAGGTATCAGTGGATTCATTTCTTCACTCATTTAACATGTCTACCATGTACAATGCATTATGCTAAACACTTGGGGAAGGATAGAGGTATAAATAAAATATGATTCCTGCCCTTCAGGATCCTATAAGCTAATAGAAGATGATTAGACATTTTCCACATAAAAATGATACAAATAGAATATGATCAATGCATAAAATTAAAACAGAGGTAATCAGACAAATGTAATTTTTTAAAAAGCTAAGAGGTAATTTTAAGGAGGATTCACTTGATCAGGAAAGGCTTCACAGAGTGACATCTGAGGAATACCTTAAAGGTGTCTTTTACAATATACCTTAAAATATAAAGCAATAAAACACTTTAAAAACTGTCTTAATGGGAGGTTGAGATCTGGAGAATTGTAGATGGAGACTTTACAGGAAAAATCAAAGTTACAGAAATTGGAGAATACAAGATATGTGGATGAGTTGAGCAGTAATTTAGGGATTTGTGATTAGAGTGGTGTCAGATTTTGGAGAGCCTTAAATACTAAACTAAAGGATTTTGAACTTTATTTTCTAGATATTGTGGAACCATTAAAGGTTTTAATTAGAGGAGCAAAGTGATTTGACCTGTGCTTCAAGAGGATGAATCTAAAAAGTGATGTATAGGATCTTTGTAGGAGGAAAAAAAAGATAGAAAATGTCATGGATTACACTAGTCTGTGAGAAATAAAATAGAAAACAGTTGGGGTTTTTTGAGCTATTTTCATAAATAAGCAACCTTTTACAATTTTAGTTAAGATTATGATTTTTCCTGAAAGGATTCAAATGTCATGACTTTTATTTGTGTTGATATAGATGAAAGACCTAGGCAAATAAAGCCCACGAAGTAGTAAAATTTCCAAAAGTAATTTTCTGGTTTAAGTATGATTTAGACTGGAAATTTTTCTAAGATGATCAAGACTGACTCTGAACTTCTGTATTCAGAGAATCTAGAGTCTGAATATCCTTAGACCCTCACTTGACCTTACCATTTCCTTTGTCCTATAGCTTACCTTTCTTTAGTCACATTTTAAAAAAGCTATTTGCACTGATTTCTCTAACTCTTTGCACACTCAATTCTCAACTGCTTTCACTCTGACTTCCCAGCCTCATCATTCAACAGAAATTACCCTCTTCAAAGTTACCATTGACCTCTTAGTTGCCAGTTATGATGGTCTTTTCTTAATAGTCATCCTTCTGAACCTTTCCGTTGCGTTTGATACTGTTAACCTCCCCTTACTCTGGAATACCATTTCCTTTAGGAGTTTTTGTGATGCTCTTCTAACTTACTTTCCTACTATTCATGTAACCATTTCTTCTCAGTCTCCTTTGCTGGATCATCATCTGTGTCATGTCCTATAACTATAGTTGTTTCCCAAGACTTGCTCTGGATTCTCTTTTCTTTCTACATTTTCTTGCTGCACTAGTTCCCATGAGTTTATCATCTCAGTGAAAATGTCTTCCTAATCTACTTATCCAGCTTAGTCTTTCTCCTGTGCTTCAGTCCCACCCCACCAATGTCTACTGGATTCTTCAAACTTGATGTGCTCTAAGACATCTCAAACTTAGCATCACCAAAACAGAAGTTGTTACTCACTCTTCTTTCAGACTTCTCTTTCTAGGCCTCCAGGTTCTCACCCTCAGAGTTATGTTCATCTCTTCACTTCCTTCATCCTCTGTACCAGTTATTTGTCAGTTCTACTTCCCATTATCTTTTGCATTCCTTCCTTTCGATTCTCATGATTACCTTCCTAGTTTAGGTTTACCTCTTGCCCTGGACTATTGGAATAGCCTGTTAATAGTTTAACTGTTAAAGCTCTGTCCTCAACACAGCTGCCAAAATGATATTCCTAAAACATAGGTTAGAGCACATTATTTCCCTACTCACTAAATTACAGTGACTCCCTATTACCTCTGAAATAATTACAAACTCCTCTGTTTGGCATTTAGAGCCTTTCACATCTTGGCTCTTAACTTCTTACCATCTTTATTATATAGTACTCCCCTTCACTCTACATTCCTGCCAACCTTGCCTTCTTACTGTAGTTTTCATATGACATACCACCTCCATTTTTATGCCTTTTAATTGGCTACCCCACACTCTTAAAGTGTACTCCAACTTTTCTTCTATCTCTGAGAATCTCTAGTTCCCTTCAATTTCAACTCAAATCTGCCTCCTATATGGGTCCTTTCTGATCCCCCAGATACTAGTGCCTCCCATTGCCCCCATTACTTTGTATTTATTTTATGTAGATTTTGTACATACTTTCGTGTACTTCATGTTTCTCCTGATAGAAAGTAAGTTGCTTGAGGTTGAAGGCTGGTGTAATTTGTCTTTGTATGACCAGCACTAAACACACATAAGGGAGGTGTAATAAATGCTTATTGATTAATTTACATATTACTATGGGTGTGTATTGCTTTCCTGGTTCTCTGTTTACTTCATTCTGTATTAGTTCGTATAACTTTCCCCACATTTCTCTGAATTCCTTATTTTCTTCATTTCTTCTGGTTCAGTATTGTTCTAAAATTCACGCTATTGCAATGTGTTTAGGTATTCTCTTTATTACCCACTTTATTTACAGTTCTTTGCTACCACAGAAATGAATTGCTATGAATATTTTGGTGTATATGCAATCTTGTATACCTCGCAGTGGGATTTCTGAACTAAGGGATAAACAATCACAAGATCATAGACCTAGTGCTTAAAAGAACCTTATTCCAACCTCCCTCATTTCAAAGATGAGGAGAACTGAGACCCAGAAGGATTATGCCACTTGCCCATGGTCACACTGGATTCTTAGGGTACTGTGGCCAGTGCTTTCCAAGTTCTACTGCTCCAAAATCTGTAAATCTTGTTCCCTTTGGTGCCATAATTACAAGTTGTTTTACAGACCAGTAGGATCAATCTACAACTTCACAAGCAGCCTATTAGAACAGCTTTTTGTTTTGGACTATTTCTATCTTTTGTTTGCCAAGTTGCTGGGTGTGAGGTGAAATCTCAGACTTGTTTTAGTTTGCATTTGTTATAATTATTAATTGTAGTTGAACAGTCTTTTATATAGTTGTTGACAGTTTGTAGTTCATCTTTTGACTGTTCATATTCTTAGCTTTTGGGTAATATATTTAGGAAATTTACTTATATACATACGTGTGTATCTTGGATAGACATAAATATTTGATAGAAAAATGTTTTCTGTTGGTAACTTTTTGCAAGTTTTTTTATTATAGTGGTCAGATTTGGAAGGAGATCGGAAATGAGTGAGAAATGAGGCAGTGGAAGCATCTAGTGTAGATGACTTCATTCTAGGATTTTGGCTATGAAAGGGAGAAGATATATAGTAATTCGATAGGGGATGACAGATTCAAGTCATGGTTAGAGTGTTAACTCAGGTTTTATCCTTTTCCCTGGTGTCCCTCATAGTCTAGAGTTTTATTACTTTACTTGCTTCAACAAAAAGTGGCTTTGAGTGCACCTGCTTGGGGTGAAATCCTTAGTGTAGGATTTCTTAACTTGGGTTCTTGAATTTTTTATACTATTTTTATGATTATATTTCATTGTAATGGTTTTCCCATTCTGTGCATTTAAAAACATCTTGAGAATAGGTCCCTAATTTTCACCGGATTCCTTATGGTGTGGGGGAAATTCATGACAAAAAGGTTAACACCTCCTACCTGGTGATTTTATGCCTATTAAAGTGGCTATTTTGCCTGTATGTTCTTTGTTAGCCCAGAAGATAAAGTGTTATATCCCTAGTCAATATTTGTTCTATTAGAAAATACTTGACACAGTGTCATGAATAGCTAGTACTTTGAAAAATTTGAAATGAGACTACAAAAAGCAGATAGGTTACATTGAAAGGAAAGGTATGTATACTTGTTCAAAGGCTTGTTTTCAAAACAACTGTGTCATACTCTTGGTTGTTGGTTGTTATGTCTTTCATTCTCCAAGAGGACCATGACATCAAGATGATGACATAACTTGCAGTTGACTTTGATTTGAGAGAGGGAGGGCTTTGCAAGATTACCAGCCTCATTTTCTTCTCCCGTGCTATCTGAGTCCAGTGGTCTGATATTCATCAGGATGCAATGTGAGACCCTGACCCCTTCAGCTTTTCACATTCTCACTATGAGTGAGATATACCCATTCAGTGAATAGGCTTCTTTAAGTTACTCAAGAGATGGCCCCTTCAATAAAAAAAAAAAAAATCAACCTGGGAGGCGAAGACCCTCAGGTTTCCTGGGTAAAAGAGAAACAATTACTGTTTAGTTATTACATTCACTCTGTGCTAGGTGGGTGGGGGTTTGTTGTCCAGGCTATGAGCTCCAGAGTGAATTGGGTTTAAGGTTTGATCTTTGAGCAAGAAATGTAGCCGGTAAATTCAAAGGAAAAAAAGGCAGCTTTTGGCCATGGAGTACCTTTCCCTTACTAGAACACCAGAGGAGAGGAAAAGAGAGGAGAGGAGCTGCTAGTCACTCAGAGGTTTTGTTTGTCCTTCGTTCTCAAAGAGGACCATGACATCAAGATGATGACATGACTTGCAGTTGACTTTGATTTGAGAGAGGGAGAACTGTGCAAGGTCACCAACCTCACTTTCTTCTCCTGAGCCATCTGGGTCCAGTGGCCTAATATTCATCAGGATGACTGGAGATGGCCCAGGATGCATTATGAAACCCTTGCCCTTTCAGCCTAAGGTCTTACCACATTCTCATTTTGAGTGAGATACACCCATTCAATGAATAGGCTTCTTTAAGTTACTCAAGGGATAGCCCTTTTAATTTAAAAAAAAAAAAAAAGATAATCTTGGTACTGACTTTCTGAAATGATTTGTTTTAGGATGAGGGGAGTACTTTCCATCATTTATTACTAATTCTTTGTCCCTCTTTCCAAAACACAAACTTCATAAGATTATAGGATAAAAACCTGGAAGGGACAATAGATATAATTTCTAGCCCACCCTTGTCAAGAGAAGGAAATAAGATCCAAAAGATTAAAATGTCTTAATTCCATATAGTTAGAGATAGATTCTGAGTAAACTAAGATAGAATTATCAGACCCTAAATTCAGTGAATGATTGCTTCACTTTATTATTGTGCTATTTCTCAAGGATTGAAAATATGGTAAATTCATGAGGTTATGGATCAATAAATAGACTTCAAATATTCAAGGACTAAAAATTTCACTAATTTTCATTTAGTTCTTCATTTATTTTTGTTAATGATGGAAAATTTCTGATAGCTATTTATAATTTCTTAGAGATTATAGTTTTGCATGACTCATAACTGAACATTTATTTCTGAGAGAAGTTTGGAGTCACTAAAGGAGCTTTGCAGTTTTTTTCAGGGTACTTCAGTCCCTCTTGCCTCCTCTAGTTTGTCTGCATCTAACTCATTGTCTTTACTATCTGTTCCGGTCATATACATTGTTGGATATGCTCTGCAGATTGTTTCTCTAATCTCAAAATATGGGCTCCCTTAAACACTATTTTTTCCTTTGTGAATGTTTAAGTCAAACTGTTGTGATAGTTGTAGCTTTCTTCCAAAAGGTTCTGTCCTGATTAGCAGTTAGCAGGAACTTACCTGCAAACAGCATATTGAAAACCTCACCATTCATAGGGAATCTCTCTTTAACACTAATTCTACTCTGCATCTTCTCAGTCATAGTGGTAAATACCATAGTGGTGAATTCATCTCCTTGTTTTATACTTTTTCAGATAATTATGATCTGAATATCATAAGATAAGGTTATCTTTTGTCTTTCAAAGACTCTTAAAACAATTTTGTAATGGATGGGACACAGTACTGGAAGAGTTAAGATACAATTTTTAAAAATAAAAACAATAAATCTATAAAATCTTCCTTTTGTTATGGCTTTTGTGCACTTGTCTGATGATAAAAGAAATGATCTGATGTGTTACATTGCTTGTGAAAGCCTTCCTATTCCCAACTAATAACTTCTTTAAGTATCCCATGATTTATGTGTAGATGATTCTCATAAAAATCTTACATAAATGGAGATGTAAGAGTATAATTCAGTAGTTGTTTTTCATTATTGATGAGCTTAGGTTTTTTCCACACTTTTGATTCTGCCTTTATGAATTGACTCGAGTTCTCTGACAGTTATGTGTATGGATCTCCTCTACTTAGTCTTATATGACTGCTTTTTCTGTCTTTGGTTTTTTTGTTGTTATTGTTGTTGTTCTGTTTATACCTCCTGTTCTGTAATGGTTGGGTTCATGAATGATGGTTCTTTTGACTTTTATGGTAAAGTTAGTTATAAATTTTTTTCATGTCCTTTTTCACTTAAAAATACTATTTACTGTCTTCCTATTTTTTATCCTAAATTCCTACAAGATGACTTCACTTATTTTGCTCTGACAGAACTTTCTTGAAATTTGTCTTTGGCTGCCATTTCTCTTCCATTTGAAAATGTCATGTTTTTCTTGACAAGAGCAGTTTGTTTTTGTTTTTGTTTTTTTAAAATGCTCTTGTATTCTTATTGTTATTGCAATTGATTCATATTGGTTAAACTTACACCTGAAATCATAAGAGCATGTATCTATCTATCTTTTTCTAACCATAGTCTATTTTTCAAGTTTACTCATTTGTTTGAATAGGTCTAGACTCAGGTGTTTAAGAAATACAATGTCAAGATGAGATGAAAATTTAAAATTATGGCAATGAGGCTCCAGCTCCTGACTATAGACATTTTTACCAATTGTCCCCTCTTACCTGGAATGCTTTTCCCTTCTCATATCCAGTAGTCATAAGATGAACTTCTTTTACGGTTGGAGCCTGACAGCTCTCAAAAATGCTGTACTCACATCACACCTATAAGATTGGCAAACATGACAGAACAAAAAAATGATAAATGCTGGAGAGGATGTGGGAGAGTTGGAACACTAATTCATTATTGGTGGAGCTGCGAGCGCATCCAACCATTCTGGAGAGCAATTTGGAACTATGCCCAAAGGGCTACAAAAATGTGCATACCCTTTGACCCAGCAATATCGCTACTAGGACTATATCCCCAAGAGATCATAAAAATGGGAAAGGGTCCCACATGTACAAAAATATTTATAGCAGCACTCTATGTAGTTGCCAAAAACTGGAAGTCAAGGGGATGTCCATCAATTGGGGAATGGCTGAATAAATTATGGTATATGAATGTAATGGAGTACTATTGTGCCATAAGAAATGATGAACAAGAAGACTTCAGAGAGGCCTGGAAGGACTTATATGACCTGATGCTGAGTGAAAGGAGCAGAACCAGGAGAACTTTATGCACAGCAATGACCACAGTGTGTGAGAGTTTTTTCTGGTAGACTTAGATTTTTGTAATAACACAAGAACTTCTTACAAAAAAAAAAAAATCCCAGTGGTGGATCTCAAGGCAAAATGCCTTCCACACTCAGAGAGAGAAATATGGAAGTCACTCACATAATGTAGCAGATCATGTTTGTGTATGTGTATGTGTTTGTGTATCATGTTCTGATTTGTTATACGATTTCTTTCATTTATCTTAGTCTGACTACATAGCATGACTATGGTGAAAATATACTCAATAGGAAAGTATATGTAGAATCTATACAGAATTGTATGCAGTCGTGGGGAGGGAGGGGGGTAGTGGGGGGTACGTGGGGGGGGATAAAATCTCAATTGTATGGCAGTGATTGTTAAACGTTAAAAAAAAAATTAAAAAAAATGCTGTACTAACATATTTGTTTAAAAGATATGAATATATTTATTATAATTGCAAAGTATGAGGCATTTTTGATGAGCAAAAGTGACAGATTTTATGGAAATTTTCCATAAAATTGATTTTAGATTGTTTAGATTATTTTATGCAATTTTCTAATTTTCTTATGTGAAATTCAGTCAATAAATCACCAAAATCATTTTCAGTAATGAGAGAGAAGGAGAAACTAGGATCAAAAGGGAAAAAAAAAAGAAAATAGGATAGTATCAGATGGTATATTTGAGTTTGACAACAGTTGTGTTTAAGTCTTTAACTTAAAACCTTGTAGTCTTATTTCAAATTTTGTTTCCTAAAGCCACCTTGATTTGTGATGGCTATTAATGAAAGTCAAAGTATTTTAATCAAATTAGTGTTTCATGGTATTGAAAATTGCTACTCATGGTTGCTAGAGCTTTGTGTAATGCATGCTGTTTTTCACATGGAAAAAATATTAATGTAATTTAAAAGAAACTTGAGTCACATTTCATTTTGATGTGTAAGATACTTAAATTGATAGCATTCTGTAGCTATTTCATTTTATAGCATTTGGGAATTTTCATGATTACCTAAGGTAAATGATCACTTATTTCAATGGCAGATTGATTTTGATAAAGACAGTGAAATTTAGGTCCAGATGTATATGTGGAATTAATAACATAACAAATTAAATAATATATACAAGTTTCTAGAAGTCTTTCCTGATCCCTCTTAATTCTAGTGCCTTCCCTTTATTGATTTCCCCCAGTTTATCCTGTATGTAGCTTTTTTGTAATTTTTTGCATCGTCTCCTGTATAGACTGTGAGCTCCTTGAGGATAGGTCTTGTTGCTGCTTCTTTTTTTTTTGTATCCTCAGTGCTTAGCACAGTGCCTAGCACATAGTAAATGCATAGTAAATGTTTATTGACTGTGTGACTGACAGGAGGTAACCTACGGTATTAGAAAGAGTAGTGAAATAAGGCCTGAGGTTTTAGTCCTAGATCTACCATTAATAGCTTTGTGACCTTGAGTAAATCATTTTACTTCTTTGAACTGAAATTTTTCATGTGTAAGATGAAAGGTATACAGTAATAACAGTAGCAACTTACCTTTATATATTTGGTTTTAGGTTTTTTAAAAGGAGGCATTATTACAACAACCCTGCGAGAAATGTATTTAAAAGACACTGTGTTGCCTAGGATAATGTCAGCTAAATTAGTAGTATCAGAACTAGGTATTAAATTGAGGTTTTCTGAGTCCAAATCTTTTTTTTTTTTTTAATAATGTTGTATTCTAAACATAAGCGCCAAAAAAGAGGATTTCCTGATATAGAGCAGAATACAAAAAGAGGGTTGTTTGCCTATGAGATGTTTTTGAACTGGATATGCAAGAGATATCCTAAACTTAATATGTTTAAAACTGAGCTCTTTCCCCCTAAACCATACCTTCCACAATTTCTTATAGTAGGCAGTACTACATTTCCAGTATGCCTGGTTCATAATCTCTACATTATTCTTGACTCCTGACTCTTACTCTAGAGATTTATCCAGTCATTTGCAAAAGCCTTCTGTTTCTACTTTCACAACATTTCTCACATCTGATCATTTCTCTCCACTCACAAAAAAAGTTGTCACCTTTTAGACCCTCACTACTTCTCACACATCAGTTATTAATAATATTCTCCTACTGGGTTTCCCAGCTATCTCTCCAGTCCATTATGCAATCTGCTTCCTAGGTAACTTTCCTCGTGTTCAGATCTGACCATGTGACTCCCTCAGCCAACTCCAGGGGCTTATTTTTGCCCTAGGATAAAATATAAAATCTTCTGTTTATCTTTTAAAGCTGGTCAATCAGACCTCAGCCTAACCTTCCAGCCTCATTGTTGGTCAGTCATTAACATTTATTAAGCACCTTTTATGGGCTAGGCTCTGTGATAAACATTGGGAATACAAAGAAAAGCAAATGACAGCCCCTGCTCTCCGGGAACATTACTCCCTCTACTGCATTCTGTAATCGAGTGAAACTGACCTTCTCTTTGTTCCTCACCCAGGACAGTTCATTTCCCATCTCTTTGCCTTTAAACAGGCTATCCCTCATACTTGGAATGCATTTTTTCTTTATCTCTGTCTCATAGAATCCTCTCCCTTTAAAATTCCATATAAAGGCTTTCCTGATTGCCCAAATACTAGTGCTGTCCCTTCTGTAGTACCTGTCTTATTTAACTTCCCTGTATATACACAGTGTATCCCCACATATTTAGTCACCTTCTCTTTGTGCCATTTGTTTTTTATACCTCCTTTAACATGTAAACTGGTGACTACTTACATCCCCAGAGCCTAGCACAATGACTGGTACAGAGTAGGTTTTTAATAAATATTTGTTGATTATTTAGTTGATTGGTTCACTTTACCTTTTTCAGACCCTAGGAACAGAACACATCCACCCCTAGAATCTTCATTGTTGTTCTTAACTTATTTAGTACCCTTTGAGGACTTTAAGATTCTGAAGGAACCCTTCATTGTTTCTTCTCCTGTGATTAGAATGGCATTCTTGTAGTTCAAATAAATTTACTTTTCTAGGTTTCTCTTGATTTTTGTGTTTGTATTTCATAGTTCTTATTCAACTTTGATCTCTTTTATCAAAGATACTTGAAAGTCCTATATCCACTAAAGGCTTATTTTTTCCCATTAGGTTATACTCATTGTGGTAAAGTAAGGTTTTTTGTTTTTTTTTATTGCAAAACTATCTCTCTTACCTTCTGTAATATTGTATTCCAAGGTGTCTATCTTTTTTTTTTTTTTTTAAAGTAAAATTTTGTGTGATTCTTACTGATCCTTTGATACTTAAACTGCTTCACTCTGCATGCTTGTGGTATTTTTTCTTTGATATGTGAGTTCTGGATTTAGGGGTTATGATGTTCCTGAGATTTTTCCTCTTGGGTTCTTTTAAGGAGGTGATGAGAGTGCATTCTTTTTATCTTTACTTCACCTTTTCATAGTAATAAATTGGTCCATTTTCATTTATGATTTTTTGAAATATCATGTTAAGCCTTTTTTTTTTTTAATCCTGATTTTCAGATGACTTACCCCATTTGTAGACTGAAAAATTTGCCCTAGTTTCAGAAACAAATCTGAGATTTAAAAGTATAACAGACTCAGTGTTGTGGCACACTCCTTTTGTCCTTTCCTTCCTGGGAAGCTGAGGCTGTTGTATTGGTGAAACTTTGGAGTTCTGTGCTGCAGTTGGGTTAAAGCCTCAATAGCTATCTGGACTAAGTCTTAGATCTGTGGGATAAAGCCCTAGAAACAGAGAAGCCTACAGGCTGCCTAAGAAGGGGTAAACTGGCCCAGGTCAAAAAAGAGCAGGCCAGAGCTCCTCTGCTGCTCAGCGCTGGAATTGGGCTTGCGTGAATACTTTCTTTCCAGTCTGGATGAGATTAGGAGACCCTCAGTTCCCCAAATGAATGAATAAATAAAAATTATAAACATTCAAAAATTACTTTAAAATAGTTTTTTTAAGATTTTTTTTGAAACTCACTGACTAAAAGGTTTTGGGTTTTTTAAAAAGTATTTGATAATGCTGTTTAAAGAGATTCATTTTTTGCAGTGGGCCAGCTTATTTTCATATAGACCTTTATACACACACAGTCAATCTAACTATGGTAAAACAATTTATTTTAAGATATTTTTAGATGCAGAAGTCTGCACAAAGGGAAGTTCATATAATTTTAATAAATACTCTTGACCTATCTTCTGGGTCCTGAATAAAATAAATCTTACTTTTCCCTACATCCATCAGTTCTTTGACACTTAATGCCAGTCATTTAACATATTTAACCTCTCCCTCTCCTCAGATATTTATAGCCCATCCACAGGCAGAGAAAAGAGAAAAAATAAAAATGCTTATAGAATAGAGAACTTTTCCTGCTACTTGGCCCGTGAATAGGATCTGCTCCACAACCCTCATATTGAATAGTTGCAGGTCTACATAAATCCCAGTGGTAAATAGTAGACAATCCAGGAAATGTTGAATATCACTTTTTGGTTACTAAAATAAGTTAACTTGGAGTGTGGTAAAACTCTTTGACAGTAAGTACTTCTTCACTTTTTCCATATCCACAGTGCCTAACACCTGGGTGATACTTAATAAATTCATTTTGATTAGTTTAGTAAAAGGCTTTATTTATAGTTTGTTTTCAGTTTTACCTAGGGAAAGAAATATGCATATTATCTAGGTTTATAGCTGATTTTCATCTTTATATAGAGAGAGATGTATACTTTTATTGACTTTCATGTGATATATTTAACTTATGCAAGGGTGATACCAATAGAAATCTCATTTTAACATCTTTAATTTAGGATTCCCTTAGTTTTTTCTTGTCCTTGTGACTGGTCAATTTTAATGCCACTAAGTTGACTTAGCATCAATAAATTCTATTAAATCCATTGAAGCATATGCATTATCAGTGCACAAAAACATGTATATTCATACATACATGCATACATACTACATACACATACATACATATATGCATACAGTGCTGTCATTCCATTTGAAACAGCAGCCTACCTCCAGATGTTGTGGCTTCCCTGCAGAGGTTTTTATTCCTTTTGTATATCCAGTTTCCTAGATACCTTCTGAGATTTCTTACAACTCTCAAATTATCTTATTCACTGAATTGAGTTTGGCTCAGTTAGTTGTGCTTTATTCTGCAGGGGTAGAGATGACTGGGTACAGTTAGGGCTTCAGAAGAGCATAACTGTGCAGTGAAGGGAGGGAGATTACAGAACCAGCATGAGCAGTAAGGTACAAATAGCAGATAACCCTGCGGCATTTTACGGTTTTAACGAAACAGTGTATGTTCTCAGAATGCTGTTTGTTTCAGCTTATTATTCTCTTTTCATGACATCATTGAAAAGCCTAAGAAGTTATTATTTGTGAGTACGACACACACTTGCCTATTTGCTTTATTGTAACAAAAGAAGATAATAATATTTCTAAATGTGGTAATTATAGATTTCCATGTAAGCATGCATTGAGCTTAGCAAAGCAATTTTAATGCCTGCCTAAATTTTTTTTAATGGGACTTTATAGGTAATCCTTCAGTTTAAGATTTTAAATGCCTTGTAACTAAAGCATTTTACCTTTTTTTTTTTAAATATTGAAACCTTTCTACAAGCACCAACTACAAAGTTGTATTCCTAGAGTCAATTCAATAGAAAGCTGTTTTTGTCTTGAACTGTTGTCTAAAGATTTTTAAATGTGATACATTAAAAGAATCTTGTCATTGGATAAGGTCATCTTACAGAGTATTATTTGAGAGTGTCATTCCAGTTTAATTTTATTACATTGTTTAAAACATGGGAGTAGCATAATTTAATTTGGAAGTCTACTAAAATTGTTTTTGTTTTGTTCTGAAGTTAGTTGATATTTAAAATTTCATATAAATTTATGACTGTGAATGGCAAAGACTCACCCGCCTTAACATAGTTTGGCTTCTTTGAAATGATAAACTTAAATCCCAAATACTTAGCAACTTATTTCCATGGCAACTTGTTAATCTTGTTGGTTTTCTATATTGAAATGAATATTTTATTTGTATTTTAATTGCCACATGAAACCAACCATTATTTATTACCTTATAGTCTGTGAAGTAATTGGGAGGCACAGGGGAGATAACACTAATCCTTGAGTTGGTAGAACTGGATTCAAATCTTACCTCTGTGACTTAATGTTTTGTAATCTTGAGCTTGTCACTTAAGTAGAACCAGCAACATTGGATGGCTTCTCAGGGCCCTTTTATTCTTCAGTCAGTGATACTCTGCTCCCAACTATATTCCATGTCCTTAGCTTTGCTCTTAAAAATGTTATTTCATTATGAAATCATTTACTTTATGGACACACTTCCCCATATAGTCATTCAACTAGTATCTTTTGGACTATCTTAGGCAATGATAATCCGAGTTCAAAGTTAACATGAGTTCCTCTGATTATCGGTCTCCTTAACATTAATCATCATATTGCTTTTTGCTTATGTATATACATCTCATAGAACTATTTGCTGCTTTATAAAAGTATTGTTCATATTTTGGGAGAATTGATTAATGCTATCATGTGGCATTATTATCTACTTAACTGCAAATGAATTTTGTTATTAAATCATGCATTTGAAAATAAATGAGACATCTTGGTGGCAGAGTGGGTAAGAGAGGTACATTTGGAGTGAAGACGACTTTAGCTGAAGTGCTGCCTCAGACATTAGCTGTGTGACCCTCACCAAGGTACTTCTCCTTTTTTCAGTCTCAATTTACTCATCTGTAAAATGAGGATGATAGTAGCACCTGCCTTAGTTTTGTGAGGACCAAAAGAGAAAACATGTACAGTTCTTTGCAAATCTTAAAGCCCTGTATAAATGCTAGCTATTACTATTATCACTTCTTTCATCTTCCTCTTCTATATTAATTTCCTGTAGAATTTTTGTTGGTTTTACTAGTATTGATTCATAAAATCATAGATTTAGAATTAGAAAGAATTTATCTTTCTCCAGTTCATTCTTCACACAGCTGCCAAAGTGATTTTTCTGGAGTCCAAACCTGACACTTGCCAACTGACTAAACTCCAATGTCTTCCCATTGCTCCTGGGATCAATATAAACTCATCTTTTAAAGTCTTTTATAACCTGGTCCCAACATAACTTTACAGCATTATTATATGTTACTCCCCAATAAATCTCCCATCTTCATGACTTTGCACTGACTTTTCCCCAATGCCTAGAAGGAACTCCCACCTCACCTTTGCCTTTTAGAATCTTTGTTTCTTTTGGAAAATTACACGTGACACCTTCTGCATGAATCCTTTCCTGATACCCTTTCAAAATATATCTTGCATACTTGCATATTATACTTATTATTTGGTTATTATTAAAATATAATATATGTAATATATTTATTATATTGTACATTTTATGTGTGTGTGTGTATATACATATATATATATATATATGTATATACACACACACACACATACATACATACACACACCCCTCTTTTCCTCCTAAAGAATGGAATTGTTTTATTTTTATCTTTGAAACTCATATGCCATCTCAGTGCCTGGCTTGGGATCAATGTATGATGTATACTTGGTGAGACTGATTGAATGACTGAGTTCAATTCCTTCATTTGATGTGGAAGCTGAGGCCCAGAGAGGTAGGTGACTTACCCAAGGCCAGACAGGTAGCTGAACCAGGATTCAAACCCAAGTCCTCTGGATCCAAATTTAACATTCCATCTATTGCTCTATAGTTCCTACTTATGTGGTTAGGGCACTGTTAAAAGTAATATTCAACACTTAGCATCTTCAGGTTACTACTGGCAAATTGTAAAATTCAGTGCAACAGTTGAAACAGACTGATATCCAAATATTTTTCTCAGGTTAGCTACTTTCCATTAGAACTGAAGATGAAATCATTCTTTGTAATCTCACAGTTTCTTCAGGGCTCCTATGGTATGTTTGTTCTCTGTGCCATGCCACTCCCTCTAACTCCCACCCCTGTTTTCCCTTTCCCCAAACCAAATCCCTATTCCACATGCAGAAGAATTTGTTCCTGGAGCTAGAAATTTGTTTTCTTGCTACTACATGGATATGGTGATACACAACTAGGGCAAAATTGATGTGTTAAATCTTAATAATTTATTCTTACATCTTTTGATTCCTAATTCTTTCCAGATATAACAACAGATTTGGTTGGCAAATATGTAGGCAAGCTTGTTTAAATCTTGATTAGATTCATAGAACTGGAAGTGACTTTGAAGACTGTTTTTGTCCAGAGACTTCATTTTACTCCTTTGATTTAGGAAACTTTGGTTTAAGATATGCTTTTCATAATTATAATGAAAAATAGTTTTGTTGAATTCAAATATTTATTAAGCATCTCTTTTCTAGTGTACATTGCCCCCATATAAAGCATCAACTGTAGCTTATCTTTTATGTTTATTTTGTTTATTAGTTGCTCACTATCCACCCTATCTTTCATTAAAGTGTCTAAAAGATTCATCACCACATGATTTTTTTTTTAACCCCTGGAACTCACAGACATCTTTTTTTTTTAAGGCTTTAAGGCTTTTTTGATCTGCATCATGAAGGAAATTGACACCAGTGAAATCACAGATCCTTGAAGTATAGATATGTAACATTATTGTACTGCTTCTGGAATTTGAGAGGAAATATATTTTACCAAAGATACAATTTGGGGAAGAAAGATCATTATTTCCACTTAATAAAATACTGTATAGTAAGGAAAAAGAGTAAGCCAAAAAACAAACAAACCCCAAAACCCTAACTATTAATGGGTGACTTCCCAGAAACTTAATATCTTTATAGTTGCTCATTTGAAAATTCACATACTCTTCAAAGAAAAGATCTGGGTCATTTTTTCCATGATTGACACTGGAATGATTTGAAATTTTTATATGAAAGAAGAGGAGCTAAGTGAAAAAAATTGTGTATTCCACAAGAATTAAATTTACAGGTCTTTTATATTAAAAAAATCAGTTTTTGTAGACATCAAGCTAGATGCAGGGTCTCTACTTATAATAACAGTTTGAACAAGTAGTAAAATGGTATTCATTGATGATGTATGGATTTGTGATATGCTAAGGAAAGTTCTTGAATTTGCCTTTGATCATCAAGTTTGCTTGTTTGACCTAAAGCATTAGTGTCACCCTTACAATATTTGTTGATTCAGTGACATCATATAACTCTTTTAACATATTTCTTATATAGTAATTTTGGTCTTCTCAATGAAACAGGTAAGAAAGAAGCTGATTCAGGATTAAAGGTGTGTTGATAATCCTGTAGAATATAGTAAACGTGACTAATCTGAAAAACGGAGCATGAATTTTGCGCAAAGAGCAGATAGCAAATGTTAAAAAATAAATTCTTTGTTTCTAATGCAAAACTCCTAAATGTAGTTATCAAAATTCTTTTCACATGATTTGTCCAAGAAACAATCAAAAATGAAAGTAACAAAAAAGTGACAATTTTAAATGAAGTTTGATATATTTATATACCAGAAATGATTTGGAAGCAACTAGATGTTGTCATGATGATAACTTAGTTTCTTTTCATTTTCATATTAGTGACCAAAAGATAAGAAATTACTGTGAATCCATTGTACTCATGAAATTCAACAAAGCTTTTTTGGGTTTCTTGTTTTACCCTTTTTTATTAAAAACTTTGATAAAAGTGCATCATACACATTTTTTTAGTACTAGAATCAAATGTTCATCAAACATTTGTAAGGTCCCCCCACCCCCAAAAAAATCTAATTTGAGGATGGAGAATGTCATCCACAAAATCAAAATTGTAGGGTTGTAAACTTGGCACTCTGACAACAGAAATAGTGCCATAAAATGATTAAGTATCAGCATGTGCACACCTGCTGTCAGGAAATGAGCTTCCCATATGCTGCACTTTGGCAGACATGCATCTTTAAAATGTATTGAATGAAACTGCTTCTGCACTCTTCGTCCTTTTCAATAATACATCCCCATTGTTCTTTTTCCACTTTTCCTTCATTTAAAGGAACATGACAAATCTTTTAAAATCAAATACATTTGCTGCTGCAACATGGCACTCTTTAGGAAAGTACAGTAAGTAGATTTAGTTGAATGAGTTAAGAAATGAGTGCTATAATATGAATTATAATCAGAAGGAAATAGAATTTGTGAATGTGGTGCTATTTAGTGACTTTGTTTTTAAACTTTAGCCTGAGACACATTGATGGTCACATTCTTTCACATGTCATATCAAAATAATACTTCTCTGGTTTTTATAAATAGTGTTAAATTAAAATGATTATTTCAGTAGTTTAAAATAGCAGCTCAGTGTGAAACTTTTCATCTTTGTAAATGTTTTATGGACTAATCTAACTGTTTTATTTCATGGAGTATAGCTATGAAAATATTTCAGGGTAGTAGACCAAAGAAAATTTTTTCTTTGTATAATTTTAAGTTTTCTTAAAACAGGTTGTATATGTTTTTATTTACAGTAATTCTTTATAACAGAAAAGTAATTCAGAAATGAAATGGGTTTTGTGACTCAATCTCCATCTTTCCAAACTTTATGTGGAAAATAGAATGGATTATATTTTATTGGCACATAAACTAGAAATTGTATCACTGAAATGTGCCAGCCTATTACTGCATATTAGCACACGAGAGGATTTTATGCTGTTTGTTTCACAGATTCTCTTAGGATACCTTTTGGGATTTTTTTGTTTGTCTGTTTTTCATCTTAAGAATTGAACTCTTCAGAAATTAAAAAAAATATTTTTAATTCCATCCTGTGATGGAAACTAACTAAAAACTGCCCCATGAAGCTCATCAGTTTTTACTTTACATGCTTTCCGCAATATTTACAGATTGCACATGGGATAACAAATTCTAGTGCAGTTTACGATGACGATACCTGCCTGCCTTTTCTTTTGCTGCATTGGCACAGGCGTTGTGCTTATTTTGTTGTAAGTGGTTCCAGTATTTTATCAGTTCACTAGGCTGGAACTGATGAGAGGTAATTAGGTGACTGTATTTACAGCTTGAGTAAGAAACTCGCCAGTGATTGAAAACAAATTCATTGGGAGGGGGAACAGGGTCAATTCTCAACTTGGCAAGACAGATCCCCACATATACGTCTTCTAAATGCAAACGTCTGATGCTTAAAGAAACTTTAAAGATCTTTTCTGCTAAATCTCCAGAAAAAACATAACCAGTTCCAGAACAGAACACAGGGTACCGCTCACTTGGGTAGAGATCTGGTGGCATATACCATTTGCTGTCTTTGTTCCGATTGGGTGCATACCCTCTCATTAAGTAACCTGTGAAATAGTTATGCCTAGGAGGCAGGTCTGGCTTTAATAGCTTATGTATTAAATATTCAGTGTTAACAAACATATCACTATCAGTTTTCATAACATAAGGAATATGTGGGCAGTAGGTTGCAACCCAGTTCATGCCCATTAGTGTCTTAATGGTCAAGTTGTAGTAAGTATCTAAATATTCCTGTTGAATAATATCATGATATTGTCTGCTTTCTTCCAATATGGCCCGCTGCAGGTGGCCATTCAGCTTAACATTTAAGCCCAATAAAAAAATGCGAGCGATTTGAATTCCAGGTGCCAGGCTTTCATTTCCCCAAGTTTGTCGAATAGCTCGTCTTGCTTCTGCTTGTCCGGGTTCTGCAGCTATGAGGAGTATTAGAAAAGGGCTCTTCTCCTGGCATTTTTCAGGTTCATTTATGATATACTTGAAATGATACAAATTTGGATGTCCAGTACCCTTTTCATTGTAAATACTTCCATTGGCACTGAGTGTATTCTCTAGGCCAGTTACTCCTTGTGGTGACAAGTCTGTGTTGTTGGCATTAGTAGCAGTTTGAGGCCTTAGAGTTTGAGGGACTGTATCCTTCCAAATGTTCCTTAGGGAGCTGTGGTTTGTTTCGCCCTTTGTAGATCGAAATCCTCGTATAGTATAGGTTACAGGATTTTCTTTGAAGCCAGTTCTGCCTGGCAGCCAATCATGATGATTAAAAAAAAGAAACATAGCAAAAAGAAAGACAAGAGAGAGTAGACCAATAAGATGTGTACGAAACAAAGACCTCTTGACATTCCAGGTCATTTTTGCAAAGCAGCAATGTCGTCTCCTCCACTGAAGCATGTTGTAAATATCCAATAATGGAATATGGGATAATGGTAGAACAAAACGATGATTCCCTCTTCTGAACGAGTGCTATTCTTTGGTAATCATTTTAAATTATGTCCAATCTTAAGGGCTTTCCTCTGAAATCACTCTGTAAAAGTGAAAAATATAATATTTCAAAGTGTTTAGAGTTTTTAGTTTGTCAGGTTAACTAGGAATTACAGATTTTAGTAAACTCAATTTAAGCAAGTTTTTTAATATGAGAAGAGAATTAAAAACATACTGAAATGATTTGTCAACATATTATATTAGATTAAACAGCAGATGATTGGATTGAAAATATAACTGTCTTCACCCAATTAAACCACTTTAAATGAGCCGGAACCACTATTTTTGAGTAAATTTCTTGTTTAAAAGGATTATTTTCTTTCCATCCATTTCCTGTTCCTCACAGAAGCTCTGACGTAGTGGTACTTTTGACCCAAGGTAACGACTTAAAGCAGCTGTACCCATTTTGAAGAGAGCATTAGTCTCCATGTCCTGTGAGAAGCCATTTGAAAAGTGCATTGATAGCATATGGAAGGTTTATTGGTATTAATTAAAATTGATTTGACATACAGTGGTGTAGTGTGGTACACAGTCAGCTGCCTTTTTTTGTAAAATGGTTATATATTAGTAGTGGGACAGACAGTACAAGGTTGATTATAGCAGAGTTCAGTTAG
The DNA here is from genome assembly GCF_028372415.1 of Notamacropus eugenii. NCBI lineage: Eukaryota > Metazoa > Chordata > Mammalia > Diprotodontia > Macropodidae > Notamacropus > Notamacropus eugenii. The sequence goes on along the minus strand of NC_092873.1, from coordinate 449,477,318 downwards.
TCACAGTACACTGCTTGGCATGTTTCCATTGGCCCCTACTGTGTTCAGAAAGTCAATGAGAAGATGCACCTGTCAAAATTAATTTTCAGGGTCTAGTAACCTCTATGCTGTGCTTTTTAGACAGCAATAAATGATGAATAATTTTAACTACTTAAAAACATACTTATGAACTTTCTAATTCAGAAGGTTCGTTTAGTGGCTACATTGTAAACACTTAATATATGTGTATTTGTTGATTCATCATCTAACCAAAGCCCTTCCTTTTCTAGAGGAAACTGAGACCCATAATTACAGTACTTGTTCACATCTAAACAGCTAATTTAGTGATAGGGCTAGTACAAGAAACCACTCCTCTCTACTCTCTCAATGCATCCTTCTTTTTTACCATATCATGTTTCTTTAAGAGCATTCGGTTGCTTGAGTCTCCATATTAATTTTTGAATCTAACATTTCATTGTCTGTAGTTTTGGCAAGACAGATGGCTTTACAATTACTTCTGTATGATAGAATTGAATAAAGAACTACTTTTAGTAATTTGTTGCTTAATGTGAAATATAGGACATGGTTACTGCTGTAGTCATGGCATATACAACTAACTTCAGAAACTTTTAAAATTCAGTGTTGCATCTTACTTGCATGTAGAAAGTTATATAATTACAACTTTCAGTCACATTATATCCTATGCAGTTTAAGGGAAATCAGTGTGGTGAATGACGCTGAATATTAAAACCTGATCACTTACCAAGATCAACCCACTTATTGCACAGTACAAATCTGTAATATTACTGTAGGTTATTTTTGGAAGAAAAGCCAAGTAATCATAGCATGAGTTCCATTAAAAATTACAAAATATTTTTTGTTAAATTTTTAATTTATTTACTGTCCTCTAAACTCTTTTTGATTAATTCAAAATTTCTAATTCACAGTTAATTACAGACAGCTTTAATGGAGGTAAATTTGATTGATAGTGTTTTTGTTAACTGTTAGACTTTGATTATATTAAATTCATGGTTAACTAATTATTTTTTACCTTGACAAAGAGAAAAAATGGACTTACATAGAAATAGAAATTCAAATACAAAGTAGAAATTTTCATTTAATCTACTGTCATTCATGTGTAAACTTGATACTTGCATTAAGTGGTTGAAGTGCATGAATGAAAATAATTTGTGGCTATCTTATTAACAGCCACTAGGGGGAGCAATAAAATAGGAAATTTTAACCATGATTTCTAAAGTATTACACACTATACAAGCCATACTATGATTTTTTTCAAGTTTCTAAGTTTGCAGAGCATTTTGAATTTTTATAGCAGTTTAATGATGAAATTTTTTCTTTATATTTCCAGTATAAGTAACAAACAAAAGAACTGGACTTATTTAAAAATTTTAAGGCTAGACATTTTGTATAAAATTGTTTTTTTTTAATTGGAATGTAATTACATGATTTCATTATGCTATTAAAACAAATGCAAAGCTATCTTATTTCATCCCAAAAGTATTGTCTTAAGACTCAGCTTTATAAAAGTTAGTGCTGAATGTTCTGATTTAGAAAGTCTTTCTCCTCAACTTGTAAACACTTGACTAACGTGTGCTAAGATGGGAAATTCCATGTAACCATTTTTAATTTCAAAGGAATGATTTCTTAGATTGTATGAGTTCTTTTTTATTTTGAGGAAATGAGCTTTTCTTTAAATTTTTAACTATGGAAGGATCCATTAAAATTTCAGAGCTCCAAATTAATGATCTGTTACTTGTTCATCAGGCTATGTGACAATTTATTAAGTCTGCTTTTGATATTCTTGTGCTTAATAACCAGATGAAGCCAAGAACTATCGATTTTTTTTTTAAATCATCCTATGCCACTTAATGGTTAGAAACTGAATATAATACATTTTACACTTGTAGAATCTCACTAATTTTAAGTTATATATATATGTATATGCTAAATGTTAATCTGTATCTTTATGTTTACTTGCTAATATAATTAAATGATTAGATGATGGATTTTTAAAACTTGAAGTTTATATGTGCAATTTGTTAATATTTCTCTCCAAAAGTGAAACATATGTAAGAATGTGTGTAGCTTTCTTTAAGATGCCCTGTCAGAAGTTTCTGAAGTGTTTCGTACTTTTTATGAAAAATAAATTCTTTAAAACTGTTTGTTTAGGTGAGGAAAATTTATGATAAATGCTGTTCTATTTTTCCTCTGAAAATTTTCTTATTTTACATGTTAAAATGTTGGAGGTAGTTTAGGTACTATCCAACTGTCAAAATCTGACTTCTGCATTCTGCATTAGGATAGTGGTATTGATTCAATTACCTTTAAAACTTTGTTTTAAAAAGTATGTGGTGTCTTGGTAAATACTAATTTCACTCTGTGAAATTTATGATGTTTGTGTTTTGTTATTTTTAAATTTTAAACAGTAAATATCATTTCAATATATTTTCATTTGTCCTCTGAAAACTGTTGTATTTATTCCTTTTTCTTATTTAAGCACTACTTGATTTACATGCCCCAGCTTTTAAAAATAGTTATTTTTATTTTGAAATGTTTAGTTCGTAGTTTGTTAATGAAACTATCAGGATAATAGAATCTAAACAGGGTCTTGACTCTGTAATTTAATAAGTCCATTTTTGTGTTTAGTTCCTGAGATAACTCTCTATTAGAAGGAAAATTGATAGGATGATTGAGAGTTGGTGATTAAATGGTAAGTGGTAGCAACTGTTCTTACACCATGCCAAAAATCATGCCAAAAATCAATCAAAAACAGACGTTGGAGTTTATTAAGCTATTTAATTCTTACTCATATTGTTCATCTTTTGTTATTACTTAACATGGTTACCCTGTTTAGTAATTTCAGTGGACATAAGAAAAGTTCACCATGTTGAATTTTGCCATTTTTCTTAGCAGATTTGAGAAATACACTTGGAATGTTTAACAGTAAATTGCTGTTCTCACTCCAGTAAGTGACCTGCTAAAATAGTTAATTGGATTTTGACATATTTGGTTCAGTACACACAGTTTCACTAGTTTTATTATATTTTAACATAGTCTGTAGCATAGATAGTAAGCACATTTTAACTTTCTAATTTCTTATTTTGATTTATTGGTAAATTCTTTAGGAAATCACTTGGGTTCTGCATATTTCTTTGAATTCTGATATTGGTATTGAGAGAAAATATGATTTTGTTAAGTCAAATTATTTTAATTGCATAATATTAGTGTCTCTTTGTTCAGAGTTGTATTTTAGCCATTAATAGGAAAATGGACAATTTATTGTGGTGCCATGTTGTAGGTTACTTCCATCTTATAGTCAGGATTCTTCTTTGGCATCTTCAGTTCAGTAGTACTCATAAACTGTGTCTAGTAACTAATAGGGTTAGTATATGAGACCACTTTTTTTTTTTTTTACATTTACAGTGGAGGTAAGAGAAAACATTTTTACAAAATTAGGTTAGGCTACTACTTAATATGACATTTTTATGTTTTAAAAGAAGTATAGAAAAAAACAGCTCACAGTACTACAGTTTGAAGCTACTTAGTATAATTTATCTACACGGCATAGATTGATGGTTTAATGAGAGGATCATATAGCCATTTTTACCACTGCTTTTATTTTCTTGAGATAATGATTCAAGATGAATTGTGTTCATCAAGGATTGCTTTACTATGTCATTTTCTCCCTCCACCTCTTCCCCCCCGGAGATTTTTTTAAAGTTGAATTTCCCCTGCAAGTACATCTGTGTTAGTATTTTCAGTTTCTTTCCCCTTATACTTATGTACAAAATGACTATAAACTACATACTTATCTGAATAAAACAATGTTATATTTTCTTCTCCAAAACAGTACAAAACTAAAAATGTATACATTAGAAATCCTTTATCTGTTTTTAAGACAATAATTTATAGAACTCAATGCTAAGCATACTCAGTGCTCTATACCTTTAGGGTTGTAAAGGTAACAAAATCAAATGAATACCATACACAAGGTTTTGACATACCTTCCTTGGTCAAGCCATTTATGGTGAGAGGATTATGCTCACTGAAAATACTTTTGGCACGCCATCACTTCAGCAAAAAAGATGCTATCGAACATGCGCACATCCCCCAACAGTCTGCTTCCTGCGATTGCTTTTCACAGGATCCAATCTGTCCATCTGTCTGCTTGTCTCCGAGTTACCTTTCTTGTTCATATGTGTGTTGGTCTTCCGAGGTGTTCGTGTTTTTTCCTTTTTCCTTTTGAATTTTAAACAAAGAGCTTTAGTTGTCCGTTCTGTTTGGAGCACTTTTGTCTACCCCCCACAATTGATGCATTGAAGCTTTTTACATCTCGTATTTTCCTTGTCGGACAATGCAGTGCTGTATTCTCTTCTCAGTATCCATATTTTTAGTGCTGAGCTGCAATGTGAAGCAGCTAGAGCTAGAATGTACTGGTCCGATTGTATTGAAAAATAATAGGGTTTACCTCTCTTCTTTCATTGTTGCCAAGCAGCTGCAAGAAGGATTTTGAGCAGTTTTACTGAGGTTTTGCTCTATAAAATGAAATCCATGGTTCCTCAGCTGCTGCACGGGCAGGCAGCAGTTTAAATGTGGGCTTTGACAGATGCTGTCTTCTGACAGAGCAGAATTTAACGTCACTGCTTGGCTGAATCCCACGTGATTGTTTGCATTCATTTTGACTAAAATCCCAAGGCAGGGAGGAGGCTTGGAGGTTTTACTTCTGTTTGATAAATGATCCATATTCAGTACAAGTGTAGTGATGAGTGAATAATATCAAAGTGAGATGATTATGAAATACATGGCTTATGAGTTTATTTTTTCAGATTATTCTCATTTTTTCTTTGTTTCTAAACTGTGGGTTTCTAAAGGCTTTTAATGTTAGACGTTAGTTTTGATATTCCTAACACACTTCTGCAGTGCGTAAGAAGTAAAAGCTTTTTTTTTATGTAACTTAGTTTGGTTTAACCCTTACAGTACCAGCTTTGCAGTTTTTTCCTTCAACATTCTTCCTTCATCTCCAGGATTTTTTCATTTGCTATTTTCCTATCTGAGATTCAAAGACTACCAGTCACATTTCTTTTGTAAAGCTTTAGAAGTTTATCCTCATTTCTGAAGTTAACCTAAATCAGTTGGTTTTAATTTCTTTACTGATATCAGGATATAAGGTAGCCTGTTTTGGAAAAAAAAATGTTTTTTTAATTTCTTCTGGTGTGCTTGAGGGCAATTCTTTATTCTTATTGTCTTCAATGTCAGATTTTTAAAAACTTTTTTATATTTCTTTTTCCTAAAAAAATCATGTTAGGATATATTCTGTGTATTATTTTAGTAGACCAGGTGGAGCTTTCTGGAAGATGTTTTGTGGAGGGTAATGAGGTTTCATTAACTTTATTCACATACCTGAAAACTTCAAAATGTCTGAGTGTCTTATTTTCTTGCAAATTTGTAGTAACTTTAGATATTAATTTTGGTCCTTTTGGACCTCTACCTTTTTTTTTTTTTCAAAGAGCCTTAGGGGAAATTGGCTTTGTAATAGCTTCTATTTTCAGTTTTAGCTCTAAAGGTCTGAAACATTAACTGGTTCCTAGAAGTCCCAGAATATGTACTAGACACATCCCCTTCCTTAAACTTCTATAGAAGTGTCATATCTCCTCATGTGCATTAAGATACACTTTATCTTCAACTTTTTGTACTGTATGTAATCCCATTTAAAATTTTTAGTTAATTTATATTAATTCATATTTATAACAGTATTAGAGAATTTTAGAACAGAAAGAGAAACCTTAGGGATAACTGGTGAGAAGGAAACTGAGCTCCAGAGATATTAAATTTTTTCCAAAATCACATAGTGGGCATCACATCCCGATCTTCTAACTCCAGCTACATTCCATTCTATCTGCAAGATAAAATTGAGGAGCTTAGTAATACTCAGGGTACTTCCCTAAAATAACTGGTTTTCCAAAAGTGATAATTCGTATGAGGAAAACATTAGTTATAGCATTTACTTCTGTAGTACTTAGACTTGAGATTAATACATTTAGGTCCAGAAAATGAATTCCTGCTTTCTGGGGATGATTGATGAGTCTTAGATTCTGTCATGCAGATACACATGTATGTGAAAATGTATGTCCATACATACACATTATCACTCTATATACACTTAGAATTAACCTGTTTATAACTGTGAACTTCAAGAGACAGTGTGATAATATGCAAACAGGATAAACTCGGAAGCACAACAGTGTCACCTGTAAATGATATTTTTTTTAATGTATTCAATGGCAGTTTAAAAAATAACCATGGGGAAGAGCTATTGAATCAGAATGAAGTCCTCAAATCCTTTTATTTTATTAATAATTTAAAAAACAATTATTGTCTGCATAGGGCTTTAGGGTTTGCAAAGAATTTTACATATGTTATCTTTTTTGGTCCTCACAGCAACCCTGGGAGGTAGGTGCTACTGTTATCCTCATTTTTACAGATTAAGAATATGAGGTTCAGAGATTAAGTAGTACAAACTTAGTCATTTGAGTTATGATTTGAATTCGTCTTCCTGAATCCAAGTCTTCTTGGATAGCCTTGAGTAGCCTTCTATCCACTGTGCCACCTAGCTGCCATTTGTTATAGCCATTCATTTCTATTTCATTTCCCAAAAAAACCTTTTCAAACATTCCAGGAAGAAAAATATATTCTGCTGCTCCGTTTCATAAAGTTATTAATAAAAATAGTAATAATAGCTAACATTTGTATGGCACTTATTATGTGCCAGACAGGCATTGTGCTGTGCACTTTACAATTGTTATCTTACTTGAGCCTCACACTAACCCTAGGGAGTTGGTGCTATTATTATTTACTCATATTTTGCAGAACTGAGGCAAACAAGTAAAGTAATTTGCCCTGGGTCATACAGCTAGTAAGAATCTGAGATCAGACTTGAGTTCCAGTCTTAGAGACAGCATGCCCAACAACACTATCCACTGTACCACCTACCTGGAAAATGAGTAATTTGCTCAAAACTTTTATTAAGCATTTCATGTATGAATAGTGTTATTCTAAGTACTTTGAATGATACTTGGTCATATGGGTGTTAGTTGTGGCTTCCTGTTCATGACATTCCTTTTTCTTCAACCTCTGTGCCTCTAAGCTGTTTATGTACCCCATGACTAGAATGTTTTCCTTCTTCTCTATCTTGTGGAATTCCTAGCTCCCTTCAACGCTCAGATGAGTTGCCTCTTGGACACTCCCAGTTACTTTTTGTATACTTTGTATATATTTTGTACGTTTTTACTGTTGTAGAATATAAGCTTCTTGAGGGCAAACACTTTCATTTTCATCTTTTTCTTTCCAGTGTTCATCACAGGGCTGATTGGGTGGGTTTATTTATAATGTGTAATATTACTGGAAAATGACATTGGTCAGAGTAATGTTATATGGCATATACTTGTAATCTAGATTTTGGCATGTAAAAAGAAAGCTTATTTGGAATGAAATATTTAAATTGTTATATTGTAAAGCACTTGCAAAAGTTTTGTTAGGTAACAGTTCTGAAAGTCAGGTGTTACTACTAGTCTGTAGTGCTTCTCTGTATTGTTTCTGATATTATCTTGGAAATGCACCTCCTCAGTTGTAGAGGGGTTTCCATTTTTTTAGTGGTTTAGTCCAGTAAGTTGTGGTAGTATTTACTAATAATTTGTAAGTTGTTTTAATTGACATTTTAAAAGCTTCTTTATTGACATTTATGTGAAATTTTGCATTTATTGTTTTCATCAGTTGTATATAGATAGAGCAAACAGAAATACAACAAATTTCCTTTTGTATAGATTTTTGCATTTGAGATTTGATTCTTTTAAGTTTAACTTTTATTTTCTGAGTAAATGGTAAATCTTTTCACATGTATAAGGAAATTATTTTGTACTAACAGTGTACATATGACTTAAACACATGTATTTACTTTCCAGTGTTTTTATTTGAAGGGTTAATGTTTTGTGATTGTTTTTGCTTTTGTATTAAATTAGATAGTCTAAGGATTAACTTTACTGATTGCAAATTGGCAATCTCAAAATGACCACATGTGTCAGTGTTGCCTGCTTTATTTTCCTGCTGAGATTTTCATCGTTGCTCAGAAGCTGCTAATATGTGGTAAAACTTGCTTCAGTCTTTCAGTAGTCATTAGTACCTATGATATTATATTATAGTACATGCTAATAAGGTATTTTGGTTAAAATCAAACTTGACTTTAAAACAAAGGCACTATTTTAAAATGTTACTTTCAAAGTTAATCATTTTAATTTAGTGTGATTTACCCAAATTTAGAGTATTCAAAAAGAAAAAATGGTTAAAGTGCATGTGAACTTTTAATATTTTCATATATGTTTTTATATTTTCACCTAGTATGTATCTAAGGAACAAGATACAACTATATAGGGAGTGACCCTTCTTCAAATATTTAATAGATAACTATAGTTAAGCTATAGTGTCTAACCTGAGTTTGAGGTCCTTGGAGGAAAGGAAGATGTTGTCTATATAGAAGAGGGAAGAAGAGAAGAGTTGCTGTTTCTTTTGTCTGGGAACAAAGCAAATCCGTAGTAAAATTGAGAGAAGTATGATCAATATAAAGAGTTGTTCCTATTTATCATTTACATTTACCATTTTCAGAGCATTTCCTTCCTAACAGTTCTGTGAGATACATCATAAAAATCTGTATTTTATGTATTAGAAAACTGAGGTTTAGAATTAAATGCCTTTCCCACCCTCATATAGTTTAGTAAGTGGTAGAGATAAAGATCTTGAGTCTTCATCATTTTATATACATAGTTATTAGTATCTTTTGTTTTTATGTCACCTGAATTTCCCTATGACCCTTAGCAAGCAGCAGTCAATGATAGTGGTCAACATATTAAAAAATATATGAAATGTATATAATCTTCCATATCTGTGGACCTCCTACTCCAAAAGAGTTGGAGCTAGAGTCTTCTCATATCTCTTATTTGGATCAATGATTTTGTAATTTTTCAACATTCACATTGTGATTGTCGTGTGGCTGTTTTTTCCATTTTCTTTGTTGTCATTATGTATGTCATTTTCTTAGTTCTGTTTATTTCGCTCTGAGTCGGTTCTTATAAGTCTTTCTGTGCTTTTCTGTATTCATCACATTTGTAGTTTCTTACAAAACAGTAATATTCCATTTCATTCACACACTACAATTTGCTTAGCCATATCCCAATCAATGGTCATCTATTTTGGTTTCAATTTTTTATTATTTAAATTAACTTTCCATTCACCATGCTCCCTCTTTAGACAAAATTTGTCTTTGATATCCTTCCAATGAGGTATTTTACATTTTCTTCTATTTTTTCATTCTTTTGATTTGGTTTGATGTATTCTTGATGTCTCAGAGTCATTAGCTTCCATTTGCCCAATTCTAATTTTTAAAGAATTGTTTTTCTTCAGTTAACTTTTGTACCTTCTTTTCCATTTGGCTAATCATACTTTTTAAGTAGCTGTTTTCTTCTGTGTACTTTTTTCCATTTTGTCAATTGTATTTTTAAAGGAATTGTTTAATTTTTCTTCTGCCTCTCTGATTTGACTTTTAAAATCCTTTTTGAGCTCCTCCAAGAAGGCTTTTGGGGCCTGAGACCAGACCAGATTTCCCTTTGAGGTTTCAGATATGGGTATATTGACAATGTTATCATCTCTTGAACTTGTGTTTTGATCTTCCCAGTCACCATAATAATTCCCTGTGATTATTGTTTTTCTCTGTTGCTGTTTGCTTATGGTGTTAGCCTTTTTTTCTGGCTTTTACAGTTGATCTCTGCTTCTGGGGCACAAGGGACACTGTCCTACACTTCTTGTGTAGGGAGGCTAGGGGCCTGGTTTCTGACTTTGTGTTCTGGGGCCTCAAGTACAGCTGGAGGCTGGAGGCTCTTGAGGGTTGGGAGTGGTCTGACCACTGGAGGTCATCTCCTAGCCTGGGGCTCTACTAGAGCAGGGTAGCTTCAGCTACTGCTTGATGCCTGTCTGCTGGTACATGTAGTGGTTCTCTGTGCTGATGTCTGCCAGTTCCTCTGGCTGTGCCAAGGCACATTTGCCTGCTCCCCCAGCATGGGGCTCAGGATCCTCCCACTGTTTCACCGGGAAACCTCTAGTCCTGTACTGGTCCATTTCAGCCACAGCAAGAAGGACCTTTCCTGTTAATTCCCCTAGCTGCCCAACTTACTGTTTACTCCACCATTTTGGCTCCAGAAGTCAAAATAGGTGACGTTCAAACATTCCATATGTGGCCTGAGAGCTCCAGAAGGAGCCTCTGCCACTGCCACTGCTACTGCTGATTCAGTCACTCTCAAGGCCTGCTTCTGGTTTTCTGGTACCGGGGTTGTGCTGGCGCAACTCTGGACTGTGCTCCTCTCTCACCCAGGATTGACAGATCCCTCCTTCTGACCTTCTAAGTTGTCTTTGGCTTCTGTGGGTTGAGAAGTCAGGAAGCCACTACTACTCCCAGTGACTCAGACCCCCAAGACCTGCTCCAGCTTTGCTGGGGCTGACTCTGCCCTGCTGTGTCTTGTGCTGGACTGCAGTCCTTTCTCAGCCTGGTGCAACAGATCTTTGGTATCTTTCCGATCCCCTTTCTGTACTCTTCTTCTACTTTGTCCCTAATTTAAAAAAATTTTTTTTTCCTCCAATTAACAAGCATTTTCCCCCTTCTTCCTATTCTTCCCCTCTTCCTCCACTGAAATTTTTTTTAAAATAAGAAACAAATTCTTGCAACATGTGTCTAATATCAGGCTACCCTCTCTTCTCACTCCAGTAGCTTTACAAGAATCACCTATGTCCATTTTCCTCCGGTCAGAATTTGCATCTATGAAACAGATTTCTACTAAATTTTAAGAGGAAAACATTCATCATAATTCATACTAATATGTGGAAGATTGATGAATACCCGGTCTTCCCTAGGATATTTGCATTTTTAAGAATGTATTTGTCAGCTGGATAAGTCTCTGATTGGTAGAAATTCTAGCTGTCTAGCAAAGGGCAATGAAAAATGTTCACTGGCATAGGGAAAATATTTGGGGACAGAAAGATAGACTTGCCTGGGCAGTCTAAGCTTCGTAACTCATAAATTCTCTAAGAACTCCAGTTTTGTTTTGTTTTTTTTACTGAGAGTTCCAATAGCAGGAAGGACTGAACTAGAGAAGCCATGACTGATTCCATGTATGGATTATTCATCAGTTTGCCAGTTACATTCTATATGTAATAGTGGAAATTCAAGCATGAGTTTGTATTTTGTGTTTGGTAACATTTGATTTTCCCTCTAATAAACATAGTTCAGGGCTTTCAGTGAGATTTCTTAAGTTAATTTGGCCCCATTAGCCATTTCTTATTTAATAATAATTTTGGGAGTAAAGCCATTGAATGAGCTTGAAAGCTTTATTTGGATATGCAGTGAAAGCTTTATGTATTAAGTGTAGCTTTGTTATATTTATGTGTTAAATATAAAAATGGATCTATAAGCCTTAGAACAAGATCATAGGAGGAAATTGGAATTGCGTAGTTTTTTGAGATTTTTTAAGATGACCCACTGATGTGAACATACTATAACCTCTTAACATAGAGTTTGAATGGGAGTTCTAAATGCTGTCCTTTTGTAATATTGAATAAAGCATAAGAAGTATAATTATTTAAATATGGGGATTAAAATTGTCCAACCTACAATAAAAGAGACTGAGGCAGAATCAATGACATTTTATTAAAGAATGAAATAGGCCTCAGATCTTCCTCTTGATCTGATGCCCCCTTCCTCCAGTACCTTGTTTTTATAGGATTTGGTACCCAAATATGCAAAAGAGGCATGACAAAATACAGAATCTCATTGATTGATAGGCCTTGCTTGCTTTTGAGGGCCAAAAGTGACATGTTACAGTGTCATAGCTTGGGACATCTCCACTGACAAAGTGGTCATTAGATCACTTAAAGTGGTCATCTGCTCGTGTTGGACAAGCAGGAATATTCCAGAGGTACAAAAGTAAATTGGGATTTATCAAAACATCCTGACCATACCAGGTTTGGGCATAGAATTTGAGTAAAACAGGATGGAAATATCTTTGTCAGCATTCTCGTGATTGCTCAAGTGAGCCTTGTAAACAAGTAGTGAACATTGCATTAAAGTTTGAGGCCAACTATAAAAACCTAACTCTCCCTGTATGATTTATGCACAATATCAAATTGATTGATACTGATTGGAATAGAGTAGGGGTCCAAATGAATTGTTTCTCACATCCCCTCCCCGCTTTGATCCACAAAAAAACCCTACTCTTTCTTTGCATCGTTACAATTTAAAGGAATGGAAGAGCGGTCCTCCATAGGCAACATAAACCAGAAGGGAAAAGTCTCCTTATTCAGAAACAAAGATGGAAATGGGTACAATTTATAACATACTGATGATGTTCCATTTGATCAAATATTAACTTATAATATGCTAAATACATAACAAATGGTCTGAGATGACTCTGATCTAAGAACCACAAGGTATCTCCTAGTAAAACATGCCCTATAAGATATATGAATCAGAATACAATAGAGAATTTGTTCAAGCTCAGCAGCACAAGCATTGTTTGCCTTACATACAGGTTTTGGAAATCTTTTGACAAACAGCCATCCCATTATGGTGATGGGAGGCAATATTCTTAGAGACAATACAAATATAGACAGTGGTGGCTTAGGAAATGGAGGAAAATAAAGAATAGGTTGAGTTCACTGCTGTCAGTGGTGGATCAAAAGCCAAAGTAGGAGACTGAAAGGAGGATTTGAGGTTCCAGTCACTGCAGGCTTAAGAAAAAGTGGATTTGGAAGTGTTTGTAGAAAGGATGATGATGATGATGGTGTCATGTTTGCTCATTGCATCTCTGAAACATCCTCTGAGGCAATCCTGTGATCTTCTGGAGATCTCTCTTCTTAGGCATACTGGAATGAGTGGGGCTTCAGAGCCACTTCTAATAGATTTGCTTCTTCATTTCAGGTCGCTTACAGTGATCCCCTTCTCTATTAAAAATCTCTGACAGAGCAGATCTTAATAGAATTGTAGTGTACTTGGACAATAAACCAGATCTCAGGTAGTGAGACCTAGCTTTAAAACTTAATATCACTAATATGAACATCACTGGACTGGGGAATTTACATTTTTAGGTTAGCAGATTGAAATAAAAACTGAAAAATTAAAAAATTCTGAACCCAAATTTTATATTTGACATATGTAATTACCTAGTCTTATTACAGCTATTTATTAAAACCAACTGAAAAATTATCACTGCCTATTTTCTTTTCTAGCTATTTTCTTTTTCACTGTTCATCCCTCCTTTGGGAGGATAAAATTTTGCTAGGGAATTATCAACAGAACACTTTTTTCTTTTCCTTCTTTTTTTTTTTTTTTTTTACAGTGATGAACCCCTGATATACAACTGGATTCATTTTTCAAAGTTGCCAAAATGATTGCAATTGTCAGAAAAAGTCCAAGATGAGATGTATAAATACAGTGAATAGTCAATTTCAAGACAGTGCAGATCAAATAAGTTATAATATAAAATGTTTGCCTTTCAAGACATGCTCAACATCCAGGGGATAATATAAACCCAAATAAAATTGGCCTTTCCCATTCAGGTAACACAAAATATTCTACTTTTTTTTTTTTAAACTGAAACTGAAGTTTTTCTGTTTTTAGACTTAGCAACAGTTTGGTCCCATAAATTGTTCCATCAATACCCAGTTAACCTTACATTAATTTTTGGAAGGACTAAAATTTTAGGCCACAAAGCTCAAATCTTATTTCCAATAATAACGTATGAAATAAGGATTTAATATTTATACTGATAACCTTCAGTGATTATAGAAATTTGCCATAGAAAGAAAATAAGGACATTAAGGGGGTAAATGCTTCCTTAATTTCATGTCAGTTCCAGGCTACAGTTGAGCCAGGCTTAAAAGGTGAGATATTTTCTTTTCAAGAGGAAATGTCATAGTGTGGAAATCAAGTCAGGAGAATTCTATCTCAGTTCATGCCAAAAGGCATTCTCCCAGGCTTTCCCACGAGAATGCCACCTGTGACTCATAGATGTCAGCCCTGTAGGGTTACTGCGATCACAAATCATTGACCTAATGGGGTTCCTTGTTGATCCTGCCTGGAAGCACTCAGAATAATATCAGTTACAGTCTCCTGAGGTCTAACAGCAAGCTCCAGTAACCAATAGCTTCATAGTTTTAGGTGGATTTAGTTAGTAAGGATCATATATCCTTAATGTAGATGAAAAAAGTTAAAGGTATTTAATTTTATATTTCTTAAAGAAGCTGTGTTTTCATGTTAGCTTTGAAGGAGCTTCTTCCATCTAGATCTGCTTCTTGACACAAAGTCAATATAAAACAGAGCTATGAGACGAATTAATATAGTAAAAACATACAATTTATTTGAAAGTTCAGAAAATTTTAATTGTTGCATCATGTGAGCTTGAATTGGAAAATGAGTCTTTGTCTTTCTTAATATTATTAGATAGGTGTTTCCAACAGTTTTTTTACATGTAAAATTATTAATCCAATTTTGAAACTTGTATCACATTTTTCACTGTGACATTTCTTACTAATTATATCATAACCAAAGAATGTTACAGGGTGATTTCTTTTTATAAATTTATTTATTTTTAGTTTTCATTACTTACTTTTTATAAGATTTTGAGTTCTAATTCCCTCCCCTATCACTCCTCCACAAGACAGCATGCAATCTTACATAGGCTGTACCTGTACTGTCATATTAAGAGTATTTCCACATTTGTTATGTTGTAAAGAAGAATCAGAACCAAAGGGAAAAACCACCAGAAAGAAAAAAGAGAAAATAGTATGTTTTGATTTACATTCAGACTGTATAGTTCTTTTGCTGAATATGGATAACATTTTCCATCATCTGTCTTTTGAAATTGTCTTAGATCGTTGCACTGCTGAAGGTTAGTCTGTCAAAGTTAGTCATTGCACACTGTTGCTGTTACTGTGTACAATGTTCTGGTTGTGCTCACTTCACTCAGCATCAGTTCATACAAATCTTTCCAGGTTTTTCTGAAATCTGCCTTTTCATCATTTCTTATGGAACAGTAGTATTCCTTTACTTTAATATACCACAACTTGTTCAGCCATTCCCCAATTGATGGGCATCTGTTCAATTTCCAGTTCTTTGCCACCACAAAAAGAGCTGCTGTAAATATTTTTGTACATGTAGGTCTTTCCCCCATTTTTATGATCTCTTTGAGATATAGACCTGGAAGTGATATTGCTGTATTAGAGGGGATGCACAGTTTGATTGCACGTTGGACATAGTTCCAAATTGTTCTCCAGAATAGTTGCATCAGTTCACAATGCTGCCAGCAATGCATTAGTGTTCCAATTTTCCCCCATCTTCTCCAACATTTATCATTCTTCTGTTTTGTTATGTTAGCCAATGTGGTAAGTGTGATGTGGTGCCTCAGTGTTGTTTTCAATTACATTTCTCTAATTAATAGTGATTTAGATCGTTTTTTTCATATGACTATAGATAGCTTTAATTTCTTCATCTGAAAACTGCTTGTTCTTATCCTTTGACCATTTATCAGATGGGGAATGACTTCTATTCTTATAAATTTGACTTGGTTCTCTATGTATATTAGAAATGAGGCCTTTATCAGAGATACTGGCTATAAAAATTGTTTCCCAGCTTTCTCTTTCTTTTCTAATCTTGGTTGCATTGGGTTTGTTTGTGTAAAAACTTTTAATGTAATTGAAATTATCCATTTTGCATTTCATAATGTTCTCTGTCTCTTACTTGGTCATAAATTCTACAGTTCTTCATAGATCTGATAGGTAAACTATTTCTTGCTCTCCTCATCTGCTTATAGTCTCACCTTTTATGTTTAAATCATGTACCCATTTTGATCTTATCTTGTTTAGAGTGATGTCTTATAAACTAAAAACCCACCAATTGCAATGCATTCGTGGTCTCAATTATCTGAATCAAATGATAATTCAAAATGATCCCTCACTGGCATATATTAATTAAAAAATCCCAGTTTGAACCCCTTATCAATGGAATTTGCTATGTGAGGAGAAAAGCAGAGTTTAGTTCTATTTGATTTCCTTTATGAGTCATAGACAGCCAATTGAATGACCAGATGTCATTGCCTGCTTCAGAATTAACCAGGTGGGAAAATGTCTTATTTATCAAGATGGGGATAGTTCAAGAGAATCCTATCCTCACCTTTCCAAGGTCATTCTATTGACTTTCCCAGGAACAGATATCCACCTGTGGCAGCCCTCAGACTTCAGTGGCCCATGGCATTTTCCTTGAATGAGGAACCAGCAGCCTTATGCAGGGTCTAAGCACTTATACCTGAATTCAAGACTTAGAATAGCAGCAGATTGAAGTTCCAAGAGATTCTTCTTCAAACAGCAAAATCTCACCAACAGCTTAGGGTTGGATGTGTTATTTTTCTCATATATTAGCCTCAAAATTTCATTTAGAATTTTTTAACTATTCACGGATTTCAACTATTCACAACCATCATTCTTCCACCCTTTCCTATTTCCCTTCCTCCCCCAACCTCCCACCCACGATGTGTGAGTATGAGGCGAGACCACCACCCTCCCCACCAAAGTCCATGGAGGCAAGTGAGTCATATTTGGGCACAATTTTCTTGGTGAAAACTATGGCATCAGAATTAGGCAATAATAGCTCCACCTTAGTCAAGGACTGACTTGTGCACAATAAAATCTTTTTTTCTTTAAGTGCTCAAAGAGGGGTGCAAGTTAACAGAGGATCACCAGTGAATGTGACTTGAAGAGCAGGCTGATTAAAGGATGCACAACTTGGACAGATGGCTATCCTGCAAGTTGCCAATTAGGTGGTGTCTGGAGTAGCCCACTCTTGCTTAATTAAGCGTATTCCTTGTTTGCCACAACAACCCCCCTCCCACTGTTATGAACTAAAAAAGTGTAGCTGGTGGTAGAAGTTCTAGGGAGAAGTGGCTTACCTTAGATCTGTTTAGCCTTGAGTTACTATTTCCACTTCTTCACCACAAATAATAGCATTAAAAGATACAATTACATGAGTTTCCAAATGATACCTACCTACTATTCAAAAGTTTAATTTCTCCACTTTGGTTTTGAGAGGCCCTAGTTTCTCAAACAGTAGTACTGCGGAGTTTGATAATACCCTAGCAGCAGAGCTCATCCCAAGGAACCTCACAAACAAAACTCTCCTAAGGATTTTACTGTGCTTTTCTCCCGATAGTAAGTCATTTACTATTATTGTTATTATTTTCTGGTGCCTTTTTTAAAGAAAAATGTATTCTAATAATCATAACAGACATTTATAATGTAGTAATACTCAGATTGAAAAGTGTAATAAAATTGTTTTAACAGCTTTACTTAGCCTTGTTATATTTAAAACATCATCAATCAGGAGAAAATAATTCATTTAATGCTTTCAAACTTAACAATTCATAGAAAGTCATTTATCTTATTACCCCTGGCATTTTCATGCTAGTCATAGTAGTTTATGTAGTGCCTGCCCTGTGCCAGGCTTTTTTTATGTCTTGAAAGTTGCTTAAACCTGTTTTTAGTAATACTTTAAATGTTTAGTCTGTAATTTCCCAATTTTGTTAACATTCCATACCCTTTAGAAAAAGTACCTATAAATGGGATAGCATTTTGTTCAGTTGTTTTCCTACAGGGTCTGACTGCTATAGTGCTCATCCTTTACACAAGCCAGGTACTGTGTTAAGTCTCAGTAACCCTGAGAGATAGTGTAAATTTTTATTATCCTCTTTGTACATACAATGACCGATTAGAGTCTCTAATTTACTATATTATATATAGTATGTATACTATATTACGTGTCCATTATGTCCTGCATATACACACATATAGTATGTATTTTATTAATTTACAATATTTTAAACCCAATCAATTTTGATTTATAATGACTAGTGGTAATAACTAAACTTCATTTTGCACAAAGATTCATTATTTTTAGTTGACTTATTTTCAAAAATATTCATGGTGACACTCCCAACTTCCTATTACTGCTTCTTTATTCCTTTGAGTTACCCAAAGAGCCAAACCACTTCCTTTAAATTTTCTAAATTTCTAATTCTTTAGCATAACTACCTTAATCAGAGCAAGAAAACAATCACTTCCCTGTCAGTTAATGAATAAGCATTTTATGAAACTTATTTTGTAATCTTATATTGATTGTGGAAGGAAGACATGCAGCAGCCATCAAAGGGCATTGCTTTAAAAAATTCCTAAATCTATTTTTTCTTCAGTGAGATTAAGACCCTCTCTGAAATCTCCTGCTCAGAATTTCAAAACCCTTTACTTTAAAATCCAGAATTTATGCTGTCAGTGCAAACTTTCTTTACCCTTTGACTCAATCTTAACTTTCCTAATTTCCTTATGTAACACTTCTCTTCCTTTCTTCTATTTGCTTAATTCCTCTAGTAAACCCCTTCTTGATTCTTTAGTGGTTATAAATGCACATTTCATACGGATTTCTTTAAGGACTTTTGGGCAATTAGAATTCATTCAAATCACATAGTTTTTTGGGATAACCAAATAGACCCCAGAAAAACTCACTCAGTACAAGAGGTTTCTCATTATAGAGTGTCACAGATTTCAGTAAGCAGGCTGGCTCTGAAGAAGAAATCATCAATCTCCTCAAAGTTAACTAACTTTTTTATGCTATAAAGCCATTCATCCAGCTATTTTGGCAATGCCTAAGGGGATCAGCCAAAGCCTTACATTCCAACAGGAACGTTATAGATATTGGCATTAAGGCATCCCACCTGTACTGAGTTTGGACATGGAATGTGAGTAAAACGGGATGGAAATATCTTTGTCAGCATTCTTGTGGTTGCTCAAATGAGCCTCATAACTTGGTAACAAGTAGTGAACATTGCATTAAAGTTTGTGGCCCACTGTAAGAATCCATCTGTCCCTGTATGATTTTTGTAGATTCATCAAACTGATTAATACTGATTGGAATACAGTAGGCATCCAAATGAATTATTTCTCATATAACAGACACATAATTTTTGTATGGTACTTAACGTAAACATTTTCTTTTCATCACCTAAGAATATTGAATACTAACTGGAAATAGTTATTGGTCATAGAAATTCTGAAGGTACTGGATGTTTGTTAGTTTTGCATATGTGATACACATCCCCAACTATATATCATTGTATGTTAAGATTATAGATCTTGAGTTGAAGAAGACTCTAGAAGTTATCTGAAATCGAATATTAAATTCTTGGAGTAGAGATGATCTTAAGGGAATGGTGGCCCTCCTACTAAATTTAGAGTCTGAAGATTTAGTGTTAAGTGTCTTGTCTCAGATAATTTAGATAGTAAATGGCAGAGACAGGATTCAGATTTTGATCCTTTGACTACTCCTGGTTTATTGATCTTATGAGCTTTATTATTCTGTCAGATTTTTTTTTTTTCAATTAGAGGCAGAGCTTCTTTATATATAAAGCACTTTGCAAACCTATAGCTTATATTAGCATTTAACTGAGTGGTAAGAATAAATTTAATTTCCATAGTTTGTTTATTAACTTGTCATTTATTCATGGGATTCTTTTGGCCATGTCAGCTGTTGAAAACAGGCAACGGCTGCACTGCTTTCTTTCCCTCTGCTAGAGCTGACTTTATGTTAAAAGGCTATCTCTGCTGCTTATATTTCTAAGGTGGGTATGTCTTTCACTTAGTGTGTGTGTGTGTGTGTGTGTGTGTGTGTGTGGTACACACTAAGGATTCCTCAATGACAATTCTCTGACATTGACAGTTCTTTGATTCCATCTCTTTCTGTTTCCGTTGGACTAGCCTTTGTTTCATAATCATGCATTTTCTCTTCCTTTCCCCCCTCTTTACCTCCTACTGCTCACCCTCCTCCAATTTGATCAGATTCAACCTATTTTCACCTGTTTAAGAAAAATCTGTGATTTTTCTGTTCTTTCAAGTTAATGTTCTGTGTTTTCTTTTTATAAAATTCCTAGAAAGAGTAGGCTCCATGTTGCTTCTAATTTTAAATCTGTTTCTCAGTTTTCTCAATCACTTTGAGAGTATTGTAATGAACTTCTTCCCAAGTTCATAGCTCTTTTTCAGTCCTTATCATTCTTGAACCCCTTTTCAGCATTGGACAGTATTGACTACTTGCTGTTTCAATTTTCTCACCACCCTTGACCTTTATGTTACTGTATTCTCGTGGTTCACTTCTTGCCTCTCCAAATGAGGGAGACAACATGCAAACAAAAACAAGATCTATACCAGATAAATAGGAAATGATTGATTGAAGGAAGGCACTAGAATTAAGAGGGATTGAGGAAATTTTCCTGTAGAAGGTGGCATTTTAGTTGGGACTTAAAGGAAGCCAGAGATGTCAGAGTTAGAGCAGAAAAGCAAGAGCTTTCCAGGCGTGAGGGATGACAGCCAGAAAGAATGCCCTGATTTGAGAGACGCAGTAACTTATTCATAGTACAGCCAGGAGGCCCATGTCACTAGATCAAAAAATATGTGTCAGAGCTTAAGGAGGGGGTTAGATTATGAAGGGCTTTGAATGCCAAATAGAAGAAGCTGTATTTGACCCTAAAGGCAATAGCAAGTCGCTGGAGTTTATCAAATACGGAGGTTAAAGGCCATACTTGAGCTTTAGGAAGATCACTTTAGTTGCTGATTGGAAGATGAATGGGAGTTGGGAGAGACTTGAGACAAGCAGACCTACCAGTTGGCTATTGCAAATCAAGGTGTGTTATGATGAGAGCTTACACTAGAGTAATGGCAGTGTCAGAGAAGAGAAGCAGGTTTATTTGAGAGATGTTTCAAAAGTAGCCTGCATGACAACAGCTTGGATGTGTATAGGTGGACTGAGATAGTGAGGAATCCAGAATGAAGGATTAGGAGGATGCTGTTGCCTTCTACAGTAATAGAGAAGATAAGGAAGTGGGTGGAATGTTGGGGAGGCAAGACAATGAGTTCTGTTTTGGACATGTTGAGTTCAAGATGTCTACTGGACATCTAGTTCAAGATGTATGCAAAATGAGATTTGGAGGTCAGCAGAAAAATTGGAATAGGAAAGGTAAATTTGAGAATCATAAGCTTACACATGATATTTAAATCCATGAGAGTTGATCTCCAAATAAAATAGTATAGAGGGAAAAGAAAAGAGGGCCCTGAACAGAATACTGAGCAACATCTCTGGTTAGAAGATGTGATCTGGAGGAAGATCCAGCGAAGCAGATAGAAAAAGAGCAGTTAGATAGGAAGAAAACCAGGAGACAGTCATATCCTGAACACCTAGAGGAAAGAATGTATTTAAAGAAGAGAGAGTGATCCACAGTGTCACAGGTCACAGAGAAGTCAAGGAGAATGAGGACTGGAAAAAGGCCATTGGATTTGGCAACAAAAAAATCATTAGTGGGGAGAGGAGTTTCAGTGGATTAAGGTCAAAAGCCAGATTGTGGGGGAGGGGTGGTGAGAGGAAAGAAAATGGAGGCACATATTACAGATGTGCCTTTTCAAGGAGTTTAGCCACACAAAGGGTAGAAGAGAAATAGAACAATAGTTATCAGGGATAGAGGTATCAAGTGATACAAACAGTAAACAAACAGTATTTGTTTATTCAGGTTTGGGGAGACATGCACATGTTAGGGCAACAAAAAATGATCCAGCAGTGAGGGAGAGATTGAAAATAAATGAAAGAGTGGGATGGAATGGAATTACTTGGACAAGTAGAAGAGTTAGCCTTGGTAAGGACTAAGGCCAGCTCATGATGTGAGACATAAAGGAGGAGAAAGTGGCAGAAGGTATTGAGGCATAGGATATGAGGAAGAGAGGAACAGAGGGAGTTTGTGGCAAATGGCCTCAATTTTCCTGTAAAATATGAGATGAGGTTCTCAACTGAAGGAGTTGGGGGAGGTTTGAGGAGGAATGCAAAGGTTTAGAAGAGTCGCTGGAGAATGCAACAGTGAATTGAAAACGGAGGCATAGTATAGTGAGATTTCCTAGAGCTCAGCTTAGTTTGTGTAACATAAATTTATAGTGGACCCAGTCAGGAGGATTATATGAAGGAGTAAAGGTGATGAATGGCGAGAGTGATCCAAGGCTGAGGTTTTACTGGGTGTAATTATTGGTATAAGAGGGCAAGGGATTCAAGAGAGAACAAGCTGGAGAGAAGAGAGTATGTAGGAGAGAGGAGATGGCCTGGGAGAGAATCTAGAGGTCAAGGGATTGGAGATCACAGTACAGTGCAGTTATGGAGTTATGCAAGGGAGAAAGGCAGAGGGAAAGGTGAAAAATCTAACAGATTCTGGTCAGATAAGAGGATTTCATAACGCTTGATTGTGATGGTGGCATATTTGTGGATGATGGCAAGATCCAGATCACCATCTTTGTGTGGTCTGAGGCTGAATGGAAGATTATCTCATGGGAGGCGAGTAAGTTGAAGAACTGAGTGATTAAGGCACCTGAGGGAAAATCAGTACGTAAGTTGAAGTTCCATAGTATGAGGAGTTGAGGAGAAGTGAAAATTTGTAAAACTAGGTATCAAACTTGTTGAATACAGAAGGAGAGTGACCTGTGTGTCTGTAGATGATAGCTGCCAGGATTTTGATTGAGAGATAATTATGAATAGGATGACCCTCCAAGGAGAAGAAGTGATTGTGTTGATGGAGGAAGGTAGCCAGTACTGCTTCAAATGGCCGGGGATACTAGTAGATGAAAAGAGTGGAAGTGAAATAGATTTAAGATGAAAGATAGTTTGTTGTTTATGAAACATATTACAGAGCACGCTGTGGAAGGAATGGGTAGAGTTAGGATGAAACTTGGGGGTGGGAGATATGAGGGGGATAGGAGTGAGGAATCAGGAGATCAGATTCACTGGGATGTATGGATGTGATCTGGTGTAAGAATCATTGAGTAGAGGGTGCCACTCCTCTACCCTCAAAAAACAGACATAGCAGGAGATGGGAATCCTGAAATTGAATCACGAGTTGTTCTTCTTTGCACAGAAGGTTCTCCATATCCCAGATGGGAGATTGTGTGGGCATCAGGAAGACCTAAGTTTAAGCTCACCCCTAGTTGCTTACTTGCTGTGTAACCCTAGGCAAATCATTTAATTTCTCTTTGCCTCAGTTTCCTCAACTATGAAATGGTGTTGCAGCACCTACACATCTATCACAGAGTTATTGAGAAGATCAAATGAAATAGTTGTTAAAAAACAAAACAAAACAGCACCTGGCCACAGTACCTGGCACATAGCCAAATAAAAGCTTATTATTCCTTTCTTCCCCATTAGAATGTGAAGTCTTTGAGGGTGCATATTGTATTCCTCTTTCTTTATATCTCCAGAGCTTAGCACATTGACTGACACATACTAACTACTGGCTTTGCTTCTGACTCTCTGGACTTTGTTAACTATAACTCAGCTGACTTCTTATCCCAGAATTTTCCTCATATCTTATGGCCTTCACACCCTAGGATATCTATTCTTCCATTAGTGAGTTCCCCCTAGAATATCTGTTTTGAGGAAAATCCCAGGCTAGCCATCCTTTATTCCTCATCTGATTCTGCTTCTACCCGTTTGGACTTTGCCTACCGCAGACCTGTTCAGATACTTTCCCTCCATCTTTAATCAGTCTCCCCTAACGCCCTGTTTTTCAGCTTCCTTTTATCTGTGTCTTTCCCTGATTAAATGTAAGCTTTTAAATTTAAATAAAGAGAGACAGAAAAGAAAGTCTGCCTTCTCTCCCTTCTACCTTTCTTGGTACTATTGTTCAGTTGTTTCAGTTGTGTCCCAACTCTTCGTGACCCATTTGAGCTTTTCTTCACACAGATACTAGACTGGTTTTGCCATTTCCTCCAGCTTATTTTCTAGATGAGGAACTAAGACAAACAGGGTTAAGAAATTTTTTCAGAGTCACACAGCTCGTAGGTGTCTGAGGCTAGATCTGAACTCAGGAAGATGAGGCTTCCTCACTCCTGACCTGGATTCACTGTGCCACCTTGCTGTGCCTTTTTTTGTAGTACCTTTACTGAAAAAGCAAAGAACGAAACCCTTGTTACATACACATATAGCTAAGCAAAATAAATTACTTTATTGGGCCCATATTGGGCTTTCACATTCTCAGTGTCATGTCTAAACCTGCACTCTGAATCCATCACATCTGTATCAGAAGGTGTGCATAACATGTTTAACATGAGTTCTTTGGAAATCATGGTTGATTATTACATTGATTAGAGCTCCTTATTCTTTCAAAGTTGTTTGAATTTTGTCATATTATTACATTAGCAATTTGGCTTTACTCTTTTTAAAAGTCCAGTTAGCTAATGATTTATCTGTTTTATTTTTTTCTTCTTCAGAAAACCAGCCCCAGATTTTATTTATGAATTCAATATGTGGAGGGTTTATTTTTTGGAGGTGGGGTTCCAATTTTAGTAGCCTTTTGATTTTGTTTTGTTAATTGAAGTTTCAAAAAAAAATTGATCTTTTTTTAAAAAAAATTTCTGTTCCTAATTTTTGGGTCTCTTCTTTTTCACTTGTGTTGATTTCAGTGTTTAGAAATAATAAATTTTCCTTTAAGTGCTCCTTTGGCAGCAGTACAGAAATGTTATGTTGTCTCATTATCTTTTACCTTTAATTAGATGATCTATTGTTTCTGATTTGTTCTTTGATTTTCTGGTTTTTTAGGATTAATTTATTTTGTCTCTTTTGTTTATCCATTTTTTAATGGCCGTTTATTGCACACATTTTTTTTTCTCATTGTGGCCAGTAAAGGGTGTATTTAATATTTCTGCATTTTTTTGGTTTTCATTCCCAATATGCGTTTTTTGTGAAGATGCAATGCACAATGAAAACTATGTATATTTCTTTTTATTCCCATTCCCATAGATCATGTCTGACTGTTCTAGAATTATATTTTTGTCCTTAATTTTCTTTCTGATTTATCTTTTTGTTTTGTTTCTCTAGGTTTAAAAGAAGTACTTTGAAATTTTCTACTATTAATAGTTTTATTGTCTGTTTCTTCTTGTAAGTCGTTTAATTATTCTTTTAAATATTTTGATATTGTGCCATATGTTACGTGACTAATTGAAATTAACTCAGTGTCTATGTGTATTGCCATTTGTGGTACATCTGTCAGACTTGAGTCTTTAGGTATCTCTTACTTTTCTCAGAGAAGAAAGTTGTCCCATGAATTCAGACAGTCATATCATCCCATAAATATAACTTCTAAAAAATTTAAAGTTTTGAGTTTTTGACAGTGATACAAAGAAGTGTTTTTTTGTTTGTTTTTGGTTTTTTTTTTTACTTCCTCTGGAGTTATTCAGTATAATGTTAGAGCTACTTTGTGACTTAAAATAGAAATTCATGGAACTTAATTTTAGATTATCCTTACCAGTGGAGACAATTAGATAACAAAAATAATTTATATTTGCCATTCAGTGTGTTTTTTGTCTTTTTTCATGCATTTGCAATGTTCCTATCTACTTGATGGTTAATCCCTACTGCCATTCGTGGACGAGGTGGCATAATGGATAGAATACTGGGCCTAAAGTCAGGAAGATGTGAGTTCAAATCTGATCTCAGACACTTAGCAGCTCTGTGGCCTTGGGCAAGTCACCTAACCTAGCTTGCCTCAGTTTCCTCATCTGTGAAGTGAGTTGGGAAGGGAAATGGCAAATTACTTGAGTATCTTTGCCAGGGAAGCTCCAAAATGGGTTCTTGAAGAGTCATACCTGACTTAAATGACTGAACAACTGTCATCAGTATGTACTCAGTAGGAGAGAAAATAAGACAATAAGTGATCTATATGGTGGGCATAATAGATAAATGAGTTTGTATTTTCACCTTAGAGTAGTATAGAAAAGTTGATGCTTTTCATTTCCTTGACCTAATTGATTAATCAACAAGCATTTATCATATGCCAGGCAGGAGATTCTAAACACTGCTCATCACTTCTTTATGAGCAGAATGATAGTTTAGACTGGTGTGTCAAATGAAAATTTTCTTCCAAGTGACAGGAAATGCTAAAAGCCTTCGTGGAAGAGGGTCTTTGATCTCGGCCTTAACTTGTGAGTAAAATGGCAATACATAGCAAAGGTAATTATTAGACTGGGCAGCAGGGAAGAGATTCAAGGCAGGAGGAATGGACTGAGTAAAGCCATAGAAATACATAGTCTATCGACATATGTGACAGGGGCCAGGAAATAATTCTAGAAAGGCATGTCAGGGCAAGCCTTGAATGACATGCTGTTTTACTAGATAGGTACTGGGAGCCATTGAAGAATTTTGAGCAGTACTTAGTGTAGAATAGATTGATGATGCTTGATAAATGCTTTGCTGATTGATGAGAAGACTGATTTGGTAGTTTTATGTAGGATGAATTGGAGATGAGAGACTAGAGCGAGACAGTCACTAGTTGAGAGGTTATTGTAGTGTAGTCTATGATATATGAAATAGAGAGTTGGGAGTGGGACAGGAAAAGAAGGAATAGATTTCAGAGACGCTGTAAAGGATTGTCTTTGACTGGGGGAGAAGGAAGTGTTTCAGATTTTTTTTTTCCTGTTTTTATGAAGTACTTCAATTCTCTAATGTATACTTGCCCCGGCAGTAGCTCCTGGTAGCTTAGAGAATGTGCTGTTCTCGGAGTATAACGTATGATTCAGTGACACTCAGGGAGAGCTTCAGTGAGCATGCCAAAATTTTCTGAACGTGTTTACTGAGGCAATAGAAACAGAATTTCTTCCCTTTCTGTTTTGTTCCCATCATTTTCCTCACTTTAAATTACATTGATTTAGAATCTCTCTTTTTTTGTCTTTTCATTTTAAGGGAGTCAGTCATTGTTGAAACCCTAAGTTAACTTCTTTTTCCATTTTAATTTCTAGGCGTAAAAAACTTTTGTAAGATTGCATGAATGATAAAGTTGGGATCGTGCATGTACTCAGTCAATCATTTGTCAAGCGTTTTACTTTAGCTCTGTTCTTTAATTCAACAAATAATTTAAGTATTTATTTTATCCAAGGCATCTCAGATAGATAGATGAAATAAGGACCACCTTTAAGGAGCTTCTTGTCCAGAGAGAAAGGGATAAGACAAATTATTGTGTATAAGTTACAATATGATAAATATAGAGAAGTTTTAAATGGAGTGGTTTGATTAACGTAAGAGAGAGAAGAATCACTGATAACTGGGGGTCAGAGTGGGGATAAAGGAAGGCTTCTTGGAAGATGTGACACCAGAGCCTAATCGGTAAAAGAACATATGAATTTCAGACAGAGAACCCATTGCAGGCAAAGAGAACAAAGCGAATAAAGGCCTAGAGGCAGAAGAAGACAAGGAGCTTGGAAGTCCTTATATGGTGGGCAGGCATAGATGACTAGAACATAAACTGTCACATTTTCTTACTATGATCTCAGGTCTTTTTAGTGCCTTGCATGTAGTAACCACTTAAATACTTGTTGAATGAATTAGTATTTGATTTATGACATTCAGCTTAATGAGACATTATTTGATTGGTGAATTTAGTAGTATGGTACTATTACCAAATCATGAAGAATTCTAAAAAAGTAATACTTTAGAGGAAGTATTTGAAGAGAATATCTGAAGAATTACAGAATAGAAAGGTGAATCAGTTACTAGAAAGAGCTTTGAAATTTTTATGGACATTATTTTCTCAAAATGCACGTACTATTAATATTTGATATCATAACTATGCCTAAATATGTAATATTGTTTTTTTATTTTAAAGCTGGCATCACTTTTGTTCCTTTTAAGTAAAGAATTTTGAACTTATGTTTAAATTTACCATAATAATTAACTTAGTGTTACGTCAGTTAATCAGTAAGCATTTATTAGGTTCCTACTGTTTCTTAGTAGAACACTCTGACTGTTTACCTGTGTTACCCATTATCATTGCCACTTTCCCATCTTCTTTTTTTTTTGTCATGAATCTCCCAGATATTTTTTATTTCTGTTCTTCAAAGCTCCTCATTGTTTATATGGGTACAGTGAGCTCAACCCCACCTTGAGCCTCTTCATTGCTCTCCATGTGATATTCATTTGTATGATTTTATTCATAGTTTTTTATCAAAGACTGTTGTATTCCATATCTCACTGTTATATAGCAACACCAGTACAATGCTGGCTTTAAAAAGATGATCCTTTGTTTTGGGCAGGAACTTGATGTCATTAAAGTAGCTGTATAAGTTTTCAGTGGTGTTCCATCCTACTTTCTTTCTGTTCAAATATAGGCCCAAATGTATGGTATTCAAACGTAGGCCCTAGCTGTATTGTTAATCAGCAAACATTTATTAAGTACCTATGGTGGTCCAGGCACTGTTCTCAGCTTTGTGGATACAGCTATCAAAAACAATCCTAATTTTCTTTTTTTTAAAATAATTCTGTTTATTTTCAGTGTTCTACAGTCAGTACCACGTAACTTAGATTTTTTTTCCATCTTCCCCCCCACACACACACCTTCCCCCTTCCTCCTTGAGATGGTATACAATTTCATATAGGGTCTACAGATACATTCCTATTAAATAAATTTTCACTATAGTCATGCTGTATAGAAAAATTAAAATGAATGGGAGAAATCATATTAACAAACCAAAACATAATACAAAAGAAAATGATCTGTTACATTCTGCAATTGAATTCCACATTTTTTTCTCTGAATGTGGAAGGCATTTTGCCTTAAAAGACCATTGAGGATTTTTTGAAGTCTTTGCATTGCAATGAAGTTCCAAGTCTACCAGAAAAAATTCTTGCACACTGTAGTTATTGCTGTGTACAAAGTTCTCCTGGTTCTGCTCTTTGCACTCAGCATCAGATGATATAAGTCTTTTCAGGCTTCTCTGAAGTCTTCCTCTTCATCATTTCTTAAAGCATAATAGTGTCCATTACATTCATATACCATAATTTATTCAGCCATTCCCCAATTGACAGGCATCCCCTTGATTTCCAGTTTTTGGCCACCACAAACAGTGCTGCTATAAGTAATTTTGTACATGTGGGACCCTTTCCCATTTTTATGATGTCTTGGGGAT
This sequence comes from Notamacropus eugenii, assembly GCF_028372415.1. Taxonomy (NCBI): domain Eukaryota; kingdom Metazoa; phylum Chordata; class Mammalia; order Diprotodontia; family Macropodidae; genus Notamacropus; species Notamacropus eugenii. The sequence goes on along the minus strand of NC_092873.1, from coordinate 449,448,212 downwards.
ACAGTTCTAGAAGTGATATTGCTGGGTCAAAGGGTATGCATATTTTTGTAGCCCTTTGGACATAGTTCCAAAATGCTCTCCAGAATGGTTGAATCAGCTCACAACTCTATCAACGATGAATTAGTGTTCCAATTCTCCCACATCTTGGTTGCATTGCGTTTGGTTGTGCAAAAACTTTCTAGTTTAATGTAATCAAAATTATCCATCTTACACTTCATAATGCTTTTTATCTCTTGTTGGGTCAAAAATTCTTCTCTTCTCCATAAATCTGATAAATACACTATTCCTTGCTCCACCAATTTGTCCATAGTATCAATCTTTATACCTCGGTCATGTACCCATTTGGACTTTATTCTTGTGTATGGTGTCAGGCATTGGTCTATGCCTAGTTTCCGCCACACTGTTGTCCAGTTTTCCCAGCAATTTTTGTCAAACAGTGAGTTCTTATCCCAGAAGCTGGGATCCTTGGGTTTATCAAACAGTAGATTGCTATATTCATTGCCTACTATGTCTTGGGTACCTAGCCTATTCCACCTTCTGTTCCTTAGCCAGTACCTAGTGGTTTTGAGAATTGCTGCTTTATAATACAGTTTGAGATCTGGTAGCACTAGGCCACCTTCTCTAGCGTTTCTTTTCATTAGTCCCCTTGATATTCTGGACCTTTTGTTCTTCCAGATGAATTTTGATACTATTTTTTCCAACTCTAGAAAATAATTATCTGATAATTTGATTGATATGGCTACTAAGTAAGTAAATTAATTTAGGTAGAATTGTCATTTTTATTATATTGGCACTGCCTACCCACGAGCAACTGATGTCACTTCCTTAGATCTGACTTTATTTGTGTGAAAAGTGTCTTGTAATTGTGTTCATATAGTCCCTGAGTTTGTTTTGACAGGTAAACTCCCAGATATTTTATGGTGTCTACCCTAACTTTAAATGGGATTTCTCTTTTCTATTTCTTGCTGTTGGGCTTTGTTACTAATATATAGAAGTGCAGAAGATTTGTGCAGGTTTATTTTGTAACCTGCAACTTTGCCAAAGTTGTTTATTGTTTCAAGTATTTTTTTGCTTGAATCTCTGGGATTCTCTAAGTATATCATCATATCATCTGCAAAGAGTGATAACTTAGTTTCTTCTTTGCCTATTCTAATTCCTTCAGTTTCTTTTTCTTGTCTAATTGCTACAACTAACATTTCCAGTACGATATTGAATAACAGTGTTGATAATGGATATCTTTGTTTTACCCCTGATCTTACTGGAAATGTATCTAGCTTGTCTCCATTGCATATAATGCTTGCTGAAGGTTTTAGGTAGATACTGCTTATTATTTTATGGAAAGTTCCCTTTATTCCTATGCTCTCCAGTGTTTTTATTAGGAATGGGTGTTGTATTTTGTCAAAAGCTTTTTCTGTATCTATTGACCTAATCATGTGGTTTCTGTTAGTTTTGTTGTTGATATGATCGATAATGCTAATAGCTTTCCTAATATTGAACCAGCCCTTCATTCCTGGTATGAATCTTACCTGATCATAATGTATTATTCTCATGATAAGCTGCTGTATTCTTTTTGCTAAAATCTTATTTAAAATTTTTGCATCTATGTTCATTGGAGAAATTGGTCTATAATTTTCTTTCTCTGTTTTGTCTCTTCTTGGTTTAGGTATCAAAACCATATTTGTATCATCTTCAGCTGTTTCAGGAGAGTTCTTTTTGCCTGCGAGCAGTTCATAGTCCCTTGTGAAGTCTCAAATGGGAGTTCAGTCTCAATACTGAGCTCTTTGGTATTTGTGTTTTGGTCCTTGTCCCCATAGAAAGATTCTATGGTCTTTTCCTTCTTGCTTTGCTTCTTCTTACTCATGATGAGGATGCTTTGTGTATTGTGGCCTCTGGTTCTTTCAGCTAGAAGCTGGAGAACCTGGTGTTGAACTGGCTGATGTAAGAAAGCAAAGAGCAAGTGTCTTTTTTTCTTTTTGTTTTGTGTTTCCCTGGATTAGCTAGAGCAAAGGCAAGCTCAGCTCTTCATGATCCTAGCTGCCTTCTGGTTTCCCCTGGAGCGCTGAGGCACACCTGGGTCCTAATGCGAAGCTCTACCTGGGCTCCAGATCTCCTCTCAGTTGGTTTGCTGAGGTGGGGCTATTGCCACAGTAAGAGGAATATTCCTAGCCTCAGATGCTATGAGACTGTTTGCACCTTCTGCTGAGCCCACTGATCCAGGATTTTTCTGGGGAAATATTTCATGGTTCTTTCTGGGTCAACAAGTGAAGGGGGAGAGAGCATTTACCAATCACTCTGCCATTTTGGCTCCCAGAAGTTCAAGTAGGTGACTTACAGACGTTTAATCTCAGGAGCGGCTGTGGCTGATACTTGGGGCTCAGCGGCTGTCACTCACTCAGCTCCACTGGTCTCCTGCCCTGGGCTGCCCCAGGGCATTCCTGCTCAGCCATTCTGCTGCTGGACCCACTATGCTGTATGCTGTGGGTTCTTCCACACCTGGGGAACAGATCCTCTCTGTCGACCTTCCATTGTGTCCTGGTCTGTGAATCTGCCACAGTCTGTCTCCTATTGGATTCTGTACCTCCAAAATTTGATCAGATTCTCTTTCTAGAGATAACTGAAGGAATTTGTGTAAGAGCTTAGGTGAGTAGTTGCTCTCACTCCGCCATCTTGGCTCCTACCTCAACAGTCCTAATTTTTAAGAAGGTTTTATTCTATCAGAAAGAGGAATACCTGCCATGTGTGAGGAATAGAGAGAAGGCCAATTTGCCTGGATCATAGGCACAGGAAGGAGAATATTATCCAATAGTTTGGACTAACTTGTGAAGGACTTTAAAAACTAAACAGTCCATATTTTATGCCACTGAATTTGATTGAGTAGAAGAATGACTGTCAGAGCTTTACTTAAGGAAAAATACTTTGACAACAGGATTCAGTGGACTGGTGAGAAATATAAATCAGGACTACCAGTTTGAAGACCTTTGCAACACTCTTGGTGAAAGGTAATGAGAGACAGAATTAAGAATGAGTAGAGAAATAGCTAGGCACTTTAGGTTGCCTATCCAGATAGATCAATCTGGTCAATAGCCATTTTTCATTTATTTGGTTATTCCTATGTATGGAGGTAGATGGTCTAGCCAAGCTCTTGAATAGTTTAAGATTTCTTCCAAGAGGCTCTGAAGTATTCTGAGACTTGATGAAATCTGCACACAATGTCATCCACAAAGTTTCATTCCAAATTCAAACAAGTGCCATCTTTTTCCTAAAGCTTCTCCTGATTCCTCTCAGTTATTGGTGTCTTACCCCTCAAAATTACTATATACATGTTGTATAATCTGCAGTTCCTTAAGAAAGCATCATCTGTGATTAAATAGCAGATTAATGTTTCTTGTTTTTAATACTATATAGCAGGAGGTAAATGATATATTTGAAATATTTAAGTATTTTTTATTAGTAACAATGGTAAAATAGTTTTTTTAAGAACAAAAACAGATGAAGTTTAACAGAAACTAATGCAGTTAAAGACCATTAAAACCCACAACACAAAAGGAAGAATATTGATGGAAAATATCAGACTATAAAATATTATTTATATCATTCTATCATTAGAAAGTGAATCAACAGAAAATGACAAAAGTAAAGAACTAGAAAAAAATGTGTTGTAAATATTGAAGGGAGAATAAGAAAGCTGTGACAGTTTTTAAAAATATTCTTCCATAAGGAATAAATTCTCCTCTAAGCTTAAATGTTTAAGTTAGTAAAATTTTAATACTTCCACTTTTGGTGTTTGGATAGCTATGATGGTTTTGAGGTTTAACTCTCTAGAATTGTTAAAATTTGCTTTCAAATTAATGTATTTGTGTATATGTACAATAGTAGACTTTTATTTGTCTGCCTTAAAAGTGCAAAATTGTGTCCCATGATGCCTGGAAGTAGGTCGTAAAGACAAAGAGTTTTGTTTCTAAGTCTCACTCCCTTTGGAATATCTATACAATATAATCTAGTTGCTATATAAAGAAACTAAATATTCTTAGAAGCATAAGAATATTGAATATTATTTTAACTACCCTTTTTGTTTGGATTTTAGCATAGTTTACTAAAGTTGAATATTCTTCAGATACTAGAAATATAGTAATGGAAAATCTAATTTTGTCGTGCTGGAGTAAAAGTACGTGGACTTCTCTGACTGGTCTGTTGCGTGTCCAAATATTTAACAGTAAACCAAACCTTAAGACAGTGGTATTGACCAATTAGAGCTCATTGCCTTTATCCTCATTGGTTTGTTATTCCCAAGTGATTAAGAGCTTGATATGAAATTAGTAAATTATGTGTTGATTAAATATAACCTTCATAGTAAAGTAGGAAAACTAGATTTAACAGACTTATTTTTATTATTAAAATACTGTGTAAGTAATCTTTTAAAGGCAGATGTTTTTTTCAAATTGCATGGTTTGGTGACAGAATTAATTTATTTATGAATATTCATATTCTACTACTTAGAAACCTTAACTTTAGCTAGCACAGTATCTGCATATGAATTAGGTATGGTGTTTGGGGTTTTTTATTTTGTTTTCTTGTTTTTGTTTTTCCAGCCAAAACATTATGCTTTACTGGAGTTTAAGCTTCATAATACCATACTTGTCGATATTATTAATGCAAGTGGTATATTTTATTTTCTGAAAACTAAATTACCTGTTTTCGGATAAAATAACATCATATTATTTACTTTTTCTGGAATATGTGGTATAATTTTAGTTTATTCAGAAAGTCATTGAGAATTGAAATACCTGATATTTTGTGTCATGCTCTGTCTTTACTCAGTTTGCAATTGTGAATCTAGTGTTTCTTTTTTTATTTTAATTCAAGGTGTTTTTTTCCCTCTTTTTTCCTTTGAAAACTGCCTGAAGTCTTGGCAGAAATTATGAGGTTTCTTTCTGACTTTAGTGAAGAAAGCAGGTTTTCCTCTCCAGTTAACACATCTTGTCAGCTCTTTGGGGTTTTGTTTTCGTTGGGTGGTTTTTTTTTTTGTGCTGATGCCTTTCTTTTCCCAGCTAGATAATATTTTTCACATATGTTTTTCTAAATATTTTGAAAAGCTTAATATTGAATCATGATTATCAGTTTTTTACCATCAAGTATTACTAATTCTGAGTCCATAATCAATTATATGTCTGTGATCTTGGAGCAAGTTATTTAAACTTTATTTTCTTTGAAATAAAAATATTTACATAAGTAACCTCTGAGTTTCATTCAAAACTTCAGTTTCTATGATTGTCCATAGGAGGCACTTAATAGTTGTTAGTTTAATGATTATTATGGTGATTATAACTCACATGGAAATGGCTCTTAAAGTTTACAAAATTCTTTTCTCATAACTTCACTATGATGTAGATAGTATGATTATTATTTTCCTCTGTTAAGTAGATGTGCCTGTAGAAGGTAAGCAATATTACTTAAGAGAACAACTGAAGACTTTTTTCAAAGAATTTTTTTTTCTTACTATTAATAATCTGTAATTGTCATAGAACAAAAATTCTTAACCTTTTTTTAATGTCATGGGCCATTGGCAGTCTGATGTAACCTATGAATTTCTTAGCAGAATATTGTTTCAATGCATAAAATAAAACAGATTACAAAAGAAGCCAATTATGTTGAAATAGTTAAAATTTTTTTTTATGTTCATAGATACCATTCTAAGAACTTTTCATTTAGAATAGCGCTATAATAAATTGATGAGATAAAATACTGTTGGCCAAGATTGTGGAGTAGAAAGACACACATATGCTAGCTCCAAACCCACAGCCCATAAAATACCTGTAAAGAAGAACTCCCAACAAATTCAGGAGCAGCAGAAGCCAAAGAACAAAGGAGTGGAGGAGATTTCTGTTCCAGAGAGCCCTGAAAAACCAATGCGAAAGGTCCGCCACACCCCGGACCCAGAGCAGAGCCCAGCCCTGCCTTGGCCGTGTGGCACCGAGAGGAGCAGATCCGAGCAGGCTTCAGGGACGGGATCTCCAGCAGCCATGCAGGTCCCTCCAGCCACAGGTGCTGAAGGTCGGTGAGAGGGTCTCTTTGGCCGGTCCAGAGGGGAGTGTGGTGTCCCCGTAACTCAGGCCCTCTCCGGAGGCAGCAGTGGGGCAGCGGTGGACAGGGGCTCTCCAAAGCAGGCAGGAGCTCACATCCATTGTTGAAGGTCTCTGCATAAACCCCGTGAGGGAACTGAGTCTGTGAGGCGGCCCTGCCCCCACCTGAGCACCTGAACTTAATCTCACACTGAATAGCAGCCCTGCCCCCGCCAAAAGCCCTGAGGCCAGGAAGCAGCATTTCAATCTCAGACCCCAAGTGGTGGCTGGGCGGATCTGAAGGCGTGGTGGGGATGGAAAGAAAACTCAGAAGTCAAGTCACTGGCTGGAAAAATGCCCAGAAAAGGGAACAAAAATAAGACTATAGAAGGTTACTTTCCTGGTGAACAGATATCTCCTCCCTTCCTTTCTGATGAGGAAGAACAATGCTTACCATCAGGGAAAGACACAGAAGTCAAGGCTTCTGCATCCCAAACATCCAGAATAAATATTCCATGGGCTCAGGCCATGGAAGAGCTCAAAAAGGATTTTGAAAATCAAGTTAGAGAGGTGGAGGAAAAACTGGGAAGAGAAATGAGAGAGATGCAAGAAAAGCATAAAAAGCAGGTCAACACCTTGCTAAAGGAGACCCAAAAAAATGCTGAAGAAAATAACACCTTGAAAAATAGGCTAACTCAATTATCAAAAGAGGGTCAAAAAGCCAATGAGGAGAAGAATGCTTTAAAAAGCAGAATTAGCCAAATGGAAAAGGAGGTTCAAAAGCTCACTGAAGAAAATAGTTCTTTCAAAATTAGAATGTAGCAGATGGAAGCTAATGACTATGAGAAACCAAGAAATCACAAAACAAAACCAAAAGAATGGAAGATGTGAAATATCTCATTGGAAAAACAACTGACCTGGAAAATAGATCCAGGAGAGACAATTTAAAAACTATGGGACTACCTGAAAGCCATGATCAAAAAAGAGCCTAGACATCATCTTTCATGAAATTATCAAGGAAAACTGCCCTGAGATTCTAGAACCAGAGGGCAAAATAAGTATTCAGGGAATCCACAGATCACCGCCTGAAAGAGATCCAAAAAGAGAAACTCCTAGGAACATTGTGGCCAAATTCCAGAGTTCCCTGGTCAAGGAGAAAATATTGCAAGCAGCTAGAAAGAAACAGTTCAAGTATTGTGGAAATACAATTAGGATAACACAAGATCTAGCAGCTTCTACATTAAGGGATTGAAGGGCATGGAATAGGATATTCCAGAAGTCAAAGGAACTAGGACTAAAACCAAGAATCACCTACCCAGCAAAACTGAGTATATTACTTCAAGGGAAAAAATGGTCTTTCAATGAAATTGGGGACTTTCAAGCATTCTTGATGAAAAGACCAGAGCTGAAAAGAAAATTTGACTTTCAAACACAAGAATGAAGAGAAGCATGAAGAGGTAAACAGCAAAGAGAAGTCATAAGGGACTTTACTAAAATTGAACTGTTTACATTCCTACATGGAAAGACAATATTTGTAACTCTTGAAACTTTTCAGTATCTGGGTAGTTGGTGGGGTTACACACACACATGCACACGCACACGCACACGCACACACGTACTCACACACAGAGACAGAGAACACAGAGTGAATGAAATAGGATGAGATCATATCTTAAAAAAAATGAAATTAAGCGGTGAGAGAATATATTGGGAAGAGAAAGGGAGAAATGGAATGGGGCAAATTATCTCTCATAAAAGAGGCAGGCAAAAGACTTTTTAGTGGAGGGAAAAAGAGGGGAGGTGAGAGAAAAACATGAAGTTTACTCTCATCACACTTGATACAAGGAAGGAATAAAATGCACACTCATTTTGGTATGAAAACCTATCTTACAATACAGGAAAGTGGGGGATAAGCAGAGTGGGGGGATGATAGAAGGGAGGGCAGTGGGAGGAGGGAGCAATCTGAAGTCAACACTCTTGGGGAGGGACAGGATCAAAAAAGAGAGAATAGAAGCAATGGGGGGCAGGATAGGATGGAGGGAAATATAGTTAGTCTTACACAACACGACTGTTATGGAAGTCATTTGCAAAACTACACAGATATGGCCTATATTGAATTGCCTGCCTTCCCAAAGGGAGTGGGTGGGGAGGGAGGGAGGAAGAGAAGTTGGAACTCAAAGTTATAAGAGCAACTGTCGAGTACTGTTGTTGCTACTAGGAAATAAGAAATACAGGTAATGGGGTATAGAAAGTTATCTGGCCCTACAGGACAAAAGAGAATATGGGGACAAAGGAAGGGAGGGATGATAGAAGAGAGGGCAGATTGGTGATAGGGGCCATCAGAATGCTTGGTGGTTTGGGGTGGGGGAGGGGGAGGGGACAAAAGGGGAGAAAATTTGGAACCCAAAATTTTGTGAAAATGAATGTTAAAAGTTAAATAAATAAATTAAAAATTAAAAAAAAAAACTGTTGTCTGAAGTGATCATTTGGAATTTCCATTTTAAAAATTCAATCCTTTCATATTTTACCAGTGTCTTCATTCAAAAAGGGTAAAGAAAAATTTAATATTTTTTCTTCAAGTTTTCTGAGAAAACCAGAAAATTTTTTGCCTTCAGCATCTGATTTTCTCCAATACTCTAATATCAATGTTTAAGTTAACTACTGCTCTTTCACCTTAGGTATGTGACCATTTAACCTCCTTGAGTCTTTGCCTTTTTATATGTAAAATAAGAGCAATAATACCATATATTTTCCGTTACAGAGTTATGAGGCTCAAATGATATAGTATATAGAAAGCATTTTGCATACTTCAGTGTTCTGTGTACAAATAAACTTTTAAAGTTTGTTGTGTTTTTTTTTAAGTCTTGGTCTACCTCTCTGCCTTATTAAAAGGTGCCACTTACCACTTAGTTTTCACAGCTATCAGCATTTTTCAATTATGGGACTCATTCAACTAGCCAGAAATGTATTTTTTTCCTGTCATGCTCTAGATCTGCACCACAAAAAGGTCTAAAAAGTTATGGGAGATACATGCTCAGACATTTTGGCTAATTTTTTCACTGCTTTCTATCTGCCAAGCCTGCATTTTTGTAGAGTGCTATAATCACATTATCAATAATAAGAGAAATATTAATTTTTAGACAAAATGACAAAACACAACTAGAGCTGGTTTCTAGCATGGAGCTGTTAAGGTCCTTTAGACATTGCCTTTAGACTTGACACGGGGACTAAAAATATGTCCAGTTTGCCTTTTCTTTCATTAACCACCACTATTCCAAACAAATAAACAAACAAAAAAACTAAGAACTTTGTTTTATCTTTTTTGTACTGATTTCCTTTTTCTTCTGACTCCTCTGTCTCCCATCAAAATAAGTGTAATACTGGTGCAATTTTTCAGGCTAACTGGTTCTTATTTGATGTAAGTTGAAATTATAAGAGAAAAGCATTTAAAGGTAGAAATTAAAAGTTCAGCCCCCTTAGTTTTTAGATGAAGAAATTGAGTATCCCAGAGATTATGATGCCAGCTTTTGGGAACACAGCATAGTAGCCAAAAATTCAAGATCAATATCATCTGATTTTAAATCAAATGTTGTGTTGCACTATACTCCCCTCCCATCCACCCTGTTCTTTCAACAGGAATTTCCCTTATTGCTTGCATCTTCTATTTTTATATTGTCTGCAACTTCCATAAGGAAATTCCACCCACCCCTGACCAAAAAAAAGAATTATCTGAAAGTGTAATATAATGAGAACTTAAATCATCTGGTCCATCAACCTGGTTTTGCAGATTAGGAAATTGAGGCCAAAGAAATTAAGTAACTTGACCCAAATCACTGAGGTTTAAGGGCTCCATATCCAATGTGTTTTGCTTTGGAGGGAAAAGTAAGGTGCTGCTGAAATGACTATAATAAGCCTGTATTCTTACAGAATTTTAAGAGTTAATCTATCCCTTCATCTGAGTGAAATATGTTCTCTTACTACTCATTTTTGTCATCACTCAACACAACAGATGTCAGGTGACAGCATGTTGTACGAAATGATGGCAATTTATCATGTAAATCGCCCACTTTTTAAAGAGGATATACATAATTTCATGCAGTAGACTGAATAAATATTATTTTGGAATTACTCATTATGATTCTGATACTCTAGAATAATTTTGTTATTAGGTTTTGGATACAGTGGGGCCGAAATATAGATTTGAAATCTGAAAGAAAAGTTTACGGTAGTCTTGGCTTGCATGTGTACAAATAAAACTCACTAAATTCTGCAAAGTTTGAATTTGTGATAAATCAAGCATAGTTGGGTTATGCTTGATTATGCTTGACTTATCTTTGCAGTCTCTGAAGAAATAGTTTCCTTAACAAAATAACTGTGCGGATAAGATTATCTGGGGTATATTTGTACTCTTTGATGTAAGAGACCAGTTTTTTGTAAGCACCTCAAGCAGTTTAGAAGCCTTGGTTTATATATTTTTTTAAAAAAAAAGTTTGGCCTTTCTAATTGACTTTAAGCCAAATGAGTCAGTTATATCATTAGAATAGTAATCTGGCAGTGGCATTTCTCTGAAATAATTAAATTTGTTTTTAAAAAATATTTTCTATGTAAAGGAGTAGAAGAAGAGGTCTTGTGAATTGTTATGGAAGTGGCATGGTTAAGAAAAGAAATCAGTATAGTTTAGATCTACTTGAAAAACTACTTAGCAATACCATCGCTCATCCATATAAGTCTTAATGTCTAAATATTTTCCTGTTTTCCTGTTTTGTTTTTATTATGAAATATATTGGACTTCTTAGCTGTCTTCATAAATCATGGTTTCAGTCACATGATATGAATTCCATTGAAGGTGAAGTATGATTCCCCACCTTGGAGCACATAGCAAATCTAGTATCTTAGTCATTTCCCCTAAACATTTAAGAAGTATTTGAATAATTACATGTTTGATTTTTAAGTTTACATTTTTATACATACATACACACACAAACTTACCACACATGTACATGCATGCACTACTAGAGACCTGCATAAGTAAGGCATAATTTCTTATTTTTTACTTGTACATAAGAAATATTGGGGTACTAAAATCAGGGAAATATATAATTAAAAAAGAATATAAATCAAATAATTATTTAGCCATACTGAGAGGTAACATAGCTTGAATGCTGCAGTGGTATACAGGAAATGTTAAAAGATTTAAAGTACCTGTTGAAGTGGTCATCATGATATAATAGTTATAGTCCTGAATTTGTAGTTAAGAAAGAACTAGGTCCATACCTCATTTCTGGAACTTACTAGCTTTTGTAACAAATCATAGACGTGATACTTCACATCTCTACGCCTCAGTTTGTTCATCTGTAAAATAAAGAAATACTACCTATAGTACCTTCTTCATAGGATCATTATAGGAATCAAATTAGATAATCATAAGATTGTAGATGGAGAATTGAAAGAGATCTTAGCTGTCTTTTCAGCCAACCCTGAGTAAATGAGGAAATAAATGAGGCAACAGTGCATTACATGCATGGAGAAATCCTGTGAACATTTTTAATTAAGATAATACTATCATCAACTTGGAAAGTTCCTGAAGATTCTGGAAATTCCAGTGGAGTTGTTTGTTATAAATGAAGGACTTGACTTCCTAAAGAAAAAGCTTGCCCAACAGTGACCTGGGTCTGATTTTGGAATACTAGCATAGTGAGTGATTATTTCCCTAGAAGCTGTTTCTGGAAAAGGAACCCACAGACACTTTCAGTAGTAGTCATGTGTTGCTCTTAAGTGAACTTCTGGACCAAATTACTACCAAGTTGCTTATTCTTGCTTCTTATGATAATATAAACCTTATTGGAGGCTCCTGAGTAGCCCTATCAGGAAGTGGGCAAGGGCAGACAATCCCTTGTGACCTGGCTTAGGGTAAGGGGAACCTGCCACCAAACCCATTTATACAAGGAGTATGGATACTCCACAGCAGCAGAAAAAAATGACAATTCTTTGACTTTCTCTGAATCTCTTCTCATTTCCAACCCTAATGTTTCTGGCATCAAGAAATGCTTTAATTATTAAAGATGGATGTTTTTGCCCTTAGGGATTTTCATTCATTAAATTTTTTTTATGTTTGGATATTTTGGAATTTTGACTTTTATTTGTTTATTTTAAAGGAGGGTGCATCAGCTCGTAAGACTCAAGCTCCAGCTGCACAGCCAGTACCAAGACCAGGTAAAATTATTTTAAAACTGTGCCATATTTTAAAACTAATATAGCAGTGAAAATTACGTTGAATGGCTTGAAATAGTTAAAGATTAAATATGTTGACATTGTATGCTAATGCACTTTATTCTTGAAGTTTGTTCTTAAGGTCTCTTAAGTGTACATGGAGAGATCTTAGAATTGTATCTTATCCTTATGTGTTTTCATAGAAGCAATAGCATCTTAAGAAAAAGATGCATCTTGGAATATATATATTCTTGTCTTGTCATATAAATCTCCTAAGTGAACAGTTGCTTTGTAATTTTTTAAAATATAGTTTATTTTCTTCATTTAATGTTTTGGTTAATGTTATCACAGGTTAAACATAACTAAGCTTTCTTGATTTGATCCTGTAAAAAAAAAAGTCTTACAGAGTGATGTGTAAACACATTTAAATAAGATACACAATGTGGCCAAAAAGTTTGTGGAATGAAATTTCTTTTAAAAAATTGACCAGGTATAAATTTTCCATCAAATATTCATTTTTGAGGACAAAAGAAGTGTTTAGGTAGAAATTTTTCTTATGTAGCTTCAATTTAAGTTCTGTTTTCATAGTGTTAAACACTTTGTAAAGCATGTTTTTATTTTTAAAAATCCCACTAGAATTTAGAAACTAATATATGATTTTTGTGTCCTGTTTTGAGTAACTGCTCTAGATCATGTGATACGTGGAAGATCATTGTTTCTGAATATTTAGCAAAAGTAATCCTTTGATGTTCTACTCTCGTAAAAATACTTTTTATCACTCTGGTACCTGACAAATAATGAATATTTAAAATGTATTTAGACAGCAATACTGTGTTGAAATTCCCTTCTAATTTTTGTATCATTTTTAATGTAGGAATGTTATGCTTCCTGTTCTGCTCATCTCATCAGGGTTTTTGAGAATAGGAATGCACTTGAATGCAAAAATGTAAAAGTAGTAGAAATGATTGTTCAAAAATTTATATTTAAACTTTTGTGAATGGGCCTTTGCCACTAGTATAGAGGTACATAGTGGTATGTGACAGCTACTATGACTGAGTATCATGAAAAGATCATACCGGATTGAATTTAGCGTCAATTATTCCCTTTAATCAGGTTTAGTAAATATTTGTTTATTTATTTTTTAGTATCTACATAAAATAGTTGCATTTCAGGCTAATATAATTCAGGACTTCTTTGAGGAAATTTAAATTGCTAGTCCAGTAAATCCAAGTATCATTCTGGCTCAAATCTATCAAAAGTGCACTGGACTCTAAATTTTCACAAAATTATTTGTATTTATGTTTTGATTGCTTTGACCATCTACCTACTTTCCTACAAATTGTCTTCTCTACTCCCACTTTCTTAGCATTCATTTTCTCTAATTTCTTTGTTTCCTTCTTATATATTTGTTCCTTTATCCTTTTCAGTCTCTTATGTTCAATTTTTCTTCCACCCTACATTTCTTAAATGTTCTTAGTATTTGTGTTCTTTTCGTTTTGGCTTATCCTCTGTTTTCTTTTATTTCTCTATTCTCATTGCAGCTCTCATTCTTATCTTTCTTTTTCAACTTTTTTTTTTCTGTTACTGTTGTTTTACTCTGTTTTTATTTTCTAGAGTTGTTTCCCCCAGCTCCGCACCTGCCCCAGGGCTATCTAGACTGGTTTTCACATATGATTTAATACTGTCGAGTCCGAAATACTAACAACATTCCGCTGGTTAGTGGACTTGCTTCTTTGACCATCCATTGACATTTCTCTTTGCCCTTGCACCCTTAACAGTATTGGTGTTAGTTACACATGTGATCACTTTCTACCTCTGCTAGACTCCTGCCTTCTTCCATATTCTTTAGCCTTTCTCCTACTAGTGTCTTGGTAATCCTGCTTGATAAATAACTCAGTTTAAACTTTCACTGATAAGAAGACAGAAGGGTTCCAGGAGTTTTCAATTCAGAATGAGTTTCCTATAGAAATAGTTATAAATGGTCCTTAGATTCTAAAGTATTATTTAAGGTAATGTTATTAATTAAACAGATTTTTTTGTTCTCTCCTGAGAACTCAGTTACCTTTTGTAAAACTACGTCCTACAGGAAAGTCTGTTATGAGTTCTACCAACTATCTAAAAACAAATGTTTTTGAAACAGCACACAAAAGTTGGGGCTTACTTATACTGGTAATACATTTTGCCGTACTTACTTTGTATGAAGTACATAAATACATGTGTTTGCCAGTTAGATATTATCTTGGGCCACCATTAAACCTGTGAGATCTCTGTGTTGAATAGCCTTTTTTTTTTTTAAAGTAATTTGTCCCTCAGGTATGTGTTCATATGCTTCACTTTGTGTAAATGTGATCTACTGATTCTGAAGAGTAGGATTATTGAGATGAGATGATTAGTATCTGAAGTTGAACTTGAACCCCCATTTTCTTATTCTTTTCACATTAATTCATTACTTTTCTAGTTTTTATGTACTGGAAAAGTTTGTAGTTGAGTGTTTTTCCTATACAAAATACTAGGCTAGGAGTAGGGAATACAGATTTGACTTATGATTTAATTGGTGTAGGGAGCTCCTATCAGTTCAGGTCAACTTTCTTTGTAGCATAGAGTCAGTCATAGAGAGTTGTCAGGAGCCTGAGAGGTTAAATGATTTGTCCAGGGTCACATGCCATGTTTGTCAGATGCTAGAGTTGAACCTCCAAGTCTTGAGCCACAAAACCAATGAACACCAACTATTGTGTCAGTATATACAAAATTCCCCACCTGGATAGCCTCTACTTCTGTAAAGAGGGATGGTATGTGAGTCTTCTTCACTTTTCCCCAGGTCCAGACTTGGTCACTACAGTTACAATAGTGTCCAGTTTCTTTTTCTTTGAGAAGTCACCTAGCTTTATGGTGAGTGAGGGGAAAGTACTGGGAATTCCTTAGAAATTCTATTTGCCATCCATCAAGGACATTTTAAAATTTTATCAACTGATTGTGAGGCTCTTGTTGAAATGTGTCTGTCAGTCTAGTCTTTTTGAGAGAGCTTTGGAACCTAGTTCTGTCATCTAATAAATTCATTAGCAGTCCTTGCCACCTTCGTCTCCAAAACTTGATAAGCTTATGTCGTCTTTGTATTTTCAACTCACTGAAAACCTTGCTTAAAATTGAGTTGTAAGGCATTAAACTATAGAGATCTTCCTCCAGATTGATGTAAGTTAACCTCAACCCGTTAGTTACTACTCTGTTTGGGTTCCGTTACTCATCCAGTTGGAAATCCATTTTACTGAACTGTTGCATTGAAGTACTTTACTGTCTTACCAGGGCCATTTTCCTCCATACATAGAACCTAAATTTGCCTTTCTTAAGTTCTGTTCTCTAGAGCTAAGCAGAGCAAATCTAATCTCTCTTTATTGTGGTATACAAGAAGAGAATTATATCTCCCTTTCATATACTCCATTCCTCTTCTAACAAATACTTATTGAGTGGATGGAGCTTGCCTCAAAGTCTAGAAAACCTGGATTCAAGCCTTGCCTCTGATGAAGAAGTGTGTTTGTGACCCTGAACAGGTCACTTAACCTCTTATTACCCTAGACAACTCCCTAATATAAACTACACTATGCACCAGTAGAGGGCATTTTCTCATCTGGAGTTCTGTATACCAGTGAAATCATAGGTTCAGCCCCCATCTCAATCAAACCCTCTTCCTTTTTGAATCCATGCCATATGACAAGTGGGGCAGCTAGGTGATGCAGTGGATAGAGCACCAGTGCAGGAGTCAGGAGGACCTGAGTTCAAATCTCACCTCAGACACTTGACACTCACTAGTTCTGTGACCTTGGACAAGTCACTTAACCCCAATTGCCTCATCCTGGGTCATCTCCAATCATCCTAATGAATATCAGGTCACTGGATTCAGATGGCTCTGAAGGAGAAGTGAGGCTGGTGACCTGCACAGCCCTCCCTCACTCAAAACAAAGTCAAGTGCAAGTCATGTCATCATTTCTCTGATGGCATGGTCTTCTTTGGCAATGAAGGATGAACACACACACACACATACACACATGATAAGGCCCTATGCATGTATTTAGCATCTCATCCATAAAACCTTTTGCATCCCCAACCTCTGCTGAAAGGCCTGACCTTATTCTAATTTCTCATAGCTACTCCATTATTCTACTTTGTTTTATACTGTGTGCATGTCTTTCTCCACAGTCTTCTCATCTTCCCCACCTTCCCCCAAGCAGCACGAACTATCAATTTCTTATTTGTGTCTCTAGCCCCTAGTATGATAATGTTTAGAATAAGTGCTTAATAAATAGCTGTGTAATACAGAGAGGTTTGAAATGTGAATTTATGATATAGTTGAGTGAATTATACATGTATACATTATACATCTGTGTTGTATATAGACAACTACAGTGAATGAATAAAAACACATTTATTAAGTGCTTATTTTGTGCTAAGCTGTGGGATGCAGAAAGAAAAGTAGAGGCAGTTCTTCCTCTTATTCTGATCAGATGAACACAACATATATAGGTTTCAACTTTAAGTCAGATAGTAAGACCTTTTCATCTTTATGGAGGCATTAATAAAGGAAGTGATAATGTATCTTCTTTAAGGTGATTTCTACTGGTAAAACTATATCCATTTATACTGTTGAACTATTTCTTAGTTCCTGTGACTACAGAAAGCATTCTTTTCTGGGCATTCAGTAATTGTGGTTACAGTGGGACAAATAATAAACCCTGTACAAGTTTAGAAGACAGAGTGATCATTTACTGTTGGATGGTATCATTTGATCTGGCCTTTGAAAAATAAGTTCAGAAGGTATAATGGGATGGGATGAAATTGAGAGGCAGTCATTTAACAAGCATTTATTAAGCACTTAACATGGATCCTGGGCCATCTCCAGTTGTCCTAACTTTTTATCTTGCCACTGGACTTCAAGGACTCAGGAAGATAGAATGAGACTCACACCTTTGTGCAACTCTGCCTCACTTAAATCCAATTCCCTCGGAAGTCAAGACACAGATGTCATTGGTTCTCTTTGCAAATGAAGAATGAGCAAAACTAAGCCATGTGCCAGGCACTGTGTTAATCTCTGAGGATGCAGGGAAAGGCCATATACCAGCTTTGCCCTTAGGGAGCTTACACTCTAATGGGGAAGAGGCAACATGCAGAAAAAAACTCAAAAACCCCATATCTAAGATACACAGAGTAAATGGAAGGTAATTTCAGAGGAAAGGCACTAGGAACATGGGGATAAGGAGCAGGCCCCAAGAAAGGTCACTGATTTTTGATTCAGAGGACTTGAATTCAGTAACTGCTTTTGTCATTACATGTGAGTTTCCTCATCTATAAAATGAAAAGGTTGGACTAGACAGTATCTAGGATCCCTTTCAATTTTAAATCTGTGATACTATGAGTATGATTTTGATGGGTAACATTCTAGAAGTTGGGTGTGTTAACATGAATAGAATAGTTGGAGTAGAGCACAGGAAGCAGTAAAAGCAAGTTAGATTTATATGACACTATATAAAACACATTTACTTAGTTTTCTCATCTGATCATTAAGGAAAGCCCTTTGACGTAGTACAAATATTGTCATAACTTTTGCAGAGGAGCAACCCGAATCACAAAATTGTTAAGTGATGACCCATGTTCACTCCATGGTAGAGTTAGAATTCAGGCATTTGTTTTCTGCCTCCGAGTCTAATCCACTCTTTCTGCAGGTTGGAGCCAGGTTATAGAATCATGCCAGAAAATATGAGCTTTACTCAGGAGGCATTAATTGGTGAACTAGTGATGGATTCTGAGTAGGGAAATAATAAGATCAGAGTATGTTCCTGAATAAAATTAATCTCATGGAAGAAGGCAAAATGGATTAGAGAGGGAAAAGAAACTGGAAGCTGTTGAAATAATCAGGGCATGAGGTAATGAAAGCCTGAATTAGGTGGGAGCTAATGAAGTAAGAAGGGATGGCTTCAATTTTCCATTAATAAATAGTGAATAGTTGGTATAGGTAAAGGAGGCTTACAGGTAATGTGTATGGGTGTGCATATATGTGTGTGTGTGTGTGTGTGTGTGTGTGTGTGTGTGTGTGTGTGTATATATATATGTTCTTTTTTTCTCTTTGCCAGTAATTTAAAACTGCTTGAAACTAAGTCTTTTGTCTCAATTACTAACAAATAACAAAATTGTTTAATCAGTTATTCTTAAGAGTTTGATCACCTAGCTACTGATTTAAGCATGCATTTCTTTTCTCCCTTCCATGAATTCTGTCTTGAAGTCTGTTTCCCATGAAGTTTAGGATACCAAACATCTTTTATCTGTATTTATTTTTTTTTAATTGCCCATTTTATTTTGATTGGCTGAATGAAAATACATTGTATACATCATATTAAAGACATTGGCTACATAATCTCTTACAAACTTAATTCTTTTTCTGTTGATGGCCTTCTTACATGTGAAAGGGACCAAAACCTAAATATCTCTATTATAAAACTAATAATGTTGTGAAGCTTTTCATTATGGATGAATTTTCAACAGAAAATCACATGAAATCATCTGTTAGATTTTAATAACTTTTGACCAGTGGCTATACCTGGTATTTTGAGATTCTGATGTGTTTGTAGAGAAGATAAATGATGATTTATTAACCCTTGAAATGGGGCTTATGTTCTTTCCACTAAACCATTGTTGAACTAGTCTTGTGATTTTTAAAATTCTTAGATCATCTTAATTTTTAAAAGTAATTTAGTTTTTGTAATATTCCAAATTCTATGATTTTTTTTTATGTTATAGTTTCCCAAGCAAGACCGCCTCCAAACCAGAAAAAAGGTAAGTGCCTATGTAGTTCGAAGATTTTTTCACCAAATAAATGTGAACACTATAGATTAATGGATTTTCATGCAAGGAAGAAAATTTATTTGATTAAATGATCATTTCAGTTATTTTAAAACTCATTTTTAAAAGTTAAGAGAAACTGTACAGTATAGTGAACACAATTAACAGCATGTAACACTCTCTTATTCATTCATAGTCTGCCACTTTTCTGTTAGAAATAACGAAATGTATTCCAAAATCATCTCCTAGAAGCAGTGTTGGCCAGTGCCTTTGATCCACGGTTATCTTTTTAATGATTCTATTACATCTTTATAGTCACTCTCTATATTCTAGTTCCACTTCACTTCACTTCATACAAGTCTTCTCTGATTCTTCATTCATTTCAATATATTAGTTCTCTATTGCATTCATATGCCTCAGTTTCCCAACTATTCCCCACTCATTGGGCCCCTGTTTTGTTTCCAGGTGGTTTTTGTTTTATTTACTAAGGGTAGTATGCCTGTGGATATTTTGGTATATATGCAGCATTTTCTTCTGTCATTGGCATTATTGGGGTTACATATCCAGTATCAGAATGGGTCAGAATATGAGCAGTTTAGTAATGTTTCTTGCATAACCACAAATTGATGTCAAGACTGGTTGGACTAGTACATAGTTTTCCTACTGCCTCTAAAAATGACTATTGCCTTTTTCATTTCTGGCATTTGGAATGAGGTAGCACTTTATAGCTGTTTTTAATTTTCATTTCCTTTTATTGAAAACATTTATTACTTCTCATTTCTAGGATCTCGAACACCTATTATCATTATTCCAGCAGCTACCACCTCTTTAATAACCATGCTTAATGCAAAAGACCTTCTCCAGGACCTAAAGTAAGTAGTTGATGAACGTGTGTTTTCCAGAAGATTATCTTCAGATATAAAATAAATGAAATTCAGAATTAGTAGTTACTGACAGTAGTACTGATTGTTGATTGTTGCGCTTCAGTCTTATCTTTATTATTATTTTACTAATGCTATGATGTACACATATCACTTGGAATGATAGTTAATAAGTTCTTTATGACTGGAGACTTTTCAAACAATTAAATATGACTTGCCCCTCATTTAAAGTCTTTAACATGATTTTCATAATATTCTGTATAATATCAGCAACATACTTAAATCAAGAATCATAAAATTAGTTTTTTTAGTAGTATATACATTGTTATTCATTCATTTCAGTCATATTTGCCTCTTTGTGACTCCACTTGGGGTTTTCTTGGCAAAGATACTGGAGCAGTTGGTTATTAACATCTCCAGGTCATTTTATAGATGATGAACTGAGGCAAACAGGGTTATATGACTTGTGGGACAAGTCACACAACTAGGAATTTTCTGAGGCCAGATTTGAAATCAGGAAGATAAGTCTTCCTGACTTCAGGCCCAACACTGTATCACTGAGCAACCTCGCTGCCCAAAATGGCATATAGTCTTTCTTAGTTTTATGAAGTTTCATCATTAAGGTGCATTTTGTGTCTTTAATTGTTGGAAGGATTGGGAAACAAGTATGAAACAGACTAATTTAGACATAATCAAATCCCTTTTAGCCAGTTAGTGGAAGAATCACTACTAGAAGTTAAATTTTCATACTAGATTTACTAGGTACTCAAATTTTTTGAAGCTTTTTTGTATATGTGTTATTATTTTTTTTTAATTTTATATATCTAGGGAAGGATTCTTAACCTTTTTTGTGTCATTGACAATGTAGGATTCCTTCTCAGAATGTTGTTTTTAAATGCATAAAATAAAATACAGGGGATTTCAAAGGATATCAGTTGCATCAAATATCAATATTAAATCAGTATGAGTGTGTGTGTAATTTTTAAATAAACATGTGATCTTATCCATATAACTAAGAAATGGTCCTGCGCTTAGAGGCAGGAAGATGATACTGTGAGTAGGAGTATTGGACATGGAGTCAGGAAGAAC
The DNA here is from genome assembly GCF_028372415.1 of Notamacropus eugenii. Taxonomy (NCBI): domain Eukaryota; kingdom Metazoa; phylum Chordata; class Mammalia; order Diprotodontia; family Macropodidae; genus Notamacropus; species Notamacropus eugenii. The sequence goes on along the minus strand of NC_092873.1, from coordinate 449,427,148 downwards.
TGGGCTAAAATCTAGCCAGGGTCACCTACAGTTTCCTTAGCTATGAAATGGGGTGATAACAGTCATACCTATCTTATGGTGTTATGAAGATCAGATGATATAACTTTGCTGTATGAATGCTAGCAATTATGATTCCTTTATCTGAATTCTATTAGATTTCATCCTTGAGTCATCACTCTCTCTCATCCGCCATATCCAATCAGTTGCCAAGTTCTGTCATTTCCGCCTTCGTAACATCCCACCTTCTGCAACATGCTAACTTTCCTAGTCGTTAAGCTTTATGTCTTCCCTCTAAGATTACCTCTAATTTATATTGTATATCGTTTGTTTGTACGTAGTTGTTTGCATATTTTCTCCAATTAGCAGTGAGCTCCTTGAAAACAGGGACTATTTTTTGGTCCTTTGTAGCCCCAGGGCTTAACACAGTACCTGGATGCAGTAGGGGCTTAATAAATGTAGCTGACATCTCTGCCTAAATGTCCAGTAGACATGTCAAGCTCCATATCACCAAACAGAACTCATATTTCCTTCCCAGTTATCTTCCATGTATCTGCATTTTTTAATAGCATTGTCGTTGTTTTAGTTGTGTCTCCAGTCTTTCAGTTTTTGTTGACCTTTTCCTGCCACTCAAACCCTATATCTAATCACTTGCCAAACTTTGTGGAGTCTATTTTCCCAATATCTGTTTCATCAGTTTCCTTTTTTCTGCTCATGGGGCCACCTTACTCAGGCCTTCATTTTTACCTGAATAACTGCAAAAGCCTCCTAATTGGTCTCCTTGATCTCATCTCTCCTTTCTCTAATCCAGAAGTGTCGAATTCTACGATGCCCCTAACCAGAATAAAATATAATTGGGAAATAATTAACAAAATGAATGAAAATATACTTGAACAAAGATAATGTCAGTTTGTGGTTTTCTAAGTCAGTCTGCAACCTTGTGGGCATTCATTTTTGTTTGAGTTTGACAGCCCTGCTTCAATCCATCTTCCCCTGCTCAACTGATATACGTAAAACGCAAGTCTGATCATATTACTTACTCTGTGTGAGAGAGTAGCACACACTTAACTGAATGATCGGTACAGATCCTTTCATTTGGCATAGGTCAGTTTGGAGTTGTTTTTAGATGTAAACTGTATCGTCTTAATTTTATTCTTCTAATTTTGTGTTGTTTTTGATCTTTGTTATGACAGATTGTGCTGTCTTACTGTATAGAGAGTTTATTTGGAAATGGCTCCCACCTCTACAGAAATCTGAGTTTTAGGCATACTTGCTGTATTAAAAGTTTTTATTTGCATTGGGAACAGTTTTATCTTCACTGCCATTGTCTGTTAATAATTACTCTTAATAAATAGCTCACATTTGTGTAACACTTTTCAGCTTCAAAGCATCTGACATAATGCAGACCTGTGAGGTAGGTGGTGCAAGGACTATTTTTCCATTTCATAAATGAGAATGAGTCAGAAGGTGAAGTGGCTTGTCCATTGTTTTTTGTTTTTGTTTTTTTTTTAAAGTGAGGTGGAGCATTTGTATAGTGCTTTAAAGTTGCTGTATATGTTATTTCATTGGATCCTTACATCAACCATGTGAAGTAGGAACTATTATAGGGAGTATTATCCTCATTGTACAGGATCATACTTGCCCAGTGTCCCGCTACTAGGTTGTTTCAGAGATAGGATCTGAATAAGTTTTCCTATTCAATTATGGTTGGAAGAGATTTCCCTCCAATCTTGAAGATTTTGTGATTCTGAGAAAGTCTTATCCTTTCTGTTAAGATATATTCATTTAGACCATTTGTGATATTGCTTGTTATTTACTGTATCCCCAGTCTTCCTGCTGTGTTCGTGATAGGTGGGTACAAAGCTTTTGTGTAATATAAGCCTTGTTCTCTGTTATTCTGAGCCTAATTTTCTAATAACTTTATATAATCCTCCGCTATTCCTACCTTTGCATAGGAAGACTTGTTTTTGATGTTTGTTGCCATAGCCAAGAATTCATCACTGAAATCTCCTTGTAAAGGAGTTTAGCTAGTTTTCTCAGAATGCTTCTGAGATGTAGTCAGTCACTAAAATTATTCTAGGCGCCTTTTCCAGTTTGATAGAATTTATAATTTGCACTTCACTGATTTAGCTATTTGACTTCTCACAGTCACCTCCATACCACATTGAGGCCACAGAGAAAGACTTAATAATTTTAAGGATTTGTAGCAAGGTAATAAATGTTTCACCCTTGAAAATAACTACAGCTGCATTACCTGTTAGAAACCCTCTTTGATTCAAATAAATGATGAAATAGTTTGTTTCCATAATCTCATAGAAAGGAGTTATTCTTTGCTATACCTGTTTGCCACATACTTAGCCAACCTTCATACATAGTTTCCTAAATAACCAGTTCCTTTTCAGTTCTAATATATTTATTTCAGGTATGTTTTGGGTCTAGTTTGTGACTTTTAGGGATTAGAAATGGGGGAAGAAGTTTAAATTTAGCAGTAACTGGAATTATTGTACAGTTTGTTTTTTAAACCAACCTAATCCTTAATGCACTTTAACTCTTTCTGATTTAATGTTTATATACATCATAGATATAATGTTATTTTAATGGAAAAATAATAACATCTTCTTTAGTGCTTTACTTTCTGATTTGTGACAATTAAAATGATTTTGTTTACAAACAATAGAAGTGAGAATTGGTTTTCCTGATGAATTGCAATAATTGCTATGAAATATAATGAAAATGCTAGGCAGTGCTGTAGGGATAAATATACATTGTATAAATGTAAATTACTTATGCAACATTCCAAAGTTATTATTTTCCCTAGAAATTATTTTACTTTTTGGGTTTTGATATAAATATTTAAAGAAGTAATGCAGGTTGACAAGAATCTATTAGGGAAAGATTGTAGTCTCTTTAAGAAAGTATTTTATAGCAATGTTTAGTGTGTTTTAGTAGGAAATTATTTTGTTTTATAATGTAAGGTTTTTTTTTTACTTTCCAGTCTACATAAAATTTATTTCTACATCTTACATTTTAATAATTGATAATGGTTTATAATATTAATTTATAAACTTAATTTTGTCAGTTCTGAGCCAGATTTTTTTTTTTAATTGTGACTTTTTGAAGAAATGACAAAAAAAGAATAGTCAACGTTATGCAGAACTCAAATTGAATCTATGCCAACATGAACTATGGGCTACAGCTGGTACTATAATTGTGTTGAGGAGGGTTTTCAATTATGCATTAATTATATAGCAAGGCCTCCTGCTGACTTACACTGCAGGGAAGCTGTCAGTTGTAGTGAGGTATTAAACATTGAAATACTTAAACTTAAAAGTAAAATTGGGAATGTTTTACCTTAGGATTGTGGCCTCTTGGTTGTTTGGCTTTGCTTTGTTCAAACTTAACAGTAGCTAGGTCTTAAACATTTTGTCATTGTAGTCTGTGTGAATTTTTAAATGAAAACATACCAACTTTTAAACGTTGAAGTGCCAGTTACTACACGGAAATTTTAATGTTCTTGACAGTAACAATAGCTGGCATTTTTATATAGTATTTTAAGGTTTCCAAATGTTTTCCAACTTTATCTCAGCTGAACTTCCTAACTGCCATATGAGAAATAGGGTGTTAAAAGTGCTAGTCTTAGTATCCCATTTGTTTACAGTTGAGGCTCATCAAGGTTACATGACTTATCTTTGGTCACACAGTAAATATCAGAGACAGGATTGTACTCAGGTCTTCCTGATTCCAAGTCCAACACTTTATCCACTATGCTTCTCTGCCAGAATAAATTAATGTAGAAATTTAAATAATTAAACTTTTTTTTTGGTTGTCCATAAATTTGTTGTGTAGCCTGTGTTTATCTATTTTGAGTTTTGTATAACAGAGATTAGTACTCATCACATAGAAAAGTAGTAAAGGTTAAATAGCTTTAGATTTATTGAGATTGTGGCAAAAGACATGGAATCAAAATTTTTTTTAAGGCTTTTTTTTTTTAAAAATAAAGTAGTCAGGACAAAACAAAATTGGCTTAACTTTTACCTTTGTTTCTGAGAGGAGTGGTCCATTTGTTTCATTTGACATTTGCATGAAGTATATCTAGCCCCACTAGAGCTTCAGTGTAACAAGATGCTTCCAAAACTGCACTTGTAGAAATAGCAAAACTGTTATACCCTTTGTTAGAGTTTATTGGCCTTTGATATTGCATGAGTGAAATAGCTGCATGTAATGTTGATTTTAATTTCCTTAGTATAGTCATCAGTTAACTTGTAAGATATCTTGAGGTTTATGGGCTAGAATTTTTTGTAAAGGATCATGCCTTAAACCCAGGTCATTCTGGCTCTCATTAATTGGCCAACAATAGGTCCCAGGCCAACCCCCACTTGGTCATTATTTGCACCCTCATTGGCTCAGAGTGAATGTAAATAGCAAAAACCCTGAGGGTCTTCCTCTCTCAGATTGATTTTTTAAAAAACTACAGGAAAAAGTCATTCTCTGCCTCATTTCTTACCTAGCCTTTCACTAAATGGGTGATGCCTCAGTCAAACTGAGATCTCTTAAAGATTACCTTAGTTTAAAAATATCCACTATATCCAGGGCCGTCTCCAGTCATCCTGAAGTGAAGCAGGTGATTTTGCACATCCCTCCCTCACTTAAATCCAGTTCACTTGCATGTCATGGTATCACCTCCTACTGAGTTCAGGTTTGAACATATTGAGTTTAAGATGTCTACAGGGTATCAATTTCAGAATGTCTGATAGTCAGTTGGAAATGCAAGGCCATTTGTCAGAGAAAATACAGTTGAACAATTATATCTGAGACTCATCTGCATAGAGATGACAGTTGTTACTTTGGGAGCTGATGAAATCAAGTGAAATAAAGAGAGAAAAGAAGAGGACCCAGGAGCCTAACCCCCGTGGTTAGTTAGCAGGCATGACTTGAATGATGGTCCTACAAAGGAGGCAGAAAGAACAGTCAGACAGGCAGGTAGGAAGAGGAAACATGAGAGAGCAATGTCCCAAAAAACAGTAGAGAAGAGTATCAAAGAGAAAGGGATGATTGAAAGGTTATAGAGAGGTCTAGAAGAATGAGGAATGATAAAAGTGATATCTATTTACTTCTCTCTCTCTCTCTCTCTCTCTCTCTCTCTCTCTCTCTCTCTCTCTCTCTCCCTCCCTCCCTCCCTCCCTCCCTCCCTCCCTCTCTCCCTCCCTCCCTCCACTGTGTGCGTGGTGTGTATGTGTGTGTTGTAGAGTTAGGAGGCTGTTAAATTGAGACAGCAATTTTAAATTGCCACTGCCAAGGAGAGAAGCTTATTATATGGCAGAAGTGCTATTTGGGAATAAAAAAACTAGAAAGTGTGAATATTCTAGGACTGATAAAAAGTTTTGTCTTGGTATGAATTTTTTTTATCTCTGTTCATGAAATAGTGAAATATTTCATGTTGTATTTAGACTTCTGTTTTAGAGGCTTCTGTTGAATTGATTTGAAGTATTAATTGTGAAATTTAAAGGTCAGAGGTAATTTTAGTATTTTTTCTAAAATTTTGTTCCTGTACATTTCCTGCCCCAGCACCACGCAGATACGTTAATATACAGTTTTATTTTGCACTGTCATGCAACTTATTGAGTATCCTATTTTGATATCTTATACAGTGTTTGATACAGTACATTATACATAATAGATGCTTAAATATTTATTAAATAATAGTAGCTTTAACGTGAGCTAATGTTCATAAAATGTGTGGATTTGGGGATGGGGGATTGACTTTTTGTGCTAGTATAATGCTTAAAGGAATGATGTATATTCATAAACACGCATAAATAAAGCACATGATCAGAATGATCAGGGGTCTAAAGTAAAATAACAATATACCTAAGTGGCTAAGGAATTAAGGAGGTTTGAGATAGATTGAAATAGATGTATAGTATATAAATTCTTTACTTTTATTAAAACATGATTTATTTGTCTTGTGTGTAGAAGTGTTGAGGAAAGAAAGGGAGAACAGATATTTAATGACATCATCATTTTAAAAATATTTTTCTGACCATAACATTAACATTAATATTAACAATTTACATGATGATGAGCCCTTTGTTTAGGGATGAGAGCAAGCATTAAGGAAAAGTCTCCATGGGTATATCCACTAGACTTAATATGTGCTTCCTATTCACTCTCTCTCTTCAGGTGTTTCACTTTTGTCGTGGTTTGTGTGCCATTGTCAGTTAAGTTTGATGGTGGGTAATATAGTATCAGTATCTGTGTGTGTGTGTGTGTGTGTGTGTGTGCGTGTGTTCGTCCTTCGTTGCCGAAGAAGACCATGCCATCAGGGAAATGATGACATGACTTGCACTTGACTTTGTTTTGAGTGAGGGAGGGCTGTGCAGTTCACCAGCCTCACTTCTCCTCCAGAGCCATCTGAATCCAGTGACCTGATAGTCATTAGGATGACTGGAGATGACCCAGGATGAGGCAATTGGGGTTAAGTGACTTGTCCAAGGTCACAGAACTAGTGAGTGTCAAGTATCTGAGGTGAGATTTGAACTCAGGTCCTCCTGACTCCTGCACTGGTGCTCTATCCACTGCATCACCTAGCTGCCCCACTTGTCATATGGCATGGATTCAAAAAGGAAGAGGGTTTGATTGAGATGGGGGCTGAACCTATGATTTCACTAGTATATAGAACTCCAGATGAGAAAATGCCCTCTACTGGTGCATAGTGTAGTTTATATTAGGGAGTTGTCTAGGGTAATAAGAGGTTAAGTGACCTGCCCAGGGTCACAAACACACTTCTTTATCAGAGGCAAGGCTTGAACCCAGGTTTTCTAGACTTTGAGGCAAGCTCCATCCACTCAATAAGTATTTGTTAGAAGAGGAATGGAGTATATGAAAGGGAGATATAATTCTCTTCTTGTATACCACAATAAAGAGAGATTAGATTTGCTCTGCTTAGCTCTAGAGAACAGAACTTAAGAAAGGCAAATTTAGGTTCTATGTAAGGAGGAAAATGGCCTCAGTAAGATAGTAAGTACTTCAGTGCAGCAGTTCAGTAAAATGGATTTCCAACTGGTTGAGTAACGGAACCCAAACAAAGTAGTAACTAATGGGCTGAGGTTAACTTATATCAATCTGGAGGAAGATCTCTATAAGTTTAATGCCTTACAACATGATAGTACTAACACTTCTCTGAAGTACTTGGAGAACATTGAAGTATTAGAGTTGCCAGTTAAAACAGACAAGATAGGATAATGTAAATTAAGACAATGGAATTAAATATTAAAAATTCATAAAATATTAAGTTACATAACATATAACACAACTTCAAAATGGTAAGTTCTGTCTTAAGTCATAAAGAATATAAGTCATATTATTAAGCATTACTAATGTTTGTATACATAATACATAGAATTTTATTTTACCACATTGAACTTTATACTTTTTTTTTTACATTAAAATTTCTCTTTTGACTTTAATATTCAGATTTGGATGTCAGTGTTTGAAATGATATTACTTAAAAGTTAGTCATAAAATTGTGGAAGTTAAAATACAGTGTTCAAGTATGGCTTGAATTAGATGGCCTTTGAAGTCCATTCTAACTCTGATATTTTGTGATATTAATCTCTTTTTTCTGATTTCTGTTTTCTGGAAGATTTGTCCCATCAGATGAGAAGAAAAAACAAGGCTGCCAACGAGAAAATGAAACACTTATTCAGAGACGGAAAGATCAGATGCAGCCTGGGGGCACTGCCATCAGTGTGACAGTCCCCTATCGAGTAGTAGATCAGCCCCTCAAACTTATGCCTCAAGACTGGTAAGATGATTTTGCAGTTTAAAATATTTCATTAACTTTTTTAGTTTTAAATTTGTTATTATATTCCTAAACTTTCAAGTTTCATCATCATAGTGTCTCAGTATAACCAAATCTTTTTGGTTTTTGAAATCTAAATCTCTCTTAACAACTTAGAAAAAGATTAGTTTGTTTTTCATTATAACAATATATGCATATTTATTTAAATTTGAAAAAAACTATATTAACTTTTAATTATAGGACACTTGTCTTTCTGAAAACCTGATCAATATAATTTGTGCATGTATGTGCAACATGCTGCACACACTCTTCTTTTTCAATTTGCTTAGAATTATTTTCTTTGCCCAATATTTGGGTATTTCCACCTGGTCATCAACCTGTTTTGCCAAAGCAGAATTAGATGATAGTTTATTTAAATTACCTTAGAGATTTTAAAACTTGATGACCTTTAATACTTCTGTATAGTATAAAAACATGTTTTTAAACTTCTCTTTAAACAGAAGTTTAAAAATTTGTTCTTTCTTAACATTAAGGCTACATTTGATGAAATAGAAAATTTAATAATGTTAAGTGTGTTATAAAAGTCCAGTTATATTTTATGGTACAATTGAAAGAATGCTGACTCTGGTATCACAGGAACCAGGCTTAAATATTGATCTTGTACTTAATACTGATATGTCCTTTGGCACATCACTTAATTTCCTTGAGCCTCAGTTTTCTTCTGTGCAAAAGGAGTGTTTAGGACTTCTTGACTTCAGCTCAAGATCTGTGATCCCACTGTGAAGCAAGCAGTATATTAGCATAGTTTCTTTTTATAATATCACTATTGACTATTATACTAGCAGGGTACTTCTTGCAACCACTAGAATGAAAGTGGAAATTACAACTGAAATGAACTGCTTTTGAAAAATAGACATTAGCTCACATTTATTTAGAGCATTGTAAGACAAAGTATTCTTCTTCAATATTTTCAGTACCTATTTTACCATGTTATAAAATTTCATATTTTTTTGAATCAACATGATTTTTTAAAATTTAAAAATAGTTTATTAAAATCAGTTAATTCTGGTAACAATCAAGAGATTTGTCTTGAAGTAAAATTTAAGATCATTTTGCAGTTAGCAAAGGAACAGGCATAAAAAACCAGAAGGATCACACATAAAAATAACTTTATGTGTATTTGCACTGAAAAGACATAGAACTGCAAAAACCAGATGCACTGGTAGTATAGCAGTCATTAATGTGCTATAACAGTGACATTATAAAGAGAAATTATGCTAATGTGCTCTGCCTCACAGTAGTGTTGACAGCAGACTCTGTCACATGAATAATTATGAGACTGGTTCCTTAGGGATGTACAGTAACTAAAACTCAAGGTCTTCAATAAGAGTGCCTTTTCCTTCTTTTCTATTTATAGGGATCGTGTTGTGGCAGTTTTTGTACAAGGCCCCGCATGGCAGTTCAAAGGTTGGCCATGGCTATTACCTGATGGTTCACCAGTTGACATATTTGCTAAAAGTGAGTTTCTCATTTTTCTTTGATAACATTTTCCCCTTACAATATTTATGAATCACATTTTTTTTTCTAGAAATTTAGTAGAAAAAAATGTAGTTGCATTTATTGTAGTTATTGTCAAATGTATGTTCTCTCCTTGAGGGCTAGAACTGTCCCGCTTTTGATTGTATCTCTAACATCCAGCATAATTCCTGTTATGGAGCAGGCACTGAATACATGATTTAATTGAAATTTTCAAGTACAATCAGTATAAGACCTTGATATTTGGTGTTGGCAGTTATCTGTTCTAGATTTTATATACACACACTTAGAAGACACAGCAAACTCCCAATAGGATATTTTTAATCCTGTCAGTACTCATAGAACTTGTCATTGAGATAACTCAATTCATTCCCATATTGGTAATTTGTAAAACTTTGCATGTAACTTTTACAGATGGAAAATTTTAAACTGAGAAGATCAGACTTTTCTTGGCCATAATACCAATCTGGGATTAGTAATAGTTTGTTGTGATTATAAGATTTATTTTTAAATTATATTAGTTTAAAATGCTTTCATTTTGAAATGTGAAAAATTGATTTGCAGATTTTTATATGCTTATATTCTTCATATGCATATGGAAATCTATTTAATTCAGCCTTCATTTGAATACTAATTTTTCATTGTGCACTTTGCCTGAATTGGATTTGCCCACTCTGACTAGTAAGTGTCTGAGGTTAGATTTTAACTCAGGTCTTCCTGACTCCAGTCCCAGCACTCTATCTACACACCACCTAGTTTAGCTGCCTCATTGTTAATGAAGCTTCAGGTAAATGTACCTGAATGTACCTTTATCAATTATCACAGTCATTAAGTGCCCCCTCTGTTGTCATTAGTGTTATTATCATCTTCGTCATCATTGAGGGTTAACTTGTGTAGCAGAGGGCCAGTCTTGGAGCCAGGAAGTTAGGGGCTCATATCCTGTCACTGACACATACCAGCTCTGTGACTATGGGCAAGTGACACAACCTCTCGGTGTCTCAGTACTACCCCTGGCCATTCTGACGGTAGGTTACTGTCAGAAGTTTTATGATATGAATATTTCCATTTCTCCAATGAAGCTACAGGTCTGAACTAGCAGAATAAAATGTCATCATTATGGGATGCTTAATACTTTATGTTTTCGACATCAGAATGAAGAGAGCTATCAGATGTTGTTATGACTGTTCTTGAAATCTCTCTTTTCCATTGGCATATAAGACTGTCAGTGTCCCTGCAATTTGTTATTCTTATATAATTTTCTAAATAATTTAACTCTGGGAAATCTGATCCACATTTATCATCTTCAGTTAGAAAATGCTTGTTTCACCAATTGACTAATTTTAAATGGCAGAATATGAGACATATCAGCTATGAATAATGGTCATGTTACTTGTTTCCTATTGGTGTTTTTCACATGGGATGATATTTTCAAAATTATGTTAATGGAGAAGATGTAATTTAGTCTTTTATTTCTAAACTTGGTTTTTTCAACAAGTAAAGAATATTTGTTCACTATTTCACAGTTAAGGTTTTAAAACATATTACCAGATTAATTACCATCATTTCATCCACCTTCTATTTGCATGTTAAAACATAAAATATAATGAAATCTTGTGACACTTAGACTGAATTGTAATTTTTTTCTTTTGTTATGACTCCCAAGAATTAAAAAAAAAAATTAGTTTTTTTCCTGAAAATAGTAACCTCATCTTCTTCTAAACCATAACTATAATGTTTACTTAGAAAAATTATTGAATTTATTTTGTAGACCTTCTGATTCATTCTCATGTTACATAAGTGAATTTGTGTTTTTATCTCATGTGAAATAATGTCATAATTTTTCTTTCAGCCTAATTTTTACTTTCTTTCCTTTGTAGTTAAAGCCTTTCATCTAAAGTATGATGAAGTACGCCTAGATCCAAATGTACAGAAATGGGACGTAACAGTATTAGAATTAAGCTATCACAAACGTCATTTGGACAGACCAGTGTTTTTACGTTTTTGGGAAACTTTGGACAGGTAAATGTGAACTTAAATGCTATTACTCTTTAGTTGTCAAATTTGTTTGTCTCTTCATACAGATATTATAAATTTGAAAGTGGGATCACATCCTCAAAACTTATTATATTGTCACTTTTTCCCCTCTTCCCTTTTATCTCAAAGGATAAAGCATCCTACTAACTAGCTACAGTTAACCCCTCTACCTGTTACTTGGTCATACTGATCCCTTTATCCCATTTCCTCCATTCATCTATACAAAGGCACTATAACAATCCTACATTCTCTCTCTTACATCCCTTTAATCTCTCTCTTCAGTAATAATAAAAGTTAGCATTTATATAGAGTTTACTGGGTACTCTAGACACTGTGCCAAGAACTTTATAATTATTATCTCATTGGATCCTCGCAACCATCCTGCAGAGTAGATGCTATTATTATCCCCATTTTTTACACATGAGGAAATTGGGGTCATTAGTGGTTAAGTGACTTGCCCAGGGTCACACAACCAGGAAGAGTTAGAGGCCACATTTAAACTTGGCTCTCCCTGACTCCAGGTCTAGTGCTCTGTCCACTGTGCTAGAAGAAACTTTGAAGAATAGCTAATTTGACCCTGTACCACTTAGCTGCCCCTTTTCCCATTTACCTACAAATACACGTGTGTCCCTAGTGCTAAAAAAACAAAAACAAAAACATTTCCTCTCTCCTTCACTCAGATGTCATCTCATATTTCTCTTCCCTTTATTTTCGACCCTTTTGAAAACATATACTTCTAGTGCCTTTACTTCTGTTTAATCTTCAAACTCTGGCAGTCTTGCTTATGCATATACCTTTTCTGCCATTGGTTTTTCAAAGGGGGAGTGCTAATGACCACCAAATTCAGTAGCTTCACAGTCCTTAACACTCCCTTTAGCATTTATCACAGTTGGTCATGTGGTACTTTTTGAATACTCTCTTCCTATAACTTCCTAGACATTATACTCTAAATTTTTCTTCTGGATTTCCTTGGAAGGATCCTCAAATTGACATGATCCAGTTGAACCATCACACTAGCTGATTCCATATATAAAATTCTGTCTGCTGCCTCTGTGCCTTTGCACATGTGGTTCTCTCATGTCTGGAATGCATTTCTTCACTTTTGCCTCTTAAAATGTAGAACTTATTTAAGACACTGCTAAGGTTTCCCTCCAATATACTTTATTCGTCTTCTAGATATTTATTAACCCTTTCCCCCTCTCACGTATAAAATAATGGATTTAGTACCTTCAGTCTCCTCTTTTCCCTAATTCTTGCCCTCCTTCGAGGGGACTTCAGCATACAGATTACTGTCTTTTGAAATAATTTAACCTCCCAGTTCCTCAAACAACTCAATGTCCATGACTATATGCTCCATTCTGCCTTCAGCAACACACAGATAAGGTCACGCTCTTGATATTGCCATTTCTATAAATGTGCCACTTTCATGATCTGAAATTCCTTTATCTTATTTAATGATTATAATTTATACAATATCAGATTTTAACTGGCAACACTTGGTCAAAACATTAGGGGAAAACTTACCTTAGAATCAAAGGACCTGTTTCCACTGCTTACCACTTGTGTGATCTTGGGCAACTAACTCATTTACCCTTTCTAAGTGATCTACAGCTGGAAGATACCTTTTATGGATAAGAAACTTAGGTTGATAAGATTAAATGATTTGGCAAAGATCATATAGGTAGTTACTGGCCAGGGAAGGACTTGATCCCAATTCATTTGCCTCCAAATTACAGATTTACAATAGCTTAATATAATACTTTGTTTTTATTTATTTTACAGGTACATGGTGAAGCATAAATCCCATTTGAGATTCTGAATTACTTGGTTACCATTTTCCCCCTAGAAATTTGGATTAAGAAGCATGAAACTGCTCCACTCTGGGGACTGAGGCTCTTGATTAATGAATTTGTCAAGAACTTTACAAATGAGGGTCACAAAATGAATCTTTTTCCAAGACCTTATTTGATGCTTCATGCTTTGACAGGCTGATATCTGCCATCATTATAAGCAAAAGTTTTTTGCTTATAGCTATTTTTTTAATAATAATACTAATATTAGCCTTCTAGTCTGTAATGGAAATTGTATATTTTGATAGAAGTTTTTTCCATTGGTTAAATTAGCATCACTTAAAAAGTTTTGTTTCTCCTTAGAAGATAAATACAGGTTGTGTGTGTGTGCGTACGTGTGTGCGTACGTGTGTGTGTGTGTGTGTAGATGTAATGAGGCTGTTAGCCACTTTGCTTCTGATTTTCTGATTTTTTTTCATTGCTCCATTGTTTTACTTTTTGAAAATACTATGTTGTGAATGATATTAAATTTTAGTCCTTAGAATTTGAAAAACTAAGCAAAGTGAAATGACTATTTTGAGTGAATCAAAATGTCATCCTGTATATGTACTATATATTCTGTTAGTCTTTGTTTTAAAAGGGATAATGAAAAATCAAGAACCACCCTCTGGCTGTGGCTGAAATGTTCAATCTAAGTAATCTTTATTATGGAAACATTTAATGAATGTTCATTCTTCCCACTGACATCAGTGATGAAAACTTAGAATGTTTATAATGGCGTATGCTGGAGTACCTTTCTAAATGGAAGTCTCAACCCACAGATTTAATAGGTTGTAATGCATTTTATTTTGAGAGCCAGAGTATGATATTTGGAATGGAATATTCATTCAGTGTACCAGTCATGTAGACATAAAATCCTTAAAACTTTATCACTCTCATTCTTTTTTGTGGCAAAGAGATTTTAAACCATTTTTTCTTTACTTTTTGGTCTTGGATTTCCTATCCCATGCTATCCATTAATATTGATGAAATTTCCCAAGCACCAAAGAATACATTTAATTATTGAAAATTGTGAACATAACAGAAGTAAAAGAACATTGGTATTTCTGTGTGTTCCCTCAGTATTGTACAAAATAGGTATAAATCTTATTTTTAAGTTTCTAGGATAGGGTATAGAGCATTTTCCTCTTTTTCCACTTTTAAGTAAAAACCAGAGTGTTGTGTCTAAGGTGTACAACGAAGTAACATTTACATTTTTCACTTGTGATTTCGTCTTTTATTAATTAAAAAAGTATTAGGATTCTCTCAAGAGTTTTCATAAATTAAATCATTCTGTTTTATATCATTTTCTCAAACCACCTCTTTTGGGTAGCATGGCTTTTAAAAAATGAAATGCACTTTCATCTGTGCTAAACTGGCAATGCTTAAGGCTCATGTTGAAATTTAAAAGTACTATAGAATTGTAAACTTTTTTTAATCACAAAAATCCACCCCGCTAGGTAAGAGGAAAAAGAATGTTTGCTCTGTGGAAGTCTCAAACTCTGTAGAAAAAGTTTCCCGGTTGAATTTTGTATTGCAAGGTTTTTTCTATTTTTGAAAAATTGGGACAATCTCCTCTCCATCCGCTAACCTCCCCCTACCCCCAAATAGACCTTTGGGTTTTCCACAGCATAGTTTCTCAACAGTATTGATTTGTTTTCTGAGTCTTGAGGCATAATTATGTATTTTGTAAAAAATCTTGCCAAGATAAAATACTGTAGTCCTGGGTTGTAAACTGTAATGGTAAAATAACCATTAGTTATATCTGTTAAGACTACTATATGTAGGCACCAACTACCTTTTCCATAAATATTTTTAGTATGTATACCTATATGTGTTATGAATTTCAATTTATGCAGATGTGGGGACATACACTTTCAACAGGGTTTATTTTCTCTTTAATTTGCCTTACATCTAAATATGCACACTCAAATACTGTAAGGAACACGAGACAAAATGGAAGTATTCTGTACCTTGTGTGGACTTTTATGCTTTTTGTTTTGAAGTTGGGTACCTGATATCAGTCCAGGGTAATTAACTTTGAATGGAAAGCAGACATCAGGCAATCACTATTATACATACATAGAAAGTCATTATGAGTCTTACAGCAGCACACAGCACAGTGCCTTGCACGTAGTCAGCTCTCAGTAAGTATTTTTTGCATGAATGAATGATGCACTTTTAGTGCTGCTCATGTATTACAAAATTCTTTGACTATACAACTACTTGGTATTGGCGTCCAAAAACATAGTTTACTGGAAATGAAGATGCATAAGCAAAAATTTTTTAAAACTGAATTATGAATTAATAATAGACATGACTATAAGATTTTATGAATTCATAGAAATGACTATAAGATTTAGTTACTATGAATGGAGACACTTTTCAGGCTCTATAAAGGGAAAACTGGATTTTGTTTGTGCAGGACACACTTCTGAATTTGGTGCTTTTGACAAATTTAAAATGTTAAATTGACATTGCAAACTGAAAACATAAGTATTAAGTATTATGTTTCTTATTTTTTTCTGTTGGTTGCCCTTTGCCCTTGATCATTTGGTGGTGATGCGGGCAGTGGTCTTTCAGGGTCCCATTAATGACAAACTAAGATGTCAATACTTATTTAATGTAGAAGAAAGAATTTTACTGTTTAATATTTAAACAATGTTTAATATATGTTTCATTTTAATTAGTATTAAAGTTTATAGTTTGTTTCCCATGTTTCCATATCAGATGTTAACTTTAAAAGACAAGGTAATGTTTCATTAATCCTGGAGGGGTGGGGGTAGGGCTTGGGAGGCTGGTAGAAGAGGAAGTGTATTTCTAAGAGAGAACTTCTCTTGAATATTTAAGGTGGAAAGAAGTAAAACCGTTTCTAATCTGCCATGCAGAATAAAACAGAAGCACTTTGCTTTTGAAAATAAAAGGGTCATTTTTTAATGGATCTGTACACTAAAAATTAAGTCCTTCAGTTAAGTAGGATTAATTATCTAGTAGTCAATTGCAGGAAATATTTTTCCAAAATAAAATTCTTTTTTGACTCACAAGTGAGTTTGAGCTATAAGCTTCTTTTTTTAAGGGGTGGGGAAGAGTGGGAATTAATAGGAGGTTCTTTTCTTTTTTTTCTTTTCTTTTTTGGTAAATTAACCTATATTCTTACCATTACCTAAAGGTAATATGCTGATATAATATAGATATGTTTCTAAAGTGTTCCATTAGTGATTAAGGATAATGTGATATTTCTGTCAGATAAATATCTCCTTCAGTGTCTTATTTGCTTTTGGATTTATTTTATTTAATTAGTGTATAAAACCTTAAACATTACCCCTTTCTAAAAAAAATGGCTGACTTTTGAGAGTCCCTTGAAAAGTCAGGACATCAAATCAATACTTAAAGAAATTAATTCACACTATTCATTGAAAGGTTGAATGTTGAAGCTTAAAAATACTTGAGAAGATTGGGACTCAGGAAAAGACCCTGATGTTGGAGAAGATTGAAGGCAAAAGGAGGAGGGGAGAGCACAGGATGAAATGGATAGATAGTGCCATGAAAGAAATGACCGTGAGCTTGGATAAACTTCAGGACATGGTGGAGGATAGAAGGGCTTGGTATACTATGGTCCATGGAACCATGAAGAGCTGGTCACAACTGAAGAACAACAGAGACTGACAGTGTCTCATATTGCAAAAGTTTTTATAAAAAGTCAGTCAAAATTAATGTTTTACACTGTGGTTTTAAATTTTAATGTCTTGAGGCTGTGCTCATTTTAATGCAAAAGCCACAGCTGATGCAGAGTACTTTATTAAAGCAATGTGTTCATGAAAAATTTAAATTCCCATTCTCAGGAAGTAGTTGGCCTGTTAGGTTAAAGTTCATGTACAATGTGAAAAACAAATCATCTGTAAACTAACAAGTGCCATAGAAATTTGACTTTGTGTATTTTGAAATGTTGACAGCAAACTACTATTTTTTGTTAATGGAGAAGAGAAAAGAAAAGATGATTAATTTCATTAGCTTTCGTTGTTTTGTTTTGAATTTTAACTGTTTCTTCTGTTTGAGCTTAGACCTTATTCAATTAATTTGATCATTTAAGCATTAATACAAAGAGCCTAAGTTAATGGAAGATTTTATTTGCAAAGAAGATAGAGATGAAGGATAGGAAGATGGGGAAGACTTGACTTTAGATTTCACTGTTGTTGAGCCCCTTCTTAATGATACAGAGAGACTGTTATTCATCTAAGAGAATCCGCTAGAACTATTAGAAGTTAAGTGACTTGTCCAGCGTCACACAGCCAGTATCAGTCAGAGGTAGGATTTGATAAAGGACTTTACTATTATGCCTCAGTGCATGGGACATTTAAAATGCCACTCAACTGGCAGAGTTAACTAAAGAACGCTGTTTCTTAGGATTCATACATTAAAGAAAAATAAGACTATTACCATACCACTGATGTCAATTGGTAACCCTTCCACACCTTCTCATACTTTGTGACTGTTGCTCATTTTCCTCCAGAAATCCTAAGTGAAAGATTCCCCCCCAGAGTTCAAGAGGCCTTAATCAGGTTTTTTCTGTCTCAGGAGTACCAGTGTTGCTCTCTTCAGGCTGTACATTCTCAATATGAAATCAAAACACTTCTTTTTCGTGGCCATAATATGAAATGAAGTATGAGATCAGGATATCCCAATGACTACTGGTACCTTTATTTTTTTTTTTTTAAAGAAAGAAAAGGGCCTCTGAAAATATGTGGAAAGAAAGAGATGAGGTCCTGGGGAATGGTAGAGATGCAACAGATGAGTGCAATGTTCACATTTCACAAAGTACCAGACAAATGTGATCCAGTCCATTCTGTTCCTGTTCAGTTCTGGACCTAATTCATGTTCCATCTGTATCATTTATCCAACAAATACACATTTAATTATTTAAATGTATGTCTTGATTTCATTACTGTGGGATATGGACACTGTGTCCATTGGTGCAGGTCTTAACTCCTCCACATTTTCATCTTCCATCAAGACCTTTTTATTTTCTTTTGTAAGACTCTTATAATTAAATCCCATAAATCTACATGACTGGCCCTCCTCCTTTTAAGACAATACTTATCGTTGATGTCCATGTAATTTTTGGTTCAATCGTTTAACATATCCCCGAACCATCTCATGCTACTTTCTTCCAGCCTATAATTCTCCGTTTTGTCCACAAGGATGCTGAGACATTTTTAAATACCTCGACTAAATTCAAGTACACTACTACCTCAGTGACATTTATACCAGTTTAGTAGAATTGGAAAAAGAGAAAGGGAAAAAAAAGAAATGAAGTTAGCTTGATGTGACTTCTTCTTTACAAATCCTTGCTGTCTCAGAGAATACTCCTAATTCACCTTCTAAGATGTACAGATAATTGAAGTTCTCCATCATTACCATATCCTTTTCCTGTGACAGCTATCTGCTTCTAGAACTCATCAGCCATTTTCTCTTGCTGGGCAGACTATAAATAAATTCCAAAACAGTATTGATTTTGCTTTGTTTTATTGATCCTTGCCCAAATGTTCTTCCTGATGCTTCCCTGGATTTCCTTGTACAAATACATCTTGATAATAACTGATTTGTCACTCTAAAGTTTACAAGGCACATTACAACATTTGATCTTCGCCATCTTGTGATAGAGGATCATACAGGTATCTTAATTTTGTCCATGAGGAAAATAAGGCACACAGTATGACTGTCCCGTAGGCACACAACACGCTGTGTCAGTCACTATTTGTGTCCTTATCTCTCCTGACTTCCAGATGCAGCGTTCTTTCCACCATGCCATTCTGACCCTACATACATATATGTGTGTGACACATGTGCATATTTTGCTATTAAGTTGGAAAGTTGCCCATGTCTGTTGCATTTTTCAATTAGCCAGCAAACTTGTGATGACAAGAAAGCTTTCTATTTCATTGTGATGACTTTTACATGAGTTAACTTTCTCTAGGGATTTGTAAACGAAGCAATGGCTTTTTATGCATTTCTCATTTTTGAGAGTCAGAAGCCGCCAAAGACTTTGATTGAAGTCCTTCCTCTAGGGAACATGAATAAATCACTTAACCTCTCTGTGTTCTAGGTAATTATCTAAAATTATAAGGTATAGAGTTGGTGAACTGCATTGGTTAGAGGCATTTTCCATACCCATAACTGACTGAAAGTAGATAGAGATCAAAAAAGAGAAAGACTGAAAACAGTTAATTTACTTTTGTCATTTAATTGATGCCTTTTGCTTTTATATCCTTAGAAACACTGTAATTTCTGGATATGGCATCCCACTAACGTTAAAACTGTCTTTATAAGGAAAACAGTAAAGCAAAACTAACCAATACATGGATCTTGTCCAGCAGTATGTGCAGCATTCTGCACCTGTAGTTTTCCACCTCTGTCAAGGGCAGGAGGGATATGTCATACTTTGTTCTCACATTCCATGATTGGTCATTACAATTATTTGGAATTCTTCATTTATTGATTGATTGATTGATTGGTTGATTGATTGATTGTCATAGGGTTAAAGCAGGGATATGGATCTGTAATTCCGCTGATAAAGGGTTCTCCCAATTAGGAAATTTCTTCTTATCAATGCAGATCCACAACTATTTTGCAACTTTTTTTCCTGTACTTTCTGGTCCTCTCAGACTGGTGGTCTATGCTATTCCTTAGAGCATTCCTGGTTCCCATTTTCATGCATTAATACAGGCTATTTCTTGTATTTGCAATGTAGTCTCTCCTCATCTAAGAATTCCTAGCTTCAAAGTTCAATTCAAGCACCATCTACATCTGGCCTTTCCTGAACTGAACTCTGCTGTTGTGTCCCTTGCCTACTCTCTTCTCTCCATGTACTTTAATGTGTACATGTTGTTTCCCCTGTAGAATACAGTCTCTTTGAAAGCAGACTATTGCATTTTTCTCTTTATAACCCCAGAATCTGGCATATCACTGATGTGCTGATTGATTGGTTTATTGGAATTGCTTGGAGGCACTGAGCTATTTATTGAGTGACTTGCTCATGGTCATTACAGTTAGCATATCAGAGACAGGACTTGAACTCTACTCTGCATCCTAACCACTTGGGCTATTTTTATTTTATTTTGAAATCATTATGTATATTAATCTCTGTTATGTTTCATTTCTATCCCTTCAATTAATGCAGAATTTCCCATGTTTCTCTGATTTCTTTATATCTATCCTTTTTCACTAAACAATGTCCCATTATATTTGCGCCACAATTTGGCAAACCATTTCCCATTTCACACCAATGTTTTGTATCCACAGTATTTCTTTTCTTCAACAAATACACAAAATGCTGAGAATGTTTTGGTATGCATTGGTCCTTTTTTATTTCTTTTGTTTCCTTGTATATGTGTTCACTTTTGACATCCCAAAAAGCAGCTTGAAGTGTCCATGCTCGAGTTGCTATAATTCCATGTAATACTTTCTCATCCTTATCCTTTTTAAAAAATTTGTACTTTTAACACTTCCTTTAACCAGTTTTTTTTCTGTTAGGATAGACTTTTTTTTATGATGCTGCTTGGTTGCCACTCACTCTGCTTTCACTTTGCAGTGATGAAGTTTGTGATATATATTCCAAATAGTCTTCCACCTTTTTCCCTCTTTTAGTTATTGATTCTGAATCATATTTTCCAAAATTATTTTCGTCTTTTTTCCCTAGATCCACTTTCACAATTAAAGTTACAGAATGTTGTGGTATCTGTTGAATTGCTTTGGAAGATGTTTGAATGTTCACATTCTTCATAGAATTTCTATGTTCTTTGTTCTGTGCAGTGGATTGTTGGCACATAAACCACAGTTTTCTGAATGGTAGTCTGTTGTTTGTTAAGACCTGCACAAATCTGCGAAGGGATTACAGAAATGCCCCACAAAATATTCTTGTTAACTTTCCATGCCCAGTGAAACTCAATCTGCCAGTTGTTTTATTCACTTCTCTTCTTGCTAGCTGCCTTTCTCTTACCTGAGACTTCTTCCTGGCTTCTCATTACATTTATAGCAGGAATATCTATATGCTGGGTTACAGTTTTCCTGCATTATGGTCCATTTGTGATTGGTCATTATACAGAGGTCACAGTTGTGGATGCTAACTGTGAATACTCCTACACAGTCTAAGAAATGCATGGTTTTTAGCACCTTCTATTCTCTTTTCTGATACTTTTCTACTGTCACTGTAGAAGTAAAAGAATTTGCTCCTTGTCTCCTGCCTAATCTCCACAAGTCTCTAGTGGGAGGGGGAGAATGATGCCATCATTCTCCATCTCTAGGCTGACCTCCAGCCTCTGGAGGGAGAAACAAAGAAGGGTGTATTCCACTGATGCCCTGCTCATCTCCTGCCTGGTTTCCAACCTCCAGTGGAAATGGGAGGGGAAGAAGTAAGTGCCACTCTAACGTTCCCTGTGTGTCTCTTGTGTGATCTCAGTTCTCCAAAGGAAGAGGTGGGAAGGGTGCATTACCATTGTTGCCCCACCACTTTCCTGCCTGGTCTAGAGCTTTCTTGGAAGAGTGGAAGAGTAAAGCTGGGTGCCATACCATTGTTCCCAGCTGGTCTCTTGCCTAATTTCTGATACTCATCCCTGGTCTCCATCCTCTGGTGGAAGTGAGAAAGGATGAAGTGGGTACCATACCACCATCCTACCAGCCTCTTTCCTGACATCCACAGCTCTCCTGCCTAATCTCCAGCCTTGGAGGGAAGAGAAGTGCCATTCCATCATATCACTGTCCTTCCCTGATATGAAAGGTACCATTCCCTGAAGTTTCCAACCAGGTCTTCTGCCTTGGGGGAAGGAGAGTATCACCAGTCCTCCAAATTCTTGCTCCCTCTCCTGAACTGCCTAAGACTCTGAACTCTTCCCTTTCTTCCCCACAACCCCAGATTATAATGCTATTGACTTTGAAATTTTAAAATTTTGCTTATTGCTTAATTCTCCCAGGTCATATTCTCCCATCTGTTGATTCTGAACCTCCTAGGTCATTATCCAAACTTCATTCTCTTTCTCCCACTTCCTGATCCCTTTTTCCCATCATATTCAAATTCCCTCCCCGCCCAAAAAAGCTCTCACCCCTTCCATTGTGTTCTATTGAATGACTACAACATACTCGCTTTCATTTTAAATCCTTTCCTGCTCTTCCATATTCTCTCACCAAGACCTGAATCACTCCTCATGACAACCTCTATGACCACCCTTTCCAGCCCTGGCTGCACTTTTACTCAGTCCCCCTGACTCACTGGTCAAGGTTAAAAGTTGAAATACTTGCTTTCAATTGCCACTTCCAATTTCTCTTCCTACTCCCATTAATCAATAATATCTTTTGAAATTCACACAATTCACACTGTCCAAATAAGCATCAATATAGTGTTACATTCTCCTTTCTTAATAAATTCAGTACCAGGTTCACAATCTTCACCAACTCTTGTCTTTAAAGGTCTATGTTCATTGATTCTCCAACTTCCCAATTCATTACAAATCATTTTCCATGATTTACTCCACCCCAACTTAGCCACCCACGAAGATGATCATACCCTTGATCTTTCCATTTCTCTCAAATGCACCATCTCCATATTCATGAACTCTGGAATTCCCTTAACTGATTAGGGTCTATTGAATTTTTGCCTCTCCCTCTCCCAATTCACACCAAAACTTCCCATCTCTTGCCTCTTCTTTTCCCAGTCGGTGGCCAAGGCACTAGCCGCACTCTTCTCCTTGCTCCATCTTGACCCTTTAGTGAACCAATGTTATGCCGTCATCTTGACTTTCTTGCCCCTTTATTGTACTTCTGATTGTGCCGTCAAGTCTCAGCCTTGGATCACTCCCATAAACCACTGCTTTTACTGCTACACACATGCTGCCAAATGAAGGTGGAAAAGTCATGCAAGCTTCGTGATTGAGCCCATTATTTACGCAACCTTAACTGGGCCCTCACTGCTGCTGGGCAATATTTTTACACTTCCCTCATTAAATTACTGTCTCACCACAATGGCTTTTCCAAACTTGTTCATTCCTTCTCCAACCTTCCATGGTGCCTTCCCCATCCTCTCAGCCAAGAACCTTACCTCACATTGGCAAAGTCCTCATATTGACAGATCCTCAAAAAATTGGAGCCATTTGTGGAGAGCTTCCTTTTTTTCTTTTGCACCGCATGTGATAAGGCAGTGCTTCTCCTTGCCAAGGCCCACTTCTTTACATGCACACAAGACTATTCTGTTCCGTCTCCTCCAGCAGGTGGTTTGCTTTTTCATCCCTACTTTGTCCGTTATCTTCAGTCTCATGCGGTATGTACTGGCTGCTTTCCTCCTTCTAAAGACATAGCTACGTCTCCTGCTTCAGAAAGCCCTTACTTGATCCTTCTATTCCCCCGACTTTTGTGGTTAAACTTGAGAAGGCTCTCTGTGATAGGTGTCTCCACTTTTTCTCCTCTCACTCTCTTCTTAACTCTATAATTTGACTTTTGATCTCATCATTAAGCTTGAAACTGCTTTCTCCAGAATTGCCAGTGGTCACTTACTCCACAAACTCAATGACCTTTTTTCAGTCTTCATTCGTTTTGACCTCCCTATAGCCTCTGACACTGTCAATTACGCTCTTCTCCTTGACAGTCTTTTTCTCTAGATTTTCAGAACACTGCTCTGATTTACGGCTTAGTCTCCTTTGCTGGATCTTCATCCAGGCCACACCCTCCAACACTGAGCATCCTAAAAGGCTCTCCTAGGCCCTCTTTTCTACCCTCCCAATACTATTTCACTTGATGATTTCATCATCTTCCATGATTTCAATGATCACTTCTAGGCAGATTATTCTATCAAACTATGTTCTTTGACTAGTGCTCCATCTCACATTTCCAACAGCCTGTTAGACATCTTAAATTCCACATGTTGGAAACAACTTCTTATTTCTCTGCCCCCCCCCCCCCCCCCCCCCCAAAGAAAATGCTCCTTTTCCTTTCAGACTTCCCTGTTACTGTCTAGTGAATCACCATCTTCCCAAGTGCCCCGGGGTCTCATCCTTAACATCATCTTTAACTCCTGTCTCTTCCCATAGCTAATTTGTTGCCAAAGTCTGTTTATTTTACCTTTGTTACACCTCTCTAATAATACCCCTCCTCTCCTCTGATGAGGTTCTCTATTGTAGAACCTTATCACTTCGTATCTGAACTATTGAAATAGTTTGAGGTTTGGTCAGCCTACCTCAAATCTCTCTCTACTCCAACATAGATCTAACTATGTTAGTCAATAAAATCAAGTATCTCCTTATTACCTTCAGGATCAGTATCCGCTACAACCAAGCTGCGCACGTGGGTACACAGACACACACACACAGAACACACACACACACACACACACACACACACACACACATGCATGCACACCTATTTCTCAATGCTTTATCCCTTCCCCAAGTATTTTTTGATCCACTGATACTCACCTCTTTGCTGTTCCTCGAGCAAAACATTCCATCTGCCCTCGAATCAAATTTTCACTTATTGTCCCCCCATGTCTAGAATGCTCTGCTCTCCCTCTTCTTCTCTGCCTCCTGGCTTCCTTTAATAACCAGCTAAAATCCAACCTTCAGGAAGCCTTTCTCAAACAGTCTAAGTTCTACTACTTTCTCTTCATTAATTACCTCCTATTTATTATATATGTATATAAAAGTATGTATACAATATATTATAAATGTAAAAGTATATATAAGTATATATACTAAGTTTATGTATATAAGTATGTATATATACATACACATGTATATATATGTATGTATGTGTGTGTATATACATATATACACACACATATAAACTTATTTCTGCATAATTGTTTGCATATTTTCTCTCATTAAATTGTGAATGCCTCAAGGGCAGGGACTGTCTTTAGTTTTTCTTTTTATCCCAATGCTTAGCACACCATCTGCTACACTGTAGAAGCTTAATAAATGTTTATTAACTGATTATGTTTGGGAGGATGGAGTATTCACAGGACTTTTGTGTTTGAGGGAGTTTATCAATCAAAAGGAAAAGTCATCCCATGGCTTTGATGATAGAAATGACATTTGCTAGAGTTCAGCAGTAAGGAGCAAATACTGAGGGGGAGGTTGGAAGAAGAGGGCAATTTTGAGGTACTGAATTATTTTAGATTTCATGTTCTTTTTCAAAAGTGACATTAACATGTTATTTTAGGATTTGTAGTTGTACTTACAGATACTGTACTAAGCATTTCAAGATTTGTAAATGTGAACATTTATGCAAAATGCAGCAAACCTTCTTAAATGGGTAAAGCTAATGAATTAAAACTAGTTTTGTTGCCAAAACTAAAAGTAAGTAGATAATATGTAAACTCTTCAGCAAATTGTCACTCTTCAGGGATTTTGTTTGCATCTATTTAATTCTATTCCTACTTAAATTTATCTAAAAGCCATTTAAATGGGAAACTTGATTATAGTGCTTAATATATACTGTAGTCAGCATACACACAGCAGGAATGGTGTCTAATGATCAAGTTGTGTGACATTCTGAGTGCAGATTTGTGTTCCTCGTTGAGCAAGCAGATCTTGAATAAAGCTTAAATTTGAACTAGCCATATGTCCTAATCAAAGTACTTTTATTTTGATACTATTTTGACCTGAATTCTTTTATGTTTCAGTTTTGGTTTTAGGAGAACATAAAATACTGTATTTGAATTTCAGAAAGAAGGGACTCTTGTCTCCTGGCTAGAATCTATAATATGGGGAACAACCTTAAAGGATCATGGGTTGAGAGATGGGAACTTGAGGAATCATCTAGTTTCAAAACAGATAAGGAAATTGAAGTCCAGAGAAAAACTTGCCCAACACACACCTCTTATAAGTGGTAAAACCAAGATTCAAACCTAGATCTTCTGTATCTAGATCCAGTGTCCTGATGTAAGTGAATTTGAAAATGAAATGGTTCTTGCAATTTGGCAATATATAGAATTTTTTTCTTTCTGGGGCTCCTTGCAAAGTAGGATTTCATTCTTGGTACTTAAATCCTTAGCACGTTGCAGAGTACTTAGCAAATAGCAAATATTTAATAAATGATTGTTGGATTGATTGATAGATGGTAAACATCTATGAACAATTTAATCCCCATTGCAGTTGTAGTTTATGGCTCTAAAAATCTAAATAAATTTCATTAGATCTTAGCAGTATCATCATTAGTTTTTTGTAAAAGCCATAGGCTATATATTCTCTTCCAAGAAAAGCTAACAAAAGTTATTTGGAATTTTAAAGTTGGATAAGATTTTAATAGTAAAATTAGACACTCACTAGCTGTGTGACCTTGGGCAAGTCACTTAACCCCAATTGCCTCATCCTGGGTCATCTCCAGTCATCCTGATGAATATCTGGTCACTGGATTCAGATGACTCTCGAGGAGAAGTGAGGCTGGTGACCTGCACAACCCTCCATCACTCAAAACAAAGTCAAGTGCAAGTCATGTCATTATTTCTTTGATGGCATGGTCTTCTTCAGCAACAAAGGACAAACACACAATTCTTTTAATAAGTGATAAGATCACAGGCTATAGTAACGATATAGTTTTGAATTTACTGTCTGGTTATAAAGTCAAGTGTCCCTCATTCTAATACATTAGAGACATATCCTTATTGACGGCATTGTCTTTACACTTTAGTGAAAGTTCTGATTTTAACCAATTAAAAAGTAAAATAATCATTTGGGCATTATCTGATCATCAGTAGCATAATTAAGTAGTTCAAGAAGTAATATGAGTGAAACTTGTGTAACAAAATTCCTTTTATGATGTTTAATGAACCCTGTTTGAATTTAATTTTCATTTAGTTCATACTAAAATGTGGATTTTAGTCTCCTCTTCTGTTCTTTTGTCTTTTTTGTTTTTAGATGAATGTCCTATATTCCTAATTAAGAAATGGGTAATCAGATCCAAGTCCTAACTTTACACTTTTAAAAATTGAGGATTTTGTAAATAAGGTCCAACTCCTTAATAACAGAATAATCTTCATTTCAGAAAGAGGTCTTTTTTTTATCTTATGGCTTCAGAAAACATTTTAAAGTTATAGGTAGTACCTACTTTTAGTAAGTCTGGTTTGAACAAAATTTACAGTGGGACATCAATCCTTTTTAACTTACAATGTTAGGGAATTGCCTGACATTATAGTCACATATTTCAGAACTAGAGGTAGGGTATCTAGGTGGCACAGCAGTAGAGAGCACTGGACTTGGAATCAGGAAGACTCATCTTCCTGAGTTCAAATCTGGCCTTAGTCATCTAGCTGTGTGACCCTACTCAAGTCACTTAACCCTGTTTGCCTCAATTCCTTATGTGTAAATTGAACTAGAGAAGGAAATGGTAAACCGCTCCAGTATCTTTGCCCAGAAAACTCCACAGAGTCGAAGACAACTGCAACAACTCAGCAGAAATATTAGAGGTGAATTTTGTGTGCTTTCTGACTTCAAACTCAGAATCCACTCCTGTCAAGATTCAACTAATAATCAACAAGTATTTATTAAATGGCTATGTGTCCTGCACCGCTCAAAATTGAAGGTACAGAATGAAACAATCTTAGCTCTCAATAAACTTGCATTGTGTTGAAGGATACTCTGTATATGTATGAT
This sequence comes from Notamacropus eugenii, assembly GCF_028372415.1. Lineage (NCBI taxonomy): Eukaryota > Metazoa > Chordata > Mammalia > Diprotodontia > Macropodidae > Notamacropus > Notamacropus eugenii. The sequence goes on along the minus strand of NC_092873.1, from coordinate 449,399,318 downwards.
AATGAAATACAAGGTAGTTGATCAGAAGGCAGCTCAGTAATGCAGTGGATAGAGTACTGGGCCTGGAATCAGGGAGACTCATATCTTCATAATAATAAATTACATTATTATTATTATTATTATTATTATTTGTACAAGGCAGCTGGGTATAGAAATTAGTTGAGGACACCTACATACATCTTTCTTTGCCTCCTTGTGGACCAAAGGCAAGCTTCAGTGAGTATTCCCATTCAAGAGGTAAAATCTGCTATGACCAAATCTCCATTTCCCTATAGAATCCCCTCTTCATACTTAACAAACTCCTTTTAAGCTTAGGTCTTTTTTTCACAGTTTCCATCTTCTGGTACTCTCAGAAACTTAGATTTCTCATGAAGACTAAATTTAATCTTTTGCCACCATCTCCTGTGACTATCACTCTTTTCTTTTCCCCTATGAAACACAAACCTATGATATGCACACCTTGCTTCTAACTTCCACCAACACTAAGCAAACTTTTCTCTTTTGAGATGCTCTCCATCTGTCTGTATTACCCTTTCCAGAGGCTGTCATTTGCTAGTTTTAAAGTCATTCCCTCTGCTCAGGGACTTAACACATGGCTCCCACTTGTCTCATACTTTTCCTTCTCAGTCACTGCCCTCATCCTTAATGACTTCAATGTTCACAAATATATCCCTTAAAACACCCTGAATCCTATCACTCTGAATTCAAGTTTATGTACCCTTTGATTCTCCTTGTCTGTCTCAGCAATCTTAAAACATGACCTCCATTATCTTCAGCTGTGAAATTCTCTGATCACAATCTCTAATCCTTACCCCTCTCCTCCTACTCTCACTAAACCTCTTAATCCCAACTTCAATTTATAGTCAGTCACTCAAAATGGAGTTAATAGTACTTCTAAGTCATGTGACCAGCATATGAAGAACTAGACATTTTCTCTGGTTCTCATGATGTGTTTAACCTCCCCAAAACAGTAATTATCCAAAAAAAAGATAATTTAAGTTCCAACTATCTCTGTAGTCTAGGACACAAAGAATGCAAGCAAGTAAAAACCTATGAAAAAGTCTAATCGCTAACTCCTAAATTGTTCATTCAACCTCCATACCCTACCATCCATCTGTGCCTGTGGCATCAGGGCTTCACAAACTTTCCCATTTAGTTGCAACGGAACTCAGTTGTATACCCTGGTGCCTGTCCCTCCCTCCTATCCAGTCCTCTTCAAATAGAAGAAAACTGGCTTAAGCTATGATAACAGTGTGGCAGTGATCTGTGTCAAAATAGAGCATGACAGAGCACCAGCAGATAATTGAGGAACAGAGAGCAGGGGCAGGACATGTGGGGATGTGGAGCTCTCCACTAAGCCTTACAGAAAGAGTCCAACATTAACCTGGAACAAATTCTGTCCCCTTAAAAGTCACTTGGGGCAAAGACTGAAGCTGGTAAGCTGTGAATTACCAGTGTGGAAGGGGGCTGATTAGCTTCGAGATCCAGCCCCCAGGGAAACTGCCATCAAAGGGGAGAGAATCTGAAAGAAAACAACAGGCAAAAATAAGGGGAAAAATACAGAAAGTACTAAAGATTTTGTGAGGAAGAAAACTCAAGGCCTTGAACATAAGCAGACAAACCAAGAGAAGAAGATATAAATAGTAACGGGGAATAGAGCCTCCAGATTAGGTAAAAGAGTTCTGGTATCTATGAAAAAATATAAGATAAAGTAAAATGAGTCAATAATACCTGATAAGGCAGAGAACCCTGTGGATTCCCAAGAGAGCATAAAACCACAGCAAGATGCTCCTGAATGGTTTAAAAGAGAAATAAGATTTGTGAAAGCAGAGTTAATGCCCTCATGGCAGAAATAATTGACAGAATAGAAAAACCTGAATCCACAGTGGCAAGTCCCATGAAAGAATCAAGAGAGGATAAGTGATTGGGAGTACAAATATGCTAAAGAGAAGGATAATCTGGAAAAGAGAAGCAAAAACAATAACAAAAAAGGCACAATCTCCATACAAAACATTGATCTCAAAAATAGGATTTGTAGGAAGAACATAAGAATTATAGGGCTTTCAGAAGAACACAAGTCAAAAAAACTGAACATCATAATAATGCAAAAAAAAAAAAAAAGACAAGAAAACCCCCAGGACTTCTGAACATGTAAAACAAAGTGCCAGTCTAAAGAATCCACAGATTACCTCCATATAACAAACAACTAAAAGCAAAACCTCTGCTGCAAGCTCCAAAGCAATTGGTAGTTAAATTTAAGAGTTTTGTTTACAAACAACAAATTCTCCAGATCACCAAGAGAAAGACTTTCAAATGTGAAGGAAAGAAAATAGTACAAAACTGTTCTGCACCTACTAGAAATTATAGGAGGGAATGGAATAATGTGTTCCAAGAAGTAAATAGCTTGAGAAAAAACCCACAGTGACCCATCCTGAAAATCAGAGCCTAATCATACATAAAAAAAAATAGACATTCATTTTTTTAAAGCGTTTAAAACATGCCTAGAAAGAAAGAAAACTAGACTTTATCTGCTTCTCAGACACCTCAGACTTCAGAAATACAAGAAGGTTAATAATTACCACAACCAAGGAGAACAACATAATAACAGAGACTACGAAGAGATTTCTTTCTAAATGTATACAAGGAGACAAAGATGAAAGCTGTAGTCGGATAGACGTGATTATAGAGAAAGAGGCCTGAAACATCATGGATTAAACCTCATGTCATCTTGCCTACAAATGTTCCCAATGTTCCCATGCAGAAAAGGGGGGAAGGGAGAGGTGAAGAAAATAAATCCTAATTGAGTCAAAGGCTAACGGTGAAAAAAACAATTTTTGTCTCTCAGGAATATGAGAGCCTACAAGAGAATAGGGAGGCAAAGAGAGGAATTGAAAAAGGGGGAAAGAAAGGGTTAAATCTTGTCTTGGTGGTTAGAGGGGAGACCACTAATAATAAATACTTCTGTGAGAGACTAGAAATATTCTATTAAGGAAAATGGGGACTTTGCAAATGGGTATTATCTGCAGAGATTTAATACTTTGAAAAACTACTCTATTGTATATCTCTCCTCTGTTCTCACAATGCCACCACTCCAGCATCTATCCTACACTACTCTGTCCTTCACTCAGCTGTCAAATTGTTCTTCCTAAAGGATGAGTCTGACCATATTATCCTGCTATTCAGTAATCTCTACTGGTTCTGCTATAACGCTCATTTTGAAAATACAAATTTGTTTCAAGGCCATTAATATTTTTACCTTGAATGTTGTGTTCATTCATACTCTATTTCTTCATTAAGAGAACCGAACGCAAAATGAAAACATACGTATTCCTCAAACCTCTGCCAGCTGCCTCAATTCAACAAGTGTTTCTATCCTGTGTTAGAGAACACTACTTCACAATAACTCACAATGGTCAGCAAACATTTATAAGTGCTTACTATATGCCAGGCTTTGTACTAAGTGCTGGGGATTAAAAAAAAAAAGTAGTCCTTGTTCTCAAGGAGTTTATAATCTAATGGGGGAAGAAAACATACAAAATAAAGTTTAAAAGGGGGGGAATATAGTGGGGAGGGGAAAGGGGCAGTACCACCAAATGCAGGGGCATGGTGGAGAAATCAGAGAAGTGCCAAAGTAGCACATTCAGGTGAGAAGAGAGCTGAACTCCCTCTTTAAATGGAGGTTTTGGAGTGAATGGCTCCACCCACTGATCAGAGCGGGGAGATTGAGTGGTATTGTGGTGGAGTACCAAGGCTGATGGGACCTTGGATAATAGATGTTTTGTGTCAGTCAACAAGCCCGTACTTGGGCAGATCAGTGTGCTAAGTAATAGGGATACAAAGACAAAAACAGGCCCTGCCCTCAAGAAGCTCCCATTCTAATGGAAGGCCCACTGATCTCATCATTCAGTGCTAAACACAAGATGCCTCCTGTTAAGAAAGATGAGAGCAGACTTGCATCTGAAAGGATGCTGGAAAAATCCATTTCTGGTAATATATGCACCACCTTGAAGCATTTGAACCAACAATCACTCACCTTATTTAATCCTTTTAATTTCTGATTTTACACACAAGCTACTAAGTATCAAAGTTAGGATCTGAATCTAGAACATCCTGACCCCAAGTCTAGCAATGTCATTTGGGCACACAATCATATCGAATTTAGTAGTTTTTCATACACTGTTCTTCATGTGTTCTTAACACATTATTGTTTCTCCCGAGCAAGATTACAAAATCCTTGAGAGAACAGGCACCAAGTCATTCTTTAATTTTTCTCACTTGCTTCCTACCCCTCAATGAGGCAATACTTATGTCAAAGGTCTTCCATGATACTTAGTCAATCAAAAGTATGGGTGAATTGTGTGGTATGGAATGAGTTGCTCGCCATATAGAAGAAAGTTTCTGCTTCATTCTATTTATTCTTTTCCCTTCAAGCTAATCCCTCTTCTGAGCTTTTCTGCCATGTTGAGAGTACAACCATCCTTCTAACTACTTGGGTTCACATTTTTGATGTCATCCTCATTTCCTCTCTTGCTCACCCCTCATAGCCAATCAGTTTCCTGATCTTTTCATTTCTACCTCCACAACTTTCACGTATTGCTTCTTCTCTTTAATTATACAGCTAGTCATTCTTTTCAAATCCTCATCACATCTCCCATGGGCTATTATAATAGCCTTCTATTTGGTCTTCCTGCTTCAAGCTTCTCCCCACTGTGATCCACTTTTTATACATATCCAGGAAAGTGATATTCCTAAAGCACAAATGTGACCATGTCATTTCCTTAGTAACTTCAGAGGGTTCCCTATCACCTGTTGACTTAACTATAAACCCCTTATTTGGTCTTTAAAGCCTTTCTTAATCTGGTCCCTTTCTGACCTTTCCAGCCCTTACACACACACACACACACACACACACACACACACACACACACACACACACACACACACACACACACTACTGTCTTATAGAACATTTGCACTGGTTTTATTTATCCCATGAATGTTCTCTCTCTCTACCCCTGTCTTGAAATCCCTGGTTTCCCCTAAAAGCCACCTTCTGCATGAGGTTTTTGTGGTTCTCTACCCTCAGCCCAAAGATGCCAATGTCCCACCCCAATTACCTTGTTTCTATTTTTTATGATTTTTTTCTATATATCCAAATATATAACACTAGAACATCAAATCCTTGTAGGCAAGGATTTTTGCCCTTATTATTCTTAGCACCTAGCACAAAGGCTGATGTATCATAAATAATCAATATTTGTTGGGTGATTTCTTCTTAGCATTTACCTAGATTTCCTGCCACCAGTCTCCATATACTCTAATCTACCTCTCACACCAGTACCAGAGAAATCATTCAAATGTACAGCCCTGATTATGTTTCTCTCTTGCTTAAACCCTGCAGTCACCCCAATTGCCTGGGAGAATTGTCCAAATTCCTTAGCCTTGCATTCAAAATCCTTTACATTATATCTTTAACTTATTTTCCCATCTTATCTCATATAATTTCCTGTCCGTTACTAGATTAGTTTAAGAATAAGCCACAATCCCCTGCTGCTCCCCTTCTCATCTCCACAAATATATTTGGCTCATACAAACTCATGTATAACCAATTACCATGTTCAATCTCCTGTAAGGAAGCTAAGATTTAAGATAAGACATTGGGAATCACGTGGAACTTTGTCATACTTTTTGATTGGTCATACCTGTAAGCATCTCCTTCACAGAGTGTTGTGAAATTCAAGCAAGATAATATATATAAAGCGCTTTACAAACTGATTCCTCTTGTATATAATAATATGGATGATCATGTTGGGCAGGTAAAGGAATTCTCTCATTGGTTGCTGAGATGCATTTGGGATGCAAATTTTAAAGCAGAAGTTATTAATTATGCTGAAACCACAAATAATAGGAAAGTAGGACAGAAGTGTGGTATTGGTGGAAAGTATGTGTATTAGAAATTAAAGAGGTCAAGATGACAGAATAAGGAAGGAACCCTCTGAATCCCTCCTAAGTTCAAACAATTCAAATAAAATCCCCCTCCAAACAACTACAAAACTGACTCAGAATTGATCTAGCATCAAGGAGGCAGCTTTCCAGCCTGGCTGGAAAGGTCTTGTCTCACTGGGGTGGGAGAGGAGCAAAGTCCAAGAGTAGCATCCAGGCTCACAGCAGGGAGCCTGCAACAGGGCTCTGAGCCTGGGGCACTTTACCAGTGAGCCCTGATCCTGGGGTCTACCAGCAGAGAGACCTTGTTTCCATGTTTCCATAGCAACTAGCAGCAGGGCACCACCCCTGGATCAGGCCAGCAGCTAAACTCCATAGCTGGGGGAAGTCAATGGAGAGGCCCTACCCCGCCCCCCAGTACGGGCTAGAAGAGATGCTACTCTTCAGAGAAAGAAAGCAGCTAAGTCCTAAAGCCAGTGGTAGGACCCAGAGCCCCAGCATAAAAAGTATGTGAGAGTGCAAGATCAGAGTTCAACTCTCACATAAAAACACCATGTTACAAAAAAGGCAGAAAAGAATGAGCCAAAAAAGAAAAGCTTTACTATAGAAAGTTACCATGGTGATAAGGAGGATCAAGGCATAAACTTAGAAGAAAACAGTAACATAAAAATGGTTACATGTGAAACCTCAAAGAAAAGTGTAATTTGGTCTCAGGCCCAAAAACAATTCCTGGAAGACCTTTAAAAGGATTTTAAAAAGCAAATTAGAGAAGTAGAAGAAAAATTGGGGAAAATAAATGAGAATAATGTAAGAGAATCATGAAAAAAAAAGAGGCAATAGCATTGGAAAAGATATACAAAAATTTACCAAGGAAAATAACTCCCTAAAAAATAGAATTAACTAAATGGAGAAGGAAATACAAAAATACACTGAAGAAAATAATTCCTTAAAAATTAGAATTGAGCAAGTGGAAGCTAATGGCTCCATGAGATATAAAGATGAAACAAAATCAAAAAATTTTTAAATAATAGAAGAAAATGTACCAGTCAAACTACTAGAAAATTACTTTAAAATAATATCAAAATTCATCTGGAAGAACCAAAGGTCCAAAATATGAAGAGAATTAATGAAAAGAAATGCTAGGAAAGGTGACCTAGCCCTACAAGATATCAAATTGTACCATAAATCAGCAATCATCAAAACCACTTGGTACTGGCTAAGAAATAGAGGGGATAGATCAGTGGAATATGTTAGGTACTCAAGACACAGTGGTCAATTAATGTAGTAGTCTACTATTTGATAAACCCAAGGACCCCAGCTTTTGGGATAAAAATTCACTGTTTGACAAAACTACTGGGAAAACTGGATAATAGTGTGGCAGAAACTGGGCATAGACTAATGCCTGACACTGTACACAAGAATAAAGTCCAAATGAGTACAGGATCTCGGTATAAACAGATTAGGGGAGCAAGGAATAGTGTATTTGTCAGATTTATGGAGAATGGAGAAATTTATGACCAAACAAGAAATTTATGACCAAACAAGAGATAGAGAACATTATGAAGTGCAAAATGGATAATTTTGATTACACTAAATTGAAAAGGTTTTGCACAAGCAAACCCAATGCAACCAAGATTAGGAGGGAAGGAAAAAACTGGAAAAGAATTTTTACAGTTATTGTCTGTGATAAAGGCCTCTTTTCTAAAATATATAGACAACTGAGTCAAATTTACAATAATACAAGTCATTCCCCAGTTGATAAGTGGTCAAAGGATATCCTTTCAACGAAAGAAATTAAAGCTATCTATAGTCATGTGAAAAATGCTCTAAATCACTATTGATTAGAGAGATGCAAATCAAAACAACTCTGAGGTACCACAGCACACCTATAATATTGGCTAACAGGACAAAACAGGAAGATGATAAATGTTGGAGAAGATGTGGGAGAGTTGGAAAACTAATGCCTTGTTGGTGGAGCTGTGAGCTGATCCAACCATTCTGGGGAGCAATTTGGAACTATGCCCAAAGGGCTACAAAAATGTGCATACCCTTTGACCCAGCAATATCACTTCTAAGGCTATATCCCAAAGAGATCATAAAAATGGGAAAAGGGCCAACATGTACAAAAATATTTATAGAAGCTCTTTTTGTAGTGGCCAAGAAATGGAAATTGAGAGGATGTCCATCAATTGGGGAATGGCTGAACAAGTTGTGGTATATAAATGTAATGGAATACTACTATACTACAATGGTGAACAGACTTCAGAAAAACCTAGAAAGACTTATATGAAATGATGTTGAGTGAAATGAAGAGAACCAGGAAAACATTGTACACAGTAACAGCCACAGTGTGCAAGGACTGTTTCTGATAGACTTAACCCTTCACAGCAATGCAAGGACCTAAAACATTCCCAAAGGACTCGATACAAAATGCCATCCATATCCAGAGAAAGAACTATGGAATCAGAACACAGAATGAAGCAGACTATTTTCTCTTGTGTTATGTTTTGTTTTATTTTGTTTTTTTCTCATGGTTTTGCCCATTCCTTTTATTTCTTCTATGCAACACGACTAATGTGAAAATGTATTTAATATGATTGTATGTGTAGAACCCATATAAGATTGCATACCATTTCAGGGAGGGAGGAGAAAGGGGGAGAAAATTTAAAACTTATGGAAGTAATTGTTGAAAACTGAAAACAAATTAATTGAATTTAAATTTGTTTTACAAAGGAAGAAAATGTGAAATTTCTCATTGGAAAAACAACTGACCTAGAAAATGGATCCAGGAGAGATAACATAAGAATTATTGGACTGCCTGAAAGCTAGATTAAAAAAAAAGCCTGGACAACAGCTTTCAAGAAATTATCAAGGAAAACTGACCTGATATCCTAATCAGAAGGCAAAATGGAAATTGAAAGAATTCACTGATCACTGCCTGAAAGAGATCCCAAAATGAAAACTCCCAGGAATATGAAAGCCAAATTCCAGAGCTCATAGATTAAGGAAAAAGTACTGCACACAGCCAAAAAGAAACAGTTCAAACATCATGAAGCTACAATCAGGATTACACAGGATTTGGCAGCTTCCACATTAAAGAACCATAGGGCATGGAATATGATATGCCAGAAGGCAAAAGAGTTAGGATTATAACAAAGAATTGCCTACCCAACAAAACTGAATATAATCTTTCTGGGGGAAAAATGGATATTTAACTAAATAGAAGACATTCAAACATTTGTAATTAAAAGACTAGAGCTGAATAAAAAATTTTACCTCCAAATACAAGACTCAAGGGAAAAATAATAAGGTAAAAATGAAATGAGAAAGAGAAAACATAAGAAATTTATTAAGGTTAAACTGTATATATTCCTATATGACCAGATAATATTTGTAACTCTTTTTTTTTTAAATTAAATTTATTTATTTAACTTTTAACATTCATTTTCACAAAATTTTGGGTTACAAATTTTCTCCCCTTTTATCCCCTCCCCCCCAAACACCAAGCATTCTAATTGCCCCTATGACCAATCTGCTCTCTCTTCTATCATCCCTCTCTGCCCTTTTCTCCATTTTCTCTTTTGTTCTGTAGGGCCAGATAGCTTTCTATACCCCTTTACCTGTATTTCTTATTTCCTAGTGGCAAGAACATTACTCAACAGTTGATCCTAACACTTTGAGTTCCAACCTCCTTACCTCCTTCCCTTTCCACCCCTTCCCCCCGGAAGGCAAGCAATTCAATATAGGCCAAATCTGCGTAGTTTTGCAAATGACTTCCATAATAGTTGTGTTGTATAGGACTAACTATATTTCCCTCCATCCTATCCTGTCCCCCATTACTTCTATTCTCTTTTGATCCTATCCCTCCCCATGAGTGTCGACCTCAAATTGTACTCTCCTCCCCATGCCCTCCCTTCTATCATCCCCCCCACACTGCTTGTCCCCTTATCTCCCACTTTCCTGTATTGTGAGATAGGTTTTCCTACCAAAATGAGTGTGCATTTTATTCTTTCCTTTAGTGGAATGTGATGAGAGTAGATTTCATGTTTTTCTCTCACCTCCCCTCTTTATCCCTCCACTAATGAGTCTTTTGCTTGCCTCTTTTATGAGAGATAATTTGCCCCATTCAATTTCTCCCTTTCTCCTCCCAATATATTTCTCTCTCACTGCTTGATTTCATTTTTTTTTTTAGGATATGATCCCATCCTCTTCAATTCATTCTGTGCACTCTGTCTCTATGTATGTGTGCGTGTGTGCATGTGTGTGTGTGTAATCCCACCCAGTACCCAGATACAGAAATGTTTCAAGAGTTACAAATATTGTCTTTCCATGTAGGAATGTAAACAGTTCAGCTTTAGTAAGTCCCTTATGACTTCTCTTTGCTGTTCACCTTTTCATGGTTCTCTTCATTCTTGTGTTTGAAAGTCAAATTTTCTTTTCAGCTCTGGTCTTTCCATCAAGAATGCTTGAAAGTCCTCTATTTCATTGAAAGACCAATTTTTCCCCTGAAGTATTATACTCAGTTTTGCTGGGTAGGTGATTCTTGGTTTTAGTCCTAGTTCCTTTGACTTCTGGAATATCCTATTCCATGCCCTTCGATCCCTTAATGTAGAAGCTGCTAGATCTCGTGTTATCCTGATTGTATTTCCACAATACTTGAATTGTTTCTTTCTAGCTGCTTGCAATATTTTCTCCTTGACCTGGGAACTCTGGAATTTGGCCACAATGTTCCTAGGAGTTTCTCTTTTTGGATCTCTTTCAGGCGGTGTTCTGTGGATTCCTTGAATATTTATTTTGCCCTCTGGTTCTAGAATCTCAGGGCAGTTTTCCTTGATAATTTCATGAAAGATGATGTCTAGACTCTTCTTTTGATCATGGCTTTCAGGTAGTCCCATAATTTTTAAATTGTCTCTCCTGGATCTATTTTCCAGGTCTGTTGTTTTTCCAGTGAGATATTTCACATTATCTTTCATTTTCCATTCTTCTCGCTTTGTTCTGTGATTTCTTGCTTTCTCATAAAGTCCTTAGCCTCCATCTGTGCCATTCTAATTTTGAAAGAACTATGTTCTTCAGTGAGCTTTTGAATCTCCTTTTCCATTTGGCTAATTCTGCTTTTGAAAGCATTCTTCTCCTCATTGGGTTTTTGAACCTCTTTTGCCAATTGAGTTAGGCTAGTTTTCAAGGTGTTATTTTCTTCAACATTTTTTTGGGTCTCCTTTAGCAGGGAGCTGATTTGCTGTTCATGCTTTGACTTCATGTCTCTCATTTCTCTTCCCAGCTTTTCCTCTACCTCTCTAACTTGATTTTCAAAATTCTTTTTGAGCTCTTCCATGGCCTGAGCCCATTGGGTGGGCTGGGACACAGAAGCCTTGATTTCTGTGTCTTTGCCTGATGGTAAGCATTGTTCTTCCTCATCAGAAAGGAAGGGAGGAAATGCCTGTTCCCCAAGAAAGTAGCCTTCTATAGTCTTATTTCTTTTCCCTTTTCTGGGCATTTTCCCAGCCAGTGACTTGACCTCTGAATATTCTCCTCACACCCACCTTGCCTCCTGATCCTCCCAGCCAGCATTTGGGGTCTGAGATTCAAATGCTGCTTCCAGCCTTAGGGCTTTTGGTCCGGGCAGGGCTGCTATTCAGTGTGAGATTAAGTTCAGATGCTCAGGTTGGGGCAGGGCCGCCTCTCAGGCTCAGTTCCCTCAGGTAGTTTATGCACAGACCTTCCACAATGGATCCAGGCACCTGCCCCCTTGGGGAGCCCCAGTCTGCAGCCGCCTCTCAGCTTCTACCTCCCGGGCGGGGGGGGCCTGAGTTATGGGGGCACCCCACTCCCCCCTCAACCCGCCAAAGAGACTCTCTCACCGACCCCCGTCACCTGTGGGTGGAGGGACTTGTGCGGCCGCTGGAGATCCCGTCCCTGAAGCCTGCTCGGATCTGTTTCTCTTGGTGCCACGGCCGCGGCCACAGCAGGTCTGGGCCGGGCTCCGCGTCTGCAGCACGACGGACCTTTTGCGAGAGGTTTTGCAGGTCTTTCCGGAACAGAAATCTCCCTTGCTCCAATATTCCGTGGCCTCTGAGTGCAGAATTCGCCGTGAGTTACTTCCCTGTAGCCGTTCTATGGGTTGTGGGTTCGGAGCTATGTGTATGTGCATCTTTCTACTCCGCCATCTTGGCTCCGCCCCCCAATATTTGTAACTCTTAACAACTTTATTACTATAAGAGCAATTAGAAGGAGTGTATGTAGACAGAGGGTGTGGATATAAGGTACCTTTGATGGGATGACACCTAAAAAACAAAATAAAGGGGTGAGAAAGAAAATTGCACTGGAAGAAGGAGGGAAGTGATAGAATGAGGTAAATTATTCCTCATGAAAGAGGGATGAAAAAGCTATTATAATGGAGGAGAAGATAGGAGGTGGAGGGGTAGACACAGCTTAAACCTCACTCTCATCAAAATAGGTTCAAAGAAGGAATAATGTACACACTCAGTTGGATACAGAAATCTATCTTACCCTAAAGGAAGTCAAAAGGGATGGGATAATAGAAGGAGGAGGAGGGGATTGATAAAAGAGAGGGTATGTTGGGGATGGTGGTGATGAGAAGTAAAACACCTGTGAGGAGGGAAAAGGTGGAGGTAAGGGGGAGAGGGGAATAAACAAGGGAAAAATAACATGGAGTGAAATTTTACAGTTATCATAACTATAAATATGAATGGGATCCATGGAATAGATTAGATATAAATTACATTATAGTAAATGACCATAGTAATCTAGTATATGATAAACCCAAAGATCCAAGCTTTTGTAACAGAAACTCATTATTTGACAAAACCTGGGAAAACTGGAAAACAGTGTGGTGGAAACTTAGTATACACCAGCATTGCATACCATATCCCAAGACTGTTGTTGTTGCGGTGTTCATCTTTCTTTGCTGAAGAAGACCATGCCCATCAGAGACATGATAACATGGCTTTCACTTGACTTTGTTTTGAGTGAGGAAGGGCTGTGCAGGTCACCAGCCTCACTTCTCCTCCAGAGCCATTGGGTCCAGTGACCAGATATTCATCAGGATGACTGGAGATGGCCCAGGATGCACTGGGAGACGTTGGCCCCTTTAGTTCTTTAGTACCCTTTAGGTACTCACTTAGGGTAAGGTAACACCCATTCGATGAATAGTCCTGTGTAAGAAGTTGTCAAGGGATGGCCCCTTTAATGAGCCAAAGAAAATATAACTAAATCAAGCTGGGAGGGAAACAACAACAGTTACTGTTGATAATCACTAAATAGATACATGATTTACACGTGAAGGGTGATACCATAAGTAAATTAAGAAAGCATGGAATAGTTTATCTGTCAGATTTATGGACAAGGAAAGAATTTAGGACCAAAGGAGATACAGAGAGCATTACCAAATGTAAACTAGATTATTTTTATAATATAAAATTAAAAAGTTTTGGTACAAACAAAACCAATGCAACCCAAATTATAAGGAAAACAGAAAACTGGGGAGGGAGGATTTGTAACAAGTATCTCTGATAGAGGCCTCATCTCTCAGATATATAGAGAATTTGTATAAAAATGCATGTTCATTCCCCGATTGATAAATGGTCAAAGGATATGAACAGGCCGTTTTCAGATGAAGAAATCAAAATTATCTATAGTCATATAAAAATGCTCTAAATCATTATTGATCAAAGAAATGCACAAATTAAAACAACTTTGAGGTACCATCTCACAATTATCAGATTAATTAATATGTTGAAAAAGGAAAATGTTGGAGGTTGGAGGGATTGTGGGAAAACTGGGATACTAATGTACTCCTGGTGGAGTTGTGAACTGATCCAACCATTCTTGAGAACAATTTGTAACTATGCTGAAAAGGGCTATAAAACTGTGCATACCCGTTGATCCAGCAATACCACTGCTAGGCCTATATACCAAAGGCATCCAAAAAAAGGGAAAAGGACTTATTTGTACAAAAAATATTTATAGCAGCTCTTTTTGTGTGGTGGCTAGAATTGAAAAATCAAAGGGATGCTGAGCAATTGGAGAATGACTAAACAAAATGAGGTATATGATTTTAATGGAATATTATTGTGCTGTAAGCAATGGCAAATAGGATGATTTCAGAAAAAGCTGGAAAGATTTACATGAACTGATGCATAGTGAAGTGAACAGAACCTGGAGAACATTGTACACAGTAAGAACAATACTGTTTGATGAAGAGTTGTGAAAGACTTAGCTGTTCTCAGTAATATAATGACTCAAGACAATCCCAAAGAAGTAATGATGAAGCCTACTATTCACCTCCAGAGAAAAAAACTGACATTGATTGCAGACTGAAGCATTTTATTTTCCACTTTCAATTTTTTCTTTTATTTGACTAATAGGGAAGTGTTTTACATAATTGTATCCTATAGCCTATATCTGATTGTTTACTATTTCAAGGAGGCAGGAGGGAAGGAGGAGAGGGGTAGAAATTGAGATGCAATACTTTTAATCAAAATGTTTTAAAAAATAAAATAGTAAATTAAAGAAAAAACTTTTGCAACATAATTTCTACATGGAAAACATTTTAAGGGTCTCAAATTGGTTGCTAAATTGGTTGCTATCCTAAGACTGATAAACATCTGCTTTCTTTCTTCTTACTGTCTTGTCTTTGTTGTTTTATAATAAGAAGAGAAGCCATTCCGTGAAAAACCTTGAAAATTTTCATCAAATTTGAAGTGCTTTGACAGGCATTTAAAGCAGGCAGTGAAAAAAAATTAGAGATTTATATAAAAAAGTGGCCTCCTGCTTTGGATATCATTAGTTCTTTGGTTGTCATTTGAGTAGTTGGAGCCATTTGCTAGGTGGTGCAGCGGACCTAAGTTCAAATCCAACCTCCGTATCTGTGTGATCCTAGTCAGTCATTTTGCCTAGTCATTTGCCTCAGTTTCTTCATTTGTAAAATGGGAATGATAATAGTACCTACCTGAAACACCACTATGATACCCATTGTAGCTGCTATGAGTACGCATGTGTATTTCCAGGGTAAATTCACAAAATACAATAAACTCTCTTCCTCAAAGGCAAAACCAAAATATTTATTTGGGACATCATTAGAATACCAGGAGGTAAGATTTAACAGGGTATTTATCACTAATCCAGGAAGCACCGACACTTTAAACCTTCTTTCTGTCAGGCTTCCCCACAAAAAACAAGATTCTACCAGACAAATTTCTCCCTCTGCCCACTCACAGCTTGCTTCTCTCTCTGTCTGCTTCTTGGGCCAACTGCTCGCACTCAGCACTTGCTTCTATCTGTCTGTTCTGCCTGCTCTCACTCTCTGCTCATGCTCTCTCTCTCTTTCCTCCTTGGGCACCCCCTCCCAGTCTGAGTTCCGTGTGACCACAGGTTCCACATGATCACAGGCTCCATGTGTTTGTCCTATTAATGGGTGGGGAAGATCTTCCTATTCTATTAATATTACACCACCTCCCAGGCTAGTTGTAAGGATCAAAGGAGATAATATTTGTAAAGTATTTTGCATAGCGTGCGGCACAATATTTCTTTTTTTATTTCAATGAGATTTGGTTGAATGCCATGATAGGTCTTTTGCCACATTAAAAATACTGATGAAACATTAATATTCTTTGATATGCCAATGGACACCACCATGTGAGAAAAATATGAAATCCAATTCCTTGTGAAGTCCACAGGAAGTGAGAAAATGTGCCTTATAAACAGCATTAGATACGATGGCTAATGGTCAGGAAATGTAACCCTGTAATAACAAACACTTTAAGACAAAATTTCCCCAATGCGATAAATGTGAGATGTCAAGAATGGGGTTGGATAGCCTCAGAATCAATGAATACTTGATTATTGGTTATATAGAGTAATAAGCCTGAAACTCTTTGGCAAAAGGCAGTATTAGTTCTAAATACATTTGAAAGGCATCGTACCCCCAAAGCTAAGTATACTGGATCATTAAAATCAGAACTATAAAATAAGGTCAAAAGGTATCACTGCAACAGGTCATTGAAGTTGTTGTAACTAAGTCCTTCAGGCAATGACTCCAAAGACAGTGCTCTAATTAGCTTTTGCTATGTCCCACTCCAAAAGTTAGGAGCTATTGGTAGATCCATTGTGCAAATGGATTCTAAATGCATGGGGATGTGTGTGTGTGTGTGTGTGTGTGTGTATGTATGTCTCTTCAAATACACACACACACATACATAAAGGGGAAAGCAACATTTTTTGAAACCATTAAGTCATAGATTCTGGATTTACATAAATATGCATATATATGTGTATGTTTATGCATTTTTACATAAATCCAGAATCTATGCTTGATAGCTTCAAAACATGATGTCTTTCCCATGTCATGGATAATGGGGAAAATGCTAATTGATTGTGGGAAGACTGGGAAAGAAACAATGACCAAAGTAATGAAGACAAAGGTAGCAGTGAAAAGAATGAATACCTTAATGATGTAATGGCTTGGTGATCTCATTAATGCGAGTCTTATCTGAGTGCAATCTATCCATATTCATTTATCATTGTTTTCAGGTACATACTCCTGAGGATTCAACCACATTTTGTATGCAACCATTACTGTACTACTGAAGTTATCTCTCCATTACACTTATGCTCAGGTCATCCCTGAAATTGTGGTGTAGCCCACTGATGCCCCTCATGTGACTCTATGATTCTTGGGGTAGATTATTGTTTGGATTCTAAACAGATTATGTCCATGATTTGCTTGTCTATAATGCTACTGTATCCCAACAATTGTCTACTCGCTTAAGTTAAATTCAGCAATAACATATTGAGTCCTTATATGTTTAAGGTGCTAAATTAACATCTAGGAAGACAAACACAAAAACAAAACAGTCCCTACCCTATTCATATACTTCTGTTCTAAGGTGGGGATATGAAATATACACAGATAAGTAAATACAAAATAATTTTCCAGAGGGAAGAGTATTAACAACTTTGGGGTGGGATAGGGCACCCAGAAACACTTTGCGTAGGATGTGGCAACTGAGCTTTGTTGAAGGAAGCTAGAAAGTGTAGTAAGAAGAAGTAAGGGGAGAAAGTATTCTGGGCATGCTGATGCAAAGGCATGGAGGTGGAGATTGCATGTTAGAGTGATATCAGGTAGCATCATTTGATTGAAATATAGAGTACTTCAAAGGAAATTACTTGAAATAAATATGGAAAGGTAAGCTGGAGGCAGATTGTGAAGGATTGTAAATTTGAAACCAAGGACTTTGTCATCTCTCACTGTTTGATCTTAACTTCCTTTTAAGTCCTATTGAATCCTTGAGTCCCTGGTACAGATCTCCTGATATTCAATTTGGTTGTCATGCAAATTAACTTCACAGCAATACTGAAAAGGTCCCGATAGAACAAGTGATCTTTATCCGCCTTTTCATCAGCAACCAAAATCACTTGATTCCCTATATGGTATTTTTGAGTCAAAGGGTATGATTATTTCTAGAACTCTTTTTGTGTGTTGCTGGGCTGCTCTTCAAAAATATTCTACCAATTTGCAGTTGCTCAATAAATGTGAGACTACGCCTTCTAACTAACTTGGAAGTTAAAATATGGGTTTTTATTTCCATCACTATAAGTAAACTTAGATATATGTATGTGTGTGTATGTGCACACACATACATATATGCATATATGTCTGTGGATACACATCCTATGCCAGTATTCAACTGATAAAAATAATTTGGGCATTTGGATGAGTGTCGGGGTTGTACCACAAATTGCTTTAACTTGTATTTCTTTAAATATTAGTGCAACATCCCTTTGCGACATGCCATAGGATAACCATTGCTTTAAAGTCTGGAGGGCAAGTCTGCTTTCATCAACTTTTTGCTACTCAGTTGGTCAGACAACACGCATTTATTAAAGGCTTACTACATGCCTGGCAATTTTGCTTATTTCTTTCAAAAGAGCCCCTTGAATTTTTGCCTATTTGTTTGTCTATATTTTTCTATGTAAACAATGGAGTTCTCCCCTGTCCTCCATTTCTTATTTTTAAAAAGTCATTGGTGTGGATTTAAATCCTTAAATAAATGTGGAGAGTATTATAATTTTTTCCAATATTGACTTATACTTTAGTAAGAAGTCCTGATAATGGTAGCTAATATTTATAGTACCTTCAGATTTACAAAAAAATGTATTTCATATCCATATACATACATATGGATATAAAATCTCATTTAATGAGCTGAAATATCTAGAGTTGAGATCTGAGTCAGGGGAGGTAGTTACCTACATCAACAAATTTATAGATCCTTGAAGCTTTGAAATAAGAACTAATATCTTTATTTTATTTAAAAACCATAAGCAGAATGGAGTTGTTCTGTCTTAGTCTGTGAGAATGAAGATGAAGAATAGGGGTAGAGGTGTTAAAGGGGTTGGTGGGGAGGGCAGTTGGTAGTCTGAGGGAATCTTTGGATCTCTTTTCGGAATAACATTTTAAAATGCATTAAATTAAATACAGTATTATAAAGTAAAACAATTCTGTGAAAATAAAATTGTCAAAAATTTTAAATCTCCAAGGGTGGTCTAATATCAAGGCTCTGAATTCTAAGATTTCATGAACCTGAAACCACAGTTTTTTAAATGAGTATTTTTGATAATTAGCTTTAACATATAGTTATGGCGGGGGGGCGGAGCCAAGATGGCAGAGTAGAAAGACGCACATACACATAGCTCCGAACCCACAACCCATAGAACAACTACAAAGAAGTAACTCACGGCGAATTCTGCACCCAGAGGCCACAGAACATTGGAGCGAGGGAGATTTCTGTTCTGGAGAGACCTGCAAACCTCTCGCAAAAGGTCCTTCCTGCTGCGGACTGGGCGCCGGGACTGGGACCTGAGTAAAGCCCTGCCGTGGCCACGGAACCGAGAGGAAAAGATCCGAGCAGGCTTCAGGGACGGGATCTCCAGCGGCCGCACAAGTCCCTCCACCCACAGGTGACGGAGGTCGGTGAGAGAGTCTCTTTGGCGGGTTGAGGGGGGAGTGGGGTGCCCCCATGGCTCGGGCCCCCTCGGGAGACAGAAGCTGAAGGGTGGCGGCAGACCAGGGCTCCCCAAGCAGGCAGTAGCCTGGATCCATGGTGGAAGGTCTGTGCATAAACTCCCTGAGGGAACTGAGCCCATGAGGTGGCCCTGCCCCGACCTGAGCATCTGAACTTAATCTCACACTGAATAGCAGCCCTGCCCCCGCCAAAAGCCCTGAGGCCAGGAAGCAGCATTTGAATCTCAGACCCCAAACGCTGGTTGGGAGGATCAGGAGGCAAGGTGGGTGTGAGGAGAATATTCAGAGGTCAAGTCACTGGCTGGGAAAATGCCCAGAAAAGGGAAAAGAAATAAGACTATAGAAGGCTACTTTCTTGGGGAACAGGCATTTCCTCCCTTCCTTTCTGATGAGGAAGAACAATGCTTACCATCAGGCAAAGACACAGAAATCAAGGCTTCTGTGTCCCAGCCCACCCAATGGGCTCAGGCCATGGAAGAGCTCAAAAAGAATTTTGAAAATCAAGTTAGAGAGGTAGAGGAAAAGCTGGGAAGAGAAATGAGAGACATGAAGTCAAAGCATGAACAGCAAATCAGCTCCCTGCTAAAGGAGACCCAAAAAAATGTTGAAGAAAATAACACCTTGAAAACTAGCCTAACTCAATTGGCAAAAGAGGTTCAAAAACCCAATGAGGAGAAGAATGCTTTCAAAAGCAGAATTAGCCAAATGGAAAAGGAGATTCAAAAGCTCACTGAAGAACATAGTTCTTTCAAAATTAGAATGGCACAGATGGAGGCTAAGGACTTTATGAGAAAGCAAGAAATCACAGAACAAAGCGAGAAGAATGGAAAATGAAAGATAATGTGAAATATCTCACTGGAAAAACAACAGACCTGGAAAATAGATCCAGGAGAGACAATTTAAAAATTATGGGACTACCTGAAAGCCATGATCAAAAGAAGAGTCTAGACATCATCTTTCATGAAATTATCAAGGAAAACTGCCCTGAGATTCTAGAACCAGAGGGCAAAATAAATATTCAAGGAATCCACAGAACACCGCCTGAAAGAGATCCAAAAAGAGAAACTCCTAGGAACATTGTGGCCAAATTCCAGAGTTCCCAGGTCAAGGAGAAAATATTGCAAGCAGCTAGAAAGAAACAATTCAAGTATTGTGGAAATACAATCAGGATAACACGAGATCTAGCAGCTTCTACATTAAGGGATCGAAGGGCATGGAATAGGATATTCCAGAAGTCAAAGGAACTAGGACTAAAACCAAGAATCACCTACCCAGCAAAACTGAGTATAATACTTCAGGGGAAAAATTGGTCTTTCAATGAAATAGAGGATTTTCAAGCATTCTTGATGAAAAGACCAGAGCTGAAAAGAAAATTTGACTTTCAAACACAAGAATGAAGAGAAGCATGAAAAGGTGAACAGCAAGGAGAAGTCATAAGGGACTTACTAGAGTTGAACTGTTTGCATTCCTACATGGAAAGACAATATTTGTAACTCTTGAAACTTTTCAGTATCTGGGTACTGGGTGGGATTACACACACACACATGCACACACACATAGAGACAGAGTGCACAGAGTGAATTGAAGAGGATGGGATCATATCTTAAAAAAATGAAGTCAAGCAGTGAGAGAGAAATATGTTGGGAGGAGAAAGAGAGAAATTGAATGGGGCAAATTATCTCTCATAAAAGAGGCAAGCAAAAGACTCATTAGTGGAGGGATAAAGAGGGGAGGTGAGAGAAAAACATGAAATCTACTCTCATCACATTCCACTAAAGGAAAGAATAAAATGCACACTCATTTTGGTAGGAAAACCTATCTCACAATACAGGAAAGTGGGAGATAAGGGGACAAGCAGTGTGGGGGGGATGATAGAAGGGAGGGCATGGGGAGGAGAGTACAATTTGAGGTCGACACTCATGGGGAGGGATAGGATCAAAAGAGAATAGAAGTAATGGGGGACAGGATAGGATGGAGGGAAATATAGTTAGTCCTATACAACACAACTATTATGGAAGTCATTTGCAAAACCTACGCAGATTTGGCCTATATTGAATTGCTTGCCTTCCGGGGGGAAGGGGTGGAGAGGGAAGGAGGTAAGGAGGTTGGAACTCAAAGTGTTAGGATCAACTGTTGAGTAATGTTCTTGCCACTAGGAAATAAGAAATACAGGTAAAGGGGTATAGAAAGCTATCTGGCCCTACAGAACAAAAGAGAAAATGGAGAAAAGGGCAGAGAGGGATGATAGAAGAGAGAGCAGATTGGTCATAGGGGCAATTAGAATGCTTGGTGTTTTGGGGGGGGAGGGGATAAAAGGGGAGAAAATTTGTAACCCAAAATTTTGTGAAAATGAATGTTAAAAGTTAAATAAATAAATTTAATAAAAAAACAAAACAAAACATATAGTTATGGCATATCACTGCCAAAAATCTAATTTCTACTACTTTAAACTTTGTAGGATAATAGATCTAGAACTAGAAAAGACCTCAGTCCAACTCCTCAATTTCTGGAAAATGAGGGTAGAGACCAAGTATAGACAGTTAAGCAGAAGGGCAGAATTTAAACTCGTTTTCTCTGATCCTAGGGTTAGTGCTTTTTGAACTGTCTCTAAGTTGCTTGTTTATACAGTAGGTATTTGTTTCTATCTCCTCTATAATGTAACATTAGTTATTTAATTAATCTGACTAGCTATATTCTAAGTCAAAAAATGTTCAAATGAAAAATGGGACAAAATAGGTACTGAATTCCCAAGAGAAAGTAAGCATTAGCTCTACATTGCCTCCCCCCACCATTTTTTCATTGCTACAAATCCAGTACAACTTGATACTGATGGAATGTTATCAGTCGATGGCTGGATGTTCTGTGTAAAATGAGTTGTTCTCAGTCCAATTTCTAGTACACTAATGGCTGCATCACAAAAAATGCTATTGCTATCGCTTTCCTTATTGTCAGTCTTAGCAAGAAAGGTCCAAAGCTGAAAGAGCACAGAAACTGAACTGCTTGCTGATTTACTACCGGACAAAGGTCTACACAGTGTGAAAAAGCTTGATGGAAATTTCCACTACTGTAGAAGTTAAAATAGGACCTTCTATTTTCATTACTATCAACTTAGATGTATGAATTTGTGCATATATACATATGTGCATATATACACACATGCATACATGTGTATGTAAACATATGAATTTGAGTGTATGCATGTGTATATATACATATAGACATAAGCTAGGTCCATAGACATAAGCAAATAATGGACCCTCTGAAGTGGTCTTATGTATTAAAATTGTACTATTACAAGTTATAATTATACTTTTAAAATGGTAGTTGGCACCAGCCCAAAACAAATCTTCAGTGCAAATTCAAATAGTGTGACTACATTAGAGGATTCGTGATTCCCACTAATTAGGGGCTAGCTCTATTTATCTATCTTGATGTATGTATCAGTCTGTCTATAGCTACATCTTCATTTATAATAACATCTACATTTATCTATATCTATTTTTCTTTCAATATTTGAAAACAGCATCATAATGATATTGGATGATAACCTGATGCAAAAAGTCGGCAAAGACATAGTCTTTTCAATACTTCAAAACTCTGTGATTTTACTAATGGCCTATTCCCTATTATCATGCAGATTTCAGTCCCAGTCACATCCCTACTGCCAAGGCATACATTCTAGAAGGATTATATAGATTTCTAGGGTTGAAAAATTGTATGATCTTGCAGCCAACCCTCTGGAAATGAGGCTCTCTGAAATTAGACTGATGTTCAGATCATATTCTACTACCAGTTCTACACTCTAAAATCTTACAGACTAATAAGACCTGCTTTTCTGGCTTGGTAGAGTTCAGAATCCACCTTGGTGAACTCGGGTTTTATCCAGCCTTGATGAAAAGGTACTCCTTTAGAGTGAAATAAATGGCATTATTCTATCATAAATTTAGAGCTAGAATGGATCAGAGAGGCCATCTATTCCAACTTTCTAATTTTACAGATAGAGAAACTGAGACCATAAAGGTTAAGTGATTTGCCTGAGGTTGCACATTAGAATATAGATCTTAAATCTGAAACCAGAGCCTCTTTCCATTATAACAGCTGTGTCCTTAACAAACAAATAATTTGCATCATTTTTCCTTGAAAAGCAAATAAATGGTATACGAAGGGCAGAGGCATGGCAAGGAAAGGGTAAAATCACTACCTTCAAGAGCTGAAGCATAAATTGTATAACACACATTTTAAGGAAGTTCCCTTTTCTATTTGTTGAATATTTTCTAGATATCTTTTGCCAAGATTCTTTAAAAATATTCAGGGGACTTTGCTACTTCTTGAACCCCACAGCTAATAAGCCCTCCTCATGCAGGACATATTAAAATGTTTTTATTCCATGGAGTGGGTATCTTTGGTCCTCTAGCCCTTATGTTGCTCAACAAATTCATTTCAATTTAGGAAGTATTAATTAAGCACCTGTAATGGGCAAATATTTCTTGCACTTTAAGAAATTACAGTTTACTGAGGGCACACAGAGTTATAACTAGCAACTTTTGGGGCATGGGGCAAGCACTAAAGACATTCAATTTGGGGTAGGAGAAACCTTGAAGCTTGGGACACAAGGCCCCATAGAGATAGGAGAGGAGGAAGAACTTAAGTAACAATCCTGCTGAGTGGAGACAGAGATGAAGGGAGACCATGAGGCTGCTTCTGGAAAGGCTGTTGTCAAGGTGGGGGCAGAACTGACCCGGGGTATGGACACCAGAGGTAGAAAGCTATGTGTGGAAGATGGATTGGGGGTTGGGAAAGAGACTGACCTGATATTGCAGTAGTTTAGGTAATGCTAGCCTGAACTAGAATGGTGGTCATCTGAGGGGAGAGAAGGGGGACAGGTCAGAGAATCGTTATAGAGGCAGAATCAATAAGATTTGGCAACTGTTGTTTATGGGAGTTGAGTAAGAGTGAAGAGTAAAGCATGACTTCAAAACTGTGAATGTCTGTCATCAGGATGGTGATGCCTCAAAAGAAATAGATAGATAGGTAGATAAGTAGGTAGGTAGGTAGATAGGACAGATGCGGGGAGGTTGGTTCTATAGAAAGGGACCCAGGAGAGCAGTGTCACAAATGCTCAGACAGGAGAGACTGTACCATAATGTAATTCTCCATGTTTTAAGTCTTAATACTTAAAGATTCTTACATTCTGAAAAGATATTACTAAACTCTGATATGTTATTATTAGAAGAAAGGTTCTAATCAAGCTTAAATTCACTGAAGAATATTTTTTCAAGTGTGCATATAACAAAATCTACTCTAGAAAAAGACCTTGGTTGGATGAAAGACAACCTAGGTTTTACCCTCAGCAGCATGGCTTGCTAGTCATGTGACCTTGGGCAAATGATTTAATATTTTTGAACCATAATTTTCTTACCTGCAAAATGGGGTTAACAATCACATATGACCCTGCCTACCTCACAGTTTAGTGATAAGGGTCCAATAGATAATCTATATGAAAGTGCTTTGTAAACTGTGAAAAGCTAAATAAAAATAAACTGCACTTATTACATTAGTTCTTGAGAAATTACTGACAGTTTTTGTGATCTGGAATGAAGTGGGCAAAATTATATTTACTTTCCCTATGCCAAGGGATTTATTATTTTATTGGAATAGGTTCTCCCTCAATGGCATGGTGTGAAACCTTTATTTTGTGCAGTTTCTTATTTGTGTCCTATTTTGGATCCTAAAAACCTGGATGAAAGTGAAAAGGGTAGATCTGAGACAAGTGACTATCTTTCAACTGATGACAGGATAAAAATCCTCTGATACCTATCAGCCTGTCTCTTTAAAAGGCAGTAACTCCCAGAGAACCAGAGGACTGCAGACACAGGTGTGCCAGCAAATTGACTCTCCAAAAAACACAATGTACTTTTTGGTTTAATCTGTTTTATTAGCATTTTCTCCATTACTTACTTAAGTCTAGACAATCAACAAAACAAACTAAGCCCTGGTGTGTAGCATTTCTGAGGTATAAATGCTCACACTGAAACTGGTTAATAGGTACGTACCCATAGAGAGTTTAGAATGTAAACTCTTAAGGCACTAGAAGGATTTGGTTTAGTAGTCTTGGAAAAAGAGCATTTCTAGGAAGGTGAATCTGAACCCAGCAACAGGCATCTGACAATTGACCTATGTTGCATGGCCTTTGGTTGAAAAAATAAAACAAGTAAACATTTCACATACATTGCACAACTTCTGGTTTAAAAAATAATAGACACTGTCTCTTCTTTATTGGGTCCTGGCCTAAGTCCTTGGCAACATGTACCTTTGCTTTGCTTTCTGGGTGCCAGTCTGGGGTGTGAACTTTTATTTCTCTTACTCTCTGCTATTGGTATAGCTCAGGACTTCCTTGCCTTGTGGTTGGAGCACTGGGGTTGTGGTGAGATATAATCCAATTCCATCTTTCTCATGCATTTGTGAACACAGCTGGATTTTTAGGGTGTGCTTTTTGAAAGGTAGCTATTCCATCTGCAGAACTGTTTTGGGTAGATTTTCAAGGTTGCTTTAAACTAAAATCTCCCCTAAACAGAGGATGTGCAGTTTAGTCTTGTATGACACACAAGTTGT
This sequence comes from Notamacropus eugenii, assembly GCF_028372415.1. NCBI lineage: Eukaryota > Metazoa > Chordata > Mammalia > Diprotodontia > Macropodidae > Notamacropus > Notamacropus eugenii. The sequence goes on along the minus strand of NC_092873.1, from coordinate 449,373,721 downwards.
GTGTCCTTGGGCAAGTCGCTTAACCTATATTCCTTAGTTTCCCAGGCTAGAAAATAGGAATAATAGTAGTACCTCCTTCCTTAGAGTTGCTTTGAAGATAAAATTTGCAAACCTTAAAGCTCTACAGAAATGCCAGCCATTATTATTAATTTTGGGAGTTAGGGTATTAGAAGGAAGGAAACAAACATTTATTAAGTGCTTGCTATGTGCCAATCATTGAACTAAAGAATTTACAAATATTATCTCATTGGATTCTCACAACAACCCTGGAAGCACTATTATTATCCTTATTTTACACTGAAGCCAGTTTTGAACTTAGCTCCTCCTGTCTGCAGGTCTAGCACTCTATCCATCATAACACCTAGCTATCTCCAATTAGAGCCTTCCATAATCAGAAAATAATTTACGTAGAACAAAGATGTCAAACATATGTAGTCCATAACACTCCTGAGTATGGCCTGAACTAGATTAAAATGTAATTTGGAAATATTTAACAAAATAAATAAAAATACAATAAAACATAGATAATATTACATTTTTCAACTGTCAATGTGTAGCCTTTAGGGATCCTTTTGTATGGATTATTTGCTGTTTCTATTTGATTTTGACATCAGTGATGTAGAAGGTGGGGACAGCTGGGTAGCGTGTTGGGAAGACCTGTGTTCAAGACCTATCTCTCAGACAGTTGTGGGATCCTGGGCAAGTCTGTCAGCCTCAATTTCAGATGGGAATAATAATAGCCCCTCCCTCCCAGGGTTATTGTGAGCCTCAAATGTACCAATACATGTAATTTCCAAACCTTAAAATTCTATATAAATATTAGCTATTATTGTAGTTGTTGAGATGAGTCTTGACAGAAACAAGAGATTCAAAGAGTATGAAGGTGAGGTCACAACCAGTAACACAAACTGACAGTGATTTGTTAAGTCACAAGGAGGCACTTAACACTGGATGAGGCAGAGCCCTTCATTACTGCAGCTAGAACATGTCCTTGTTCTCCTTACAAAAGCTGGAGGCAGTCCCTTAATTTTGCTTTTAACTTTCATGAACTCAATACTTACAGATTCTTATTTATAGATTTATAACCTGACTAGCTAGGTGGACTTGGTCTGGTCCCCTGACACACCTCGACATTACTTTTCTCATCTTTAAAATGAAGAAGTTAGATTAGATAACCATATGGTTACATCTAGCTCTAAAATCATATCATCCTATGATCAGAATGATGCATGTTTTGAATTGCCCTTCAAAGAGTAGATTGTTTTCCTTTCTACCTTTTACCTTAAATAGAAACTCTATTAGATAATTTTAGATTTGTGAAACAGACCAAATCAAAAATCACCTGAAAACACACACAGATTCTGATCAGCAAATTCAGAGAGGAATTTCCAAATTTTAGTTTTAAATATGTTTTTCTAGGTTCATTTCACCAGATATTTTTTCTATTGACAACTTCAATTGCATACATTAGATCTGATGGGCAGTGGAGGTATTGTGATATCAAAAGTGAAGATGAAAGTACTGTTTCCCATCTAGTTTTCAAGTCAAATTTGAGGAGATGAGATGGTTCCTGCCTCTTCATAGAGAGTTGTACCCATCAAACTACCTGTCATCAAAACCCACAGAAGTGAAAATATGGATTGGCAGGGAGGTGATACATGAAGTCTGTGGTTACTCTAACTCCTCTGCAGAAAGAGAAATATCTTACAACTTTAGCAGAGCAGGCGCTTGTCAAAATATGAGCTCAAGAGGAAGCTTACAGATGATTGGAACTGGACACATTCTATGCTTGAGAGAGTACAGGAACAAGAGATCACCATGCATGACCATGCAAACAATTACAACAGGGACAAAAAACCCACAACTAAACAATCTGTTTTTTTTCACTTGAAGATTACTGATTACTACATTTTAAAATGCCTAGTATCTTCAGGAAATACAATCAGAAGATAGAAATACTTCACAAACTGGAATGAATTCCCAAGGGAAAACACATTCTAAGTTGACTTTGTTAGTAATTGCTATAGGTAAACCTGTCGGTATAGTCATTTTTGACATCAGTGTAGCATGGGTTGCAATTTAGTTGAAAAATGTTAATTATCAGACTGAAATCATGTCTCTTCCCTTTCATCTCTTCCCCAGTGTCTCAGACTATTATGGTGTCAGTTCTAGGTTCTCAAAGGCAATGCTAATTAATTACAAAGTCTTATAGAGCTGCAGTCATAGGTCTGGTGATATATTATATAGATGCCATCCAAGGTACTGGTCTAGCTAAGTTTGGAGAGATGCAGAATCTCAGAGCAGGAAGGGACCTTAGAGGTTATCTAACTCAACCCATACCCAAAAAGGAATCCCCTCTGTAATTTACAGAGGTTATCCAGCTCTTGACTGAAGACTTCTAATAAGACAGAACCCATTCTTTCCTGAGGTAGACAATCTCATTTTGGGACACTTCTGGTTTTTAGAAAAATTATTCTTATGCTGAGCTGAAATCTGCCTTTGAAAACATCAATTGTTCCTACTTTTGCCTTCTGGGACCAAGTAGAGTTTAATCCTTTTTCTAAGGGACAAGACTTTCAAATACTTGAAGGAAGTTATTGAATTTTCGCCCTTACCCCACCAAGTCATTTCTTGTTCATGTTAAACATACATATTTCCTTCAACTTATCCTAATACATCATGGTTTTTTCACTTTATTGGTCACCTCCCATGGACACTTCATTTAGTCAACATACAGAGTCAGGAAAACCTGAATTCAATTCCAGCCAGATATTAACTACATAATCCTTAGAAAGTCACTTAACCTCTTTTCCCCCTAGTTTCTTCATCTGTAAAATGGGGGATAATAATAGCATCTACCTCTTAGGGTTGTTGTGAGGATAAAATAAAATAATAATTGTTATGTTCTTAATATAATGCCTGGCAAATAGTATACGTTATATAAATGTTAGTTATTATTATTAATACATGCCTGTATGCATACACACACATATATGACCAATTTAAGAAATAATATCAAGTCATTCTCATCGGTGGTCTGCATAGAGGCCAGATGACCACTTGGTAAAGTTGTAGGGAAGATTCCAACTTTGGTCTGGATTGGATCAAATTACCTCCAAAGGCCTTTCCAGTTCTGAAATTCTATAACTTTGGACATACTGTCAACTGTTGAATTGTAAATGGCTTAAACTGATTGAATGAATTTCCCACAGGGGTGAGTGGGGAATCAACCTGCTAGAAGTTACTTTGCTGGCTTTGTGTAAATAACAAAAAAGATACCTGTCAAAGCCTGCAGCCCAAAGATCCAAACTGTCTGTATCAGGCTACTTTGAACAATCCTCATTTTCCTTTAATAAATTTCATCTTGTCAGAACAAGTATCAAATACTCAATTTCTTACATTTTGCATTTTTTTTTTCCTTTTTACTGGGCAGATTGCCACAGTGCATTCTACCTTTTCTTGCTTCTACTTTTCTTTCTGAGAAATTCATTTTCTACCCTTTTTCTATAACATTAGACTAGCCTGATAAATACCAGGATTCAATGCCATGTCCACAGATTCCACTTAAATTTCCACTGACAATAAAGTGCCTTTAAGTCTTACAACTTTCCTCACAAGAGCCAAATGTTGGAATAGCAGAAAAAACATCACAAGACAGCTAATAACCAGTGCTATCCAGCAGACTCCTGAAGTATTCCCCTGAGCTCAGCAGGTGAATGGGCATTCTAGATAATGGAGAAACATTTCAGAAAGTTTTCCTCTTTCTTTTTCCACCTCTAAGTAATGCTTCTCTCATGAGTCTACATGTCCTGACCAGTCAATCTGGAAGAGAGCAAGTTTTATGTGAAATGCTAAGAGCTTTTTTTCCCTTTTAAGTTAACTTTACTGTTATCATCAAAAGTAAAGATAGGATACTGTGGGGTTGCCAAGATTGATACAGATGGAGACTATGAAATAATAGAATTGTCACGAATCAGTCTTCTCATAAAAATTTCTTTCTTTTTTCATTACAAATGAAAACTAGTAGATACAACCAAATGTTTAAGTGTCTTTGATTAATCTTTAAAAGTCTCTGTGATACCATTTACATAGAAGTAGATTGTGAAGACATTATGTTACATCAGCTCAGGGGTATAATGTGGGATTCAAGGAAGGACATTTATTGCCTACAACTTTCTCTTTTTCTTATTACAAAATGACAACCATCCTTTCAACCAAATGACAAACTGAGATTATTGTGGTTCTAGGATGGCATGTAAGTTTCTTCTATTGTTTTGTGTAACCCCCAAAGCTAAGCTGATTTTTCTACATTTTCCCACAGATGTCTGCTGAATTGATGATTATGTTTACAAGTATATTTCACTCATTCATTCAACAAATACTTATTGAATCAGGCAGGGAAAGAACACTAATGAAGAAGGGATATACAATCTAGTAATGACTACAGTAAAGACATAAACAACAGAATGGCAATCTATTAGCTGTATGATCGTGGCTAAGTCAATACACCCCTAAGTCATTTGTACTGTACAATCCAGCAAGAGGCTGGGGGGAAGTGGGGTAGGTAGAGTGAGTAATGCCCAATTTCTGGGTTTATTAACCCTAGAATACACAAATATTGGGGGATTAGGGTTGCACTGATCAAACTGATTTCATTAACTCAAAATTGTATTTGTGTCCATGAAATATTAAAGGAATAAGAGAAAAGTCTCCAGTGATTTGGGTTGGTACTCTATAGAGGATTTATTTAAATTAGAAGCAAGAATCATATTGACAGGAATATATGGGGAGTAAGATGGCTATATTCTACACTGGTGGAGAGATTACCTACATTCATGAAATCAAGGATACAACTGCAACACTGAAATATGGAAAACACTGCTTGTCCTAAGTCCTGAGGCTAGAAGGACAGATATGACAAAGAGCCTGCTTTCAAGGAATCTAGATCTATGATTGATTTAGATTCCCTCTATCAAGGGACCTCAGAGACTATTAAAGTCCAACCCCTCAGGCACAGAATGGCTAGGTAATTTGCTCAAGGTCACATAAATTTCAGAGGTAAGATCTGAACCCAGGTCCTCTGACTCCAGAGTTATTGTTCATTCCACTATACCACACTCCCTTCCCTTGATACATAATGAATTAGCAAAAGCTTTGTCATTTTGTCAACATGGGGAACTTCTGGTGTGGGAACTCCCTCTACCAATGCATATTGCTGCCTATGACTTAGATAAGTCTGAAGCTAAAGCCTCAAAGAATATTATTGTAGCTCTCTATTAAATGCTGTTTAAATTACCTAGAATAGTTAATGTGTCTTCCAGTAGTAGAAATGGAAATAATCTAGGGACTAGGGACTAATTTATATTCAGTGTGCCTTGTTGATTTTGGGACAGCATGGTTCAGCAGTGTAGGTCAAGCAGAACCGAAGAGTTTTACATTTTCAAGAGATTTTTCTGGTCCTTAGTGAAAATTACCACAAAATTGTAGTTTCTTTCAATAAAAAATAAAGTACAAGATGTGTTGAGAAAAGCTAGATATGTGTGGTTCAATGGGGTTATCCCAATAGAAAAATACAATAAAGGGTGTGCAGTAGATCGCCTTGCTTCATAAAGTGTGCCAAGATTGCAATTGCCCCTTGGCAGTGAAAGAATTAAAAAGCAATTTCTTCAACAGATACCAGACTCAATCTCAAGCATCAGACTCTTCCCCATGTTTTCCATTTTTTAAAGAAAATTGTCTATCTGCCTACTTAGTCCTGTCATTTGAGATTTTTTTTTTATGTTCACTGAGCTCTATAAAGGTAACAATTCTCACTCCAGTAGTTCATCTCTGCCTCCTCTTTAGGATCTGGAATGTGGTCTTTCCTTGGGTTTCTCTCTCCCTCCCTCCTTCCCTCCCTTGTTCTCTCTCTCTCTCTCTCTCTCTCTCTCTCTCTCTCTCTCTCTCTCTCTCTCTCTCTCTCTCTCTCTCTCTCTCTCTCTCTCTCTCTCATTAAATAAAGAACACAATGCCTCCTCCTGATGAGCCAGAATAATTCACAGTTGTTCCATATTATGTTCAATTATGTATGATGGGTTTCTGACTGAGCTGAGGTAGCCTAGTTTGCTTAGCATAGTGCAGAGGCATCAAGTCAGACAGGTGACAAGGAAGAGGGGATTTTTACTGAGGAAGACTAGAAACAGCTTTACATTCTCCTTACACTCACAAACTTGAGAGTGGACAATGCCAGAGGAACAAGTAAGGAAAATAATAATAGTTAATAGGTAGACTGAGAAAAAAACTGGAAGAGGGAGTCAAAGGTAGAATAAGAATGAAAAATGTAATGGATGAAGTCAGACAAAGGGCAGGAAAACAAAGACCAGAACCCATGCATCTAAAATGGTCTGGCATCGAAATGAATGAAATGAAGGAGAAATCAGTGAGCCAATCAACATTTATTAAGCACTTACTACGTGCCGGGCAATGTGCTAAGTACTGAGAATACAAATACGAGAAAGAAAGTCCTTGCCTTCAAGGAACTGATGATCTAATGGGAGAAGACATCACACAAAAGGAAATGGCAAAGGGGGAGGGAAGATATAAGGGGTGCTGGGGTATGATGGAGTCCAGTCCAAAAGAATAGAGCTCGTGGGAAACAAATAGATAACTGGCCTGAGAATTCTATTTAAATGAAGACTTTGGAAAGAGTCCTTTGCTCCTCCCTCCAGCCCTCTCATCAGAAGGGCAGCCAGTACTGATGAGGTGGGAAGACTGAGGCTGAAAAAAATCTCTGATGATACTGCTTCGCCTGATGATGGGTTTGCATGGAGTCATGATAGAGTCCATCCCAAAAGAGTACAACTGGTGGGAAATTTTTAAAAGGTGCAAGAGTAAGGAGAGTAGTAGAGCACATATGATAACAAATGAATATTTACATAGCACTTTTCTGCTTTTGAAGTAATTTCCCCCCATTTTCTCACTTGATCATGGTATAGTGGAAAGAACATGAAGTTGGGAGCCAGAGGACCTGGATTCAAATCCATTCTTTGTAACTTATAACCTCTTTGACTTTGAGCAAGTTACTTAACTTCTTGGGGCCTTGTTTTCCTTAATTGTAAAGTGAGGATGAAGGATTGGGCTATATTATTTCTGATAGCTTTTCTGTCTGTTAATCTGTGATCTTCAAAATATGCATTTGAGTAGGTGCTATTACTCCCTTTTCATAGATGAGGAAACTGAGGTACAAAAAAATTAAATGATTTGCCTAGAAAGAGGCAGTATTTGAGCCACAGTCTTCTTGATACCAATACCAGCACACCATACACAAAAACCACGTACAAAGGTTGGAGAAAAGGAAAGTAACAGGAGAGAGAGAATAGTAGAACTCAACTGGTCACTAAGTACTTATTAAATGTCTACTGAACCTAACATTGATAGGCAGAAGGTATTAAAAACTTGGATGGAGGCAGAGCTCTATGATTCAACAGCAACTGTTGAATGAGCTGTTGTTGTTCATCTTTCATCTTCAAAGAAGATGTCATCTTGTTGCCAGGTCCAAAGTACAGTGTCTTTAGCTCTGAATAATTAGTCCAATACCAATTTAGAAGGCACTCCCACAGATCAGGCACAAGTGATCTAATGGAACATTTAGAGTAGAGGGAGGGGACTCTTGATTTGCACAGCTTACATTTCCTTTGTACTATTTCCATTCTGCTTTGTTCATAGAGTGCAGTGCCTTTTTGGATGTGGGCATGTCATGCTGGGTGGTTCTGGGCCAGCATTTCCCATGTCTCACAGTCAATGCTAACATCCTTCACAGATACCTTGAGAGGGTCCTTACACCATTTTGTTTGACTGCCATATGAATTCTTACTTTGTGTGAGCTCTTGTAAAATAGAATTTTGGGTAAGTACTTGTTTGGCATTGGAACACCCCATCAGAGTTGTACTCTTTGTAATAGAGTTTGAATGCTTGGCAGTTTGGCTTTAAAGAGGACTTCAGTGTCCAGTGCCTTATCTTGTCAGGTAATCTTCAGGATCTTCCTGAGACAATTTAAGTGGTAGTGGTTCAGTATTCTGACCTGGCTCAAATTTTGCATCTTGCTAGGGAAGTCACTTAATTTTAAAATATTCAAATGTGTTCTCTGATGGATTCTGATGTAGAAAATTAGAAATTCAGAAGAAATTGATATTATTTTTCAGGAGACATTCTAGAAACTATGCTTAACTAGAGAATAAAATTTATTCTAAGGTGAAATTGTCACCATTATGGAGGATTCCTAAGTAAAACCAATTCTTTCATACTCAGAATATCTGTAGTATGTATATATGTCTCAGTACGTATGTCATCCAGGGGTGACTAGGTGGCTCAGTGGATAGAGCGCCAGACTTTGAGTCAGGAACACTCATCTCCCTGAGTTCCAATCTGGCTTCACACACTTACTAGCTTTGTGACTCTGGGCAAGTCACTTAGCCTTGTTTGCCTCTTTCTTCATCTAAAAAGTGAGCAGGAGAAGGAAAAGTATCTTTGCCAAGAAAATTCTAGATGGGATCACAAAGAGTGAGACATGACAGAAATAATTGAACAACAACAACAAATTACGTCTGTAGTTCATTTAAACTCTGTGGGTCTTTTTTCTCACTGGGAAGTTAGGTTCCAAGAACAAGGTCACATTTCCCCTCAGTCTTCTGTAGGTATCCATGAGGACTTAGAGTTATTCTCTAATGCTTCTGGTGCAAGCCTACATTCCAGTGTTCTTCTCAAAATCAATTTTCTGCTTCAGCTAATTTCTTCCTTATGTCATTGATTGACTTGGTGCTTACTGCCCCACTACTATTTGACCAATTAATATCAATTAACTTTTACGAAGATATATTTAATGGAAAGATATAGGAAGAACAGGAGTACATAACATTTCCCTAAACTGGGGGAGGGGGGCCCACTACTCCCTCTTTTTCTTTGATCTTGGGGAAGTGGGATCAAACTTAAGGTAACTGCTACAAAGAATTCAACCCCACTAAATTTGTTTCCAAATATAGCATAGTTAATGGATGACATTGTTTTCTTGAAGTCAGAACAATATCTCTTCAGTTTGATATGCAGCCTGATACATCTTCTCTCCCACACTTTCTTTTGAAGCCTCCCAAGCACTGAGCTAGCTCTGGCAATGTGTGCATCAACCTCTTCATCTATGTGGACAGCCCTGGAAAATGTACTGCCAAGCTAAGTGAATTTTCCCACAGAATTCAAAATTTCTCCATTTCCTTTGAATGGTTCCATCTATAGATGGTATGGTGCTGGCTGATGGAGGACCTCTTTTCTTCAGTCTGGCCATTAGCATAAGTGGCAGAAAATCCATTCATGCTCTGTTGCATCTCAGTCTCAGAGGCTATACTAAGTACACAATCATCTGTGAACAAAATGTCACACATGAGCTTCCCCTTCACTTTGGTCCTGGCTTGCAGCCTTTTCAAGGTAAATGATTTACCATCAATGTGGAAGATGACCTCAATGTCTTTTCATCCTCATTGAAAGCATCACAGAAAATATCATGCTGAAGAGCATGGGAACAAGCACCCATCCCTGCTTCACCCTGTGGATAACTGGAAAAGCAAGAGAGCGTTATCCTTCATCCAGAATCTTTGCAAGCATGCCATCATGAAACTGGTATACAATGCTGATGAACTTTTCCAGGCAACCAAATTTCACCATAATCTTCCACAAAGACTTCACAACCAACAGTACGAAAGGCTTTGGTCAAGTCAATGAATGTTATGGGCAGACTTCTCTCCTGCTCCTGGCATTTCTCCTGAAGTTGTTGGGCAGCAAACACCAAGCTGATTGTTTTGATACCCTTTCTGAAACCACACTGATTCCAGATGAAGGATTAGCAGATTAAGGAGGACCCTGGCAAGAATCTTATCAGCAGTGACTAGGACAGAGAACCCCGTTGCAATTGTCACAGGACAGTCTATTTCCTTTTCCTTTATAGAGATAAACAATGAAGATATCCTTAGGCTCCTGGGAGATAATGTCCTCTTGCCACATGACCCAGAAGATTTCAGTTAGCTTTTGTATGGATGATGGACTCTTGCTGTATTGGGATGAAATCAGTGCCAGGCATTTTGCCACTCTAAAGGAGCTTGATAACATTCAGTAGCTCTTCTTCAGTTAGAGGTTTAGCTAGAGAGGAAATGACTACAACCTGAGACATACGATCAACATTGATTGATGATGGTCCGCTAAGAACATTGAAAGTGTTCAGAGATGCAAATCAAAACAACTCTGAGGTACCACATCACACCTATAAGATTGGCAAACATGACAGAACAAGAAAATGATAAATGCTGGAGAGGATGTGGGAAAGTTGGAACACTAATTCATTATTGGTGGAGCTGCGAGCGCATCCAACCATTCTGGAGAGCAATTTGGAACTATGCCCAAAGGGCTACAAAAATGTGCATACCCTTTGACCCAGCAATATCGCTACTAGGACTATATCCCCAAGAGATCATAAAAATGGGAAAGGGTCCCACATGTACAAAAATATTTATAGCAGCACTCTATGTAGTTGCCAAAAACTGGAAGTCAAGGGGATGTCCATCAATTGGGGAATGGCTGAATAAATTATGGTATATGAATGTAATGGAGTACTATTGTGCCATAAGAAATGATGAACAAGAAGACTTCAGAGAGGCCTGGAAGGACTTATATGACCTGATGCTGAGTGAAAGGAGCAGAACCAGGAGAACTTTATGCACAGCAACAACCACAGTGTGTGAGAGTTTTTTCTGGTAGACTTAGATTTTTGTAATAACACAAGAACTTCTTACCAAAAAAAAAAAAAAAAAAAAAAAATCCCAATGGAGGATCTCAAGGCAAAATGCCTGCCACACTCAGAGAGAGAAATATGGAAGTCACTCACATATTGTAGCAGATCATGTTTGTGTATGGGTATGTGTTTGTGTATCATGTTCTGATTTGTTATACGATTTCTTTCATTTATCTTAGTCTGACTACATAGCATGACTATAGTGAAAATATACTCAATAGGAAAGTATATGTAGAATCTATACAGAATTGTATGCAGTCGTGGGGAGGGAGGGGGGGATTGGGGGGTAGGTGGGAGGGATAAAATCGCAATTGTATGGCAGTGATTGTTAAACATTACAAAATAAAAAAAAAAAAAAAAAAAAAAAAAGAAAGTGTTCAGTCCGTCTCTCTAGGATCATGTCCGTGTCACTGACCAGTGTGACTCCATCAGTGCTGAGTAGTAATGCACCAGAGGTCTTTGGTCCATATGTGCTTGGGATGCTTCTTGTGCCAAGATGGTGGAATAAGGAAGGAACCCTCTGAATTCCCCTCCAAACAACTTGAAAATCACTCAGAATTCATCTGGCAGCAGAGAAGCAGTTTAAAAGCACAGGACGAAAGGTATGTCTCACTGGGGTAGAAGGAGAACAAGGTCTGAGAGCAGCTGCAGTCTCACAGTAGGGGGCTAATAGGCCGGGGCAGAGGCGGGAAACTTGTAGCCTTGAGGCCACATGAGGCTCTCCAGGTCCTCAAGTGTGGCCCTTTGACTGAATCCAAACTTCAATGAACAAATCCCCTTAATAAAAGGATTTGTTCTTTCAAACTCGGACTCAGTCAAAAGGCTGTTGCACCCAAGGACCTATTTACCAGTGAAGCCCCACCCTCCTGCAAACCAACAGTTACTTAGGCAAAATGGAGTCTCTGTAGCACGGCAAGGCCCCATCCCAGCAGCCCCACCTCCAGCACAAGCCACTAGCCAGGCTTTGACCCCTTTGCTAACCAGTAGTGAGGCTCCACCCCAGGTCTGGTCAACAGCAAGAAGGCACTACCAAGGCCCTCCCCTAAAGAACCCATGTTTACATAGCAACCCAGCAGCAAGGACTTGTCCTTGGGGCAGGCCAACAGACAAACCCCTGGAAATGTCTACAAGAAGCCCTACTCCCTAGTACAAGCCAGAAGGAAAGTGTACCCTCTATTGTATGCTAGTAGCTACAGCTAGTTTCTGAATCCCAGTGAAAAGCAGGAAGCAAGACCCTGAGCCCCAGCACAAAAAGTTTAAGATAGTGCAGAATTAGAGCCCAACTCTCACATAAAAACATGAAGTCAATAAATATGCAGAAAAAATGAGCCAAAAGTAATCAGGGGTGAAGCAAAGATGCCAATGATCACCTCCATTCAATATTGTACTAGAAATGTAAGTTCTAGCATTAGGAAAAGAAAAATAAATTGAAGAAATTAGAATAGGCAATGAGAGAACAAAATTATCACTCTTTGCAGATGATATAATGTTATAGTTACAGAATCCTAGAGAATCAACTTAAAAACTACTTGAAGTTATTAACAATGTTAGAAAAGTTGCAGGATACAAAGTAAACCCAAATAAATTATAAACATTTGTATATATTGCCAACAATGTCCAGCAGCAAGAGATAGAGAAATTCCATTTAAAATAACTGTAGACAATGTCAAATACTTGGGAGCCTACCTGGCAAGACAAATCCAGGAATTGTGTGAACACAATTACAAAACACTTCACAGAATTAAAGTCAGATCTATACAAATGGAAAAATATTAATTGCTCATGGGTAGGCCAAGATAATATAATAAAAATTATAATTCTACCTAAATTAATCTATTTATTCAGTGTCATACAAATCAAACTATCAAAAAATTATTTTATAGAGCTAAAAAAATAGTAACAAAATTCATCTGGAAGAATAAAAGGTCAAGCATATCAAGGGAATCAATGAAAAAAAGTTTTGGAGAAACTGGAAAACAGTACGGTAGAAACTAGGTATGGATCAATATCTCACACTACATACCAAGATAAGGTCAAAATGGCTACATGATTTACACAAAAGGGTGATACCATAAGTAATTTAGGAGAGCATGGAATAACATATATTAGATGTATGGATAAGGAAAGAATTTATGACCAAACAAGAGATAGAGAGCATTATAAAATGTAAAGTAGATTATTTTTATTATATAAAATTGAAAAGTTTTAGCACAAACAAAACCAGTGGAACCAAAATCATAAGGAAAACTGGGAAAATTTTTTTTTTTACAGCAACTAGCTCTAATAAAGGCCTTATATCTCAGATATATAGAGAATTGAATCAAATTTATAAAAATACAAGTCATTCCCCAATTGATAAATGGTCAAAGAATATGAACCAGCAGTTTTTAGACAAAGAAATCAAAGCTATCTATAGTCATATGAAGAAAATGCTCTAAATCACTGTTGATCAGAGAAATGCAAATAAATCTGAGGTACCACCTCACACCTATCAGATTGGCTAATATGACAAAAATGGAAAATGATACATGTTGGAGGGGACGTGGGAAAGCTGGGACACTAATGCTCTGTTGGAAGAGTTGTGAACTGATCCAACCATTCTGGAGACCAATTTGGAACTATGACAAAAAGGCTATAAAACTGTGTGTGCCCTTTGATCGAGCAATATCACTCCTAGATCTGTATCTGAAGGACATTTAATAAAAGGGAAAAGGACCTATTTGTACAAAAATATTTATAGCAACTCTTTTTGTGGTGGCTAAGAATTGGAAACCAAAGGGATGCCCATCAGTTGGGGTATGGCTAAACAAGCTGTAATATGTGATTGAAACGGAATATTATTGTGCTCAGGAAATGATGAACAGGATGACTTCAGAAAAATCCTAGAAAGACTTACATGATCCAAAGTGAGGTGAACAGAACCAGGAGAACATTATACACACCAACAGCAACATTGTTTGATGAAGAACTGTGAATGCCACTCTTCTCAGCAATATTATGATCCAAGAAAATCCCAAAGGCCTAATGGTGAAGCATACTATCTGCCTCCAGAGAAAGGACTGATATTGTCTGAATGCAGACCAACAGCAAGCTATTTTTCACTTTCATTCTTTCTTTCTTTTTCTTTTTCACAAAATGACTAATATGGAAATATTTTACATGACTGCACATGTATAATCTATATCTGATTGCTTACCATCTCAGGGAGGGGAGAAGAGAGGGACAGAATGTGAAACAAAAAATACTAAAAATAAAAAACAAATATTAAAAATTGTTTTAACATGTAATTGAGGGGAAAATAAAATATATTAAAAACATTAAAAAAAAACGAAGTGCTTGGGATTATTGCTGTCAACACACAGTTGAGTCTCGTCTGTCTTCTTGCTGAGAAAAGAATCCTACATTTCTCTAAAGCTTCCCTTACATTTTAGTTTCAATGTAATTAAAGGCTGCCTTCTTGGAGATAGATAAGCTCTCCTACAACAGGGATAAACCCTGTGGAGTCCTTGTTTCTTATTTAGCAGTTTCTGAATTTCCCCATCATTTTTGTTGAACCAAACCTGATGTTTGCAAGTGTTCTGGCCCAGATTAGCAAATGCAGTACTGTACACCAAGTTTCAGAAAGGTGATCAGTCCTTTTTACTGCACTGTTGCTAACGGTGTGCTGACTCAACTTTCCTTGCAGGTCATCAATAAACTGTTCACACAAGAAGAAATGCTCTAGCCTGTTGAAGTTGAGTCTCCTGACAGTCATTTTATCGTGGGGCAACCACTTTTGGTGAATGCAAATATTTAATTTGGAGAAGGTGAGTCTGTTATAGGTCCAGTACTCTGTGCTACATATCACCTTCATCACTCTCCCATCCTGCCTGCCTGTTCTCCTGACAATCACATAGTCTATGAAATGCCAGTGCTTGCTACATGGGTGCATCCATGACATTTTAATTGCAGTTAGATAGGTGGAAGATAGTATTGGTGATGAGATCGAGATGCTCATGTAGTTCAGTAGTAGGTGACCTTTGCTATTGTTATTTCCAATTCCGTTCATCCCAAGGACTCCCTACCATCTCTGATAGTCTGTGTTTACTCTGGCATTAAAGTCACCAAGATTTACAAGCTTTTAGCACATTGATGATGAGGGTCTCCAAGTCTTCATATAATTTTTTCTTTAATCTCATCAGGGTTCATCAATGGTGGGGCTATATATGGTAAAGATGGTAGCATGGAGCTTTCCTGCAAGTGGTAGAGGCATTGTCATAAACCTATCATTTACTCCTTTTGGGAGGCATGAAATCTTGCTGACTAGATTGGATCTGATTGCAAAACCTTTGCCTGCTTCACAGTGATCTTCATTATGGTACCACTCTAGAAAAACGTACATTCAGTAAGCTGGTGTTCGTTTGCCAGCCTTGCTTCACTCAGGGCTGCTAATTGGATGCCATACCTGCTGAGTTTTCTCACAATAAGAGCTGTTTGTCTCTCAGGTCTACTGGATTTCATGTTGTCCATAAGAGTGTGCACATTCCATGTACTGATGATCAGTGGCATAACCTTTGCAAAATTTGTGTGTGTGTTTCAGTTACAGAGTGCGATCCCCTTCCTGCAGCAGTAAGCAGATCAGGGTTGAGTGAAACAGATGATTTTTTGGGTGCCATTTCTAGCCCTATCCTCTCATGTGGTAAGCAGTGAAATCCTTAAAGGGGCTGCTCAGATACTCAGGGGGCTGCTGAATCCCACTGATGCTTTTGTCCTGTGAGAGGACAACCCAATGCCATGGGCCACCTGTGTGCAGGGTTGTGGCTAGAGTTTCCAGTATATCCATACATCTGCTGCTTCTTCACTGGTCAGTTACCACAGGACTTCAAGATGAGTAAAGGAGTGAACAAAGGGTGGTATCTTGACTTGCATGTGAATTTGATTTAAGTGAGGCAGCATTGCACAAAGTCATGAGCCTCACTCTGTCTTCCAGAGTCATCAGTAGCCAGTGTCAAGAAAGAAATCAAGATGATTGGCAAAGGCCTGGGATGCAATGGATGATCTTGGTGTCTTCTATGTCTGACCAAGCTCTGAGTGCTTCACAGGGCCTGCTTTGGTTACTTTCATGGCCATTGCAATAAAATTGTTCTTGACTATTCATCCTGCTGGGAGAAGTCTCCACATGCTTGGGTAGGCTTCCCTCTGACTCATTGATGAGTTTGAGGCCTGTCAGTTATAGTTTTATGAGTAAGTGGGTGTTGCTCATGTTATAGTTTCTTGTAGTCACAGGTGATAGGTCGGTAACAGGTAGACACCAAAATTGGGTGAACATCCCTGAAAAGGGCTCAGCAAGTCCTCCCATCAGAGGTACCGGTCCTTCATAAACATCCCATACACCACAACTGAATGAACTAGGTACGTGATCAATCCCTGTTTTTGAACTTGCAACAGGGAGCATAAATGTTGAAATGCTTCCATATCAAATGAGAATCTGAAGATTAAGCCTCCAGAAATGTGAAGATTGTCATCAGACATTTGGTCATTGAAGCTGAAGCTTATAACCTACCTTGATTTTTTTTTTCTTGCCTCAAAATAGCAAAAGACTGTGGGATTTTTGTGAACTGCAAGCAGAGTGTCATTCAACAGGACTGCTGTATCTATTGTTGCTTTGGGTAAAGTACCAAGAGATGATTAGCTCGTCAGACTGATCTATTGACTGAATATTCCTGGAGTTGGGAGGTGGAAAGTGATTCATACTTGGGAGCTGATTGCTCTTAAATAGTTATTTCTTGGTGAAAGTTGCTGTCTTTTATTCTCTGTGGTAATAACCACAGAACATGCAATCTGTTAGTATATCTCATTTCATTACATTTCAGATTTTAAGTGCTCTTGTAGCCTCATATATAAATCACTTTAGTTTGGTACGACAGTTACGGTTTGCAATTGTGGTGTGACAAGGTAATTGACAAAGCTACATTATGCCGGTAAGTCGCTTCTCCGTAGCCTGCAATTCTCAGCTGTTTTGTTGTTTGTTTGGCCATCACTGTACTGCCTTGACAGAAATGTTAGACTAACAACGACAGAAATCAAACAATTGCATAATCTCAGAGTTGGAAGGGGTGTTAGACTGAAAAGTCCTCTGCAATATCCCTGACAAGTGGTCATTCAAAGACCTCCCTCGTGACCGTTTGGAGCAGCTCATTTAATTAATCATTTAATCGACAAGCATTTATTAAGTGCCTCCTATGTGCCAGGTGCTGTACTGGGAATGAAAATAGGAAGAATGAAATAATCCAGTTCTCCTTCCACTTTGGAACAGTCGTAATTGTTAGAGATGGTTCCTTATATCTGACAGTCTGCCTCTGACAGCTTTCACCAACTGCTTCCCATTCTGCTCTCTGGGAGTAAAGAAAGGCTGAATAACTGGAGGAATCTTTGGTCCTACTTCCTAGGACAATCTCCTGTTACGCAATTCTGGAACGCTGAAGACCTAAACTACGTCCAGTTCTAATTAGAACTAGCTAATAAAGCTCTGCTGAATACTTGCTGATGTGACTGTTATAAATCTGCCTCCCTCATCCTGAGTCATCCTTCCTGCTTAATTTTTAGAATCCTCCCCTTTCACTATTGATCCATGCTCCCTGACTTTTTCATCCTACCAGTGTTGTAAGATAGGGATTGGAAAGGGACTTTGCACGGTGTGTGCTGGCCAGCATGTTGCACCATGAGATAGTGGAGGCAAGGGAGGCCACGTGTGACTCTATGCCTAACTGAATTGCTGTATTCTCCAATTCTGTGCATTGTGGTGACTTATCAATAAAACATTTTAGCCTATCTCATTGTCCCTGAATGCCATTCATTGGAACTCCACCCTAAATCTGCATGACAAAGTCAAACCTTTCTTTCAAATGGCAGGCTTTTAAATATCTGAAGACTGTAAACGTTTCCCCTTGGGCTTATTTTGTTCAGGCTAACTATGCCCATTTTTTTCAACCTTTTTTGGATGTTGTGGTTTTGGTGACTAAATTCTAGTTTGTTAATGTCTTTTTAAAAAATAGGTACAATAAATACAGTGCTTCAGATGTAGTCTAATTAGGAGAGAGTCCAGGAAGAAGATAACCTCTATCATTCTAAACACTATGTTCCCATTAATGTTAATAAGACAATATTATATTGTTTTGTTATTTTTATTTTTTGGCTGCCATGTCAAAGTGCTGGCTCATTAAAGCTGTTTGTTTTTTTTTTAATGAGCTTTTGTACAGCCAAAGTGTTATACAAAAAACTTTTGTTAAGCCAAACCCTACCCTTTATTGTACTGTTGAGTTCTGGAACCCATGAATAGGACTTTATATTTATCTCTTTTGCATTTCATCTTATTAGACTCATCCCATCATTTAAGTCTGTCATTCTCCTTCTGGATCCCTGTTTTTTCATCCAATTCATCAGCTATTCCCCTCATTTTTGTATTTGGTCCAAAATGGCTAGCTATGCCATTTATGGTAAAAATGTTCAGCAGAACAGGGCCAAGAACAGACCCCTGTTGTTTGTAATCAAGGTCCCTATTGTTTGTACTTTAATACTCTCTAGGCCCAAACTTATGGTGTTTCATAGTCTTCTCTTTAAATAGGCCAAATGTCAGTCAAACAAATGGGATTCTATATTTTATTCAGTGGGGGAAAATTATCATATGGCAGATTTATTTCAGCAAGAGTGGATTGCATTCAGTTTTTTATTGCCATTAGTTTTGTATTTATTTTGATTAGATGTTTCCTATTGTTAAGGGAGAGGGTTCAACCTATTCCCACCTCAATTATTGTAATCAAAGAAGGCCCAAATAGCGAATAGCAAATATTAAGCAGGTGTTAGGGGGGTTTCCTACAACTTCACTACAATGTGAGAATAAATATCTAATTCATTTGAAAAGACTATAGGGCTTTGGTCATTGGACAAAGGCAAAAGTCACCAAATAGGAAACATCTTGTGATTGGTAGAGAGAATACATTGTACCCTTTGGGCCCAAGTATAAAAACAGCAAGTTTGTTTAGGAGTTTGCTGTTCAAGAGATGGAAGATTCCAGTGTAGGAGCTGAAGATTCCTGGTTTAATAGTTGGAGCTAGAAGAGGAAGAAAAAGTAGTTCCCTAAGAAGGAATTACTCTTCTGTTATCCTCCCTCCCAAACACTGACTGTGTCATCCGAGAAACTATACCAATAGGTCACAAAGCCTCCATGTGGTAAAGAGAAGTTATGTCTATGTATTATGAGGGCTGTCTCCCATATGTTGCATGGGGGTGGTGTTGTGTGGTTCAAAAGAGGTAGAATAGACATAGTCTCTTCTCCCCCACTCTTCTCCAAGAGAGACTTTGATTCCTGCCAAGAGTAGAAGCAGGAGGTTGGGGTATGGGATGGAATTATATCTATCTGCTCCCTTAAATGTTGTTAGTCTAGAGGATGTGATTTTCAGGTTCAAACTAATTTTTGATCACTATTTAATTAATGGAGGAAACAGGACCCCAAGCCTTATGTCCCTAGCCTGACCCTTTTCCCACCAAATACCTGTTCCAAAATGAACACATATAGCATTTAGCAAAGAAACCCTTTTATCCAATTCAATAGCAAAATAGAACTTAGAAAAAGTATACACACACACACACACATATACACGTACATGCACACTTATACACATACATATACATATGTACACACACATATATACATACATGTATTTAGGTATATGTATATAAATACATACCAGACAAAGCAGAGTGAAGAAGCAAGGCAATTCAGCTCAACCAAGAGAGAAAATCCTAGATCTTACCCAAAGGGAAATTCGTGGAAGTTTCTGGTATAGTTAGGGAGAGTGACATGATGAAGACTGCCAGCTCCTTTCACATCAGTTTCTTCCTAGAGTCTTTTCCTTCAGCAACCTGAAGTGGGGTTAGCATCTTCCATCTTTTCTTGAAGCTGGAAACCAGGAGTATCCAAAGTTTGAAGAGACTCAGCAACTTGAAGAGAACTGAAGAGTTCTTCTCTCTCCTGTCCTTGTCAACTCTGACCTGTCCTTTGTGCAATCCAAAGACACTGACCTCCACCAGTTAGAAGAAAGTCCCACACCAAGGAACTTTAGGACTGAGGTCACAAAGGGACTCCAGAAAGGAGAAGATCCTGGGAATCCAAATGACAATCCTGCTCAGCAGAGAGATTCACCAAAGAGGAGTAGTGTGAAAAGACCATAACAAGAGAAAGAATTTTGAGGTTACGTAGTTCTGCAGTACTGGGAATTGTGTTACCCATTTTTACATCCTACATGTTTATCTTACTCCTGTTGTACTTTAAGTTTGAGCTCACACTTCCCATGGATGTTGGATATATTTATGGATGGTGCCCAGGATTTTCCTGGGAATGTTTTGTACCAACCATCCTAACTGCAATATCTTAATAAATATATTTGCTAAAAGCTAATGAGTCTCCTAGCTGATAGTTAATGGGAAGCATACTTGTAGGGACTCTGAGCTACAGGAGTGGGAGTGATGCTCCACTTAGAAAGTACCTCATGGTAACACTTTATCCACTATACTAAGCTTGACTTGAGGATGAGGAACCCTGTAGGGCTCAATATGCCAGAGAAATGTTCTGGGCTTCTCCAGGGATTAGGAAGTACTTCTTGAGGCCACGTTACCCAGTAAGATGGGACACTTCATGGGTCTCACTTTTCTTGTGAGGGGGTGTGTCTTTTTGAACCAGAATTTGGCCTGGAAAGAAGGAACTATCCCAGAACAAGGGACCATTCTTCTCTGAACAGAAGATATACTTCTTTACACCCACTTTTGCTTGGGGAGAGATAACAGAACCATTATACCACCTTTTGTAAAACTATTCTGGTGGGCATTCCCCTCTGTTCTGCATCAATTTATCCTTTGTGTTCACGGACATTCCTGCTAAACTTCCAGTTTCACTAAAAAGCCCTCTTAGCTCCTTTTAATTGCCCACTGAGACTGTCAACTCATTTGGTTCAGCCTGAAGGTCCCATCCTGCCAAATCTTAGAAGAGGCCTTCTTGAGGCTAAATATGAGAAGACCAAGTACCCATTAACATGTTAAAGGAAGGCATCATCTTCAAAGTATGATAGACTCATTCTTGGAATGGACCTCAGAAGACAACCATTCTAACCTGTTTTTGAACAAAAATTCCTTTTATGCCATTAGCAGGTGATTATCTAGCCCCTATGTGGAAAACCTTTAGTGAGCATGAGCCCACTACCTTCCTAGGTGTAAGGAGGAAGGGAATAAGCATTTACATATAGTGTTTACTCTGTGTCAGGCGTTATATAAAGTCAGGTGCTTTACAAATCTTAGCTCATTTGATAT
The DNA here is from genome assembly GCF_028372415.1 of Notamacropus eugenii. Lineage (NCBI taxonomy): Eukaryota > Metazoa > Chordata > Mammalia > Diprotodontia > Macropodidae > Notamacropus > Notamacropus eugenii. Next base: position 449,352,570 of record NC_092873.1, on the reverse strand, counting down.
TCCCAACAAACCTTCAAGATAAATTAGCTCCTTTTTATAGTTGAGGAAACTGAGGCAAATAGAGGTTAAATGATTTGCCCAGGATTCTAGAGCTAGTGAATATCTAAGGCTGATTTTGAACTCAGACCCTCCTGACAGCAGATCCAGTGCTCTATTGACTGTACTATCTAGTTACCTTCCAAGGCAGCTTGTTTTATTCTTGAAGAGTTCTAACTGTTAGAACAATTAGTTTTTTTTTCTTATGTAGAGCCCAAAATGGTCTCATCACAACTTACTTGTTTATTGATGGCTTTTATTTTGATTTAGAAGATCAGACAGAACAAACACACAAACAAGTCACCCACACAGTATATTCCACTCACACAGTCTAGCAAAACTGAGTACAAGAGTGTTGTCAAATGGCAATAGGTGTGTCTTTACATAAATGACATTCGTTAGGAGAGGTATATACCTTAACTTCAGCAAGTTAGCACCGATGATATCTTTTGTATTTGATCAGAGCTTTGTTTGACATTTAATGTTGTCTTCATTTACATAGTTCTCATCAGTGTATATATATATTTTGGTTCTGCCTTCTTCCTTCTTGTAAAGTCTCACCCCTCTTCCACTTGGCCACATTTTTCCATAATTAAAGATATTTATCACTTGCATTCTTGAATCTTTTTTTTTCCTCCAGGTTAAATGTCCTCTGAAATAGGTTGCCTTGGAAATTTCCATTGTTTTCCCTCAAAACATTTTAAATTGATTTAAACCAGGCATTCTCTCAAATTCCTCCCTTTCCTTCATTCACAATATAATTACCCTAGTTTGGGACCTCATCAGTTCTTACCCAGACTATTTCAGTAGCCTTCCAAATAGATGTACCTGCCTCATTTCTCCTTCCCTGTCTAATCCATCCACTGCACAGATGCCAAAGTGATATTCCTAAAACACAGGTCTGACCATGTCAGTCCCTCTACTCAAAGAACGCTAGTAAATCAATATTGCTTTTAGGATTAAAAAACAAACTTTGTACCAGTGTCATTCATATTCATCAGTGTAGTACTAACTATTCTGTTACAATATTAGGTCATAATTTGCTGAACTATATTCCTCACGTTTTGTCCCAGATTTTTATCATGAAGAATTCTAGGAACATTGTACAAATACATTTTTTCTGGCTGTCAGCAAGCAACCTCATTTAGTTATTGTTCAAGTAGTGGGATCTATGTCAAAGAATGTGAACAATTTAGTAACTTTTCTTGAATAATACCAAACTGTTTTTTAGAAAGAGTTGAACCAATTCACAGCTCCACCAATAACGAACTGGGGTGTGTATCTTTCCATAGCACCTCCAGCAATGTTTTCACATCTTTTCCTATTGTTGCTGGCTTGTATAATGTGATACTTCAGAAATTGTTTTAATTTGCATTTTTTTCTTATTAGTGATTTAGAATTGTTTTTCAGGTATTTCTTTGTACTGCTTTTTTTCCCCCTGAAAATGATTTATATTAGTAGCTTTTAAAAATAGGTCAAGTTGGAGCTGTTTTAAATGCACACCATATCTTCTTCTCATTTTTATTCCTTCTAACCTGATGTTGATTTTAGTCTTTTTCTAAAAGACTAAATGTTAATGGTCTAACTGTATGAATTCAAGTGGTGCGGACATGTCTCCCATAATGGTGACCAGTAATTTCCTGTATGCTAAAATCTAGTACTCTCATTTTTTTGTGTGTATCATTCTGTGCTTGCCATATTTTTAAGGCCAATTATAAACATTAATTATTTGTATTTCAAACATTGTCTAATGACCAAGTCAACATAATACTAGAGAAATAGTGATACTCCCACCATCAATGAAATCAGAAGATATAGGTACAGGGGAAAATTGCTCATATGTTCTCCCAGGAGAAGAAAAAAAAAAAAAAGAATTGGTGGAACTGGTTTTATTGCGTTATCTTTAGATAGGTAACAAGAAGCATCACTTTAGGGGATACTTGATTTTATCACATCAAAGTGTTTATGACGAACATAATCAGAACACTATCAAGATGACTAAAAAGCTTTTGTAATTATTAAACACTCGCTCTACCTTCTAGGCCCAGCTCATTGTCTATTCACAGTGCCTATCCAAGATAAGAAAATATGTAGAAATTGTGATCTATTTAAATACTATAATGAATTATATTAAATATTTTAATTAAATATTATAATCTACATGTGTGTATATGTATACATATGTATGTATGTATGTATGTATACATGTATGTATTCACATTTTACAGATGAGAAAACTGAGACCCAGAGAGGTGGAGTACTTGTCCAAAGATACATGGACATGGCAGAGGAAGACATGAATTTCCCTGACATAAGGATGCCTGAGAATAGACTTTCTCAGCCCAAGTACCTGGGACACTGATAGATAATTCCTTCAGGATCTCATGGTAGAAGAAGATATATGTTTGCCTCTAGGACCTTGGAGCTTAGTTCATGGAAAATATTCCTGAACCCCATATCCATATGCACAGAAAGAGCCTAGCATATTTGAAAGAGAGATAGTTTCAGAGTCAGGAAGACCTGAGTTCAAATCTTTACTCTGACAATGGATAATGGTGGATCTGATCAAGGATCTGAGTGCTCCATAGAACTCTCTAAAGTGAAAATTTGTGGAACAGTTGCTAATATGCATTGGTAGAGGCAATTTTCTCACTGGGGTATTCCCTATACCAGTGAGATCATAGGTCTGGAATATAGACATATGCATAATGATATCCCAGCTCTATGGTCTGTCCATCCAACTACTTGTATAATCTGAACAGTAGGTGTTCTTCGTCCCCTTGTTGATTTTTTTATCCATGTGGATAATTAGATTGCTACTTTTTAGTGGTTCTGAATTTCATTTAGAAGACTCTGGTACATTCAATAAACAGTGTCACTGGTGCACAAGAGCATCTGAATGACCTCTTCCTCTCTAAGGAATTCCTCTTGCATACGGACTGTGTCTTCCATGATAGAAATAGGCACCTTTGGCAACATATCTCTCCCTGTTATACATTTTACTTGAAATGAATCATCAGAGGACAATCAAACAAAGTTATCCTTGTTTTTATCTATCAAGGAGTCTTGTGTGATATTGATGTATACATGGGAGGCTAAGGGCAACCTTTTAGGTGATACATTTCTCCATTAAAGCAAATGCTTTTTGATGGTCAACTGACAATTAAAATTCAGATAGGAATTCTGTTTTATGAAAATATGGGTATTCCACAAAAGCCTGGAGGGCCATAAAAGATGTAAACTCACAGTCAGAAGAAAACTTGCCCACAAAGAAGTGAACATGCTCTCCTGTATATGGATGTCTGTTGCTATGCACAGGGTATATATTATGCATGGAGTGCAGATGGTGAGGTCCTGGCAGCCCTGCAGTGATGCTGATTGGCCATGTCATTTCTAGTCATAAAATTCACAAATGCTGTGCCACCAGTGCCAGCAAATCAGAAGAAAAATCCTCAGTTAGATTATGTGTCCTGGTTTTACCTTCAGAAAATATGGTCACCACAGGCAAGTCAAGAACTGCGGCAGTCTTCCTCCACTCATTTTCACAGTTTAAATGACCACTAGTGCTACTAAGGTTAAGTGGTAGTTACCTTCTACACACCTTTCTGTTATGTCGGTCCACTTTTTGCTTGTGTGGGTAACTCCTGATGTGCAAATTCCCTTCATTAATGCAGACTTTCAACTCATTGGTAGTTCATAGTCTTACACAAGTAGTATGTGTTAGAGGCATGACTTGAAACCAGGTCTTTCTGACTTCAAAGTTTACTCCCTCCCACCACAGCACGCTGCTTCTCCACATTTATATAGCCCCTAACTATTGGCAGTGCAATGACATATTTAATTCATGACTAAGACCCTGCCATATACTATATTTTCCCCCACAGACCCTGGGCTCACATGGGTCAGGTATAAATAAACTCAGTATAGTTTGAATCTGAGTTTCCACAGAAGTGGGTAAAAGGAGTTCCTAGCTCTCATGCAAGTGCTCAAGGTAACAATATGGGTATTAGGTATGGGGAAGCTTTTTTTACTTTGCAGAAAAAGCAGAAAATGCAGTGAACTCAGAAGAATCTGTATGTAAGGAGATGCAAAGAAACATTAAGCGCTCAAAGGTTTTATAGGAGTTCATAAGGAGATTCAGAACACACACACACACACACACACACACACACACATACACACATACACTCACTCAAAGCATTCAGATGGCCCATAAATTTCCTTTCATCACAGGAACTATTCATATTTGGGGGCTGTTGAACAAGCAGCTCCCCTGACTGGGACTGATGAAATCACTCTGTAAATAGCGGGAGTGTGTGTGTGTGTGTGTGTGTGTGTGTGTGTGTGTGTGTGTGTGTGTGTATGTGTGTGTGTGTTGAGAAGCGACCCCTTCATTGCTCCTCCACATAGGTGATTTTCTTCTTTGTCTAAGAAGTATCCTGTTCAGGAAATCCTTTTCTCTATCTAGAAAGTCAGTTTTGCAGACTCAAACTCAGGAACCTTCCAAATGACAATCATTTACTAGGCAACCCTCAAGGCTGACATTGCCCAGGAATTTTTCCAACTATGTTAGAAGGCTAGATTCTGGAATTATGTGTTTAGAAAATTGAATGATTTCTACCCTTAAACCCTTTCTCTAATTAGGAAGTTTGGGTTCAGGACATTGCCCATGAGCTACCCTCTTGGGCAATGAGGGAACACCCATGTCAGCTTCTGCCATGTACTGCTAAAAGAGCTTGATCAGTGCTCTGGCTGCTGACCTCTTTTGGCCTTTTAAAATCATTCTCTGGCACTCTCAGGCCATGTGCAAGCATAAGTCTCTATCTATCTTGTGTGATCCTGGGCGAGTCACAACCTCTATGAGTCACACTTTTCTCATCTATTAAAAGATTCTATTGGACTAGATGACCCCTGGGATCCCTTCTAGCTCCAAATGGATGATTCTGTGATTCATATGATGTCAGGTTAGATTAGGATACATCCCATGGCGCATGTATTCAGCAGCCCTGAATGATTCTGATTGGTCACTTGCATTGACTCAGGTCCTAACGACTCAGGTACTTTGGGATAAAGAGGCAATTCCTTTATTGAGTCCTTGGAACTGTGTTGGTAGCAAGGGGTATCTATATCAAGAGAGCTAGACATTGAGCCTGGCAACCATTACTGACTCATTGAGCTTTAAAAGGGGAGACTGCTTTTGCTACCTCTGTCTTCATCTCTGCCTCTGTCTCTTTGTCTCTGTCTGTCTCTCTCTGTCTCCTTCTTCCCTCTAGAATGTCAATCATGTAGGACTACTACCCTGGGTCCCATGAGAGGTGAGGAGAAGGTGAAATGCCTATTCTGCAGTCTAGTATAATACTTCACATTTTAAAATTTTAATCTCAACCTCCTGGGAGAATATAACAACAGTTATAGGTTATCGCTGTTTGTTTAAAGACTATGTTAATGGGTGCTTATGAGTATCATGTAGTAAGCATTTTTTTTTTTTTGATGGAGAGGAAATAGATAACTATCCCATACCTCTCATTTACATCGTACATTGAATATTCCTTTTTTGGACGAATATCCTGGACATGAGCCAAGCCTAAACTTTAAGTGATTCTTACCAGAAACCCAAAGTGGGAACCGTAATGAGCCAGAGAATTCTAGAAAAAAGACCTCACATCCTTTTTGTAGAGAGCCAGTGTCTCCCAGGATTTAACCTAGTATATAGAGTACTGGACCTGAGGTCAGGAAGATATCTTCCTGAGTTCAAATCGGGCCTCAGACATGTATTGGTTGTATGACCTTGTAAAATTTAATCCTGTAAAGTTTCTCATTTATAAAGTGAATTGGAGAAAAAATAGCATACCACTCCAGTATCTTTGCCAAGATACCCCCAAATGGGGTCATAAAGAGGCCAACCTGACTGAAATGACTGAACAAAATGGGTGTGGGTACACAGCTGAGAGGACCCCTGTAGTGGAAAGTTTGGGGAGGAACAGTGCACCAACTCTCCCGAGTTCAACAGAGTATTGTAATATTTGTGTATTTTTTGCTATAAATCACCATAAATAACCAGAAGTGGAGTGGATAGTGGGGAGGAAGATGAAAAATTGTCTTCCTGTCTCAAATGCATAGAGTTCTTGGAACTCTGGTATTCAGGAATAAACGGACAAGGAAAAAGCTTGAAAAGCTCAAAACTGGGCAGAGCAGGCTGTTATTCTGCCTTATAGGTTGGCATAAAGGAATAGCTCTTAAGGTCCACTCAGTCAACCATTTCAGAGTCACCCCTTATCACTGGAAATCGATAAGGATCTCTGTTTGCCAATGTGTATTTTCAGACTCTATAGGGGTAGGGGTATGTTCAAATTGATCATTGGGAAACCCATAATCACCAATTGACTCCATCTTCAAAGTATATTACCTGAGGTCTGTTCCAGTCCTAAATTTACCATCCTGTGTTCATTTCAACAAGCATTTGTTAAGTACTTACTTTGTGCCAGGCACTGTGCTAAGTAAGTTCTAGGAATATAAAGGTAAAAAACACAGCCAGTTGGGTTCAGTTTGGAGTAAGAACATCGAGCTGTAGCTACATATCATGGGGAATTCTGGACTTTGGAGAGCAGCTATGGGACACTTTCCAAGTGGCCTTGGAGCTAAAACTCACATCCAGCGCTTGTATTCAGGGGTACAGAGTTTGATGGGAGGGGGAGGAGGTTGCTTAGAAGCTTGTAACTCTCCTGTTACACTTATCTAGTTGACATAATGATATTGCTCCCTAAAGAAACCCTTTGTTTTCATCATTTCTGCAGTTTAAAAATGCATCTCATTTTCCTTTATCTCATTTTAAAAACCACTTAGTTTTTTCTCTTTTCTCAAATTTTGTCTTGTTTTTATTGGTATCTTTCATTTTGTATATTATTTTCCTTTCCAAGCATACTCTTTCCCCCCACCCCTGTCCTTGACAAGTCATCTTTTATAACAAAAATGAAAAAGGATAGAAGGGACTGGATACAGGGAGCTTCTGGGTAAAGAAACTTTCTCCATCAGTGCAGATTAACACCTTATTTGCAGCTTGTCTTCTTGTTGACTCTTTTTCAGTTGTATCTGACTGTTTGTGACCCCATTCGGGGTTTTCTTGGCAATGATACTGGAGTGGTTTCCTTCTCCAGCTCATTTTACAGATGAGGAGACCAAGGCAAGCAGGATTAAGTGATTTGCCCAGGGTCACAAAGCTAGTGAGTGTCTGAGGCCAGATTTGAATTCAGGAAGAAGAGTCATTTTAACTTCAGGCCTGGCAATCTATCCACTGCATCATCTTTCTGCAAGCTTGTAGTCTTACAAAATGCTTATAGTGCTGAGATATTAAGTGCTTTACTTAGAGTCACATAGCCAGCACATGTCACGGGCAGGACTTGAACACTGTCTTCCTGGCTTTAAGGCCAATTCTCTTTCCACTATGTTATACTACCTCACTTAAAAAAAAAAGAAGGGAAGGAGGAGAGACAGTTTAGTAAAACTAACCAAAACCAACATCAACCAGGGTGTCTGCTAGAATATGCAGTATTTCATGCCCAGAGTTGCCTCTGCCTATGCTGAGAAAAGAGGAAGGTGAATTTTCTTACTTCTCTGAGTCCAGGCTTGGTCATTATATTTATACAGCATTGCTTCTTTTTCTTTAAGGAACCATAGGTGAATGAGGGAGTAGTGGTAGTTACTTCCTGTGAATTCTACCTGCTGACCAATTAGAACAGACATTAACATTTTATCAACCCCGACTTGTAAGCTTTTTAATAGCACCAGATGAGAGATTTTGTGGTGAAACTCAGGTTCTGCTTGGGTACCTAAACAAATGAGATTCTTTCCCAAGTGGCATGTCTTGCTCAGTGTAAGAAAAAATTCCTCATGAAGAACCATTTTTTCCTCCCTGTTGGAGGAATCACAGCTGAAGACTCACAGCACAATCCAAGTACTCAGAAGGGAAGATCCTGTTTGCTGCGACTGTTAGCAAAAACAATGTTTCATGCTGTAGAGAAAAGTGGCTTTTGTTTAACTTTTCCAAAGCTAGTGGAGAAGGCCCAGGAATACACAGGAAGGATATGGTACACCTAATTTAAATGAAGGATGAGATCCCAGGAAACGTATGACTGTGGCTCCTGTTCTGGTATTTTTCAGATGAAAATTAGAAGGCATTTAGTTGTAGAATTTATTCCCAGAGTACAAATATTAGCAGTTGCATGAATCCCTCAAAGTGTTTTCCATAGGACAGAAAGCAAGGATTGGTCTTAGTTGCGTTTTTTAATGTATCTGTTGCATTTTTTTTAAGTTATTAGCTTCTCATATGAACTGGCTGCCTTAATAAACCTAATTCTTTAATTCTTTTACCCTTGTGTCTAATTCTTTAGCACAAAAATAAAGAATTAATATGAGAAACATGTCACCCTAGGCATGTTTTGCTCCCAATTACATGTTATTTTTTTTGAGTTTGTATCATGTATAAAAGGAGACTACAGAAAATTGTCCCATTGCCCTTAGAAGTTTATTAAAATGCTAAATTAAAAGTCTTTGGCATCTTAAGGAAATTTAATCTTCTCCTTGGTGTTTCTTTCCTCCCATTTTGCTGTGTTTGTTTTAGCAAAGAGGAGTCATCTGTGATAATCTCTTTATATATTTCAGTTTTTAATTAATGGTCCTTATATCACTAAAAGCTTTAGCATGTGTTCAAGTTTATAGATCAAGGTCTCTTGACCTATATGACGCTTGTCTCCAATTTGGCTCATTGCTAGAATATTAGAAAGTAGTATAGTAATAAAAAATTATATCCATAATAGTTTGTAGATTTTCTCCTTTAAGGAATTAGAAACACTTTACCAAAATGACTTAATGACCTCTCACATAATTTTTGCTTTTTGGATAAACATTCAAATCCTCATTACCTGATGAGGAATAAGAAAACAATAAGTGAGAATATTTCATGTATCTCAAGCAAATGAAGCAAAAGTAAAAATTCGATTTTCCCATTTTCTTTTCATATCTGTTGAGCTCCATACAATAGTCTACATAGGGTCCCAGACTGAAAACTGGAAGCAGAACTCAAACACAGCTCAAGAAGTTTGAGTCTAAATCAAAAAATACAGAGAGAGAGAAAGAGAGAGAGAGAGAGAGAGAGAGAGAGAGAGAGAGAGAGAGAGAGAGAAAGAGAGAGAGAGAGAGAGAGAGATTTTACCTACAAGTACAGAGTCTAGGGGTGTCAAGGTACCTGGTCTCTATTGATGTGGAGTCTTTGTACTCTTAGATATGAGAGCACAGAGTACAGGACTTAGAGTCACATGTAGAATTTTTGTACCTGGGGGGAAAGGGAAGTTTTGACTGAGGCTGGGAAGGAGGCGTGCCCCAGGACACCTCTGGGGGCTTGGGAGCAGCAGTCAGGGAGCTGGGGGAGGAAGTGTGGCCAGAGAAGGAGGAAGTACCTTCTAGGATGGTGTCGTCAGCACTAAATTTCAATGCCCTGGGTAAAAAGCCTGATCACTGCACCCTAGTTACAACTCTGACATTAGGATTATTATAAAGTCAAGTACATTCATTTAGTTATTGAGTAGAGGAGATAAGGCCCTGGGATTCTGAATTAAGTGCTCAGGATGGTTAGGCTAGCTCTTAACAGGGAGGAGCTGTTGAGTATAATCCAGACCTTTACAGGCTCCTTTTCCCCATTAATGCTCTCTCACTCTTCCAATTTCTGATGTGGAAATGTCTATGTTTGGGGAAGGGGAAGGCTCGGCCAGAACACCAAGAATTTCACTGAGGCCTCTGGGGATCCAGTTGATGGTCAGAAGCTATAAGTGAGGTCCTTGTCTTCATGCCAAATAAATTTCCTTGCTCTGCTGTAACTTAAGCCTGCCCATTTGGAAAAGCAGTTATTTAAGAGCCTGTATGCTCTATGTATGCCATCTGTATGTCATTTTTAGAATATGGCCTTAGCTCTCTTTTCTGAGTAGACATTTTATTCAGTTTCCAGTTGGTCAGCATTGCTGGGAGATGCTCAATCCATCCTGTAAAGGGAGAGGTTACTTAAAGGACAAGTTCAGCTGGGAAAAAGGGATTGAAATGATTCTAACCTGGCACTGCTAGGATTTTTCTGAAGAGGATAAGATTATTTTCAACCTTAGCTACCTCTGAGTTCTGGATGGGTAGCTTCTGAGATGCTGCAATTCAGTTTTTGTTTTTAAATTTTTTGTTGCCCAGGGCAAGAAAGAGAAAGGGAAAGGAGGGAGGGGGAAGGAAAGGAAGGAAGAAGAGAGAGAGAAGGAGGAAGAGTGAGGGGGGAGGGAGAGAGAGTAAGACAGGGAAAGGGAGAGAGAGAGAAAGAGAGAGAGAGAGAAAGAGAGAGAGAGAGAAAGAGAGAGAGAGAGAAAGAGAGAGAGAGAGAGAGAGAGAGAGAGAGAGAGAGAGAGAGAGAGAGAGTGTGTGTGTGTTTGTGTCTGTGTGTGTGTGTGTGTGTGTGTATGTGTGTGCAGGGACCATCTCATGAGCATTCTCAGAATTACCCTTTTCTCACATCCACCACATGGGAATTTTAGGGCTTGCTTCCAGTTAGGTCAAGTGAATTTTGCCTCATGAAAAGGTTGTGGCCCAGTGCTACGAGGACTTGGTATTTTTATTCTGATTAGAACCTGAGTGATCCCTCATGAAAGTGACAGAGGCTATGGAGTTCTGCCTTAGTTAAAAGAAAGGACAGTTTAAAGCTCAATCTCTTTTTGCTTTGACTTTCCTCCTGCTGTTGGCGATACATTTCCTTTCTTTAATAAGTGATCTGAACATTAGTCAGAGGCACATATATCAAAGCTTAGAAACATAGAGTACAATAAGTCTGGAGATCTTCAGTTTAATGAGAGGAATGGTTGGTTGTGGCAATATGAGCACTTGGTTTTGGCAGAAGCAAAAAAAATGGTTGATTGTGGAATCAGCTTATTATGAAATTTCAGAGGAGGTGTGAGCAAAAGTACAAAGCCAAGGTAAAATGTAAGATACTTAATTAGCAGTCCTACAAATTACAATATGTTTTGATGGAATTTAAGTGTCAGTCTCTCAGAAGACTGGATCAGTAGTTACAAGCTGTTATGGAATCCTCTTTTGTTTATTTTTGTCAAATGTATGTTTGTGAATGTTCCACATTTAGTTTTCTTTTTGTGTGTAGGAATAAATTACCCTTCCCATATCTTATTCTTATTGTCTATTACATACTTTTTTCCTTTCATTTTCCCTTTCTGGGGAGGCCTTAGACATGATCCAAAATCATCCCCTGAGGCACAGAGTATGAGAACAGGGAGCTTAACCCTTGTCCTTACAGGCAGCCTTCATAGGCCTGAACCCTCTCCAAACTGCACATTTGCTGTGCAGAACAGGGGGTGAGTGATTCAGTACTGAAGCCCCTGTGAATCCAGTAGCAGTTCTTCAAGGTAAGAAAAGAAAGAAGAAATCACAGTGATTTACTATTTTAGAAGACTATATCTCATTGTTCCAAGAAACTGATTTGCTGGTTACTGCTACATGCCCTATGAAATCAAGGGCAACATTTCCAGTTATGATCCTGGATGCAGTTTCCCACAATGCAGGCACTATATTCCCAGCTCCAGTTCATTGAAATTAACTTCTATTACAAGTGATAGAAGTTTTTTTTTAAACAAAAAAAAAATGGTGGAAAAGATGTGTTGAATTTTCCTACAACCTAACAGTAAAATGTGAAAGAGTTCCTTGGTTGATCTCATGGGATCAGAGTTGGAAGGAAGCAAATGACACCACATAGGGTGTTTTCAGTGATTGGCTGAGAGGATTAGTCATGCCTCTTGAGTCTATATAAAAAGGCAAGCTGACTCCTGTCAAGTCAATGAACTCTGGAAGTTGAGAAGCAAGCCAACCATGGAGGGAGAGCTCAACCCCCAAGATGGTCCATAAAGTGTAACAAGAGAAGAAAATTTATTTCTTCCTCTTTGGGACATGAGCCCCAACATTGATAATGGCATCTTTTATGTGGCCTAAAAAGGGAATTCATGGACATTGTTTCCTGAATCTCAAACATTTATTAGAGGATCAAGAGTTATAGAGTTCTGGAGAGTCCAGCTATGGAGTAGAATTGATTAGGTTAGTGAGAAGATTCTGCTTTTATATGGCAGGCACCAGAGTCTCTTGCTGAAACCAGAGTATGGCTTTTTTTCCAGAAATGGCAGAGCAGTAAATTAGACTTGCATTTCACTGAAGACAGAAGTTGGAGGTAGTGGTCATTACAGACAAGCAGAGAAATATCAGTCACTGAGTACTCTGTTGACCAAGGTCAATGAAAGCAGTTTAAGGATATCAGCAGCCATTTAGCACTAGAGATTTGAATTGCCCCTCCTTGCATTGCAGTACCTTAATACTTTTCTACTTGTGAGCTTCACACTGACACCATATCTATTTGTTGGACTGTCTATAGGTTTATAGGGAAAGTTGTTGTTTCTGAATACATTATTTCAGTAAATGCCTTTGCCTTAAGCTAATTGTGTCCTATGACTGACTATTGAAAGTAAACTCATTGATGGGGACTCTGAACCACAGTTTTAGAAGCATGGACCCATAGAGATCCTTGAACCTGGGGTAGAAAGAGGTCATTAATTCCCAGACAAATACCGAAGACATAAATTCTTATTGGCTAACCAAAAGGTTTTATTTCACAATAAGGAAAAAAAAAAAGATTAGTCAAAATAGTTAGAGGAACTCATAAACAGATGCAGAAAACACATAAGGAAATCAAATTACGTTCCTTCCTTGGCCCAAAATAGAACCCTTTGACATTATGATGAGTTCATTTTTCCTTACCCAAGAGTTATAGTATGATCATGTTTTAGAGTCTTCTTGGGAGCTGCTGAAATAACTAGTGAATCTGCATTATCCAGAAAACTCATTTTGCTCTTAAAACAGTATGAGAGGGAGGGAAAAAAATAATCATTTATATAGCATATCTACTATATGCCAGGCACTGTGGTAAGTGCTCTACTAATATTATCTCATTTGATCCTCACAACCCTGAGAGGTAGGTGCTGTTATTATCCCCATTTTATGTTGAGGAAACTGAGGCAGGCAGAGGTTAAGTGACTTGCCCAGGATCACAAAGCTAGTAAGTTCCTGAGACTGGATTTGAACTCAGGTCTTCCTGAGTCCAGGGTCAGCACTTTATCCACTCTCACACTTAACTGCCTCAGAAGGAACTATGTAAACAATCCCCTTCTTTCTCCAAGAAGCATGCTCCATCAGGAAGCCCCTGTCTCTCTCCCTCTTTTTCTCTCTTTCCCTTTCTCTCTCTCTCTCAGGTTTGATCTTTTAACTCTTGAATTTGGAATTACTCATGTGGTGTTGCTCAACAAACCTCCTTTCTTCTGTTAAAAGGTGAGATTCTGAACTCATGCTGCCTAGAAAACTAAAAAAATTTCCATCATCCACATGAGTTTGGCTTCATGAACATTTTCCATGAATTTCCCCCCATGCTTCTGGGGCACCTTCCTGCCTCTAATTGGAGAGCATGGACATTAGAGAGCTCTTCTTAGACTCTCCATTTAGGAAGGGGCCCAGGGCAGTCACCTCATTATTTCCCACCTGGTTGCTCTCTTGAATTTCATCATGGTCTCCAGAAACTCATGTCTTTTCAAGATTGAATCAGCTCTGAAACTCACACCTCCTCAGTCCTCCCTGCCCCTGGGACCCCTCTCTACTTCTGATTGGAGAGGACACAGGGTTGACTTTAGAGACCTTCCAGATCTTCCTTTGGAGGGGGGCCAGGGCACTACCCAACTTTAAGACTTCCACAGACATCTTCTTTCTCCATGCTCTACTTCAGCTTCTTTTTTATGTGTTGTCTTGCTTCATTAGATTGTGAGTTCCTTGAGGACAAGGACTATCTTTCAACTTTGTATCCTGAAAGCTTATTCTAGTGCCTGGCATATAGTAGGAACTTAAAAGTTCATCGACTAACCAAACTACCTTTTTGGGCCAAGTATGGCTTGCCCATGTCTGCTTTTTCTAAAAACACAACAACAATGGTTAGTCAGCCATCTTGGAGGCAGCCCTAGTAGTTGGAATGGTCTGTGCTCTCTCTAAGTTGGCCTGAGGAGGTATTCTTCTCCAAAGAAAGGCCCATGACCTGTGGTCTCATCCGCTTCTTTGGGAGAGCTCATCCAAATGATGAGGGATTGCTCTGATTATCCTCTTTATCCTCTTGCCTCAGTTAGATATTTGTTCTCTCAGTAATGCAAACTGGGGTGCTCCTGGATCACAGTCCATCTTCTCTGTTCTTGGGACTTAGGCTCCTTTTTCACTGATTCCCCCTAGTGTCTTGCACTGAATCACCACAAAATCCATGTCATAAAGGGGAAAGGCAAAAGAATGGAGGCAGGTAGGTGGGGAAGTAGGTAGAGAACTGAGAGGTAGAAGGACAAGAGTGTAAATCCTACCTCAGACACTTATTATCCATATGACTATGGAAAAGTCACACAGCTAACAGGGTGTGGTGATAACAGCATCTCCCTCACGGGGTTGTTTTGAGAATTGGATGAGATAATATTTGTAAGAGTACTTAGCATATTGCCTGCCCCATAGTGGGTACTATACAAATGCTTCTTCCCTTCCCCTTCCTTTTTCAACAAAATCCACATGATAATTCCTACACGTTCCCAAAATTAAATTTATAAACTTCCCACAGATTGTACTTACCTTGATTCTTATAAGGGTCACATCAATAAAAAAAATTTAGAAAGAAAAAACTTAATAAAAGTTAAACAATGACCAATAAAAAAGATAAAAGAAAAGGGAGAAAAGCATCTATTTTCAGAAAGATTTTCTAGTCCCAGAAGAACTCCCACAGCATGTGATTCTTTCAATAGGGGCTTGAAATTTGAGGTCAATTGGAAGTCAACCCCACTTCATTAGGTGAGAAACCAAATTATTCTAAATCAAAGTTTCTCTAATAGATCCCTGCAGTAATAATACAATCCAAATGGAGATGCCATACCAAAATGTTTCCAATAAATCTGGTGGCACACTCAACAATCAAAAATCCCCCTTCCTCCATATAGGAGTTTAGATTCACATATATTTTCCATGAACTACCCTCCAGGCCAGAGGGGAGAAAGAAAAGGCAAAAGAAGGGAGGGGAATACTAGTCCCTGGTCAGCTTTTATAAACCATGAAGAAGGGTAACTTAGCTGATAAAAGTTAATCAAATGTGTTGAATTCTGTGTCCTATTGACAAGGCACTAGTGGAGTTGCCTAGACTTTACTTAGAAGTGCTCTTTAGAGACCTACAAACAAATAACTACCTACCATAATCTCATAGGATTGGTGGAGGGAAGGGGAATTCATCAAATTGATTAAGGATTCACCTGATTAGGTGAATCCCCACCCCCAAGCTGGGGGGTTAGGAGGAGTTAAAAAAATAGCTTAGCAAACCAGCTACTGAATTCTGTTATAGGAAAAATCACTATTTTAAATTCAGTTATTTTATATGAAGTACGAAATTCACAAGGTAAATAAATTTCGGAAAGTTTTTAAAAAAAAGTTATTGATATATTTTAGTTTGAAATAAGACATTAGGAATAACAGGTAAGCCTTTCCTACAAATACACTCCCCAGAAGTATAAATTACTTTTCCTGAAAAGAGTTAAGCAAAACGACCTGATAGAATAATTGTCCTTGATGACATCAGTCAATTTCTATTTTTGTAGTATGGATTGTTAACAGAAAAGAGAGACAATATGGTATAGAAGGCTGGCTTTGGAGTCAGAAAGACCTGGGTTCCGGTTCCATCTTTGGCACATACTTATTGTGTGACTCTGGGTAAGTCAGTTAATGTCTCATTTCCCTTCAGATACTCTCTAAGTCTATAAATTGCAAAACAATTGCTGATCTGTATTGGTAGAAGGAGTCACCTTACTGGGAACACATAGGGAACCAACATGGAGAGGTACACACATAGAGAACAGCTGTGGTCAAGGCAGTATATAGAGGGGGGACTTCATGCCTTTGATATTGTAAGGCTGATAATGTCTTTCAAGTTATATTATGAGGCTCCCTCCACATCTCTCCCTGCTAGTCTTATATGGCATGCATTCATTGCAAGAATCTTCCAGATGTGTAGGTGTAGAATCTAGTCTTTGCCAGATATTGCTCCCTGATCTTGAATGACTTGGTTGACATGTTACGACTAGCACTGTGGCAACTGCTGATTGTTCTTAGGCACATAATTTCTGTTTTGAGAAAGTTCGAGAGGGCATGAAGAAAACACTTAGTTTATCATAGTATTACTCATGTGACCTGGAAGATCGTTCATGTCTGACTGTTGTTAGTCTAGCCTTCAATGTCCATGAGATTTGAAGACATTTTTCTGTTTCCAGTTTGAGACTTTATAGCTGGAGTCCTCAGTCAAGTTAGCCGAGCTAACTTTTTTTTATAAGATGTCCAGAGGTTTCTGCCTTTGCCCTTTTTTATCTCAATATCCCAAAGATTTATTTTTAAAGAGAAGCAAAACACCAACTTATCAGACTTGAGGGAAAAAAACCCAAAACCAAAAACCTCAATTGTTTTTTGTTCCATAAGGAATCCTCTTTCCCTCAGCCATGGCTCGAACATATGTTTTCTCTATAGAAGGAGATTCTTTGTTCCAGACACCAAACTCATTAGAACACAAAGCAGCTCTAAACAACTATTAGGATTAATACTATTTTGGGGAATCAGAGTTCCTTGTCATTAAGGGTAGGTTATCCATTGTGGATCTTTACTCTGACTTGGGTTTTGAAATTCCTTACAACTTCCTGCTTATTTTTAAAAAAATATTAAAATGTGACCAGTCAGTATTATTAAAGGCTATCCTTCCAGCAAAACGCCAAAGGCTCTCTACTTAAATACATACATAAATAGATTTGTTTACTCATGCTCTCCCCATATACATGTTTATTCCTTTCCCTTTCTCATGCATGGGAGAGAGAAGGGAAAAATTATAAGACCAAAAACTAAGACCAGGTAGGGTCTGTTCATTGCTTTCCTTTTGCCTAGCAACACACTTGGTCATCTATTTCTACCTCCGCTTCTGCCTCTACTTTTACCCTTACTTGTACCTCCATTTCTGTCTGTATCCTTGCCTTTAGATAAGTGTTTCTATAAAATTACTATGTTTGTTTCTATAGATACCTCTCTACTGCTGACTTTGAGGTTTCTCAGGCCTTGATCTGCTATCTAATATCTTTATTGTTATAGATAAGTATATAATTTTGTCCTAGTTTCTCATTTTTTCATGGCCTTATGCAAGTCTTCCTATATTTCTCTGCATTTTTCATTTTAATTATTTCTTGAGAGGAAGCACGGCAGTGTGGGTGCAGAGTTGGCCTTGAAGTCCAGAAGATCTGGGATAAAGTTCCAACGCTGACACATGCAGGTTATGTGACTGTGGACATGTCATTTAACCTCTTGCCACTCTGGACAACTCTAATAATATATACTTCAGAAGATGCTGACCTGGAACAGTTGAGGGAGTTTCCTTACCTGAAAGTTCCCTGTACCAGTGAAATCACCAATCCAGAACCTATCGTAATGATTCCTTATGATGCAGGAATGAAAAACAATTTTTAGAAAATGAGACAATCAGAGCCAATAAGAAGGACAGAAATATATTATAAGGGAGGTGCTAGATTAAACATTGTAACTCATCAGATCTCATTTCCATAAGAACCATGCATCCCAAGGCAAGTATCCCCAGAGTATTTGCTGTATTGATCCATTCCAGTCACATGGATAACACTGAGCCTTATTTCACTGTAAGTCATATAGGGTAACATTTTGAACATTTGTGTTCTATTTTGCCAAGTAGGAAGACAGCTTGAGTCAGCCAAACTTTTCAGGAAGTGTTCTTAGGAGGAACCTAGCACGATGACTGAAGAGACAAATGTTAATAAAAGGTCTACTTTCTCCTTTCCCTGAAAAAAAAAAAAAGGATTGAGTGTAGGGTGGGTATCAGTATAGAGGGGATGAGAGGACGTTCTAGAGAATATAAAATGAGATACAATCTAGTCTCACAATGGACATGTACAGAGGATTGCAGAGAGGCACCAGGGGTCTAGCAGTAAACTTAAATATAAAAAAGAGTCAGAAAAGCAAAATGCTGGATATGCAAATTAGCCACTGGCATTAGCAAAGCTCACATTCTGAGCCATGGTGGGAGTGGTTTCCCAGTGTTTAATTTCTTGTTTCGGCTTCTGATTTTCAAATCTCCAAATCCCCCTGAAAAGATACCTTGAGCTGGTGCCTGGATTCCTGCTACACTTGCCTACCTCATGTCTAGATTTCCTTAGTTTTTGGCCCATGTTCTCTGGCTCTCCCTTATTTGAATTTTTTGGGAAGGAATTATAGAATTCCAGAGTTTAGAGGCAGCTCAGATGTCACGTAGAACAATCCTTCCCTTAGCCTGAATCTCATATATTATATCCTGAATGCTGACAAGATGTCATCAGGCCTTTACTCAGTTCTCTTCTCCAGTTCCCTGTTCCCTGTCACTACAAAATCCCTGGTATGATTTAGTCCCTCAAAAGAGCCTCTCCTCATATGACTGGCTAATGCCCTCCTAACCACCAGGGGGTTTCCCTTTCATATTTCCTTTGTTAATGTCACAAATAAAGTCAAGGGAAAAAGGTATCAATCTGTGAAATTTGAGAATAAAATTCCTCTGGTAACAATTATATTATCTGGCCCTTCAATTGTCCATTTCTGGCCAAGCTGATGTGGACAGTAGTGCCCTAATTGAGAACTAGTTATTTGTCTTAATAACTAGTTGTCCTAATTGACAACATTGACACATTTCTCATCAAGGCAGCAAAGCAGCACTACATTAAATGATTCATTTGAAGATTAGCTGCATTTGACTTCTTTCATGGTAACTATGCTGGGGGCCTTGAAACCTAGTTAAAAGTTTTAAAATTACTTTTTTTCAGTCTTCCAAAAAACGTGTTTAATTCATTGAGCTATGCATGAGTTGTGACTTTAAGGGAAGGGTGTGAGGTGTGTTCAGGGTCCAGTCTTGTATTGGTCTGATCAGCCACATTCAGACACAGCATGTCTTGATTCCAACAGTGATGTCATTTTGTTCCTGTTCAAGAACAAAAGACAACAACCAACTTTAAGGGAATGAGACTAATTTTTAAAACAAATACACCAAAGTTTGAGCATTTTAACGAGTCTTGTATCCTTTGAAGGAGTTGCTTGGAGAAGACTATTCTCTCAGTTATCACAGTGCCCCTGTTACTGAAATTAAAATGTGTTTGGAATTTAACCTTTGAAATTACCAGTCAAAAAGCATTTATTAAGAATCTGCCAAGTGCTGAAGATACAAAGAAAAGCAAAAAAAGAGGTCCCTGCTTTCAAGGAACTTAGTCTAATAGAGGAGGTATCATACAAATGACTGTGTATAAAAAAGACATATACAGCATAAACAGGAGATAATTACAGAGAGAAGGGAGTGATGTTAAGAAGTGGGAAAGGTTTCTTTCAGAATGTGGGACTTCTGATGAAACTTAAAGGGAATCAGGGAAACTAGGAGGTGGAGATGAGGAGGAGAGAATTTCAAGTGTGGTGAAGAGCAAATAAAAATGCCTTGGTTTGGGAGACGGTGTACCTAGAGTATGGGGCAGCAAGGAGGCCAGTGTAACCAGATCTCAGAATATATCGGGGTGGGGCAGGGAGGAAAGGAAGAAGTAAGGCATAAGAACACTGGAAAGGAAGGAAGGAGCCAGTTTATGAAGGATTTTAAAAGTCAAAGAAAGAATTTTATGTTTGATCCTGGAGGCAGTTGGAAGCCAATGGAGTTTATTGAATAATGGCATGACATGGTCAGATGAGCTTTGGGAACATCAGTCTGATAGTTAAGTGGAGGGTGGAGTGGGGTGGGTAAAGACTTGAGGCAGGGAGATCAAATAACAGGTTATTGCACTAGTCCTGAGGTAAAGTGATGAGGGCCTGTACTAAGGTGGTTGCAGGAGAGAAGGGGAAATATGCATTTTTGCAAAGATGAAAATGATGGTATTTGGCAACTTATTGGAAATGGGAAAGGGTGAGAAAATGAGGAATCAAGACTAGCACCTAGATTGTAAGCCTGGGTGACTGGGTGGATGGTGATGCCCTCCACAGTAATAGGGAATTTAGGAAGAGATAAGGGTTTAAGAAGGGGAGAGAATGCATTCAATTTTTGAAATGTTGAGTTCAAGATGTCTACAAGACACCCACTTAGAAATATTCAATAGATAATAGAAGATGTGAGACTCAAGGTCAGGAGAGATAAATAAATCTGAGAATCTTCTAAGTAGAGATAGTTTTATCCATGGGAGCCAGAGATCACAAAGTGAAAAAATGGTATAGAAAGTGAAGACAAAAGGGTCCAGGACAGGGCCAGGGGGACCTGGATGAAGATTCATGAAAGGAGACTGAATGGAAGTGGTTATATAATTAGGAGGACAACTTGGAGAACTAGTGTTGTGAAAACCTAGAGAGAGTGTGTCTAATAAAAGAAGTGATTAACAGTATGAAAGACTGCAGAGAGGTCAAGAAGGATGAGAATTGATAAAAGATATGGCAATGAGAAGATCACTGGTAACTTTGGAAAGAACAGTTTCAGTTAAACAATGAGGTCAGAAGCCATTCTACAGAAAATTAAGAAGGGAGTGAGAGGAAAGGAAGGGGATCCATTGATCTTAGATAATCTTCTCAAGGAAGTTAGCCATAAAAGGGAGAAGGTATACAGAATGATAGCTAGCAGGAATGGGTGGATCAAATGAGGATTTATTTTTGAAGATGGGGGAGTTATGAGCATGTTTGTAGGTAATAGAAAGGAGGGAAGCAACTATTAGACAGGGAGAGATTGAAGATGTGATAAGAGTGGGGATAGTAGAGAAAGCAATCGCTTGCTTAAGGCAATGAGATCACTTATGCATGTAGAGTACTTGTCCTTGACTAGGAGAAGGGCCATTTCTTCATATGAAACAGAAACGAAGAAGGAAGAAGTGGTAGAAGGCATCTGAGATATGTGAAACAAGAAGGGGAAGAAAAGGGAGTTCGGTGAACGATGCTGATTTTTTTTCAGTGAACTATGAAGCAAGGTTCTCATCTGAGAGAATGGGGGAGGCAGAGCTATGGGAACTTTGAGAAAGAATGAAAATATTTAGAAAAGTCACAGTGGTCAGTGGGATAGTGAGTCAATTAGAGAGGTGTTACAGTGAGGACCCAGTTGAGCTTATACAACACAAATTTTTAAGACTCCATCAGTTTTGTTTCATGAAAAATCATGAAACTACTGCTTTATTCAATAATATATGAGTAGGAGGAAAGGTCACAGCAGACGGTAGGAGTAATCCAGGGCTGAGGCTTGGCAGGGAAACATCTTCATTAGGACAAGGGAACAATATAGTTTTCAACTGGGTTCACCATGGGGTCAACATGGGGAAAGAAGTAGAGTAAAGCTAGTATAGATAGGGGTGTGGTCTGGGAAAGGACTGAGAAGCAGACAGACTAGAGATCATGGTGAGGATGAAGAACAGATTTTGGGAGGATAAAACAAAACAAGAATTTATTAAGTGCCTATTATGTACTAGGCATGCTCTGAGCACATTATAAATATTATCTCTTTTGGTCCCCACTACAACCTTGGGAAGTAGGTGCTATTATTATCCCCATTTTGCAGATGAGGAACTTGAGGCAGACAGAGGGTAAGTGACTTGTCCAGGATCACATAGCTGGTAAACATCTGAGGCTGAATTTGAATTCAGGTCATCTTGACTACAGACCCAGCTCTTTATCTTACATAGGGTTTTAAGGCAGAGGAGAAAGGTGGAATGACAGTACATTGTGATAAACAGATCAGATAAATTTCAGAGTTCTTGAACATGGAAATTCAGCATTTGTGGGTGATGACAACATCAAGGGTATAAACATTTCTGTGTGTAGCTGAGGTGGGGTGGAGGAGTAGGTCATGGGAAATGAATTAATGGTCTGGGAGGTTAGACTTTGAGAGAGCATCGGTATAGATATTGAAATCCCCTACCATGAAGGCAAGAGTTAAGATAGAAAGAAAGACTGTGAGCCAGGCACTGAACTCATTAAGGAGGTAAAAGAGTATCCAGGATGTTGGTAGATAATGGACAATGGAATTTTTATTGGGTGATAAATATGGATAGTAAGAATTTCAAAGGAAGAGAGGTAACTGTGTGATGGTGGTAGAAGGAGAACTGAGATGTGGAAGTGGGAAGCAAGGGATATTCCAACTCCCCCATGAGGGGCATGAATGAAAGTGCTTCCAGTGTTGGAAGAGGTGGCCAGGGAAGCCGTATCATCAGAATGGAGTCAGGTCTTAGTAAGTGATAGATGATAGAGGAAATGGGAAAGGAATAGTTTGTTACCTATGGACCAGACATTCCAGAGAACCCATTGAAAAGGATTGGTAGCTTTAAAGTGCGACATTGGTAGGTTTGGATTGAGAAGGGTGGGATTAAAAGAGCCTATGGCACATGAATCCAACTTGCCAGTGTCAGTGGGAGTTAGGATAGTGAGCTTAGAAGGGGTGCTAAATTTGGGTCTAATGAATCCTTTAAACGTTTTTTGTCCTGAGTTGACCTAAGCCACTGCCATCACCTTGACCATCACCTCTTATTGGACATTAGTGGAGACAACCCAGGTCCCAGAGATCAAGAGACCTAAGAACTGCAGTATACTCCAAACCATAGGACCACTTTCAGCTCAGCCTTCATATCCATCATCAAAGGGGAGTAAGCCTTATGTAGGATTTCTCTATCCCCACCACCAGCCAACACCAACTGCTGGCTAATGGCCACCAAGAAGCAAGTAAGTCCAAGAGCAGCATCTGCTACCTACCCAGACCTTGAGGATATCATCTGGAGGAAAAAATCGTTGTGAAGATGTGACCTATTAATTATTTCTGCAGGTGCAGCAGCCTTGTTGTCATTCTGAAAGCACTGAAGGCCCAGAAAAGAAAGTTATTAATGTTAGAGTTCTTAGTACTGTCAAAAAGTTCAATATCAGAAAGAGACATCATGTTGTCACTGGAAAGAATATTATATAATATGCATTACCATCTGTTTTGCCAATGTATCCTAATGACCATGGGGTCTTTCCCTCTGTCTTAAACCTTAAACCTTCTATACATGTCTCCTCCATTAGAAAGTGAGCTCCTTGAGACGAGAGATTACTTTGCTTCTCTATTGGTATTTCTGACACTAGTAAAAGTTTAATAAATGTTTATTCATTGATATATTCTTTCATTCATGGTGTAGCAGAAAGAGCTCTGACCTTGCAATCAGATGCCCTTGAAGTTCCAGTCATTAGTGTATGATTTGGGGTAAATAACAACTTCATTGAGCCTCGGTGTCCTCTAAAAATTGAGGGCAAAAATATTACATATCTCATAGAATATAAGGAGGCAAGCTTGTAAATTGCCAAACAAGTAATAAATATGAATTATTGTGATTGTTTATCAATAGTAATCACAATCTACTCACTGGGGATCTTTATCTTTTGAAGGAGAATTTGGGTTTTGGAAATAACTCAAGGTAATTTAGAATCAATTTTTATAAATAAATTGGAGGATCAAGTTGAGGGACATTGCTTTTCTTTTTAAGAAAAAAATGAATTATGTTTATAAAATAATCATGCAATTTTTTTGTGGGGTTCACACATTGCCTCTGAAGACAGTTCCAAAAGAGTGGTGCCAAAAATGTTTCAAAATGTGAAACTATTTGGAAGAATGACATTCACTTGGATATATATTAGAATACAAGCTCCTTGAAGGCAGCAGCTGTTTTATTTTTGTTTTTGTCTCTCTGGTGTCTAATACAATATTTGGTATATGATAGGCACTTAAAAATTATTATTCATTGGTTAATTGATAAATTCTGTTATACTCATTTAAAATGAATTTCATCAATTTAAAATCATTTTCACTTACTTATTATTCATTAATTGTTATTCATATCACTCAAGACCCTGGAGAAAACATTGAGGACCTTGTCTATACTGATGGATTTATTCATTAAACACACCCATCTTTTCCTGTATTTGAAGAGAACACAAAATGATAACACCTTCTGCCATTACAGGAACCCTGAAGAGTGGTAAATCCAGTTAACTGGTATTTCCTCAATCTTATGGTTAGAAAACTCCCATTTTACTGTTCCCCCAATTCCTATGATTAAGCAACAACATCTCCTGAGGTTAAAGATCTCCTCTTTTGCTATTGCAGCTTAACTTCTCATTCCCATCCCACTCAGCCTTTCTCTTCCCCAGTCTTCTTCCCTTCCTTCCATAGTCTTTTATGGATTTGTCTTTTATCAGTAATAAACTTTCTTTTAATCTTGACTTCTTTTTTCCAACATTCTGTTCATCACGTTGAACTCATAGACAAGCTAGATAGAGCAGTGGGTTAAGCACAGGACCTGGCATTAGCAAGATCAGAGTTTAAATCTGATCTCAGATATTTACTAGCTGTGTGGCTTTAAGCAAGTCACTTAAACTCTGTTTGCTTCTGTTTCTCAACTGTAAAATGGAGATAATGAACAGAAATTATTTTTTTTATCTCCCCCACCTCACCATTTGGGGAAAAAAGGAAAAGCAAACTCATGTAACAAATATGCACAGTGAAGCAAAGCAAATTCCTGCATTGGTCATTTAAAAACAAATATGTGTCATTCTGCACACAGGTCCTTTACGCCTCTCTCAGGAGATGAGGAGCATCGTTGATCTTGTGGAATCATCGTCATTACGTTGATGAAAGTTCTTAAAGTTTTTGAAGCTCTTTTTTTATACTGTTGAGATTATATAAATTGTTATTCTGAATCTGTTCAATTTATTCTGCATTAGTTCTCCTCACCATTTTTCACTTACTCTTAAACACTACTATTTTCCCTGTGGGATCATACTCAGCCTCATAGAGTAAGTTGCTCTTGATCATAAGCTTTTAACTTTTGCCTTTTGAAATATTGTATTTTAAGATTTTCTCTTCTTTACGTTAGTTGATGCTAAGTCTTGCATAATCCTAACTGTGATTCCTTGGCACACGAACTCTTCTTTCTGGTTAGTAGCAGTATTTCTTTTTGACCTACAAATTGCAGTATTTTGGCTATGATATTCCTTGTTTTCATCATGAGGTTTTTATCAAGAGATGACTAGGGATTTTTTTCTTATTTTCATTTTGCCTTCTAGTTCTAATAGTTCTAAACACTATTCAGCTATGATTTTTTGAAATATGGCAGCTAGAATTTGTTTTGGTCATGATTTTCAGGGAGTCCAAAGGTTTTTAAATTATGTCTTCTTCACCTATTTTCTAAGTCATTTTCATGTAATAGATATTTTACATTTTCTTCTATTTGTTTTCAAAGTTGAATTTCCTTCTAACATTTCTTTATGTTTCATGGAATCACTTAGTTCTGGCTGTTTCATCCTTATTTTCAGAGAATTCATTACTTGGGTAAGGTTTTCCACCTTCTGTTCTAAGCTATTTATTGTCCTAGTTTTTTTCCTGAAAAGCTCTTATTTCACTTATAACTTCATTTTTCATTTCTTGCTTCATTTCCTCTAAGTGCTGTAGTCATTTTTTTTTTCATAAAAAGAGAGCATAGCAGAGGCTATGCTTCTTGCTGTGGACTTACTCTTTTTTAAGGGTTTACCTTTTGGTCCTCTTTTGATCCATTTTTTCATAGAATTTAGTATCTTCTTCTGTTTACTCATATCTTTAGCCTGATTTTCTGGTTTGGAACTTTTTGCCTGAAATAATATCTATTTCATTCATAGATGGAATAATCAGGTACCATTACTTCTCTTTCCTCCAGCCACTGGCTTCTCCTCCTGGTATGTTCAAACTCAGGCTGGCTGCCCTGGAGATTCTATATCTAGAACACTATTCTTCAGAACCTTTGGAAGCACCTTACAATAGAATACGATTGACTCTTGGTCTTGTGTTTGTGGTCAAAGTGGTCAGAGAGTTGAGAGTTTCTATTTCTGACATTTTTCAGAGCTTTTCATTAGACCCTGCTAGGCTTTTTGCCCCCTAGGAACATGGAGTTGTATGTTTCAGTTGCTCTTAGTACATTTGTGGTTAGCTAACTGGATGAATTCGAGCAAATTTTTCTGAATTCTCAGTGGCTTTCTTGGTAGAGAGGTTCCCCAGGCTTCTGATTGTCTTTTTGTTTAGTCCTGGGCTAGATAAAAGTATTTACTTTTGTGTCTCTTTGGACTTGTTGGTCATTATTTGATCTGGTACCCTTTTTACATTTTTACTGAAGTACATGTGGAGATTTGAGATCCTATACAATCTTTCATGATGTTAACTTAACTGTAAATCTCAGTTCTCTTTTTATACTTTTTCAAGTAGCAGAAAAAAAGGAGAGAGAAACTGTCCTGAGGCAGCATGAAATATTGAGAGCTGTGACTAATTTGTCCATCTAATCAGTAGGTAGTAACTTTCCACTCAATTCTAATGAAGAAACATTCCTCCTCTCAACAGGTCATTCTAGCATAAGTGCTGACATGACATTTAAATACAACCTTCTTCTTTAGCTGAACTCTACAACAACAGTTTTAGCTTACACCATTACAAACTGTTTTAGGAAGAGTTTCAGAACTGATTTCCAAAAGACTCTAGGTGCCTAGCAATAAACTGAACGATTTAACAATTTGCATAGAGTGCCCATTATGTGCTAGGCCCTGGGGATACAAAGACAAAAAAAAAAAAAAAAAAGAGGAAGTCTCTTATTCCTCATTTCTTTGAAGGATGAAGTCCTTCAAAGTGTTTATAACATCATATCAGGATTACTTACATGGAATTGGTGTGCTATATTGGAAACAGCACTGGCTTAGTTAGCACACAACCTGAGTTCAAATTGCCTCTGATGTTTACTACCTGTGTGACCCATGGCAAGTCACTTCTTGGGCTTCAGTTTCCTCATCTACAAAATGGAGAAGATAGCTTCTGAGTTTCATTCCATTTCTAAATATTTGACACTATGTACAGAAATAACAATATGGCAAGTTAGAAAAAGAATGACCTGAAGGATTCAAGAAAAGAGATATCACTCTCTGAGGAATCACCACCTGGGGAATCAGTGCACAATCATAGAAGAAGTAATGCACATTAAAAACCATTTAAAATCAGATGCCTGATATTACATGGTAATATCTTAAGAATACTAATTTTTAAAGTGAATTTTTACATTGAAAATTGGACTATTCTCAGGCTAGAGCCACAAAATTATGCTGTAGGATGCTAATAGATATTCAGTTCTAATGGTCTTATTTCTATCCTGAAAAAGAACCATTTCAATTATAAAATGAAACACAATTTTGAAGCAGTTTAATGTTAAAAATTAATGATTGGGAAATTAGAGTAAAAGATAACTGGCATAGGGAGTTGGTAACTAAAGATTGGAGTCCAAATTCTATTCTCAGTTTCAAAGATTTTATACCTTTCAATGAGTTGGAAGAATAATACCTTTCATAATCTAGTTTAAAATGTTGTCAGAATATCTTTATTTTTAAAAAAGAGTAATGTGAAATGAGAGCTTAAAAGACCAGGTAAAATTCTTGCTACATTTGAGACTTACCAATTAGACCTGAGTTCTATTTTTCTGGTCCTACAGCAATATTTGCATTACAAACCATATTCCCAGAGCAATGCTGCAATGTTATTGCTGAGGCTGGTACCCTTAGCACAGAAGTAAACAAGCAAACCTTCAGAATTTTAGCAGCTTCAACAGGAGCTCAGGAAATGTTTGCCAAAAAGTAAACATATGGTAGGAAAATTTCTAGTTTCTAGTTGTGACTTGGGATATTAGAGAAATGGGAAGAATTTGAAAAAAGTGATAGGGAAAATGTCTCATTGACTTTGTAGGGGACTGTGAAGCAGAAGATATCTTTAAGGATTTGTGTTATGGATATGAGTTTTAAAACTAAGATAACATTATCTATCTCCATCAGTGTAGATTATCTTAAATAGTAAATACTATAATAGATTTCTATCTAATTCAGTTGTTCTTATCCCTCTAACACTACACAATGAATAGTAGAATATTATTTAGAAATTAAGTCTCAGATATGGATGCATTCACCCAGAAGCTCAATCTTATTTATCGCTGACTGCAATATGACTCTGATATTCTGTCCATTTCTCTATAGTGGATTTAACAATGGAGATAGTTATAAGGTCAGTGTCTAAATAAGAATTTGAAGTAGAGTTTTCAGTGCTGGTAGCTCCCATGGAAATTATTTAAATATCATCTACCTGTGGATATTAAAGGTACTCTGGACGTGAATAGACTTTGGGAGATGAGATGTAGCAAGCATTTCATGTGTAAATTGGTTTTCCATTTACAAGGAGGTTTTGCTCGAAGTGACCACTAAGGTACTGGAGAAATTTGCTTTCAAATGCTGATGAAGAGTGTCATGAAGTAAAATGTAGATATCTTACTCATAGAGATCATAGGATTAAGAGCTGGAGGAACTTTTAGACATCATCTAGTCCAATACCCACCTCCTCTCTCTTTTTCGTAAACAGATAAAAGAATTGATTCCCATGAAGTGACTTGCCCAAGGTTGTCATGTGGAACAGAGTTTTGACTTATTCTGTTTAGGCTTATTCTTTAGGTTTATTTCCCAGATGGCAGAATTGGTAGGAGTAATTGGTAGAAATTCAGAGATGCAAATTAAGGCTTGAGGTAAAGAGAAATATTCTATCAATGAAAACTATCCAAAAATGGAATGAGCTACCTTTGGAAGTAGAGTTATCTTTCACTAAAATCTGCAAGTGAAGACTTGTTGGGTTATTGTGGATAGAAGGTCTATGAGCTCTCTTCCAGTTCTGAGATTCTGTGATTACTGAGATTCTGGGGAAGTAGCAGATCTGGAACCTAGGTCCTCTGACTCTGTATTGGTGGAAATTATTTCTTTTTAATGACATTATATGTAATACATTATTATTATTATAAATTAACATAATGGTCACATCAAGCAGGATATTCCAACACTGATTTGTTTCAAGAGTAAGGTCTCAATATAATACTCTTTTATTTAAGCATAAAGTAAAAATATAGTTTCAGTTCCTATGGTCTCAGTATCAGAACTGCACAGCTCAATCTGGCTCTAGATAAAATGCTGCGACCAGATTGTATCAGATTCTATGTTATTGGCTCCCTCCTCCTTTTCTCTTCTGACTCCCCGCAAAAAAATATTGCTAAGGTTGGTTTGAGACCTTTTGTGACTTCTCTTACTTACATACTCAACTTCCTCTGCATTGACCTTTGTCTTTCTCTGGGGGATAGAGATTATCTGACACTACTAGTCAGAGAGACAGAAAATGAACACCAAGAAGGGAAAATAAGGAAGAAAGAAGCAATACTAGTGAATTTCAAGGCAAAAAGAGAATCGAGATCCCCTCTGGGGATTTTCACATAGAAGCAGGTTATAAAAGCAGATAAAAATGTTTTATTGTTTTATTTTCTTTGTTTAAAAGCACAAAGAGAGCTGAAGAGATGAAGGGCTATAAAGTCTTGGCTGCAAAGGGAGCTCTGATAATCTTGTTAGACCTCAATGGGGAAAATACACTTAATGTAGCCTGCTACATGAAAAGCATGCTTTCTTTTTTCACCTACTCTACTTGTAAATAAGGTTTTACATTTATTTTGAACCTTTGAACAGCTGTTTTTTCACCTGAAAGCTCACACCAGCTCACTCTGAACATATGGCTAATTCTTTTATTATCGAGAAGATTACTCTCTATCCCACCCAGACAGCTACTAGATTTGGCTTCTAAGGTATATTTTCACATCAGGAACATGTAAGCGCACCCACACAAAGGTGTGCTCCTGGGTCTTCATCATAAGTGGTGATTCAGGGTGAATTCATATCTTACATCATGTCCTAGTTTCAACTGTAGCAGGTACTATGAATCTCCTCTTGTCTACAACCAGATCCACTTATAGGATCAGAGATTTAGAGCTGGATGAGACTTTGATGGTCATTTAGTAGAACCTTTTAATTGTAGAGATGGGTGAACTGAGGCCTAGGAAAGTTATGCAACTTGCCCCCAAATCACAAAGCATCAGCAGTTGGATTTGATTGAAACTATGACCTCTGACTCTAGAGTCAAGACCCTTTACACTGTACCATGTTATTTCACCCTCAGCTCCTTTACCCTCATTTAAAGATATGAGTCCTCCAATAAAGAAACCTGGGAAGACTTGGGTCTATAGCAACCATGTACAAACAAAAGTCTAAGAGTTATGGATGTGTTTTTCTCTAGGTAAAGGAAATGAACACCATATGTTGGAGAAGAGATGAACTGCAGGAAGCAGCTAGTAGAATGAGTGTCAAAAAGCAGAGTGGAAATTGGCACTATTTGACCCTCAGAGAGCTAAACAAAGTGTCAGAGAGCAGGAAGGTGATGGAGGGTTAGGAGGCAAAGAGGGCTGTGAAGAGAGGAGCACTTTTGCAGAGCAGTGAAGGAGGCTCTCTGCTAAATGGTACTGAAGAATAATGACCAGTTACAACTGGTAAGAGGAGAGGAAGTCTACAGGTGGCCTTTGCTGTGCTCTCCAGAAAAAAAAAGTGAACAAAGTGTATTATTACATAGATCATTAAGAAAATATTTATGAAACTCTTGGCTTAAATTTGCTTAAGATTCTCCTCACTGGTAGAGATTGATTACTCAAAGCTCTGCACCTATACGAGGGGTAGAGTTGGTGAGACCCTGGGAGAAGAGAGATCCTGGTTTTCTGATACCCAGCTTTGGGAAAAAAGACATATAGTTTCAAATTCTCTTCAGGCCCTTGAAAGGAGAGAAAGACTCTGTGAAGAAGCCAACACATAGAAGAATCAGCATCTTGATCATATCCTCAGCTTCAGGCAATTTTCCTTTGGGTGAGATCTGGGACTCTGTCTCTTGGTTGAAGTAAGATATTTCACTCCCAATGGGAGAGCTCATTCACTCTCTGTATTATTTGGTGTATATTCTCATCTGTGAACCTTTTATGATAGCAGTTTGGATAAATGGGCTTATTTACTATTCACTATGTGTTCATTGTAGAACTGACATTTGCTGAAAAGAGAATCAAGCCCTGCATACATAGTTTGGAGTACTTCTTCAGTAAGGGATAGGAATCAGGAGCTTAGCTTGGACCTAAAAATTATTTAGACTAATGATATTTAGGGATGTGGATAAATGTGATTCTAGCCCAGTACTATTTTTCCTCTGAGAACAGAGTAGCCAGATTCTGGTCCCAACCTCCTGATTACCTCCTGGCAGGAATCAGACTCCTTTGGAGAAGATTGGGTAGAGAGGAAACTCTAGACATCTTTATTCCTGCCTCCCTTCTGAAAGCCACATCTGAACAGACCTGTGTACAAACACACAATTTACATATGCAAAACATAGTAATATCCCTTACACTTAATTTCCTTTTGGTGGTATTCCATCCCTGAATGTCACCTAGGCTCTGTATTGAACATCAAATGTAGAGATATCAATGCCATTTGTTGCCATTCTTTTTTTTTTTTTTTTGCACTCATAGGATATAGAAAAATAATAGGATATTCATGTAAACCTTCATTCAAATAAGTTCTGATGTCTGATGTCTCATTGTGGCATGGAGGTAACAGTATTTTCAAAACTTATACAAGTAGAGTGTAAACTCTGACAGGTCAAAATAAATTGGGAGACCTCTGAGTATGGGCTTGGTGGTAGAATGTATATCTGTTTTCTGAGGATTAACTGAGAGACTATCACTAGGTGACTTGGTCCAAGGTAATAAATGTTTTTGACCAGTTCATGAAATTGTTGGAGGGAATATCCACATTGATGAAATTTTGATGGATAGAGGAAATGTCTGCATGAATAGTTTTTAATAGTAATCTGGGAAAGTACCAACGTAAAAGGAATAGTAAAGTACCAGTTCCAGCTATGTGCTATGACTATGGAATGTTGGAACTGAAGGTAAATATTTAGATTTGCTTGAGATCTGCTGTCTTATCAACAGCAAGTGACTTAAATGGAGCATAGATGTTTACAGAGATAGTATCTATAAGCAATAGCATAGCAGCATAGTACATACCACAAGGAATTAAATGTGAAGTTAGTGTTCATGTATGGATCTTTTCAACCTGATACAAATACACACATATGTGGAACTTAGTCAATAGGTACAGCTTTCAAGAATAAGAAAGTATTAGTACTACTGTTTTCTGTCATGGTCAAAGCTGCATCTGGAGGATTTTATTCAGCTCTGAGTGTCACATTTTAGGGAGGACTAAAGTCTTGTCCAGAGGAGAGCAAACAACTCTCCAAGGATAGGGAAAAGGGAGAAGAGAAGTTTCAAGGAGAACTTCTTTAAGTCTTTAGGTAGTTAAGGGACTGTCATGTAGTAGACCCATTCTGGTTGACTTCAATTGGAAACTACAAAGAAACTTGAAGTATGGAAACATTTCCTAATACCTGGAATTATACCTGAAATTATTCAAAAATGAAATGGGCTTCCTTGCAGGACAGTGGGTTCATCCTCATTGCAGGTCTTCAAATAAAAGCTGTACGACTACTTGTTGGGTGTGTTTTGGCAGACAATTTTTTTTTAGGATGAAAAAGATAGCCTATAGATGCAACTCTGAAGTTGAGGTTCAGTGACATCATCAGAATAACATCTTTGAATGTAAAGAAAAATGATAGATATTCTGTCACTACAACGTGGCTAACCTCTATTATTCACCAGCCCAGACAGTGCACAAGGATAGACATAACTCAGTTGACCAACTAGAAAATATCCATTTTTCTAAGTCCAACTCTTAGTAGTAGGCTTTTGAATATTGTAGTATGAGTAACTGTGACATAGGTATTTAGTACTTCTCTCTTACCTTCTCTAACATGAAAAAAGTCCCTGTGCAATTTTTCTTATATCCTACAAAATAAATACACAAACCATGATATACTAACAAAGAAACAGAACCTCGGACAATGTGGTTTAATGAAGGGAGCACTGTGGAACAAGAGTCAGAAGCCCTGGATTTGGCCCCACCACTGCCACTAGCTGTGTGGCTTCAGTCAAGTCACTTACCTTTTCTGGGTCTCACGTTCTTTATCTATAAAGTGAAGGACTTGGATGAGCTGATTTTTAAGGTTCCTCAAGGTTGTTAGAATCTGAGCAAAGTAGGTGAGTCCTAACTAATGCTTTTTGAACTTTGATGTCTAGTAAAGTATGCAAGAATATTCTATTTTCCCTTGGAGACATGTGAAGTATTTATGTTTGAATCAAAATTACATGGCACATAATGAGCTTTGCAGGTATGATGGATTACAGTCAAAGAACAAGTTGCAAAAAAAATGGAAAAAATAAACCCTGACAAAATGATGTTCTGGGACTCCATTTAGCATAATGATCTTAATGCTAGAGAAAGAAATCTGGGAGGTATGTTTTATAGCAAATATAAATCTTATTTCCTTTTCTATTTCTTGTATTTTTACTTTTCACTGCATATGATGTTTATGTATATGTGTATTATATATATGTGTATATATATATGTATCTATTTGTATCTGCATACATACACGTGCATATATAAAACTGGGAGACTGGCTGATGAGGGCCCAGTCTTTGGAACATGTACAGAAATTATCTGCCTGCTAAAAGTTCAACATATTGAATTTTAGAAGCCAAATTCAATTATAATGACTCAAAGGTTCATACTAGATAGTGACAAAGTCTTCTACCTGACTTAGGAGCCAAAAGGACTGATGACTCAAGAGGCATAGAGCCAACTGACTTCACATACAAAAAGACAGATTCACCCCTTCTTGAGTCGTTTTGCCTAGGCAGCTGAGGTAAGAACTGTTGTGAGTGCGGAAGAACTATCATCTGCCCTGTCTCCTATTCAGTCAACATGTGTCCCTAAGCACATGGCACTTTTGATTTTTTTTTTTTTTGTTTCTTCTTTCCTGGTCTTAAGTGAATGAGTATTCTGAGAGGAGCTCCCAGGGGGCCAGCAAGGTTGGGAGATCAAAGAGCTCTAACCAGCAACTACAGTCAGTAGCAATAGCAGCAGCTGTCTGGTAGGGAGCTGCACAGAAGAGTGAAGCCCTTTCTTTGACTCAGACCAATAGTAGATTGATCTGTCAACCAAAGTACCATGCCTAAAAAATAGTCAGCCCAGCTGAGCAAGGGAGTGACTCTTCCAATGCCAATGTGATACCCCTAAATGAACCTGGGGACTCTGTGAAAGGAGAAAAAGACTCCCTTGTCCAGGAGTTGAGAACTCTCCCTTGATCTTTCAGGTTCCCTCCATGTGTGTCTTACTACTTTGTACTTTAGATTTCATTCACTTTCCCCAGGGACCATTTGTGTGAAGAGGGGAAAGTTTCCCTTGATTCAGGGAATATTTTTATAACTTTTGTACTTGCTATATGTCTCAGTAAATATCTCTTTGTAAAGCTAATTGCTAGGCTGCTGGGTGGTGAAGTGGATAGAATGCTGGGCCTGGGGTCAGGAAGACTCATCTTCCTGAGTTTGAATCAGGACTTAGAAACTTGTTGTGTGACCTTGGGCAAGTTATTTAACTCCATTTGCCTCAATTTTCTCATCTATAAAAAGAGCTGGAGAAGGAAATGGCAAACCACTCCAGTATCTTTGCCAAGAAAACCCCAAATGGGGTCACAAAGAGTCAGACATGAGTGAAAACAACTGAGCAACAACATGAAAGTAATGAAAACCAACTGGTTGAATGGTATTGGTGGAGGCATATTGGATTGGGGCTTAAAAGTGACAATAATAGGAAACTCTAACTCTCTGAGAATTAACCAACAGGTTAACCAACAGCTCTCCCCTTGGGGAATTTAACCTACCAACATAGTGCAAGTTGGATGAATGGCTCAAAGACAATGTTAGGTAAATATAAACATGTATCATATGTTTATACATGCATAATACATACGTCTATATGCATTTTTGGTTTTGGTCCAGGCCTGGGATGTGGAAAATCCACCAACTTTCACCAATGTAGATATATACACATATACAAACATACACATATGTGTATGTAGAGAGCATAGATATACACATATATATGTATATAGACATAAACTCATTGGCATATATATGCACACATATATGCATAAGTGTGTATATATAGACTAAGTCTAAAACATATGTATATTTAGGTATGTATATACACAGAGAGACAGAGAAAGGAGAGAGGTAAGAGAGAAAGGTGCTGAAAGGGACTTCAGAGACCATCTAGTCTAAACTTTTTATTTTACAGATGAGGCAACTGAGGCCCAGACATTGAGTGACTTATCCAAAGTCACAGAGGCACTGGAATTTGAAACTAGACACCCTGACTGCACAGTCTGAGCTCTTTCCACTCACTCTAGCTCTCTCACTATTCTACCAAGCTGCCTCCCATGTGTATGTAGTTATACACATATATACATACCTCAAGGAACAGAAGATGTATGTACACATATGTCCTTATTTGCTTCATTAGAATTTTGACATATTCTAGCTCAAGAAAATCCTACATAAAGAGCAACGAAAGGGAAACATATAGCTCTCTGAAATGTAAGCTTAGATGGAAGGAGGAAAAAAAGCCTGGATTTTGGAGAGGCTCCAGAAAAAAGCCCCAGGGCTGTCATGAGTAGTTGTGTATCTTGCTGCCAGCTGCCATGTCCCCAAGACCTTCATTTGTCAACTTGAAGCAGCTAACTTCCATAAATCTTACTTAAGCCCTGATCTGTGTTTTTTTTTTAAAGAAACTTTCAACTAATATTTTAATGAATAAGGTAATCTCTTAGTTGTAAAGATATGTCCACATTTTGCTTTGTTTCTAAAGAGCCAAGTACACTAACTTGAAATGTGCTGAGTTAGAGGTAAATTGATATCCACCCTGCAGTTGCCAGAGGAGGATTCTTGTCGAGTCTTTGTGTAGGGGACAGAATGTAGGAGAGTCTGGGTCAATTAACTGCCTGCTGAGGCACTGCCCTATCTATTTCTGAACAGGAACATAAGAGGAGGGGTTGATTGGTTGACTTTGGAAGTAGCTGTCTGATAGAAGTAGCTTGGTTTCAAAATTCCAAAGCCATGCATGCTAGTGTAATCAGAGTTTGTCTCTGTAGGGGACTGAAATGAAAGCAAAATCCATGATTAGGTGTGGACATTGAAGACAGAATCTGTAAAGTCAGTTCAGTGGTAATCTTGGTTAGCACAATTGCTTTCTCAGCTAGTATAATGGGTGTACATTTTAATATCTTTCCTCCCCCCTTAGTAGCTCCCATATTTCATTACCAGGGGAACAGAAGCCAGTCTTTTTTTTTTTTCCTATCAGAAAGTTTCACTTTTGCAATCCTTACTGGTTTTCAGAATAGTGGAGAACATTGATAAATTGCAGATCATCCAGAAGAATGCAACCAGGATGGTGAAGAGCCTTGAGTCCATGACAAATGAGGATTGCTTAAAGAAAATAAGAATATTTAGGTTGGAGAAGACTGATGGAATGGGGAGGAGGATCTGTGTGTGCTGAGGAAAAGACATAGCAAAATGCATGGTTAGGAAGTTAAAGTTTAAATTAGATTTTTTCTTCCTTTGTTTTTCTCTTTTCTTTTCCCTTCTCACTCCATCATATTTGTTTAAAAAACTCATAATTTATCTCACAAACTTCAGTTGTTTTTCAGTCATGTCTGACTGTTTGTCTTTTGAGGTTTTCTTGGCAAAGATATTGGAGTGGTTTTCCATTTCCTTCTGCTCATTTTATAGATGAGGAAATTGAGGCAAACAAGATTAAGTGATTTACCCAGGGTTACACACCTAGCAACTGTCTAAGGCCAGATTTGCTGTGCTACCTAGGTGCCGTCATAAACTAGTGGGAGTTAAAAGAACTAAAGACTGGATTTATTTTGCTAACTTCAAGAATACACTTTGGAAATAACTTGTGGCTAGGTTACAGAGTTTTGATTGGTCATAGTTAATTAACATTGATAGACCTGGAATGTATTGCTGAAGGACCTATACATTTGGTCTTAGGAGCTGGGGCTGGATCCTGGTGGAAATCTTGAGGAGCCTATATTAAGAGCATATGAAAAACCTGAGGGACTATGGGTACCTTTAAATATTCTGAGGGATATAAATCAAGGAAACTAGCACTAAAGAACTTGGTACTATGAATTCGAAGTAGGAAGAAACCCTTATCAACACCAAACCCCATAAATTAATTAAAATAAGACAAATTAATAAGGATGTTGGTCTAGTCTTGGCCACCTAATAATTTATTTAGCACCATTTTGCTCTGTGGCTAGGTCACTAAAAGTCCTGTGTCATATTTCATTATGTCTCCATAATTCTAAACCTCTGTTCATAATGTGTGAAAGGATGTGTGTGTCATTTAGTACTTTCACAATTGCAAATTTTACCCTAGGGAATTCATTGATATTACTTGCTACAAATGTATCAAGGGAAAGATGGAACTCCTTAAAGCTCTATTGTTCTTTTGCTAAAAGAACTTTCTCAAGGCCTTAGCGTCGGTCAATTCAGTTAGAAAAGAGAACATCTTTAAGATACTTTGTTTTCTTCTTACCTATCCAATGGATTGCAATGTCACTATTTGTCTCATAATTCTAAAACTATTGGGAAGATCTTGCTCTGTTTCCAAAATTGTGATAATGCTCAGCTCGATTTAAATGAAGTAGGTTGTTCTGGTATTATCCTAATTTTTTTTTTATAAAGATAATGGATTTCAGTATCCTTAGGAGATATAAAAAAAGAGTCTTAAAATCACACTTGCCTTCTTACTTAGGCAATCACTTTTCCAGAATCTCTGGAAGTCAATCAATAAGACCAACTTTAATATTTGGATAGGATCACTTTTGTATAAAAAGAGAAAGCTTGTAAGCCAGCTGGGGATAAG
Organism: Notamacropus eugenii; assembly: GCF_028372415.1. Lineage (NCBI taxonomy): Eukaryota > Metazoa > Chordata > Mammalia > Diprotodontia > Macropodidae > Notamacropus > Notamacropus eugenii. The sequence continues at coordinate 449,314,557 of NC_092873.1, read as the reverse complement.
GTGCTATCTTCCCTGACATTCCCGCTAGCTTTCAGTGGTACTAACACTTGGAGGGTAACACCTGGGGATACCAGTGCTAATATTTGGGAATAAGTCAGGAACTGATACCTTTCCTGGTTCTAACCAGCAACTTAATGATCTGACACTACAGGCCTCTGCAATGCTTTGGTAGCTGGTGGAAAGCCATCTTTGGTGCTATAACCCTTCTGAGAATTCCAAATGTTGCTACTCCTACTCTTTCCCCCCTATTAGTTTATCTCAGATGTTAGGCTTCAGCACTGCTCAGAAAGCTGATGAAGTCCTAATTTGAGACACAGAACTGAGAACTTCTCATCTTCAGCCTTCTCAAGAACTTTACTGTCTATAAAGAATATCTTTCGGTAAGCCTCATTAAGATTAGTAAATTATTTGTGTGTGGCAAAGCATTTCTTTTCTTTGTATGTGAGATGCTGGATAGTTTATTACAAAATTATTCCACTAGAAGGCAATTGAAGCTAAATGTGTAGGAAGTAATATAAATTGGAAAATCTGATTAATTTCCATTTCTAATTTCTGTGGACTCTTTCTCCACCCTTCCTCCCCAAGCCTTGACTCATTTGGAAAATGAGGAATAATGTATCAAAACACCTCCCTCAAGCACAGGCACCAATTAATCCACCACATGTTCAAGATACTTTGTAGGTCAGTAGCCATTTAAAAAACAACAATCCATGATATGTTCATTTTACCCAAACAGCCAGAGGACCCATTTATTTACAGCAAAAACCATATAATTGAAAAGCATAGTAAAAATGATGACAAGAAAGATTCTCCTTACACCCAGCAGTACATTGTCCTAGTGGTTATGATACTACTGGGGGGAAGGAGACAGAGAAAATGTGTGAACAAAGAAATGTGCATAGATATAGCCCCTAGAGACATATGCATAATATACATGCACATGAAACAGGAAGACAGAAAATACATGTGAATTGATGTGTAAGTAGGAAACATTTGGGGCAAAGCTATTTGTGTGGTGGGGGTATCCCAGGCTTCTGATGCTTCAGGGGTACTCATGCCCTTTTTATGGTCTCTGATGGGTGTCTGCACTGTACTTCTATTGCTCTCTACTGCCATCTTTTGGTTTTCAGTTACAATGTTATTGATCTGATGATCAACCCAGGGACTATTTTTTCTCTTTTGTGATGCAGGCCCTAGTCAACTTGTGTTTGTTCTTCGTTTTTGAAGAAGACCATGACATCAAGATAATGACATGACTTGCACTTGACTTTGCTTTGAGTGAGGGAGGGCTGCGCAGGTCACCATCCTTACTTCTCCTCCTGAGCCATCTGAATCCAGTGACCAGATATTCATCAGGATGACTAGAGATGGCCCAGGATGCAATGGGAGACCTTGGCCTTTTTAGGCTAAGCCTTTTCATGTACTCACTTTAGAGGGAAGTAACACCCATTGAGTGAATAGGCCTCTTTAAGAAGTAGTCAGGGAATGGCCCTTTTAATGAGCAAAAGAAAAAAATAACTAAATCAAACTGGGAGGGAAAGAGACACTGTTACTATTGGTAATCACTCTAAGCCAGCCATTAAGTGGAGCTTAGGCAACCACCCGGCTTCAGAGTGCACTGCGTTTAAGCTTTGGGAACAAGGAAGAAGGAAGGAAAGAAGGAAGGAATGTACCCTTGAACTGATTGACATGGGATTAGAAGTTTTTGGCAGGTTAGGTCCCAAACTGCAGGGACCAAACCCAGTTACACACAACAAGTTAATCAGTTAGAGGAAACTTCAGTAATTTTAAACCTGTCTCTTGAACTCTTTTGTTTCTGTTGCCACTTAGGTTTTTTCAGTTCAAACTCATATTTGATTCAGAATGAGAAAAGACCTTTAAATACTCTCTACTTCCTTGAGGTTAGTCATGTTTCAGAAAATGACAGGGTCTAGGTGGAGAAACAAAATGACCAGTGAACTTTGCCCTGTTTCCTCCAGCAACCAAATCACTGTGCTCTCTATATTTATACATTTCTTTATTCACTGTTTACTCTTGTACACCCATTCCCCTCCTGTAACTGTTAGTAGTAAAATAGCTGCGGCTAAAGTATACGTGCAGGTAGAACTGAATCTTGGAGATGGCCATGGAAATTTCCCAAATTAGGGATAGTGTTTATGAAGGAAAAGCACTGGAGAATGATAATCTTTAAACTGACATATGTGGTAGCTTATAAGGAGAAGCTGTGTGTGGAAAGTAAAAGAACTAAAGTTGGGTGAGGCTAATTGGAGTAGTACCTGGCCATGGGCATGTTTTCAGTGGTTTAGGTGGGGCTCCTTTGTATTTCCCTCTATCTCTACATTGGTTGCTGATTTATGAGAAGCAGTCAAAAGAATATGAGTACATGTCTTTCCCCTTATATATATTTATAGATCAGGGATTGTGTGATTGTATGGCTCTAGAGTATGACTACGTGTTGTGTAAGAAGAGGTTGCTGAGACAAGATTAGCTATTTTTCAGATTTAGGAGGAGTTGCATATTTGAATTCACTGCCTGAAATCACTTTCATTTTCCCAGACAGTAATACCCTACTGAGGTTACTAGAATATAACAGTTGCCTTCTCTAGGGGTATTGTGAAACTCAAATGAAATGAAGATGTAAGGGTGTAAAGCACTTTGCAAACCTTAAAGGACTATATAAATGCTAGTTGTCATCGCTACTGTCATCATCGTCATCACCATCATCATTTATAAGCCTTCGTTCACCAATCTTCAGTCTGATGTTGACTTCATTGTCTGAGCCTTCTACTGCTCTCCAGCTGAACTCAAGCAATGTTTATAGAGCAATATAATACTGGTAAATGTTTAACAATTACACCATCTGGGAAAAACAGGAATATGAATTATACTTTTAGTTTACTTTGTATTATTAACAATTTCTTAAGTCTTGACATCAATAAAACAATAAATCAAGTCTTTATTTGTAGTGATGCCAATTTCTGAGGTATTAATAATGTTCATACTGAAAATTTAACAATCATCTCTTGTGCTGAGTAGAGCTGACTTCAGCATTCCTCTGGCTTTCTCCCTAAATCTACTCTCTATTTCATATCACTAAAAAATGGCAGGAGAATAAAATATTTCTGTGCACTGTTTTCTTCACTCGTAAGTACACATCTTATGGTAGAGTGAGTAAAAGTGTTATACTTTGCTCTGCTGTGGTTACTTCCATCTTTAGACAGGGCTGTTTTGTCTTATTCAGAATCAATGGTAGGATGAAATTTACTGAATCTCCAATACACTGGGAGATACATAAGCTTTGTTTAAATTCCCCTCTCCCCATTAACAAGTATTTCTTGCCTTTTCTTCCCAAACTCCCTCACTCTGGGGGAAAAAAGGAAAAACAAAATCATATAACAAATCTGCATAGTGAAGTAAAACAAATTCCCATATTGGTCATAACCAGAAATCTCTGTCTTATTTTGCATCTTGAGATCACCTTTCTGTCAAGAGATGGGTAGCATATATCACACACAAGCTTTCTAATCAGTGTTAGTGATGTATATCTGCCATATACTTTGGTACATCCATAAAGTTGTTTGACAGGTAGAAGGAAAAAATACTACAGTCACCTAGGGAAACATATCCCTCTCACAGAATGATCCAAAATGGAGCTGACTGTTAAACTAAGGCACCTGTGCATGGGGTATCCCTACCTTCATGTAAAATGCACAATAGGGTAAATTTTAAAAAAGGAGATGAAAATCTGAACCAGAAAGTCATAACTGCATTGGTAGATGTGTGTGTGGGGGGGTGGGGGGTGGAGAGAGACAGAAATAAGGAGAAATTGAACAAGAATAATAGTGGAAGTCACACAGTTGAAAAGAGCCTTAATCAGGTGGTGACTCCTTTATCTTCTTGGATTTATTAATATACAAGACTTTACTTGCCTGTTAGAGCAGACCCTATGAACCAAGGACCTCTGGAGCCTCTAAAACTATAGCATTTTGGAAGGCTTTTTCCTTAGCATCCTAGATTTAGAGCAATAAGGGTCATCTAGTCCAAACTATTCATTTTCCAGATCAGGAAACTGGCCCAGAGAGTAGTGTCCAAAGTCACACAGCTAATAAGTGGCAAGACTGGGATTTAAGCCCAGTTCCTCTGATTTCAAATCCAGCATTCTCCCCATATCACCACATTGCCTCCTTGCATTCATCAGTATTCTTCTTATAAGTATTCTAAGTACAAATATTATTCTTGTAAAACCCATAGTAGCTCATCTTTGTAGTCCCAAGGAGAATAGGGATCTTGTGTTGAATCCTTTTGTCTGTGTTTCCTTATGGAGAGTTGGGAAGAATCTGGAAAGTTGGACCCATTCAGTCAGGGGGAGGGGCAATTGATAAGAATCAACCCCAGTCTACACTATTTTTCCTTGTTTGAGAGTACAACTCTGAAGTAATCCCCGGCTTCCAACATGTGGGGGAAAAAGTTGACATGCTCATACTCATAAATAAAATTTTAGAACTGGCAGGTAAATCAAAGATCACTTACTCCAACCTGTACCTGAAAAGAAATGTTCTCTTTAGCATCTGTGGCAAAAATGATCGTTGTGCCTTTTCTTGAATGTTTCCTGAGATGGCCTAGGATATTTATTTTTTGGATAGCTCTCATCATTACAAAATTTTTCTTTATATCAAACTAAACTCTAACTGACATTTTGGATGCTAGATTTTCCTTCTGAAGCCTAAGCCAATTTCCCTTCTCAGAGGACTGACTTTCAAGTATTTGGAGATGCCTGTCATGTCCCCCATAAGTTTCCTCTTCCATAAGCTAAACAAAATGCGTTTGCCAACTGATTCTCATATGACATAGTTTCCAGTCCTCTCTCTGTTTAGGTTGCCTTCCTTTGGGCCTGCTATAGTTTGGCAATGTATTTAATAAGTTATGGTGCCAAGAACTGAATGCAATATTCAGATGTGATCTGACCAGGTAGGGCCCAGTGGAATTATCTGTCCCTTTCTTTTAGATGCTATGTTTCTGTGAACATAGCTACTTTGTCATAGTTTTGACTCACATGGAAGTCCATTAAAATACTAAGATTCCTTTTATTCACATAAATTATTGTCTACCTATACTTCCTACATTCTATACCGCTGATTTTAAAAATTCATTGTACAGTTTTACATTTATCCGTATTTGTTTTGACCTTATTTCATTTGACCTATCATGTTATCCTAAATGACATTTAAAAATAAAGTCAACATAAAGCATCTAATTGCAATAATTAAACTTGAAATTTGCATGTGCTAGAGGAAGAGTGGGTGATGGCAATTTCTCTTTCTAAATCATAACACAGGACAACAAAGGGGGGTAGGATGAGGAAAGAAGGAAGGTGGATTGTGGAAGAGGGTATATTAGCAATGGGGGAGTTGGGCATCAAAACCAAGAGATATTCAAGCTGTGCTGACCAGCATTAAGTTTTTGTTGTTGTTTTTTTTCTTAAGAGAAAACTGAAAAATTTGTTGAGATGATGACCAGACTTTCATTGTGTTGGAAATTTCTGCCAACAGCACATTTGATTTATCAATCAATTCAAGGTCTTAGAATTTAGTTAGTTGTGGAGCTTTGGCTACTGGATTTTTATTTTAATTCTTCCAAATCCATTAGAAAACTATGATACAAAGAAATCAGGCATCTAGAGAGTAGGTTTAAATTGCCCCAAGTTGTCATATGGATAAGACATCCAACACTGCTTAAGAAATATTTACCTTTACAAGACAGAGCATGGTGGGTATGGGAGGGAGCAAAAAAGGTTGTGCGCAGTGATGTGCTGATAATTGCCCAACAATCAGCTCTGAAGAAGAAAATGTATGCATGTCACACTTTTAAGTTTAATCTACATTATTAATCTCCATTACTTTTTTAAGTTTCGACAAAGAACCACAATAAAATAAATGAATGATCTATGGCATTTTTGATTTCTGAGTTGTAAATACTTTAACTGAAAATTTAACAATTGACTTGAACTAGTATAAACTGATACAAACAAGCACACCTTTGTTTGGTTGATTGAAGCAGCTTCTCCTTCACCACCTTTATTTTGTACAGTGACTGATACAGCTCCAAGGATATCATTCATCAGAAGACATGTCAGCCCTCAAAAGCCACTTGATCTGCAATGGCTTTATTATAGTAGAAAATTAAAAAAAAAATCAATTGCTAGATACATTTCATCCAAAAAATTAAAAGGGACAAATATTTTCTCTGTCCAGATGATTTCTTTTCTAAAGTTAACACATCTAGATGTGCTGTTAATGTTTAGCATTCACAATCTTAAATTTAAACCTCATAAAACAAAAGAAGTAGAGTGATTTGAGAAGTTGATGCTTACCAAATGTTATTTAGAGACAACATACTTAGAAGAAGAAAGAGCTGGGAGGAAGGTCCAGTCTAAAGCATTCATTTGGGAATGAGAACAACAGAAAATTGAGGAAATGCTCCATAAAAACTCAAGTGCATTCTTCTTGAAGTGAGATTCTAGACTCTTCTATGTGTCCAATTCAAGGACAGGGAACTAGGGGGAAAACCATTCCCAGTATTCTAATTTAAAAGTTCCCCAATCAAACAAGAGAGAAGTATTTGGTGCACTGATGTCTGAGTAGCCAAGGAAGCCACACACACAGTCCAGAGAGATGGCCATTTTTTTCTCCCTGGCTTATACTGTAGTGGGTAAAATCTGAAATGACTGAGGAAACAAAGGTTCAAACTTTTGAACGTATTGATTTAGTAAGTAATGCATGTCAATTGCATAACACATTGGGACCAGGTCTTCCTCAGCTTGGCACTGGACCTTGAATCCAAGGGGAGACAAATTTTTACACATTAAAATCAAACAATTAATAGGATATAAACCATATTTCTAATTGGAGGATAGATCAGGGGTTCCTGTGGTGGAAGGGAGATGAGTGAGTTTTGAGAGTTGGAGGGGGAAGAGTGAGCAGGTACAATTCCCTGAAATCAGAAAAACAAGTATCCCACACCTGCCAAGTGACTGTACTCAGACAAAGGAACATGGAAACAATAACAGACTGACCAGTACAAGGCCAGTTTTCAGATAAGACATATGAGTTTCTTGAGGTATAAAGTTGTGAGAAAACTGCTTGCATCAATCTTTGGTTCTGACTAGGTTTTTTGTCAGCATAATCTACTTTAACTAAGGTTAAATGTCTCTAAGCAACCAGTGAAGGTAGTCCAACTTCACAGCCATGCAGGGCTATTTTCAAACAATGCAACAAAATCTTCTCACATTTCCCATAATTGAATAAAGTTTTTTTTTCATGACAGAAATTGGACTAGACCCATAATTGAATAGAAAGGGAACTGAGCTAGCTTGAGAACTGAGTCACAAGATGGTTTCAGTATGGCTCATTTAACTCCCACAATGTCCTCAATACTCATATAGACAATTCCTTTCCAGCCTAGAATCACCACTTTGCTTTTCCATCACAAATTTGAAGGGTTTTAATTCTGGCAAGAAAAGAATCAGATTTTCTCGCATATTCAAATATCCTGGCATAGTGAATAGTTCAAACCTGTCCTGAGGTGTGCCCACCTTTATCTCAGAGGTATATGACCTCCATCTATGTTTCCATCATGGGTATAGTCTGGCCCTGGATCCTTATCTGGGGTCAGGGTGGGCTGGTACAAGGTGCAAGGCTCAAGTTGAGGATTCTAACAATGGTCAAGTTACTGATGCTCTGGGGTGGGGATGCAAAAGAATGGACTGATCTACAACATCTCAGTCAATTAATAAATGTTTATTAAGACCTATTATGTGCTTAATACACAGGCACTGTATTAAGTCCACTTCCTGTATGACAATTTGGATCCTAACTCTGTCATTCAATATTGTGAGCTAAGTAACTAATAATATCAATATATTAGCTAGCTCTCAAGTACTGGGTCATTTATAAATCTGATAAGCCACCCACACCTTCATCAAGTTATTCACAAAAATACTGAATTAAGTAGGGCCAAAAACAGATCTCTTGAGTACTCCATTAGAGATCTGTCTTTGAGATTACAATGATTTCATTAATCACTAGGTCTGGTTATTCAACTAATTCCTGATTTGCTTAACTATGCTTTCATTTAGTTCATAGCTCCTCATTTCTCCAAGGACAAGAGAGACTTTGTCAGGTGTCTTGCTGAAAGCTGAGTATACCAAGCTTACAGCATTTCCCTCATCTTTCACTCTAGTGGCCCTTTCTATGAAGGAAATGAGATTAGTCTTTCAAGACTTATTCTCATTCATTCTCTACAGGTAATTGGTAACCATAGCTTCTCTTTCTAAGTGCTTACAGAGTATCCCTTTAATAATAACTTTCTAGAATTTTGTCAGGAATCAAGGTTGAGCTTAGTGACCTGTGATTTGAAGAGCCTACCCTTTTCCTTTATTTTGAAAATAGGACAATATACCCCACCCTCTTTCTTTTAAAGCCTGAGGTGCTTATATGCTCCAAACTTTTCCACAGATCAGCAGCAGTAGGTAACAGTCACATTAATCCATCCTTTTAGTCCTTGGGCAATTCATTCAGACCTGTTAACATGAATTCATTGTAAGTGGTTATGTACTTTCAAAATATTTCTTCATTTATCTTGGGTTTTAGTTCCCTATTCACCATTTTGATTTTATTCTTTCATTCAGAAATTTGCTCTCTGAGTAGTGAATACAAAAACAAAATCAAAGTTAGTTCATCTTTTCTCCACATTACATTTTTTCTTTTTTTCCAATTTATTTTTAGTTTTCAACATTCACTTCCATAAATTTTAAATTTTCTCCCCCTTCTTCCCACCTCCCTCCCCAAGACGGCATGCAATCTGATGTGGGTTCTACACATATATTCCTATCAAACACATTTTTTACATTGGTCATGTTGCATAGAAGAGTTATAATGAGAAAGAACCAACAAAACAAAATAAAACAAAAAAGGAAATAGTCTGCTTCGCTCTGCATTCCACTTTCATAGTTCTTTCTCTGGGTGTGGATGGCATTTTCCATCATGAGTCCTTTGGAAATGTTTTAGGTCATTGTATTGCTGAGAAGAGCTAAGTCTATCAAAATCAGTCATCACAACTGTGGCTGTTTCTGAGAACAATGTTCTCCTGGTTCTGCTCACTTCTCTCAGCATCAGTTCACATAAGTCTTTCCAGGATTTTCTGAAGTCTGCCTGTCCACATTACATTTTAATTATTCTATAACTCATTCCTTATTTGATCTTTGTTTTGCTTCTAACATAGCTAAAAAACCTCATTGAGCTGATTCTAAGAGTCAGCACTCCTGACATTATTCTTTCAGGATTGTACCAAACTCATATTCTGCTGCCTGTTAATGATTCCTTCTACTTAACTCGTCTGTTTAGCGTTTAAGATGGTTAGTCACTTCCCTGTGTATCCACCTTGGTCTTCTTAGTCAGCTCCCCTTTTTCTTCCTTGTTAGAATTGTTTGTATTTGTCACTATTATTTCATGCTTGGAACTGTCTTTTCCTTCTTGAATTGCTCTTTAGAATTTAAGAAGTCAGGAATTGATCAGTCACTCTGCTTCTAATAGAAAAGATTTCTAGCACGTCCCTTGATATTTGAAGGCTCTCTTCCCTCTTTTATTTAGTGTCCATGTAGAATTTCTGATCTCTTTCCTGGACTTATTCATTTTTCCTCCTTTGGTGGTTGTTAGTATGATCTCATCACAATATTACTTCTTTTTCTTCCTCCAATGATTTTCCCTTACATGTTCTCCACTTTTTTTTCCACCTGTTCCATAGATTCCTTTGAATGAATATATCTTGTTGATATATATATATATACTATCCTAATTTTTTTTAATCCTTTTGAAAAAAAAAATACCCTTCTATACCTATGTTACACTCACCTGTGGCCCCAGGAAGCTGTAGCATGCATGGCAACCACACTCTGATGAAACTATCTCAGTAGATTAGCTAAACAAAGTTGTGAGTAACTGATAAGCCTTAAAGTTGTCAGTGAATTAGGGAAATATCTACCCCCAAGTATGAGAAGACTTTCTCTAGTAGAATGGGCAGATGAGAACAATTTGTTATAATAACCATGAAGGCAGCTGAAGCAGGCATTGTGGAGCCCTTAGAGCTTGGTCACACATCAAAGATGTCAACGTCATTCACTGTATCACAAGCCATTGCCAGTCATCCTGATTTTTATCTTATCACTGGACTTTGATGACTCTAGAAGAGAGTGAGGCTGATGACTTTGTACAATTCAGTCTCACTTAAATCCAACTCACATATGAATCAAGACATCATCCATTGATTTCATTTTTCTTCAGAAAAGAAAGGATGAACAACAACCCAGAACAGATGATTATAGTCGAGACATTGTTGATTAGAATGAAGTAAAGAAGGACAATTGCTTTTCTCGTTCTATACTTTATGACTCAATGTAACTTAAGGTTGTATTAGACTTCTTGGTTGCCATGTCACTATTGACTTATATTGGCATTCTGATCCACTAAAATGTCTAGATCATTTTTTATTTGCTATTCTTCCCCATATTATACTTGTCAAATCAATTTTCTGAATCCAAATGGGACTTTATGTGCATTTTTATCAAGTTCATTGTGCTCTATTTGTCCCACCATTTTACCCTATTTGGATGCTGTATTTTGTGAGTTAATAATGCTCTCAACTGATTTTTCTTTCTGTATTGTACCTGCTGCTTTTCACTGTATTTAGCTTAGTACATGTATGTAGATATTTTTCTTCTCGAGCGCCACCTTCATTTTAATGTCCTCTTGTTAAGATTTATAATTTTCTAGTCATGCATGCACATGCACGCGCGTGCACACACACACACACACACACACACACACACACACACACACACACACACACACACACACACACACCCCAGTCCTTATTAGATGTATTCCATTCATGACCAAGAGTCTTTCATCCTTGTGTTGAAAATCAAAATGTCTTCTTGTACATTTGACTCAGTTCTCCATATATTTTAGAAATGAGACCATATCCAGAGAAAGAATTATGGAATTGGATCACAGAATGAAGCAGACCATTTTCTGTTGTGTTATGTTTTGTTTTTTTTTTCATGGTTTTTTCCATTCATTTTAATTCTTCTGTGCAATATGACTAAGGTGAAAATGTATTTAGTAAGAATGTATGCGTAGAACCTATATAAGATTGCATACCGCCTTGGGGAGGGGAAGGAGAAGGAGGAGGGAGGAATGGGGAAGGAGGGGGAAAGGATGGGGAGAAAATCTAAGATTTATGAAAGTGATTATAGAAAACTGAAAACAAATTAATTTAAAATAAAATTAAACAAAACACAAAATGTCAGTGAAGTAAAGATAATAATCATTTGATAACATGAAAAAAGAAATAGTTTAAATAAACTGCAAGTTTTATTACCTTCTATTTCTATATGACCTTTCTTCCTCCTGCAGAATATTGTCTTAGAATAACTTAAAAATTATGGCAGAATTTATTTTTTAAATAAATGTAAATTTCATTAATTCAGGAAGCATTTATTAAATACCTATTGTAGGAAGAGTACGTTACTGGTTTCTCAGGTAGATATGAAGTATAGATATGTATTTTCCCTGTCTTCATGAAACTTACCATTTAGTTTGGACATATGGCACATAAACAAATGACTATAATACAAGATAATATTTTAGTATAAGGCCCTAAAGATCAGGGATTATCTTTTGCGTTTATTTGTATTCCCAGGATTTAGCACGGTGCTGACACACAGTAGGTGATTAATAAATACTAGTTGATTGACTGCATAGGAGAGCCACAAGGGAAACTTTAATTTAGCTTCCAAGTATTTACCAAAGTCAAGCAAGACTTAAATTTTAACTGATATGTGTAAGAGCTTAGCTGAAAATGGTGTGATAAATTAAAATGATTACTAGATTAACTTCTCTTAAAACTATACAATAATTTATATTTAAATTAGGGAGATTTTGTAGTTAACGCTTCCTTTTGCTTCATATGTTGCAGTGAATTTAGTTTAAATCCGATTATCCAAGGAGAATTGAAGCCTTTATAAATTATTCATTTGCTAAAATTCAGCTATTTTGAACTGCATTACTCTAAACAGAATGGGCTGAGTAAAACAGTTTCTTTTTGCCAAGGCATTCATAAATGTCCCTTTGCCATACTTCCACAACTCATTTGGGTATCTGTTAGTTTAAGGAACACTAATTTTCTGCTATCAGGATAACTCATCTAATAGTTCCCCTGACTAGAACAACTGAGGAGTGAGCTTGTTGTCATTTGGATTATCCATCACACTGACTTCAAAAATAAGAGTAAAATTAGGAATGCATCTCTGGAGGTTTCAGCAACTCTTGAATCTTCATATTAAAATCAGTCTTTCCCTTCACATTTTTTTTTCTTTTCTTTCTTTTGTCTCAGTCTTTGCTAGAGAAGAAATTGTTTTCATTTTAGTATAGTTTTTTTCCTCATTATACACAAATCCATAGTCACTTGCTTAATCTCTCTGGTACATCTACTCTTGTTTATGTAGCTATGTTGCTGTTGAAGTATCTGTACCATAGCAAGTACCATTCCCCAGATAAGGTTTGTCTGTGTGGTCTTAATCTGTTTGGCGCTTTTTAAAAAATTCTTTTTTCCCGCTGTGCACACATATACACAGATGCTCAACTTGTAATCATGTCTGCTATTTTCATATAAGACTTCAAACTTAATTGCCTTTAATGTCAGGAAAGATAAATTGAGTTCCTGAAAGATGGTTTCACTCCCTAAAAAGGTTTGTCTTGGTCTGATCAGCTTTACCTAGTGTAGTGCTTCTTTAGGCTTTCATGGACTTGTGGTCCTATGTTATCTTTCATAGTATTACCTCTTTTGATTCATTGTGACTTTAAGATGTTATTCTCAGCTACATCTAAAAGCATAAGCAATAAATTATTGGTTAATGAAATTCAAAATCACAGGAATTAGAAAAATTCAAAGCAGGAATAATAACTTGAAAGGCATTGACATGATCTCATAATTTAACTGAAAAAATACAAAATACTGAGCTAATCTAGCCCTTCAGACAGCGAAACTAACTACTCAGATGAGTTAGTAGCAGTGGTGGGGAAGGAAGAGAATGCCCTTTCATCTTTACTATTAACATATTGAATTTGAAGATGATTATTTTATAGAATTACTTGGAATTAACTAGGTTCCAGGAGACTGTTTGGTCCCAATAGGAAGAATGGGAATATTATTTACATCTATTCTTCTACTTTTTAATAAAATGATAACAAATCAAGATGATTTTATTGTACCATCCTAGTACTTTGATATTTAAATGGATCTTTTATATTACTGATGCAGGTACTCCTTTCATCAGTGTAAATCACAGACCATCCTCTGTTGCTTTTTCCCATATCCTTTTAAATGTGCCAGAGAAAGCCCTTCCATCATTTGGTGAGCCTTCTTCTAGATCTCTTGATATTGCAAGCAAAATAATGATATAGGCATCTTATTGTTCCTATCATGAGCCCATCTGTTTTTTTGGTTGTGCATTTCTTGATGTCATACTTTATTCAGCTTTTCTTGTGTAATTCTTTATATATAAAATGTGTTGCAAACTGACTACCTCCACTTTGTATACTTCCATTGACCTTTGAGTGATACTAAACTCAGTCTTTCAGAGACAATAGTATTCTATAAATTGCAGTCACATAACATCTCTGAAAGAATATTGATAATAGCCTTAACATACTAAACTTAAAAAGGATTTTTTTGTCCTAGGGAAAAGCATGGGGCTATTAAAAACACTGTCCAGTTTTCTCAAGGCAATCTAGTCTGCTCTCCTACTGTTAAATTCTGGGGTTAACTTATTGTCCACTTGCAATGTTTGTGTAAGATACATATGCTAATGGATGAGCTCTATAAGTTGTCCAACTATGCCATACTCTATATAGCTCTTTGGTGGTTTGGTTTTTAATATGTGAATAGTCAGGATAAATTTTTTTTTAATGATGATGGCATTAGGAAGCCCTGCAATTTTGAGGTCATCATGCAAACAAAATAATGCCATTCACAAATATAAGTATTTGGAGGATTTTACTATCTATAGAGGAAAATTAAACACATGCCATCCTTCAGCTAATATGATTAAAATATAATATTTCCTACTCAAAAAAGATATTTTTACAGGGCTACTAATTCTTACACTGACGATTATTACAAAAGAAAAAAAGTTAATCATTTATTTAAAATTTTAAAAAGATACTATTTGTCAAGAGCAAATATTCAACAGGTTAATATCTAATATTAGCCCAGTGGTTATATATTACTTGATGTAAACCAAAATAACTACTTAAGGTGTGAATGGAAATTTGATTTTTAGTATTATGTTTTTCTTTTTGACAAGACATATTGCAATGTTCACATCTGAAGGAGCAAGGGGAGGTTTGCTTATTTGTATTTCAGTTTTTATCAAATATTGTTCCTTGAACATTAGTTGTAAAATGCTATAGCTGGCTAAAGATTGAACATAGCTGGTGTTAGAAAAGTGAGAAGAGTAATAGGTCACATTTGCATAACATTCTTGTTTAAAATTTACTTTCCTTATAAGAATCATATGAGGTAAGTAGTAGCAGTGTCATTATTTCTATTTGCAGATGAAGAACTAAGGTTAAGGTACTCCCACAGTCATCCAGCTAGTGACCAGGCCTTAAACTCAGGTCTGCTGACTCTTAAGTTCATTGTTCTTTACACACTATACCTCTTTCTAAATCAAGAACAAAATTCTAGAATACTAGAATCAGAAGGTACTCTAAAGAACAACATAGACGGTGGACTCATAGTGATAGAATCAAGAGACCTGGGTTTGATTTCTGGCTTTGGCATTTACTAACTATATGGTTGAAGACAAGTCAATGAAGGGAAAAGCATTTTAAAGTGCTTACTAGAAGTCAGGCACTATGCTCAGTACTGGGATACAGACATAGTAAGAGAGACAGTATCTGGTCTCCAGGAGGCAAAACATAGAAAGGAATGGTGGGTAGGGAAGGAAATTTTGAAATAGGAAGTCACAGAGATGGTAAGTTGATTATGACATAATCTTTCCAGAAGTAATGGTTCTACTGATTCAATTAATGTGTCCAAACAAGAGGTAGAAAGTGGGGATGAGTTGAAGAAGCAAGAAGGTATGTATGCAGGGGCAAACAAATGGTGAGTAGGGTGGCTTGGCTGGGTGACTGATGACTAGATGGATAGAAGAGATATAAAAGTGAAGCATAGTCTGGTGTCTAGGGGTAGCCAGTAGATACAGTAGGTTAAGTGGGCTAGTTTGTGTTCAGCCACCAATCAAATGAGTTTGGTCTTAGAGCAGGTGCTCCAGAGATGAATGGATTAACTTCCCCAGGGAACAGAGGCATGAATTATGAAGGTCCAGTAGAGAGAGTTGGGAGAGGCAGGCCAGTGGTAACAGGATAGGTCCTAGCTGATCTCAGTTGACCTATGTCTTAAAAGATACAAATGCAATGATGACCTAGAAAACAGTGTCGAATGTTGAGAGCACAGTTGGACATTCTGGCTCAAACATAAAGTGGAAGAGCAGGTTAAAGAGACTATAGGTCATAGAGAAAGAATCTATATCTCTGGATTCATATGCCACTAAATTCATACAGATATGACCTTGACGTATAAGAGGTGTGAAAGCTAAGCCTTGGAATTTATTCTTACCCTTTAAAGATGATAAGATTTAGACCTAGAAAGTTGTTCCAGATCATATAATTAAATTTATTCATTTTACAGGTGAAGAATCCCAGCCTCAGAGAAGTAAATGATTTTCCTAATGTTATACAATTAGTAAGTAGCCGAGCTTGTATTCAAACTCTCTCCAAAACCAGTATTCATTGCACCATGCTGACTCTTCTCTTGGCCACTTTCTGTCAGTGTAAGATCAAATATTTCATGTTAGACGACCTTTTAAAAGTCATTGAGGCAAAGAGAGGTTAAGTGACTTGCCCACAGTTACGTAGCTAGTATATGAGGCAGAATTTGATCTTGTTACATTGATATTAAAAACAATGCCCTACCCATAGTCTTTTTTTTCTCCTGAGGTGATAAATTGAAGAGGGATGTGTAAATGACAGCTGAGGATTTGTGTTCTTTCAATGGAACATCACCGTTTTTGTAGCTTCTAGGACTTTGGGGCACATTGTCTAAGTTTTAGGATTCTGGAGAAATTAACCACAAATGATCTTTTTTGCATGAATAACTGACATTTATATAACGCATTGCTATGAGTGTGGTGACTGTGTGTGTGTGTGTAGCTGAATTTTTAGTATTTCATATTATATAGTAAATTTTCTTGCTTGTATATGCCATCTTATGTACTTTACCTATTTGTTTTGAGCTAAAAACTCTTCAAAGCTCCTCAAACTATGTATTAGGTTCAGGTGTATATTAATATATCTTCTGTCTTTCAACGAGATCTGTATATGTATGATTGTTTTTGTGGGGCCAGTCTGTTAGCACTCTCTTTATCGAACATCATGATCCTGAGGTTCTGTAAGGCTGATTTTGAAGAAAACTCAGAATGCAATCTCATTTAGAAGCTTTGACCTCCTGAACAATCCTGTAATCATGAGATGGATCTCCAAGTTTTCCTCTTCCTCTGAGATTCGTTGACTCCGTCAATGATTTTGTGTGGCAATAATTAACTTCTTCACCTTCTTTCCAGATGTTACTCTTTCTTTTGCAGTTAGCTTTACCGTACAGGTGTTAGAATTAGAACCAGAACTTACATGTGGTAAGCCACCTAGGGCATACCATTCAGTGACGTTAAGTTTATAATAAAGCACATTTTTTAATATTACTTTTTCTAAACACACATGTGGATAGAGAGCTCAAATAAAGAACAAAAGGGGTTTTTTGTTTGGTTTATGCTGACAAATATATACAAAATGAAGGCAGCAATGTGGATCTGGAAGGCAGAAGAAAATGACATTCTTGGCCAGGTTTCTATTTTGTTTTGTTTTTCTCAGATTCATTCCAGAGGGGATCTTGGGAGCAAAATGGCCTTTGTAGCTCCAATCACCATAGTGTTTCTTCTGAGAAATCTCTTCCCAGAAATGGAATCTGGGGCAACAGGATTCAAGAAAGGGTGCTACGTTGGAGTTACAAAGCATTTCTTATACTTCCAATAGTGTCCCAGTATTTTATTTTGTGATGTCCAATGGCGCAAGGTAAAGTAAAAGCTTAGAGTCTTTCTTGGATAGCTGTAACACATGAGGGAGGATCTCCCTAGAGTGGACATCAGTACTGTGTATGGCCCCACTTAGTCTTATAACATATTTTGTTGTCAGAGATTAATGTCTCTGTTGAAATTACAAATTGGGGGTTGATTAGGATCACCCATTTGAAAGACTTATGCTTTAGCCTCAAGTTTATCAACTCTAGACACCCAATATACATGGATGACTATAAATGACACTTGCATTTGCAGAAATATTATGCAAGTGATGAACTGATTTCTTTAAAGTATGAAATAGTAACTCTATGAAGTGAGAAATAGTCTTAAGATTAAAAAATTAAAGAAAATCCAACTAAAATAGGTGCTATTTATATAAGCTTTAAAAATCTGTAATCAACCAGAATTAAGAACAAAACAAAACAAAACAAAATCTTAGTGACCTATGTGGGCATGTAGGAGATTATTTCTACTTAAAATGCATTTTGATGATGAGATGGTCATGTAACAAGAGAAAGGGATGGACAGACCTTATGCTCTATTTTTATTCTTGTGTAAGTCTCTAGTATATTCAGTAAGGAAGACCCTAACACACCACTTCCTGTGATGAACTTATGGAGGAACATGGATTAGTAATGTCCAGGTACAAATGGGTTACAATTTTCATCACTGAAAGAAATACTCACATCAGTGACAGATCATTTGAGTATTTGACTATTAACCTTTAAAAAAGTGGTCTATGTAGTTATTGCAGCAATGAACATTAGGAAAAATATTGAGTCTGCCTGTATGTTTCTATGATGCTTACATTTTTGGGGAAGTAGGATAAAATTTGGAAGTGTCCCTTTTCTGCCTCCTTGATAAGTCCTATAGTCTATTAGGGTTTGCTTTTTCTTTCATACTTCAACATCAGAGAACAAATCCATTTTTAAAAATAGGAATTTGTGAAGTATTTAAAGACACTTACTTGAGCCTAAACATAGTTTGTGGTGAAGTAGGTTAAAATATCCTCCTCTCTGTGGTTTGAAGAAATTTTCAATGCAGAGGGAATCATGACATCATGGCCAGCAGTTGCAACCACAACCCTTCACCTTACTGACTGTGAATAGTTACATCCACCAAAACATTAAAATCTGGTCAATTTGTCTGATCTAAATCTGGACTTATAACTTTAAAAATGTTTTCCTCTCCCCTCCCCCACTCCTACCTCCTAACCAAGTTAGAGTTAAGTACAAACTTTGTTTACACTATTAAATGAGTAGCTAAACTCGTTCTAGGCCAAATAAATAATCAGGAAGATGGGGATGGAGGGGAAGCAATGGAAAGAATTTTGGATTTGGAGTTTGAAGTGCTGGGTTCTAGATTTTTTTCCCTCTTGTTAGCCAAGGGACCCTGGGAAAGTCTCTGTTGGTATAGCTTCCTTACTAGTAAAATTGAGGGGAGAGGGGTAGCCACTCAGTTGTCTCAAAGATCCCTTTTAGCTCTAAATCCTATGATCTACAGCTATGACCCAATATCATTTAAACAGGAAGATGGAGGAATGAATGAGGTTAGGGTATAGAGGGAGGTGGGCTGGGAGAAGTAGAAGTTTAGAATATCCTTCCCCCCCCACCAAGTAAATTATGGAAAGAAAATTACTGTGACTAGGGAATTTGGAATAGAGGTAATATTTTAAAATAATTTAAAAATTTTCAAACTTTTATTTTCTTTCTCTTTCCCCTCCCCATACCCCCAACTACTCAAAGAAAGAGAAAGAAGGAAAAAGTAGTACAAAATCTTTGTAGCATATAGACATAGGCAAGCAAAACAAATTATCATGTGGGACACATCCAAAAATGCATTCCTCATTCTACATTTTAGTCCATCTTCTCTCTTTCATGAAGTATGCAGGATTCTTATTCATCAGTTCTCAGGAATCATGGCTGATCACTTCATTGACCAAATTTCATAAGTCTTTCAAAATTGTTTGCTACACAGCATTGATGTTGTGGTGTAATTTGTTTTCCTGTTTCTGATCATTTCAATCACTATTATTTTATTTAGGTCTTCCCAGGCTGACCAGGTAGGATTTTGTATTCTCTTGGAAGTTTTTGCTGGTCTCAGGACATTATGGAAATACTGGCAGATTTAATGGTACCCACCTGAATGGGGAATAATAGTTGACATCTATTCTGCACAGTAAGGTTTGTGAAGCACTTTACACAGGATGTTCTGAAAGTCTTAGCGCCCTAAGCCTTAAGCTACTAAACCTTAAGGTACTTAAGGTACTAAGTTCACTAAAACTTAAAACTACACTAAGACTTTTGGGACATCAAGTATATTGAACATTATCTAATTTAAGTCAAAAAGCAATCCAACATTATTATATCAATTTTATGGATGTGTAAAATGATTCTCAAAGAGGGTAAGTTATTTTCCTATAGCTACACATCTGGTGAATTTGAACGCAGGTCTTCCTGACTCCAACTTCAGAGTAAGGATGTATGAAAACAAAAATCTTAAGTGTATTCTGGACTGTGAAAACCAAGTTGAAGTAAATTTTTCTTTAAAAGGAAGGTTCATTTTTGATTAATGTTTGTTATAAGTAAGCAACATTTTCCTTCTGCAAGTTTTTTTTTTTTAAATATATATTTGAACTAAATCCAACCTACAGTTGATTTTGTGGTTGTCTTGTTCTTTTCTTAACTAGCTAAGCATAAAACCTTCCTCTCAGTTTAATTTTTCTTGTTTCACTTTCAGGATGCGAACCCAGTTAAAATAGTGGGAAATAGATGCCACCAGGAAGCAGGGCAAATGGAATTGTGTTACCCTTGTAATGGGTGAAGACAGACATGCCAGATCTAATGATCATAAATTTCCAGCTGGGAGGATCTTATTGGTCATCAAGCCCAACTCTTTCTCTCATATTACAGAAGAAGAAACTGGACCTTGGAAAGATTAAGTGACTTTCCTGTGGTCACGCAAGACTAGTGAGTCTGAGCAGGATTGGAAGCCAGGTGTTTTAGACTCTGAGTTCAGCACTCTATCCAGCACACATACTGCCCCACTTTTTCTGTTGCTTGCTGTTGGTAATAGGGAGTTAGCCTAAAGGCTATTAGCTCTCTGATGGCCAGAATAGGGTCTTTACTTTTTGTTATTTCCCCACAAATACATGGTACAGTGCTCTGTAGCTGGTGGACCCTAGGTTTTGATCGAGCCAGGTCAGATCTGTGGTCTGAATATTCTAAATAGCAAATGGCAGTGATAATGTGTGTATGTTTGCTTCCATTAAAAATGATTAACAGTATCCTTTTGCCCCATTTTGAGGCAGCTCTAAATTTGAATAGGAGGAGCTAGAAAAATTGGGATTCAATAAAATGGCAACTTGGATAACTTTTCAAAATATTGGATCTTGGCAAGGTACCAGTTTTTTTTTGGTTAAATGTTTTTCTCCATGAGGAAAAATTATATTTCTTATATTACAAGGGAAAGTCTGTTCCATCTACTGCCATCTCATTTCCATATAATCCATCCAAAGCTTGTCTATGAAGAGCATTTATATCCAAAGTATTTCATAAGTCTTTTTAAAAAATGTTGTTTCTCTCTCTTTGGTCCTGGAAAAATGCCATTTCCTTATTCAAACATGATTCAATCCTGGCGAACTTGTGCCAAGGTCTAAACTTAGAGCCCTCAGAATTAATGTGGGCCATGAACCTGACAAGACACTTTTAAACAATCGTATGCAGTGTAATGGGGGATGTTAAGGAAACTTCAGTATTGTTTAGGGTAATCGTCAGGGTTAAAGCATATGATTGTGTTCTAAGTCCCTGAAAGCTTTCCCCTAAGGCACTGCTAGGCTAAGTGAAGGTATTTGCTTCACAGATGAGGGTTATACACTGGATTTTTTGGTGGGGGTGGGTGAGTGGGGGTTGTTGTGTATGGCACAGTGTTCAGACCTGAGATTTATTGGTTTAGGAAACTCCTAACGCAGAAATTCCCTTTACTTCTGCAGAATAGAACTTTCTGTAATTTACAGTACTAAAGATTTGCTTAGTATTAAATGGTCACACAACTTGTATATGTTTGAGGCTGGTTTTGAACTCAGGTCTTCCTAACTCTAAGAACTGCCCTCTATTGACTATGTCAGACTGTTTTCTCTGAATCTCTATGAATACGAGAGGCACTAATTGTGTTGAAATGACCATTCAATTACTGGACGATGGTGTGGGTATAAGTTTGTATGAAAATATGTTAATAATACTGCACAGGTCATTTTTTTTCTATTGCATATGTTGTAAATCTCCACCGACTTTTTAGTCTAATTTCTCATTGTGATAGGTACTTGATAGCTTGGGGTCTTAAAGAATTTGATACTGGAGTGAATATTTTGGCAGGGACCACCAAGCTGGAAAGACTTCAAGTAAAAGCAAGGTGAATACAGGTATTTGCTTTTATGTATATGTTTTTATTGAGTACTTGGTACATAGTAAGCATTTATTATATGTGTTTTCATTCATTTATTCATTCATTCATCCATTCAAAGTTGTATGCTTGTCACCTGGCAGCCAGCCTACCTATGTTTAGAAAGGCATATTATGAGGAATATTTTTGGCCTCAATAACACACAAAGCCTCTCTGCTAAGGTGATGAGAGTTTCAATCTGCAACAATAAAGGGAATACCCAAAAAAATAAAACCACAGATCATTGAATATTAAAGTAGCTATTGTAACAACTTGTAGTCATCAAGTTCCATGTCTAGGAGGGAAGGCACCAAGGGGAACTAGTAACTCGTTACTTTTAGGTGGGGAGATTGTTGGATCACTATCTGAGGAGAAAAGAGAGGTATGATTTTCATTGGCCTTTGGTAGGGGATATATCATCTAGGAGTGGCCCGTGTGAGACTTCTATACCTAGAAGTATAGGTTCAAAACCAAATATCAGAAAGCTTTGGGAAAAGCATCTGTGGATAAAGGAAGTTAAGTGGTAGACAAAAAAGCAAATTAGTGTCATGAGGTCCATAAACTTGTTTAGGATGTTTTATAACCATATTTCAATATAACTGCTTTACTTTTTAATCCTGCGTATTTTATTTTATGCATTTAAAAACATTTTGAAGAGTCTATGGGTTTCATCAGACTGCCGAAGGAGTCCATGACCCAAAAGAAAGTCAGCCCCTGTATCTGGGCTATGAAATCCACATGGCACAGGCAGCAAAGTAATTTTTTGATAGAACTATGAAGGGTTGAACTAGTTGAAAGATTCAGTATGTAGAAGTGACTTCAGGTGAGTAGTCAGAACAGAGATACGCAGTGTGGAGTGCTGGACAGAGTGCTAGATTTGGCGTCAGGATGACCTGGGTTCAACTCTTGCCTCAGACATTTGCTAGTTTTCTGATACTAGGCAAGTCACTTAACCTTTCAATGACTCAATTTGCTTATCTGTAAACGATAAGCTCAGGCTTCATAGCATCTAAGATTTCTTTAGTTTCTAGATTTTGATTCTATGAAGTGAGAAAATGAGAAGGTTCCCAAGGGCCCGGAGCATGGAAACCTTTAGCATATAAGCTTCTTGAGAGCAGAAATTATTTCACTTTTGTCTGTATCCCTAGCGTAGTGCCTATAATATAGTAAGTACTTAATGTCTTTCTCTTTAGAAATTTGGGGTAATGTGATGTTTTCCTGAGTCTTGGGTGGTAGGTTTGTTACATGTTGGGATCTCAAAAACGTCTTTACGGTGAAAAGGGTAGGGAAAAGGAGAAGTGAAAGGGAGAGAATAAGTATTTAAATAGAGCCTACTATGAACTGGGCCCTGTGCTAAGCACTTTACAAATATCTCATTTTGTCCTTACAGCATGTGAGGTAGGCGCTGTTATTTCCTCATTTTATAGTTGAGGAAACTTAGCAGTTGAACAGGTCTTCCGGGGCCATCTAGTCCCTTTCTACCTGAACAGGAATTTTCTCTATAGCACACTGGGCAAATGTTCATCTAGCCTTTGCTTGAAGACCTCAAGTAAAGAGGAAATTCACTACCTCCTAAAGCAGTTCATCACACGTTTGGATTACTTTGTTAGGAAGTTTTTCTCTATATCAGTTCCAAGTTTGTCTCTTTGCAAATTCCACTCGTTGTTCCTAAAAAGTAAGACAGACAAAAGGAAAGTAGTTAAATATCCCATCTCTCACGATAAGTACTAGGATTCAACTATAAGAGCCTTTGTCAACTCAAATGGTAGATTTTGCATGTATTTCTCTCTCTCTCTCTTTCTCTCTCTCTCTCTCTCCCTTGGATACATTTCTGTACATCTTTATATTAAATCATCTTTGAGTGATATAAGACTGGTGTCTGTTTTATTAAGGAGCAGGGTAAATATAGGTGCATAGATATTCCATATGACCATCCTCCTGCATGGGATATCAAGTTAAGGAATCCCCTAAAATATGGGTCAAAATGGTAACAGCTTGTAACCTGAAGGGAATTCTAGGGAAATAATTTATGGCCTGCTGGTGGAGAAAATCATGGTAGAAAGTCTGTCTTACTCATTGTCACCACACCTGTCTTTCTTGACTTAGTTGCAGTCCTACTTGGAAGGTGCCATTATGAGATAACCTCTTAAGGTTCTTTCCAGTGCTCAGAACCCTAGGGGGGTCAAAGAACTATTTGGTTTGGGGTTTGAGTTTGGGGAATAATCTTATTTTAGCTTACCATTCTATCAAAACCCTTAGGTCCTTGTTAGCATTTAGGACAGTTTGATTTTCCTGACTAAGGGACAATGATGGAAGAAAGTATATGAAAAAAAGACTATTGTCTTTTCGAGAGGGTCTAAATAAATCGGCTGTAACAAAAAAATATAAAGACACATACATGCATCTCTTACAATAGTGAAAGTCAAAGTCTAGGGTATCAGTCTCTACTCATGTTGCCTTCTTATGGTGTCAACAAAAGTAGAGGCATGACAGAATCTATTTTAAGAGCAACGCATCTGAAAGAAAATTCACCTGTTCACCTTTTTCTATGCCAGAAACAATTTTGCACAAATATAGTTCAAACGTTTCTGTTTAATTCCAACTGAAACTGCATCCATCTTTGACTTATTTATCGCCTATTTTCTTAATGTTTTGTTTGGTCTGAGGATTGAATTAGTGTTGGTTCAACACCTTTTAGAAATGGTGATAGATCCAAGATCTTTATTTTTTTCCTTTTCTAACTTTTAAGATAACCACAGCTTGTTTAACCAGGCCAGGTTCAAATTGCTATAGTCATACACATCTCTATTAAAAAAATGTTGTTTATCTTGACCTGTACTTTAAATTGCGAATGATCTGACTGCACACAAACTGCTGATTCTTAAATCACTACTACATTTAGAAGGAATTGTTTCTTGTCAGGTAAAAGAGTCGATTTCACTTTAAAAATTATATCCCTAGGTATTCTTCATACAGCATCTTCTGACTTCATAGAAGAAAATATTCATAATGTATAGGATGGAAGCTTCTGAACAGTCTTCAAGGTTTTGACCTTTTCATATTTTGATTCTGAATCATATTTTACAACATAGTTTTTGTTATTCTCTCCTGTGCACACTTTCTCATTGAAGTCAATGTGATTTTGAGGATCTTATCAATTTCTTCATAGCTGGTGCTCTACTTTTACCAGCTGTGAGCTCCCCATTCACTTTTCTTTCCTGCATACTATTCCTCCTGCATTAGCCTCTATTGTCTCTTCCTTTTGTCTAGTCTTTGAAAAAAGGTATTCATTCTTAGGCCAAGATCAATCTCACTTCTTGAGTTCTTGATCTAACCCTTTTTGTCTCCTCCAGGAATTTTTTATTTTCATCATACCATCTCCCCATCTTCAATATTTCCTAATCTACTGACAACTTTCCTACTCCTTGCCCACTCCAAGATATTCCCTATCCTTAAAATAGTTTCACTTGATCCCACCATCTTTTTTTTTTTAGCTTTTACAAAGAAATATTTACTTTGAAGCTATAGCAAGCACAGAATCGACATTTCCTCCCAACACTTGGGAATATACTCTCTCCTATACCATCTTTGTTTCTGGGGAGAGTGGGCTCAAACTTAATTAGTTAGATTTTAGACAAATTTCCAGTTCCTAGATCTTTGGTGGCTCTCCATTCTGACCTTTTAAAGCTTATAAGGTCATAGCCACCTCAAATCTCTTTCATCTAAAATTAGAAGGAATGGAAGTAATAGCAGGGCCACATACTCATGGTTCACATTGCAGCAGTTCTAATGGGGAGATACAGATGTGAGACCTTTCCCACCAAGGGCTTTCAGCAATTCTTGCTTCTTCTCCAGTACACAAGCAGGTCAAAATGAAGATAAGGTCTTGCTTTGACCAAGTAATGCCTTTTGAATGTACCCCAGTTCATGCCTTGCTACCAATTAATAGTCTGTCTTTTCATCATGTGATTAAATGATAGAGAATGTCTATACATATTCCAAATTGTGGAGCAGAGTCATCCTATTCCACATCATATTTTTTTTCCTGGAAATTGGGGAATTATATGTGGTACTTGCTCACCCTAGGTAGCACAATGGATAGTGCACTTGGCTTCGCATCAAGAAGACTCATCTTAATTAATTTAGATCAGATGCTTACTAACTGTGACTCTGGGCAAGTCACTTAACCCTGTTTGCTTCAGTTTCACATCTGTGAAATGAGAAGGAAATGGTAAACCACTGCAGTATCTTTGGCAAGAAAACCCCAAATGTGATCATGAAGAGTTGGAAATGATTCCAAAACAACTTTTTAGGGCACCTAGATGGTGTAGTGGATAGAACACTGGGCTTGAAATCAGGAAGACATCTTCATGAGTTCAAATCCGACCTCAGACACATACTAGCTTTGTGGCCTTGGGCAAGCCACTTAACCCTAGTTACCTGAATTTTTTATCTGTAAAATGAGCTTCCTATCTTGGTAGGAAACCTGGTCCCTACAGAACTTACTGACCATATGGAGCCCTCTAAAAGGATTCAGACTTTGGAGTTGACTTGAAGTTACCACCTCAGCCTCAGGAATGCTTGTACCATAGACTATCCCAGGGGTGGCCCTCCAGATCCTCAAGTGCAGCCCTTTGATTGAATCCAAACTTGAAAGAACAAATTCCCTTAATAAAAGGATTTGTTCTTTAAAACTTGGACTCAGTCAAAAGACTGCACCCAAAGTGCTGCACACGTATCTACAAAGCCCCAGGTTCTCCATCCCTAGACTATCCCCATTAAAGTCCTTTGAAATTTCATTTTGACTACTTAGAGGTGATATCATATATATATATGTATATAATATATACATATATATACACACACGTGTATAAACATACACATATACATACACACATATTATACATACATAAACACACACATATATGTATATATACATACACCCCATATATATATATGTATGTGTATATATATATATATATATATATATATATATATATATATATATATATATATATATATATATATATATATATATGGAAAGGTAATATTTTTATTCACTTTATATTTAACACGTATCAGATGGCTGTATATGGGTTATATTACTTTTACCTAGCAGACTGGATCTGTTCCAATGATATTAGGTCACTGGATATAATTTCTGGGGCTGTATTTTAGGAATCTGTGATACCTTGCCTAACACTACTAGAGACAGAGTTTGGAGCAGGATGAAGCAAGAACTTGGCTAGGCTGGTAGCCATCTATTCTCCCTGGAGTAATTTAGCCTACTTGGAGTCTACCATTGGCCTACCTAAATGCCTACTGGGCCAGTCTAAACACTTTTTGGTCATTTAGACTAAAAGAAATAATAGAGTGAACTCTAAAATGATAGTTTTCAGTGATAGAAATAGAAAATATTATTTCTGTTTTTGTATCTCTTCCAACTCCCCTATACTTCTGGCTAGATGGGAGGGTCTTAATGAATGCTTTTTGAATGAATGAAAGGACAAGTGTCATGCATCTATTTAAGAAACCAATCCAGTCTCATTACCCAAATCTAGAAAAAAAATTAGATCAGAACTCCAATTATGTGCTCTGAGAAAGCAAAAAATTGGAAAAATCAGACCTATCTCATTAGCCTCAACATTTTTAAAGTTACTCTAATGATGTCATCATTATGGTCTTAATGAGGATACAAAGAGGAAGTGGGCATTTTATGAACTGGTAAGTTTTTAAAGCTGAAAAAATGCTTAACCCATAATCATTGTGGTTTTCTCTGGTTAACTATTTGTAATTAAGTGGTGAATTTATGTGAATTCAAATTTAATATTTATTGAATCCCTGAAATCTGTTCTGTTTTATTACTTATAGTTAGACATAAGCCTGAGTTGTAGATATGAAATCTGTGTTCCTGACAGAAGGGACAGAAATAAAAAATATATATAACCAGCTTATAAAACCCATTTCCTATAATAATGAAAACATGTTTTTCTAGTACAGCAACTATTTTTATGTTCTCATAAAGCTCTAAGAGGCACATGATGTAGAGAAAAGCTTTTTCAGAAAGGGTATAAACTTTGAAATATTCCTTATAGCCAAAATATATTAATACCACACTTACTTATAGGTCAATTTTTCTGAAATCTTAAACCTCTTGAACATGACATCCTATCAGGAAGTATAGGGTGGGATAAATTTGAAGAATGTGGAAGATATAGGAATTGGGAGAAGTTCTTGAAATAACTGCCATACAGCTATTCATTTTACTCCTAAACTACTCTTTCAGACTTATTGACTCTTATTTTATGTGTGGTCTTTAGCAAGCTTAGTTTTTTGATTTTGTGATCCAAGGGCTAGAATCATCTTGGAAAATTATAGCTAGTAGACTACAGGAGATTGAAGAACTGAAAGATAGCCCTCCAATGAATTGGTGATCCTATTGATGTGATAAATTGATCCATTTAAGGAATGCTTATTGATTAACTATTATTGTTGATTTAATGATTGATGTGGTTATCACTTTTAATGATGCAGATTTCAACCCATCCATTCTGATTCATCTTGTGCAACTATTATGCTTAATTAGCACCTCTTATTTGCCAGGTATATTGTTCCCGATATAATAGCTATAAATATAAACAATGAAGCATCAAATAACTTACAATCTATGTAGTCATAACACAAGTTAATCATAGGAATCCAGTGTAATATTGGGGTCTGCCTCATATTTTGGGTACCAGTACTCTTTTTTCTAGTCATTTCTTTAATTTAATTCTTTTACAATGCTTCTCCTAATTTAATTTCTTGTTTGTAATGTGCTGCTTGCTATTCATCAATACCCTATGCCTCTTTAGTGACCTTTGGACAATCCTGAACTTTTTATTATTTCTGTTTTTGTCTTCTGAGTAAGTATTATTTCATGATTATGCTTTCCTTTGTTTTCTTGGTTAGTAAATAATACATGTTTAAGAGCTAATTAATGGCATCTTTGTACTGATTTGTGCAAGTAGGAAGCATACTGGTGGGGGCTCAGGAGCTGTAATGACTATTAGTAGGAGTATATATTTTTTCATACCAAGGTTACCCCTAGGATCTGAAGAGTAAGTTGCAGCTACATGGTCACTACTTCTGCAAAACTACCAAAACCAGACAAACTGGAAACAGGCAAGATAAGTAATCCAAATCCTAGTCAAGGTGAAGAGAAAATGTAGAAAGAGTTGATGGCTGATATAATACCATTTTTATGTATCTGATACAGATAAAGTATTTTGCTAACCTTAAATGTTATAATGTTGTACAAATTAATTAGAAAAAGTAAAATTCTCTATAAAATAAACCTTATAATATTTTTATAAAAAACTTTTAATATACCTATGTCCTGCATTTCCTGCAACACCTTGTTCCCATGATTTGACATTTAGTTTGCAATAAATTGGTCAAATATTCTTTAATACTTATCTTGAAACCACACTTTTATCATAGAAATCAAGTGTATCTTTGATGAACAGTCAGTTTTTCTAAGTTCAACCTTGATTATAATACATAAGGTTTCAATAGTATTTAAATTAGGAAAGTTCCAAGGTCACCAATACAAGTTTCTCTACATCTGTTGGATAAATTTCTTAACCTTTTGTGAAGTATGGCACAGTGTGAGGTTGTGTTACAGTATTCATTCTTCATCTGGTAATTTCTATAATTCCACTTCTCAGTGTGTCATTTATTAGTGGTCATTATTTCCTTATTGGAGATGACTTTCAGGTTCATTGGAAGTAAAAAAAATCATCAAAATATTTTTCAAGGTTGATTGATGTATTGCGGTCTGATGAGGACGCTCAGATCTTTTATGCTCACCTGGACTCCATCTAACAATAGTATTTGGATAGACTTGAAGAAAAAGGAAGTTTCATCAGTAAAAATGATGGGTAATAATAATAGCTAACATTTAAAAAGTACTTCCTGTGTGCCAGGCACTATGCTAAGTGCTTTACAATTGTTATCCCCACTTTTATAATTTACTACTCTTTATAGGTTTACTTTTGTCTTACCTGTGACAAGTATTTTTTCTTCACAGCAATGATTAGCAACTTAAAAAAAAAAAACAACTGGTCTTATTGCTGTTCTACCTTCAAGAATCATGTACGTCATTGTAGGAAAATCAGTACAATATTTCCAGTTGTCAAATTCTCTGAAAAGGTCTTTGCTTATTTTCTGGGGAATAATCAGGCTATTTTGCAACAATAGTTTATTTAGTGTCAATTTTTGTTTTCAATCATATTCTTCTTTGTATGTCAGTGTATGTGATCTTGCTTTATTGAATA
Source organism: Notamacropus eugenii (assembly GCF_028372415.1). NCBI lineage: Eukaryota > Metazoa > Chordata > Mammalia > Diprotodontia > Macropodidae > Notamacropus > Notamacropus eugenii. Next base: position 449,284,548 of record NC_092873.1, on the reverse strand, counting down.
ATCCTTAAAATGCTTGACATTTATTGAATTACCTTTGAAATACTTGACAAGGTTTAGGGAAAGTTTTCAGTGATTAGAGATCTGATGTCTCAGGTTCTCATCTTGGAACCAATGGCTATGGAGGCTTAGACAGTGTTATTTTCTCTGATAGTTCAGTGTTGAAATGTGGGATGGATAGGTAGTTATTTCTTCCATGGCCATTCATGTTAGGGCAAGGAAGCCTCCAAATCTACTCTCTAGGTTCTCAGTGATTATAGAAGACTGAGGCATTTTTTTTCTCCAGATGATTTCCACTGTAGCACTTGCCTCTTAAGGAGAGAGGTACAAAAAACCCAACAAAATTCACATTGATATAGTACTTCCAATTTTGTAAGAGTGAAGTGGAAGTGGGGGGAGTTGGAAGGTGGGGGGGCAAAGATAAGGTAACAAAGATAGGTTAAAAAAAGAGAGTCAATGAAAGAAAATAGTGAGTAAAAATAATATGGAGGGAAATTCACATAAGAACTGTAACTTTGAATGTGAATGGAACTTTTATAGCAGCTCTCTTTGTGATGGCAAAGAACTGAAAATTGCAGGGATTCCCATCAATTGAGGAATGACTGAACAAGTGGTGGTATATGGTTGTGATGGAATACTACTGTGCTATAAGAAAGGATCAGCTTAATGATCTTAGAAAGACATGGAAAGATTTGCATGAAATGAGTAAAAGCAAACTGAGCAGAACCGAGAGAACATTGTATAAAGTTATAGAAATACTGCTTTCAGAATTACCAAGTCATTTTTACTATTGTAAATATCTAAATTAACCATAAAGGACATATGAAGAAAGATGCTATTTGTGTCTAGACAATGAATTGATTAATAGAAGTGAATGTAGAATAATTTCACATAATGTAAGACAGGTAAACACACAGGAGGGTGGCTAGCACAGGTTTGCTCTTGATCTGGTCAGATGGGAAGGACAGGAAGACAGCTTTGGAGGGGTTAATAATCTTACTTTGTTCTAGTCTATTCTTCTCTCAAGAGGGTTGCTGATAATAGGAGCGCCAATTCCTTCAGCATTTCCTAATCACCCTTCTCACAGGGGTTGGTGTGAAGGGGGGGCAACTACCCCTATGTCTCTAATGGGTCAATAGAGACAGGCACAGCTCATGCATGTCCTTAAATCCCCTCAAGCCTCAATGGGGGCTGGTTGATGCAAACACAGATTCCCCCCAACCCTTGACAGGGGCCAGTGAGTACATAGTATTTCAGCTTGTGCATTCAACTCTAAGGATTCCCCACTCACTGACCAGTGCCCACTTGCTTTATATGGCAACTGACAAAGAAGCAATAGCTTCATAAGTTTACATTGTCTCACTGTTATATCTCACTGTGCAGTTGTAGTGAATACTTACAATTTTAAGCACAAATGTATTATTTATCGTTATATAGCATTGTGCAAGCATGGTGGAGATGTTTTGAACCATGATCATGAGAACTCATGTCTAACACCTGGGGACAAGAGATTGCTATGGCTATGGATCCTGGGAATGAATCTATATGAAAGAACAACAAAAATCCACCTTACATACAATAAAATATACCTTACTTACATATACATATATCTATTTGTGTTTAATGGTAGCTGTCTGTTTAATGGTACCACTTTAACAGCAGAAGGAAGAAAAAAAGGAAATTTGCATGATAACTTTGTTGTATATTTGCAGAGAATAGAAAGTTGTATATGACAGATTTGCAATCATCTTTTTATTGTACTGTATTATGGAACTACTTGTTCCGTGAATTAAAAAAAAATAAAATTTTAACTATTAAAATAAATTATTTTTTAAAATAAATTTATATTTTTTAATTTAATTATTAAAAATAATTTAAACTTAATTATTAAAAATAAAATAATTTTTTTTGTGAGAGTAAGGAGTTGAGACAGAATTGGAAAAATCAGAGAGGACAGCCATGTGGGAGTGTCACCCATAATATTCCCATAACTCTCAGTAACATTCATCCTTTGAATAACTAATTGGTATTTGTTGAGATCATGTAACATAGTAAGTAAGCACTGTGAGAGTTGCTCTAGGAGGAAACGCAGAATGCCAACCATAGGTTGTCTCCTCCTGTGCTAGAAATTTCATTCTGTGGTCTATCTTCATGAAAATATACTTAGCCTTCTTGAAAGATCTAGTTTGATTCTGGATACCACCCTGATATGGCATTTACGCCTTTTGGGAGTCAAGGCTGCTGTGAACTAACTTCCATTTATAAGTTAAATGTCCTTCACTGGTTCCCCTTGGATACTTCTTAGGACATTACTATTTTCATGACTCACCAACTTGCTCTGCAGCTTGTCAGCTATATAGTCTTCATCTCATATGGCCCAAGTGTGACTCAGCAATTTTCTGACTCCAAAAATTACCTGTTCTTTGTTTTTGCCAAGGTAAATCTCTAACCACTTAAGACCCATTTACACTAGGGAATAAAGAGAACTATTTAGAAACCTAGTGTCAAATATGGCTTTTTCAAACTGTGTTCTAATATGTTTTGAACTCTGTGGTATCAGCTGAGTCAATAAATAAGCTAGAACACTTTGAGAACTCTTAAAGAAAATGTGAAATCTCTGCTAGAATATAGATTTTTAAAAGATAACACATTCTGATTTACTTTATGTGATAGAGTTCTAGTTTATTTTTGGCATTGTTTTGTTCTTGGAGGCCAAGCAGGTTAAAAGATACACTGGAGAATTATTTGCTCCCACACAAGACTGTAAGTAATATGAAAGCCAAGACTATAAGAAATGTTTCTTTGAATTCCCCACTGGATCTTCTGAGCAGGGCTTCCAGGAGTTCAAAGAACATTAATTTAATTACAATAAATTAAAAGTTTTGCTCAAAATGGTAAACCTATCAGCAACAAGGAGTATCTGGTGAGCACAGAGAATTTTATTAAGCATTGTAGAAGTTGTAATGAAAGGGGAAGAAATTATCTCTCCTTTTGAGAATAACAAAAGGCCTTTTCCTTCTCAACCTTCACCCCATCATTAACTATTTTAAGGTTACCTTCCCTACTACTGTGGAGTTCTTTATCCCCCTGTCTTAACTCCACCCATACCTTGCTAAACCCCAACTTAGAATTACTTCTGCCATCTAACTACTACTCAGAGTCTGCTGTATCATACTGGAAGAGGTCTCCCACCTGAACTGACTGGGTCCACTATAAATTAACCTTAGCTAATTTCAACTAGACTCTCATTATAGTAAGACATTCATTTTATTCCTCCCTAAGTGATTCTCTATCACCCTTCTTATAGTAGTGGTTCTAAACATTTTCCTTCTCTTCTCGGCCTAAGCACACCAACATTTCCTCCTACTCTTTCATCAAGGGACTTTATCTCAGACTTTACCTAGAAAGATAGCTTGAAACTTTCTGACATTATCCCCCATTTTTTTCCTTTATGTCAGTCCTTGGCAAATCTAACTCTCCCACATGTATCCTTGATCCCATTCTGTTACATTTCCTCCAACAGATTGCCCTCCCAATCCTTTTCCACCCTTAACTTTCAATTTCACTACTTTCCCCCTATCTTGCTGCATACAATGCACCCATGTCTCCCTCATTCTTAAAAATTTTTTACTTTCAGTCTGCCATCTTCCCAAGTTATGTTCTATATCCTTTCCTGCTTTTCACAATCAAACTCCTAGAAAAACCTTTATTCTCACTATCTCCACTTCCCCTCTTCTCAACACCTTCCAATCTGGTTTCTTGTCGCTGAACTAAACCTTCTGTCTCCAAATTAACCAATAATCTCTTAAATGCAAAATTTTATGACTTTTTCTCAGTTCTCACCCTTTTTAACCTCTTTGCAGTATTTGACACTGCTGACCACAGTCTCCTATTGGATCGTCTCTCCTCCCTGGATTTTCATGACATCACTTTCTGTCTCCAGTCTGTCAAACTACTCCTTTACAATCTTTTTTGCTCAACCGTCATCCATATCCTACCTCTTCTGTGTGTACCCTGAGTCTCAGTCCTGGTCCCTCTAATCTCTCTCCATTCTCATGGTTGGCAACATCATTAGTTTTTATGAGTTTAGTTATTATTTTTATATAAATAGCTCTGTATTCAGATCTGTACTAGATCTAATACTAGATCTGTATTCAGCCCAGTTCTTCATCAATTCTTAAATGGAAATTTTGAACCAGATGTTTTATAAATATCTTAGATTCAACATATCTAAAACAGAGAGAGAGATTATCTTTTCCTCAAAATTCATACCTTTTCTGAACAGCTCTATGCAAACTTGGGGTCATTCATGACTTCACATTCTCTAATTTCTTGTGACTGATCACTTGCCAAGTGTCTGATTCTATAGACATATTGCATACCCTTCTCTATATTTTCTTGGCCACCATAGTATAACAATAGTCTCCTTGCTTTCATATACTATACCTCCTAACTGGTATGCTTGCTTTTAAGTATCGGTGACATTGGTCTCCTTGCATACCTTTCATAAGACACTCTCCCAATCACTGGTGATCTCCTGTGCCTGGAATTCCTTTGCTCCTCATCTCTGCCTCCTGTCCTCTGACTTTCTTCAGGTCCCAGCTAAAATTCCACCTTCTGCAAGAAGCTATTCTGAATTCCCATTAATGCTTGTAACTTCCCTCTGAGTGGCTAATCGCAGTTTATTCTGTATCTATCTTGTTTGTTCATAGTTGTTCACAGGTGGTCTGTCCCATTCGACTGTGAGCTCCTTGAGAACAGGGACCAATTTTCTCTATTTTATGGTTCCTAATACTTAGCATAGGGCTTAGCACTTAGTAAATTCTTGTTAACTTGACTTTATTATCTTAACTCGTCTTTACTCCATTTTCCACATGCCTGATAAGGTGCTGTCACAGGTCTGAAGATGTAAATCCCCAGTATGGTAAACTTCAGTGGCTTTATAATACCTCTTGGATTAAATACAAATTTCTTGGCATATAAAGCCCTTTATAACCTGGCTCCAATTTAGCTTTCTAGCTCTGTCATTTATTAGTCCCTTCATATACTTCGTGGTTTAACTAAATTAGTCTTTCTATTATCTGACCCCAATCCCTGGAATTCACCCCTTTTTTGCCTCCATCTCTTAGAACCTCTACTTGCTTTTAAAGCTCAGCTCAAAAGCATCTCTTGCATGAGGCTTCTACTCTACCTCAACTGCTAGTGCTTCCCCCAGAAAATAACTATATATTTTAAATGTACTTATATAACCCATAGCTCTCCCTGTAGATCCTAGCTGTCTGTATCTGCTTTGTTCTCTCCCGTTCTTAAGAGAAAGAGTTAAAGAAACAAAACGTAAGTCTCAGAGACCACCCTTTCTCTATGCTGTAGGTTGACTGGGGGCAGGCCTTCCTCCTCTACGCCTTCCACTTCACTCTATCTCCCATTGTCTGCCTGTTTCTTAAAACTGGCATAGGGAGAGAGCAAATGCTTAACCTCAAGGACCCAACAGGATCTGTGTCTCTCATGGAGCCACGCTGGGTTGTTATGACCAATAGAAATGAAAGATAGTCTTGTGGCCTCAGGGGCAGTCATAAAGAGAGTTACAGATTCTGTCTCAATTTTGCCTTTGGTAAATTAGCTGTGAAACAACTAGGAGAACTTTTTATCACATAGGTGGTTTATCTATCTGTGAATCCAGAAGTAAAGTCCAGGCTTAGACAGTCTGTGAAAAATACAAACCTCTTTAGAGCTGTACCCCCTTAACAAATCTGGCTGGTATGTATAATTATACACGGCACCACAATGGAGTGTAGAATCTTGTTCCAGATGTTTCAAGCTCAATCAACAACAACTTCTTAGAGTATATGGTGTAAAATGCTTTTTTTCCCCAAATTGCTTTTCATCTTAGCAGTTCTTACTGAATAGTGTTATTACCCAAGAAGTTTATTAACTTGGTTTACTGAGGGCTAAGCTGTTGATTTTATTATTTCTTATTTTTGCTTTGCTAGTATTTATGCTGATTTAATTTTTAATTTTTTAAATCAGTACCAAAATAGTTTTGATGACTACTGCTCTATAATGCAATGTAAGGCATGAAAGTATTATTCCTTATTCATTCCTACATTTTCATAATTTCTCTTAAGATTCAAGACTTTTTGTTCCTCCCAATTAATCTTATTATTTTTTGTTTTAATATAGATCTTGATAGTTTGATTATCACATGTAAACCTATAAATTAGTTTACATAAATAATACATTTGGCTATACGATGTCTTCACTGCGGCTGGTACAGTGATACAGGTTGCAAGCCATCTTGTTCTGTTCTCTTCCTTAGCTCACATAAACCTTCCACAAGGGATCTCCTACATGAACTAGAGGCCTTCATTTACAGTTACAGTTACAGTTACAGTTACAGTATCAAAATTGTGAGGATACGAGTGGAGCACACAGGCTGGCTATCAGTTAGCTATGCCATATCTATGCTTTATCTTGCTATATGACGGGTACATTTTTTGAACAATCATACATCTTTTTGATGGTATCTTTTATGTTTCTTGTACTACATAGATCTTCATTTGTAATGTGTTGTGGCCTGCATTACTGCCATGTCCACCTCCACTGCTCTTTGAGACCTTCAGCTTTAAATCTTTGGAGTGTCTGATATTCCAAGGCTCATAGTCATATAGCAGCACCAAAAGAAAAAAAATATATAAGGGGATTTATTTTAGGCAGAGAGAAATATTTGTCTATGCATAATGTGTGGCTGTGCATGTATGTATTTTTTTTAAAGTTTAATAGCATTCTACATAGTGCTTTAAGGTTTGCAAAGCTCTATGTATATCGTCTCATTTGGTCCTCACAAAAACCCTGGGAGGTAGGTGCCATTATTATCTTTATTTTGTAGTGGAAGAAACAGAATGAGAGAGAATAAATGACTCTCCTGAGGTTACCCAGTTAGTCATGTCTGAGACAGGAGGCAAACTTAAATTTCTTTGAGTCCAAGTCCAGCACTCTGAAACTACATATATATTCTATTTCTCTATCACTTATATCTATGGTATCCATACGTAAATCTGTATTTGTCACCTCTTTTTTCTCTTTCTTTCCTTCCCTCCTGCCAAGCATATTATCTATGTACACAAGGCATCACAAAATTCTTAGTGGTAGCTAGGTGGTACAATAGACAGAGCATTGGGTCTGGAGTCACGAAGATCTGAGTTCACATCTGGCTGCAGATACTAGCTGTGTGACCTTGGGTCTCGGTTTTCTCAACTATAAAATGGGGATAATAATAACACTTATTTCCCGGGGTTGGTGGGAGGATCAAATGAGATATTTTTAAAGTACTTAGCGCAATGGTTGGCATATGATAGGTACGATATCAGTATTAACTATTATTATTACTATTAGTGCAGTTATAATATTAGAATATTGTTGTT